>NC_059105.1:15240000-15865000 GCF_020740685.1 Jaculus jaculus
TACCGCTACTGGCCGTTTGACTTTCGTTAAGTGGCTTAATTCCTCTCAGCCTATTTGCTTCATCAACTTGCCTGGAAGCTTAAGTAAGCCCATAAAGTAGCTTGCTCAGTGGCACCCAGGAAGTGCTTTGTAAACCCCAGTGTCCCTGTGTTCCTCATACCCTTCCGGGTTGTTGAGGTGGGTGCGTGGGCTTGTTGGGCTTGGGCGCGAATGGCTCTCAGCTCTTCTCTGACATGAGCCACGTGTCCGTAGGTGGCGGATGGGTATACAGTGGTGCGGCGTCAGCATACGACAGGGCAGGTTGAAAGGGAAGGGGGTTCTGATGTATTCCATGACCCGAGTGGCATTTGGAAACGTGGGTTCGGGGTCACCATGGGCTTGGGCTGGCCTTTGAACATAAGAGCTCAGTACTTACAGTTGCAGTGCTGGGTTCTGCGATCAGGTGGTGAAGAGCTGGTGGTGCCTGTCGCCTGGCTCCTCGATTCCTGGATGCCCCCATCTGTGTGTCTGTGTTCGTGATCTCCCCCCTGAGGACAGTAGCTTGTACTGATTTGGACTTATCTGAGAGACCTCACTAACTTAACCACCTCTTTCTTTGTGTGTGTGGTGCATGTGTGTTGTGTGCGTGTGAGTATGCGTTTGTGTGTGTGTGTACACATGTGAAGGCCAGAAGCCAACGTCAGGGGTCTTCCTGAGTTACTTTCCACCTTATTCTTTGAGATGTGGTCTCTCCCTTGAACCTAGAGCTCACTGATTTGGCTCGACTAGCTTGCCAGCAAGCCCCAGGGGTTCCCCATCTCTATCTCCCCAGCGCTGGGATTACGGTGCATGCTGCCGCATTCTGTATTTGTCATGGGCGCTGGTGATCTCAACACAGGCCATCTTCCTTGCGTAGCAGGCCCTTTACTCACTGAGCCGTCTGTCCTTCCACTCAGCCACCTTTGAAAAGAACTTGTCTCCAAGTACAGGCACATTCTGAGGGGCTAGAGTTTGGGACTTTGACACATTGTTCAGTTATAACAAACAGTGAAATCAGTCAGACATAAGAACGCGAGTTCATAATTTGTCTCATGCGACTATGTCAGGGGAAAAAAAATCAGGTACCCTGCTTTCGCTGCCCGCGCGTAGCCAGCACCGAGCACTCTTACGAGGCGCGCAGAGGGGTCCCTCCTTCCGCCAGCCGGCAGTTTGGCCGTGGTGACATCACTGGTTGGCCTCCAGCTGAGTTCGGCTCAGACACTCCACCAGTCACAGCTAACACATCTGCAGGTTGGGAGCTTGGTCCCCAGGACATCCCCCTCCCCACAGATGCAGCTGCAAACCCCAGCCAGCCGTCATTCAGGTTTCCCACACCCCCACTTTGGGTCCCATTAATGTGCTCTCGTGGCTCATAGGACTTGGGGAGGTGTGGTTGGTGGTTCTCATGAAGGATTTGATAAAGGACACAGATGATGAGATGGGCAGGCCAAGCAGTGTGGGAGCAGCAGGGCTCACCACCTCCAGATGCTGCCACACGAGCAGCTTTCTAGAAGCTTCCAGGAGTTCTTCATGAGGGGTTTGGATGAAACTTTGTTGCATAGTCCTGACTGCTCATAGGAAACCCAGCAAGGGTCTCTGTCCAGACTCTTCTTGACTCCCTGGACACCATGCCTCCCATGAGGTGGGGAGGAGGTGTTCTGTAACGCAAGGGACAAGTGCAGAGTACGTCTCATGGCTAGTTCCACAGGGGGAGAGAGATGGCCAGTTCCATAGAAGGACAGAGTGACGTTAGCATTTCTGGAATATGCCTAGGGGCTTAGAGAAACTGTGCTTTCTAGAGTTTGCCTTGGAGAGGGAGTTTTGAGTTTTGAGGAGAATTCCCCAATATATATCCATCATCACGTGGCAGAGCTTTCTGGGATAGGCAAATTCACAGAGCAGAAGTTCAGAGGTTATCAGGTTAGGAATGTGATGACGCTTCCCCTTGACAGTGCAAGCTGAAATAAATCCTTTCCTCTCATAAACTGCTTCTGGTTGGGTGTTTTGTCCCAGCAATTAGAAGGTAGCTGCACAGAAGGGAAACTGGGCACTCATTGTTCCATGGACATGATGTTTGGGATGATGAAAGCATCCTGGAAATGCGTAGTGGCCTGGCTTACATTCCACTGTGGATACACTTCATGCCACCGAAGTGTATACTTAAAAGTGATTAAAGTGGTACTGAATTTTTAAAAATTGCTTTGGTCTGGGATGATGGCTCAGTGAGTAAAGTGCTTGCAGTGTAAGCACGAGGACAGGAGCCTGGATCCCCAGCACGTAACATCACACGTTGGACACGGCACAGGCCTATAATCCCAGCCCTCAGGAGGCAGATACAGAGAGATCCCTGAAACTTGCTGGCTAGCTACCCTAGCTAAATGGGCGAATCCCTGGTTCAATGAGAGACCTTCTCTCTCTTCTCTCTCACACACACCCAAAGATTTAATTGAGGAAGATACCTGATAGGCATCTCTAACCTCCACATGCACATACATACATGTGCACTCACATGCATACAGATATGCACCTACAAACATAAAACACACATACACACACCACATACAAATATGTATGTAAATGAAAACATCAATATATTTTCGCATTGTTGGGGATTGGTCTTACATATACTAGCCAGGCGCTATACCACGGAGCCACATCCCTAGCCCCTAAAATGGAACGATTTATGTTGTGTCCGTTTTTAAAAATTTATTTTTATTTATTTATTTTGAGAGCGACAGACAGACAGAGAGAAAGAGGCAGGGGGGGGGGGGGAGAGAGACAGACAGAGAGAGAGAGAATAGGCGCCACAGGGCCTCCAGCCACTGTAAATGAACTCCAGATGCGTGCACTACCTTGTGCATCTGGCTTATTACGTGGATCCTGGGGAATTGAGCCTTGACCCGGAGTCCTTAGGCTTCACAAGCAAATGCTTAGCCGCTAAGCCATCTCTCCAGCCCCCTGTTGTATACATTTTTCCACAAGTTAAAAAAAAAAAAAAAAAAGGAGAGGGGACCTGAGCCAGGTGTGGAGATGCACGCCTATGATCCCAACAGTGGGGAGGGCTGAGACAGGAGTTCTAGGCCAGACTGGGCTGCATCGTGAGTGTAGCCTCCCATGCCTGCACTTAGTGGGTGCTTAGCAGACAGCAGCGAGGTTTACACAAACAGCCCCGGCTTCGTCAGTTCTTCATCCCTTTTCTCACACCTACTATGTGTACCTACTGCGTTGGCCCTGGGGCCAGGCTTCTGGGATGAACCAGAGCTGCTTCCTGCCTTGTGGCTTGCAGCTCTTGTTTTGCAGGGGGGTGGAGACAGACTGTGCACAAGAAAGCACATGAGAGGAACTGTGCATCAGGTTTAGGTCTGCGATGGGAGGGGTACAGGAGAGACACCATGTGTGTGCATGCATGTGTGTGTGAGATTTAAGGAGTGACAGAGGGCCCTTCTGGGATGGCGACGTGAAGCCAAAATACAGAGGAAAGAAGGTCACAGACAGCTGGAGTCAGAGCCCTCCAGCCAAAGGGAACGGCGTACGCAGAGGCTCCGAGGAGGAACGGAGTTGGGTGTTTGGGGGACTAAGAGGAACCACTGTTTGAGCGTGGCTTTGGGTCGTGCATCATGGTAGAGGAGCTGAAGGAAGGCTGAGGAGACGGCCTCGTCATGCAGGGGTTTCTTGTGCTTTTATACTCCTCCTTCGAACACCTTTGTGGGGGTACCTGTTGTTGGTTTATGCCAGGGACCTGTGAAGTTGAGAGCACATGAGTGGGCGAGGACTGAAGCACGCCAGCGTGGCCCTTCCACCGTGCTGTAGCCAAGGGTCGAACGCTGTGCTGCAGAGCCGGGCAACTTGTCAACCTTCCGATGCTGCGGTTTCTCCCTCTGCGAAATAGGATCAGTGTTAGCAGATAAGCTGAGCTCATGGCTGGGTACTGAATCAGGGAGAGGAGGGAGCCAGCACAGGGCTGGGTACTGGGTAAAGGAGGAACTCAGTACTGAGTAAAGGAGGAACTCAGCACAGGACTGGGTACTGAGTAAAGGAGGAGCTCAGCACAAGGCTGGGTACTGAGTAAAGGAGGAACTCAGCACAGGGCTGGGTACTGAGTAAAGGAGGAACTCAGCACAGGGCTGGGTACTGAGTTTGAAGCACCCAGCTCAGGGATGGGCATGAGTAGAGAGCAGCTTGGCTATAGTGAATCTGCACTCGGGGAAGTACACACGGTGCCCTCCTGAGCAGCCTGTAGCATGAGTCCTTGGCTGTCCTGCAGTGAGTGTTTCAGGAGAAGCCAGCATGGGAAGTGGAGGGGACATGGCTACCCCTGAGGTCAGCAGATGAGCTTTCGTGTACCCTGGCCCCTCTTGCCCCTCCCATGGCCCCTGTCTCCCCAACTGCAATGTTGGGGGTATTAAGCATGGGGTTTACGACCTTGTGAACAGTGGACATGTTTGTGACCAGAAGTGGCTGGCGGATAGCAAGCACAATGGTGCTGGCTGCCACTGTGACTCTATTATCCTCTGTCCTTCAGAGTGGCATCTGTCTCACATCCAGAGGACCACTTAAGGCAGAAAGGGGGTGTCGGCTCACCCCGCATGCCAGCCCTGGCTGCCTGCTTGCATCTTACCCTGGAATTTTGGGTTCTTGCCCTGGAGGTAAAAGCATGATAGGGCTGGCATGCAGAGCCCCTGCAGATACCCCGGGGCTGCCTTGTACCCCCACAGGGTCAGCAGGAACAGCCACTCTGCTGTCAGCAGTATGGGGCTATTGGGCACAGGCCACAGGCTGGTAGGGACCTGAGTGCTTCTGGCATGTTTTGGGCTCCTGAGAGGATGGCCAGTGGCCAGGGTGCTGGAGGGAAGGAGAGACAGCCTTTTAAGGAAGCATTTTGGTGCCTTCAGAAACAGAACAAGGGCCAGATCGGAATCACTGGGGCACACAACAAGTCAGTGGGCCCTCAGCCTCCGCTGGAGTGAGTAGCTGTGGGCAGAGGGGGGAAGGCCTCTGGGGGAGGCTGCATTAAGTATGACCACACCCCTCAGTGCGTACCTCTGCCTTAGGGGCAGGTAGAGAAGGGTCCAAGGGTCCAGACACGTGGGACACATTCTTGCCTCTGACTCTCCATCTGTCTCTGAGATGCTGCGCTGCAGAGGCTCCAGTGGGCTCCGGGAGCTGAGCAGCACTGACTGTCCTCAAAGAGCGTTTCTTGATGCGCGACCGGGCATCCAGCTGCAGCTCTGAGGACAGAAGCCTGCGCCCATCCCCCACGGCGCTGGGATGAGTCAGGAAGGGTCCCTGGGCACCTGGCACAGGGCATGAAACCCTACAGCCCCCATAAGTGGGGTCAGCTCGGGGCTGAGATCTGGCTGGTGAAGAGAGCTGGTCACAGGCAGCTGTGGAGACCTTCTCTCCCCTTCCTGTCCCTCTCCGCTTTGCTCTGAGCCCTGTCCCCCCACACCTCTTATAAAGCACTTACTTAGTCCTAGCTCTGTGCTTATGTGTAGCCCTGGACTTGGGCAGCAGCGCCCCTCCCCTCTTCACCCCGCATTCCCTCACCCTCCTGCAGGTGGGGTCTCAGGTTATCAGGCATCTTCACATCTTGTCTTGGGAATCTGACCGCTTGGATTCAGATCCCAGCCTTCCACTTCCTGTGTGACCTTGGGAAAAATTCCTCACCCCAGCTGTGCTCCCCACACCTCCTTGGGGGTCGGGGTAACAGCAGTGCCCGCCTTGCTGGTTGTTGCAAGAACAGAGCATTTGGCACCATCTTTGCCGGGCAGTACCTGCTCAGTAAGTGTTGGTATTGTGTGGGGGGCAGGCTTGCCTACTGTCTGCGGATGCAGCTGCCTCCTCTTTGTTCCCCCGGGTTTGTGTCCAGACATTCTCACTGCACTGCCCCTCTATCCCTCTGTTTCTCTGCGGGTGCCTGGCCTGGTGCGTGGGTTGAGAATCAGAGCCAAGGTTGAGCACTGAGCTCTAAGGAACACAGGGCCTAGGACATGCCCCCTGCTAACTGTTAGGGTGGCACAGGCACCACGACCTCCTCCCCCACCCCGTCCTCTGGAGATACAAGTTGTCAGGGACTCCGATCAGAGGATGAACCGTCAATGAGTCAGTGACATCCCCCCCAACGGGGGATGCTGTCCCCGCCACCCCAAGAACCCTCCACCCTTTCTAGAAAGCACTAAGCTCTTCTCGGTTACAGGTTACAGGTAGCCTCTCGTAACTCTGACTTGGAGTGAACCACTTGGCATTGCGGCGCCGGGGGTGGTGGCGAGATCTCACCACCTTGTAGAACTATTAGAAAACACAGCAAGGAAAAGAAAATCTTTATGTTATAGCTGGAACCTGTGGTACTGAATACAGGGCAGGTGTGTTGACCTTGAGGCTTTTATGGGGTTTGACCCTTGAGGAACATTCTATGTTCGCTGTCTGGCCTAAGCATTGCTCTTGAGGGTGGTCTTCGGGGGGGGGGGAGCGTCCTCAACTGTGCCTGTCCTGTGGAGCTGGGGTGGGAGTGGGCTTAGGAAGCCTGGGGCCACAGGGTTAGCTGCTAACCTGTACCCCTCTGTTCATCCCACAGGTGGCTGCCCCCTGCGTGCCTCCATCCAGCCATGAATCGGTGGTGAGTGAGGGATGGCCTGTCCTCTCAGAGGCTAGCCTCTCTTGCATTGGTAGGGGGTATGGTTTGGTGAGGTGGAGGAGGGTCTCCGCATTGGGCTAAGACAGAGGGAGGAAATGAGTCATGAAGCCCGTCCTGATGAGACACAGGGCTTGCTCTGCACTGCCTGGAGACTTGGAGTCCTCCAAAAACCCCATAAAAGGCCATCTTGGGCATCTCCAGGCCTGGCCAGGTGCCTGCTGTCCCAGGGCTTAGAGGACCGGGGCGTGCTGTGGCATCTTCCACCTGCCTGGCCCTGGGTCCCACGCTGTTTGGCCTGATGCTGGAGGACTGGCTGGGGTGATCCAGAGTCCACAGCCAGGTGGCCTCTGCTGTGCCTCTCGGCTCTGCGCTGTCCCACCCTACCCTGTCAGGCTCCCAGGACAGGGGCAGACAGGGGCCGGAGCCCTGTGAGCCGTGGGCTATGGAGCCGGCCCTGCTGCAGACCTGTGTTGGCCGCGCTTCTTGCCCACCACCCACCGCTCAGCCTCCTGGGATCGTGTTGGGGCAGGCAGGCCCTCCGCAGGAGGGGAATGCGTGAGGGGGGGCCCCAGATAGGCCCAAACTAGTGCAGGGTGCCTGTGCTGGCACAACGCTGGTGGGGGGGGAGACCCCGGGAGAGCAGGGACAGTTGAAGGCGTGCTTCGCACAGGAGTGGTCACTTGCTACCCACAGACACAGAGCGCACAGCCCCCGGGTCACCTGGTCTCCTTTGCCGTGACTGCAGTTTGCCCTGTGATGGTGGGCTGGTCCCCTTCGGTCTCTTGGGACTCCGGTTTCCTGCCCGTATGTGATGGGTGTGGGCTCTCCCAACTCCTGGAGGGTCCCAGGGAGGTATCAGGGCTCCCCAGCTTAGCTCCTCCTGGGCCTCAACTGGGTCCTCCAGATGTGGAGCATTGATCACACAGAGGCCCAGTGGGGGTTCTTGTGGTAACAGCTCGGTGGGGGTGGGGGTGGGGCTGTGGATGGGGCCCAAGCAGCTTGGCTTGGACACGGCTCCAGGGCCATGGAGGGACGCCACCGCGTGAGTGTCTGAGGAGGGTGGTGGAGGATGGTGATAGATGTCTCCGGTCACCCTAACTTGAACTACCACCTTCTGGCTTAGAACCGAATGTCCTTGGCTGGCCCAGCAGGCGGAGGGTCCAGGGTTCAGAGACCACCAAGCGGGGGTCAGCTGTCTGACTTTGGGGTCACATGAGCTTTGTTTACTGAGGCAAAGTCAGAGGTCAGGACAGAAGGGCATAGGTTGGCATTCCTGCTGGAGGGCTGCTGGGAGGAACGGAAAAGACCGTCCGCCTGTGTGGGGCGTGGAATCTTGTTTTCTCTGCGTTGTGCCCCACCCACATAGCAGGTCTGGGCCTTGCAAGGAGGGTGGCTGAGTCCCCTGTTGGTATAGCTCCCACCTGAGTCAGAGCCCACCTCCCCAGCAGTAGGGAAGAGCCAGAGAATTGCACTCTCTCCCATACTCCCCACTCGAAGCTCCCTGTTTCTCCCCCCCCCCTCCGTTTCAGTTCTTTCACTCCATAGGTCTAGCTGTGTGACCCTGAACATTACACTTAACCTATCTGATCCTTAATTTTCCTTCTTTACAATGGGAGCTGGTAATAGTATCTACTTTGCAAGGGTGTCGAAAGTTATCAGCTTATCCACTTATCCTACATACCAGAGCCTCTGAAGTCGGCCCACTTCACTTGGAACGAAAGCCTAGGTTTTCCCTCCATGGAGGGGAGCTTATGTCAGCTTATGTCTTGATCCCTCACTCTGTTTTAGCCACCGGGCCTTGCTGATCCTTGAACTTGGGGCCTTTGCACCTGCTCTCCCCTCTGCCTAGAATGCTCTTCCTACTGACCCCTGCCAGGCTCTTCCCCTCGTGCGCCAGTATTTCCCATCCCCCCAGGAACTCAGTTTCTGCCCCCTCTTTCCTTGTCCCTTATCACCTCTTGTGCACTGTGCTCTTGACTTTATTTTTTTAATCTTGCCCGAGGGGTTCCACCCACACCAGCGTGTTAGCTCCTTCACGACAGGGACTTTCCTGTGCTTGGTTTGTGGCTGTTCCAGTGCCTTGCACACAGTAGGTGCTTATGCTCATGGAGATGTCTAGCCCAGACAGGAAATGCAGCGGTGAGGTTGCTTTGGGGTGTGCATGTTCCCTGCCGCAGGTGGGATTCTGCTGGGGGCGTGGTCTGTGGCAGGCAGCTGCTGGGGGGCAGTGCTGCTGCCGCCCCCCTCCCCCAGTGGGAAAGTGGCCCAGGTGGGAAACCGGGAGAAAGTCTGGCTCCCCAGGGTACTTAGCACCTGCTTTGAGCAGGCTCGGAACTGGGAAGAAGGGCGTGTTTGGGCTTTTCTTTCCTTTTCCCTCCCTGCCTGCCCTTCAGCCTCCCTTCTCCCCCAGCTCCCTGCTCCTTCGCTTGGTCTGTCTGTCCCTCTGTCTGTACAGTCTTCACTTGTTTCTGCTCTGGCCTTCTCACTGACCTTGGATGAATCTTGTCCCCTCCCCCCGCCCCTGCCAATCCCCACCAGCCCCTGCTGGGATTCGGACCCAGGATTGGTGCCCAGCCTCAGGCCCTGCTGGCCAAACACTTTTTCCAGCCTGTGCCCAGGGCCACTCAGGGCCAAGTGGCTTAATCTTCAACTCATGTTTTCATCTTACTCAAAAGCTGCTTCTCAGGGGGCTAGGTAGAAGGGTCTAGGGTTGCCCCCTCTTGGGAGACTGGAGGACAGGATGGAGTCGGGATGCCTGCCGTGGACGCCCCGGTCCTTGCAGAGCTGAGGTAGCTCTCTCTGAGCAGTTTCCCAATGGTGATGACCACACGGATCAGCCACAAGGGCACCTGGATGCCAGCCCTTACGCACACATGGCCTGGCACATAGAACATCGAACCTGAGGGAGAAACGGTGTCCAGGCTGCTTTGCCAGCTCCTGCCAGGCCCACAGCAGGGACTCAGAATGCTCGATGCAGACTTGGAGGTCCAGGTGGGAGTCCGGAAGGAGGGGTGTGGGGGATTGCACAGGTTGCTTCATTATCTGTAGTAACACAGCGGCTCCCCCCCGCCATCCAAGGGTTCACTTTGCTTGGTTTCACTTACCCAAAGTCACCTGAGGTCTGAAAACATTAACTGGAAAATTCCAGAAATAAACAGCTCATCCATTTTAAGTTTAAGGGTGCCATTCTGAGTAGTGTGGGGAAATCTCTCAGTCTGTCCACCTTGTGTCTAGTGCGTCCACCCTGGGAGAGCTGCCCGTCTGTGACTCAGCAGCCTCAGGCTATCAGATCAATGGTCACGGGGTCAGCGCTGGGTTCAGGTAACCCTAATTTTACTGAATAGTGTCCCCAGAGCATAAAAGTAGCAATCCTGCCAGTTTGGACATGGCCGAAGAAAGGCACGGGTTGCTTCCTGCCCATAAGAATGCACACTTCTCGGCGTGTGCACAGAGTTCACTGCTAATCACCATTTCAGGTGTGTGCTTGTGTTTTGCAGCTGACCCAGGTAAGATGGATGAGGGTCCGCTGTAATGACAATAAAACGCTGACACTTATTGTATGTGCTCCAATAGCTTGACAAAAATGGACACTTTGTGGGCTGGAGAGATGGCTTAGCAGGTAAGGCACTTGCCTATGTAGACTAAGGACCCAGGTTCGATTCCTTCGAACCCATGTAAGCCAGATATACATGGTGGCACATGCGTCTGGAGTACGTTTGCAATGGTTAGAGGCCCTGGTATGCCCATTCTTTCTCTCTCTAATAAATAAAAATCAAATATTTAGAAAAAAACGAACACTTCCCTGGGCGTGGTGGCGCACGCCTTTAATCCCAGCACTTGGGAGGCAGAGGTAGGAGGATTGCCATGAGTTCGAGGCCACTCTGAGAATACATAGTGAATTCCAGGTCAGCTCTGAGCTACGGCGAGACCATACCTCGGAAAACCAAAAAAAAAGAACACTTCAAATCTGGATCCTAGCCCCAGGAGGCACTGTTCCTTGTCCCAATGTCATTGTTGAGGAACTGAGCCACAGGTCCAGGGCTGGTCATAGGAGGAGCATGCCTCTATTCAGTCTGGCACTAGAGTCCACATTCCTGGCCATCCATCGCACCACCTAATGTCTGCTGAGCTGTGCCGTGCTGGCCATCCACAGTTCTGTGCTGAGGCGCTGGTATTGTATGCAGTGTTTTTTTTAAAAATTGGTTTGTCTTTTTATTTATTTATTTCTTTATTGTTTTGAAGCAGGGTCCCACTGTAGTACAAACTGACCTGGAATTCACTATGTAGTCTCAGGGTGGCCTCAAACTCATAGAGATCCTCCTACCTCTGCCTCCTGTTATTTATTTATTTATTTATTTTTTATTTCTCATTCTAAGGATGGAATCCAAGCCCGTGTGTATGCCAGGCTAGTGCTTTAACACTGAGTCAAAGTCTAAGTCCTGTAGAATTCTTTTTTTTTTTTTCTGCTAGAGTTCCATTTTATTTTATTTTTTATTTTTTGGTTTTCCAAGGTAGGGTCTCACTCTAGCTCAGGCTGACCTGGAATTCACTATGGAGTCTCAGGGTGGCTCATGGTGATCCTCCTACCTCTGCCTCCTGAGTGCTGGGATTAAAGGTGTGCACCACCACACCCAGCTCTAGAGTTCCATTTTAAAGAAACAGTTACTAAGATTTTTTCTGTTTATTTGAAGGGGGGAGGGAAGAAAAGAGAAAGAGAGAGAGAGAGACAGAAAGAGGGAGAGAGAAAGAGAGAGAATGGCTATGCCTGGGTCTCCAGCTCTACAAATGAACTCCAGTTGTATGCGCCACCTTGTGTGTCTGGCTTATGTGAGTTTTGGGGAATGGAACCTGGGTCCTTAGGCTTCACAGGCAAGTGCCTTAATTGCTAAGCCATCACTCCAGCCTGAGGTCCTAAGATTTTAAAACGGCTTTCTCAAGGACCCCCATTCTTCTGTCTGGGTTATGTTAGAAGTGAAAGATGTGAGGCAAGCTGGTCCCAGAGAACTTGTGGGTCGCTCTGCACATGACAGCTTGCTGTCCCCTGAGGATGGCAGTGGGTGATACTTTAATAGCTTTGACAGATTTCATCCCTCCTGAAAGGTAGAGTCATGCCAAGAGGCAAGTGTGATGTGAAGCAGACTTCCTGAAGGAGGCTGCCTATGGGCTCTGTGTTCCCAGAGGATGCCAGTCCAATGGACTGCTTAGTCCTCAGGTGACAGGCCCAGGATGGCAGGATGGCACGGAAGACCTGTGGACTCTGCACTGTGTGGCACTGAGTAGGCAGGGGTGGTCATAAGGAAGAGGAAGTTTGGGTGTCAGGAAGAACTTCTGGGGCTGGAGAGATGGCTTAGTGGATAAGACGCTTGCCTGCGAAACCTAAGGACCCTTGTTTGGCTCTCCAGATCCCACGTTAGCCGGATGCACAAAGGTGAGGCAAGTGCAAGGTCGCACATGCCCACTTGGTGGCGCAAACACCTGGAGTTCTACTACAGTGGCTGAGGCCCTGGCACAGCAATTTTCTCTCTCTCTCTCTCTGTCTGTCTCTCTAAGCAATAAAAGTAGTAAAAAAAGAACCCTTGGGCATCAAAACTGGTCTGTTGGTGTTATCTGGGACTTATGTTTGGTGTTTGTAGTCACTGACACCTGTTGGGTATGGGGGGCCATGCTGATGGTCTGGGGGACTGTTCAGCTCACTTAGATCCTGCCCGTCGGCCAGGCAGGTAACAGACCTTCCCTGGGGGCCAGAAGACAGGGCCAAAATGTGCTTAGACCCTCCCCCTTGACCACCTCTGGGAGAGGCTTTGACCCGGAGGAACCTTGGAGTTTCTGAGAAGAAGTGTGCTACTTGGCATCTTGTTGCAGAGCCGGTTTGAGATGTGAGCAAACAGAAGAGAGGGTGGAAGGTGGGGGGTGGCTCCTCACTCCGGCGGCGCAGGGTGCACATATGTGGTACAAACGTTGGCCAGCCTAAGGGACCTGATGACTTCGTATATTACCTGAGCGCGAACCTCACCAGCTGGCGGGTGGGGAGCACTGTGAGATGGAAGAGGGGATCAGTTCAGGAGGGAAGAGGGCTCTTGGGGACAGGGGAGCAGAAAGCACAATGGGAGCGGCCGGTCTCAGGAACTAGAACTTGAGGGCTAAGCACTGAGGGCCATTATGGATGCTTGAGTGGTGAAGTGATCCAGTGCAGACTTTTAGAGCTGGGATTTTGCCTCCAGCTTTGGGAGGCTTGGTGGGGCTGGGTGGCCACAGAAAGGCAGGGCAGGTGGAGGGGGCTGGAGAGGCCCTTGGGCCAGAGTGAGTGGCCAGCGGCGTGGAGGAAGCGCTCTGTGTTGCTGCCTGGCTCTTGTTATAGCCAGAGGGGCTGCCCAATATTCCAGCCTGGCCTTGGGCAGGGGGGCAAGCAAGGGTGTCCTCGGTGGTCCAGCTTCAGCCAGGGTTTGGGTGCTGGGCCCCTCAGGGAGAGCCAGGGGGCGGGGCTGAGGGCAGGAGTGGGCTTGCCTAGCGCTCCCCTGGGGAGTGTGGAAGTCAGGCATAACATTCCACGCAGTCACTTAAAGCCCGTTCTCTCCCTGTGGTGGCCTCCGACGCAGCGGTCTAACCTGTGTCCTCAGGTCCACAGCTCCGCCACTAGCTGGCCTCGCCCCACCTGCCCAGCTTTGCTGTGCCCACCCCCACCGGCTCCCCGTGCTTCAGGGTGGAGCTAAGCAAGGGCATGGGTTTTCAGGGCAGACCTGGGCTCCCGTGAAACTGCTCACTCTCCCAGAAGTTGCCGGAAGAGGAGCCAAGTGCTCCTCTTTTGTGGCCACCAGGTAGGATGGTGGCTCAAGAGCGTGGGACTTTGAGAAGTGTCCACGTCCATTTCCTCAGTTGCTACTGCTGTGCTAGATGTTGTTATTACTATTACTCTGGGAGCCAGCCTTCCTGGAGAGGACTGAGTGAAGCTATGCCTCCAAATGCACAGCCCAGGGCCACTTGCTACCCAATGCTCGGTGCCCCACAAGAGTCTCCATCCTCTGCTTCCCTCTGGGTTCCCCCTCTGTCTGCTTATGGTTCTGTTCTGGGAAGACATGAGCCTGGAATACTTCCAGTGGGTCCTGGGTCTGAGCCACTTCAGCTCCCATCTGCTGGTCCCACTGGTCCCCACTGGTCCCCCTCCTGATAGACAGCGCTGGGTGATCTCACGGATCATCAGCAGCTGTGATGTCACGGGGTCTTTTTGGCCCCCAGTCTGCCTAGATTCCAGGCGTCCCAGGGGTAGGAGTAGGGTGAGCTGGCAGCCTGGAGCAGAGGGTGTGAGGAATTCTGAACAGAATGTTCCTCTGGAGGCTGAGACTGCATTCTGTCTCCCCTGCCCTGGGTTTGGGCTCAGGCACTAATCCTCGCCGCCCCCCCAACCCCGCCGCCCCACCTTAGACTTTTCTTTCTCTGAACAACAGCCCACAGATATGTCTTCTTCCCAGCCTGGCCTCCCTGCAGGCCACCAGTGTGTCTTATTTCATGATCCCCAGACAGTCATGACAGCCCCACCTAGTTTTCCAGGACATGTGCACAGTGGAGAGGGGCGATGCATGTATGGAGAGTGCATGGGCGTCTGTTTTTTTTTTTTTTTTTTTTGTTGTTTTGGAAAATACACTGAAGAAAGGATTTATAGTTCCCTTACCCACTCTTCGGTTCACAGCTCCCAGGCTTCAGGAAGTTCTGTCTGTTGTCTGCTCACAGGCTCTCCTGCTGCAGCCTGTTTCCTGCTCTTACGGAGAGATGGCTTAGGGAGCGCGGGAAGGAGTCCTTGCCCGCTGCCCACTGCAGGCAGAGGGTGAGCTGCGCTGGCCTTTAGGACTCAGAAAGTGGAGGCTGGTGACGAGTAAGAGGGACAGAGGCAGCCTTGCAGGGGACATATGAGGCAAAGTTCACGTGCTAACTCTCCACTTCCTGATGGAGCGCTCCTGAGCATGTGGAAGAGTCTCAGGGTCATTGCTTGTGGCCCTGAACTATGAGCGATGCGAGGCTCTTTTCCCAGGGCGCTGTGAGGGTTGGGGGTCAGGAAAGCCGAGCCTGTTGTGGCCGTAGCGCACGGCGAACAGTGCTTGTCGCTTAGCTTTAGGAAAAGGCATCTCTGTACTGGACTGACACTGGTGGGCCAGGAGGTTAACAGGGGCAGCTGGGGTGCCAGCGACAAGGAGGCGTGGCTCTTGGGGTTGGAGGGTACCCCCAGGACCCAGGTGCAAGAGGAGTAGCTCCAACAGTTTCATGCTTAAGCCTCTCACCTAGTCCCACCTGCTCCAGACTAGAGGGTTGAGACCCTAGAGCAGAGCTGTCCGCGAAGGGCTTGGCCTGGCTGTGGCTCTAGGTCCAAATCCTGCCGCCTGTTCCCCATGGGCTTGATCCCCAGCACCACCTGGATGTGGTGCTGCATACCCATCCTCCCAACTCTTGGGAGGTAGAGGCAGGACCATCAGAAGTTCATGAGCATCTTGGGCTGGAGGGATGGTTTAGCAGTCAAGGCATTTGTCTGCAAAGCTAAAGAACCAAGGATCCATTCCCTAGGACCCACGTAAGCCAGATGCTGGCGCACGCGTCTGGAGTTTGTTTGCAGTGGCTGGTGGCCATGGCACGCCCATTCTCTCTCTGTCTGTCCTCACCCCCCCATAAGCAAATATGTTAATTTGTTTTTGTTTTTTTGGTTTTTCGAGGTAGGTTCTCGCTTTAGCCCAGGCTGACCTGGATGTCACTATGTAGTCTCAGGGTGGCCTCAAACTCATGACAATCCTCCTACCTCTGCCTTCCAAGTGCTGGATTAAAGCCGTGCGCCACAATGCCCGGCTTTAATTGAAATGTTTTTTAAAAAAGAAGCTCATGAGCATCTTTATCTACATACTGAGTTTGAGGTCCACCTGAGCTACATGAAAACTGTCTGAAACATAGACTAGGGACATCACTTCGTATGGTCATGTGGATCTGCATTTGGTCCTTAGAGCCCACATAAGAGTGTCAGGCAGAGTGGCATGCACGTGAAATCCCAGCGTGAGGGAGGTGGAGACGGGTGGATCCTTGGCCAGCCGTTCTAGCCTAGTTGGTGAGCTTTGAGCCAATGCTAGACCCTCTCTCAAAAAGAAGTGAACAATAAACACAGGTGAACTTGGGGGCTGGAGAGATAGCTCAGCAGTTAAAGGCACTGGCTTGCAAAGCCTGACGGCCTGGGTTCAACTCCAGAGTTCCCACATAAAGCCAGATGCACAAAGTAGAGCATATCTGGAGTTTGTTTGCAGTTGCAAGAGACCTTGAAGTGACAGACAGACAGACAGACACACACACACACACAGAGCTCAAGAGATGGCTCAGTAGGTCACCACAGTGCTGGTCCCCTGGCAGGCCCTGGGCCAGGACAGCCTGGGCAGATGCTGCCCCGCTCTGCCAGTCTCCTGCACTTTTCTGGGACCAGCGATGGTCGCTCTGGAGGACTAGGGCGGAGGGGGTGCAAGCACGCAGGGTTGGGGTTGTGAACTCTGCAAGGCAGCTTGGAGGATTTGGAAATTTTTAGCTCCCCAGAAAGCATGTGGGCCAGTTGTGTTGAAGGCATCTGACCACTGGCAAGACACCAGAGGCTGGCCTCCAGCTGGCGAGGGAAGGGGCCGGGGCAGAGGGGTGCTCAGATGATCGCTGGCAGGAAGGATGCACTGTTCCTCTTCTCAGCCGAGGGCTGGGCGGGGATCTGACTGGGGCAGGGTCAGCCTCGGGGTGTGTGTGGTTCCTCGGGGCAAGAGGAAAACACTAGAGCTCTCCTGTGCTGGGCAGCATGCACTCTTCCTACGGGAGCTTTATTTTGTTGGTGTGCCACACTCAGGGGCAGCCTGCCAGGAGAAGCAAGGATGGGTGACCTTATTGGGGTCTCCCCCATAGGTAGCAGTAGTCAGGGTATGGACCAAGCTGTCTATGGGTTGGAGGCTCTACGAGTCATCCAATCTCTGTGGGGGATGCTCATTGCTGGGTTCTAGGTGGGTTGGGCACCCAGTATTAACCACCCTCCAGGTGGCCACAAGCTCCTTCTGCTGGATGCTGGGCCAGTTCCCCCCAGAGGTGGTGGCCAGGCCTTTGGAGGACTAAACAGGTTTGGGCACATCCTGTGTCTCAGTCTGCCTCGATCTGTCCATTCTAGGAGGTCTGGTTGCCAAGTGGTCACTGAGGACTGGAGAAGCAGGGCCCGCAGCTCCATGCCCATCCCGAGGGAGGTCCCTGTTGACGTGCGGGACCCCTACCCCCCAAACCCCCAGAAGAGCCGAGCAGTGCAGAGGAAGGAAGGCCATTTGGCGATGGGCTCCGCCTGCGCGTGGCAGAGCTTGGGCGAGAAGAGGAAGGTTGGGAGCTAGGAGCGAGCCGATACTACAGGAGGAAGGGCTCGCGTGGGGGCCGGAGGCTGGTCCCCACCACTGGGAGTTTGAGGAGCTAGCCTGGGCAGGAAGAGCAGGGGCCTTGAGAGCTCAGGGGTTCCTGCACGGCCAGGCAGTGAGCCAAAGGGGTTCCCCTCGAGGTTCATTAGCTCTGGCCCAGTGGCCTGTGGCTCAGGATTCAGTATACAGGGTTTCGGGTTAGCCCCGAGCGGGGACGAGCAGAGGGTGGCATCTTTACTCCTAGGGGTAGGCCTGTGTACTGCTCCCCCAATGTGTCCCTGAGGCTGATGTCCCTTCTCCCAAGCTGCCTGTCTACACAGGAGGGGACCTGAACAAGACATATAGTGCCAGGCTAGGCCATTCTATGGGAAGGACCGGGTGGTGGCAAGACTAGGAAGTCAAAAGAGGCTCACATCCCCACTTGGGGGCTGTCAGGGACAGCTTCTTGGAGGAAGGAGCCCATCACAGACGAGGAGAGGTGACACCTTTCCATAGTCAGGCCGGAGTAGAATGAGTATGGGGCAGACGGTTTAGATTGTAGGCGGGAGTGAGGGCAGGGCCAGAAAGTCCACCGGAGAAGAGGGACCGGACAGGCTCTAACCGCAGAGCCCACGCTTGCAGGCCACTCTCTTAATTTCTACCTATATGGTAGAGCTGACAAGCCAGGGTGGTCCCTGTCTCCCTGGGTTCTTGCCCCGGATAAACATGGAGATGCAAAGACCTGGCTTGTTCCCGTTCTATTCTGAGGAGCCCAACGCCTTCTGGGGACACCTGCCCCAGGACCTCCATGAGGGGTGAGGGGGTAAGGGAGTGAGGGGCGGAGCTGGATGGCTTGGGTGCTAACAGAATCATGCGGCACTTTGCAAAGGCCACATTCACAGCTTGGGGCCAGCCAGGAGACATCTGAGTCTTGGGTTTGTGATACGATCCCAGCTCAGTTACCAGCCATGGGAGACAGCTGTGCCAGGACCTTTGTGTTACTCACGCTGTTGTTTTTTTTTTCTTTGTCCCCAGCCCATCACCGCAGAGAGCACACCCAAGAATGTAGTGGATGTGGTAAGTGACGATGCAGAGTCTGGGTCAGGGACACCCTGGGCCAAATAAGGAGGCTGTAAGGTGGAGGGGAGCCTCGGGGAAAGTGGCCCATATTGCGGGGCCATTTTTCTGCAGTAGATCTGGGGAGCTTGGTGAGTGCGGGGGTGCAAGGGTGCTGGTGACCTTGCAGCCCGTGTCCAGCGATGGGATGCTGGGGGCTGGGGTGGGGGAGGCCAGTGGAGAAGGGGCAGGGGGCGCTTTGAGGAGAGGCCTGCATTATTTGGAGGAAATATGCAGAATGGCCCTGCCTTATAATCCAAGCACTTGGAAGGCTGAGGCAGGAGGATGGTCTTGAGTTCCAGGCCAACCTGGGCTACATAGTAAGACCCTGTCTCAAAAATATAAACAAGGGCTGGAGAGACGGCTCAGCAGTTAAGGCACTTGCTTGCAAAGCCTGACAGCCTTGGTTCAGTTCCCCGGTACCCATGTAAAGCCAGATGCACAAAGTGGCACATGGGTATGGAGTGCATTTGCAGGGAGTAGCAGGAGGTCCTGGAGTACCCACTTCCCCCCCCCCAATTTCTCTCTCTCTCTCTGTTTGCAAATAAGTAAATATTTTAAAAAAACACAAACAGGGGCCAGAGAGATGGCTTAGCCATTAAGGTGCTTGCCTGAGAAACCCAAGAGCTCATGTTCGACTCTCCAGGTCCTATGTAGCCAGACGCAGTGACGCAAGTGCAAATTGTCAAACATGTGCCACAAGGGGGCGCCTGTGTCTGGAGTTTGTTTGCAGTGGCTGAAGGCCCTGGTGCACCCATTCTCTCTCTCTCTCTCTCTTTCTGCCTCTTTTACTCTCTCTTTAAAAAACAAGCAAACAAACAAAATTAAAAAAAAAAAAACAACCCACAAACAGAAAGGCCAAAAGGAAGAAAAAAAGAAAGCCAGATGTAGAGATGCACAGAATGGAAGCAAGCAGTGCAGACCTTCCCAAGAGATCTTTTGGGCTGAGCAGTGAGGAAGCGAGGAAGAGCCCGAGGCTGGCTGCAGGAGAAGTGTCTCCCAGGAAAGGCTGACTAGCTTGGATCTGTGGGCCGGGAGGTGAGGTCTTGGGAGCAAACTGGCCTCTGGAAATATAACCACAGGCAGGGTGGGAGCCTCGCTCAGTTTTTGCATCTTCCAGATGGAAATGATGGTGAGGGGCCTTGAGTGGACAAAGAGATGTTCATGTAACGCAGGTTCCTTCCTGGACCCTCTGCCACCCCTTAACCCCCACCCCTGCCAACCCTGACCTCAGCATGTGGTACCCTCCATCCATCAGCTTCCCCTTTGCCTACAGGGGGAAGGAGCGTGCCGGGGTGGAACCTCTCGGAAGAGCCTGGAGGAGGACGTGAGTGTGCCCAAGCTGGGAGAACGGCGTGGCCCCAGGCTTGTACGGGGATGGGCAGGAAGTGGGTGCCCGCGGCTTGTTCCCGAGCCTCCCGGAGTGGCTTTCCGGAGGAGAGGGCCCAAGGCACCACGTGCGGGGCTTGCTGGGGAGAGCGCAGGCGCACTGAGGGCCAGCAGCTGGGCTCTGGCTTGACGCTGCCTTCAGCTAGGCTGGTCCAGAGCTGTCTGGGTCAAGACAGGTCCTGGTGAAAGGAACAGGAGCCCATGGCTGAGCCCAGCTGGGAGGTCTTGGCAGGGGTGAAAGAAAACAGGCAAGCCGTAGCATCAGGGACGAGGAATGAGCTGCAAAAGCACCGCTGGGCTCTTAGGATGTCTCTAAACCCTGGGGATCTTGTCCAGGCTATTCCCTGGAGATAGGAGTCTTTGGAAATAGTGTCATATACTGGATGGCCTAACTATTTCCCATTAAGGACCCTGGAAGAAGGGTTCCGTGGTTGTGGTCCCAGCTCCTTATGTTTTGGGCATGGAGTGGGCAAGGGACAGGTTCTTTAAAACGGAAGGAGCCCAGACGAGGGCACCCGGGGGCCTCTAGGCCCTGTTCTGAGTTCTGTGGTGGCTGGCTTGTCTCCATGCCTTTGGCAGACCCCACAAGAGGGGCTCTTCTCCTCCTTTGGGCCCCATCTGGGATGTACCCCAATGTGCCCCATGCTGGCCCCTCCGTCCTGTTGCCGGCCCACAGAGGAACAGGGAGTGGTTTTGGCGGTTGGCATGGGGGAGCTGTTGATGGCACGAGGCCCTATCATCTGACAGCTGCCCGGCCCGCGGGAGGGCCCTGTAGGGAGGGGCTGCAGCCGCACCAGCTCCCGAGGGCGACCCATCTTTACCGCCAATACTACCGGGGCTGCCGTAGGCCCGGCCCTAAGGAGCGGAGCTGGCGAAGCGCTGCCCAGGTTGGCAGGAAGGCTCTGTGGAGGTACGCGTGGGCTCCTGTGGGTGCAGGCGCTCAGGCTGGGGTCCAGGGTCGGATGTTTCTGGGCTGGGCAGGAAATGTAGGGAAACTAGGTGTGTGTGTTTGGTGGGGGGTGGGTGTCTGTGTCTACTGAGGCTGTGCCAGCTCAAGGCACCGTGGGCTATAATATGTGCTCAATAAATGCTCACCATTCTCATTGCTGTTTCCATTCCATTAAGGGCCAGGAGCTGGGGCTGAGGGCTCTCAGATCCTCCCGACACATGTGTGGCAAATGCTGTGTGACCTTGTAGATGAGGAAACAGTGGCTTGAGTGACTGCATGCCACCAGATCAGGTGTCACCTCGGGGCTCTTAACCCTGGCCAGGGGACAGGGTGGTGGTGTGTGAACTAAGCCTTTTTAGCCGACGTTCTTCTGGGCGTGCGTAGAAACCACTTCCTAGACCTGTTGACTCCCGTGTCTGCAGCGAAGGCCGCATGCAGCCTACCCCTGAAGCTCTGGGAGGAGGGAGCGGGGTCGGACATCATGCAGCCCCGTTGGCTGTGAGGACACGTATGGCTTTGGCCTTAGGGAAGAGAGAGATGTGGCTTTCTAGTTGTGTTTGAAAGCTTCTTGTTTTAGTTTTTAAGAGAAAGTGTTGTTGCTGTGGGATAAACCTGTCTGCGTGTGGTGACGTGCGTGTGTGTGCATGGGGGGGGGTGCCTTATCTGGAAAAGGGAGGAAGGTGAAAGTGAGCAGTGTGGAAGGTAAGCAAGACAGCAGATTCTAGAAGGGTCTGCTCACCCCAGAAGCCAACGGGGAGGCTCTCAGACACCTGTCCCAGGCTGAATGACCCAGGGCCATGACATCAATCACCTAGTGGATCTCAGGGCAGCCTGGTCTCTGCTGGCTGCGTGCTGGCCTGTTTGTGGAGTGTTTTCCTGCCCTGGCCACGGCCCAGGCCCAAGGCACAGGAATGGCCATTTCCTCCAGCAGAGCTGGTGTGGCGTGGAAGCTGTGGACTCGGTGAGCTATGTCGCACTTTGTTTTGGAAAAATCCAGGCTGGGGGCAGGAAGGGGGGAGGAAGGGGTGTGGCTCCAGGAGCTGGCATGGGGCGGGGATGGGGGGCTGCTCAGCCCAGGCAGATACAAGTTTCCTGAGGCGACCTCTGGTGTTGGCTTGTAGACCCTCCTCCCAGCCAGACCTCTGGAGACCTGGGCTCAGGAAACAGCTCCCCTCCCATCCCGAGATGGTTTGTTTGCTCTGTGGACCTAAAAGGAAGGCAGGACTTCTCACAGGCATGTTGCTGCAAACAAGCTTCACCTCAGGCCCGAGGATCCCGGTCTTGCTGCCTGCTTGTAGAGCCTGGCGGGGGTGGGGTCACAGACCTTGAGCTACCCAGAAGTCATGGTCAGCTGTCGCCTGTATGGAGGCTCCACCGAGGAACAGAAAGAGTTGGTGGTGTCTGCAACAGGAAGAGTGAGGATTAGATATGAGGAGGAACTTCCTGGCCAGTGAGAAAAGTAAGGCACTGTTTGGAGGAGACCATGGACTCTTTCCTTTCACGGCACCCTTTGAGCGCAGGAGAGATGTGTTTTGGAGAGGAGGATAAGGGAGGCTTCTGTTTGGTGTCTAGGGAGTGGAATCAAAAGTTCTATTATTGCCGGGCGTGGTGGCGCACGCCTTTAATCCCAGCACTCGGGAGGCAGAGGTAGGAGGATCACCGTGAGTTCAAGGCCACCCTGAGACTCCATGGTGAATTCCAGGTCAGTCTGTGCTAGAGTGAGATCCTGCCTTGAAAAACAAACAACAACAACAACACAAAGTTCTATTATTGTTCTGTCTTGGGAAGAGCCAGGAGGGAGTTCAAAGCCACGTGGGATAAAGGTTTTGAGCTCCCAAGAGAGGAAAAGGATGGGATTACAGGCAGGCAGAGAGCTTGTTTTTCTTTTTAGGAATAGGTAGGAGATCATGTGACCCCTGTGCTATACCCATTTTATAGATGGGTAAATGAGACTGCGTGGGTTTCTGCGTATCTTACTGAGAACATTGGCTCTCTCAGCCCAGGACTCCCATCCTGAGTGCAGGCTGGGGTTGAGCTGGCGAGGGAAAGCCCATCCGTGGTGGTGGCACGGAGCTGACTTTCCCCACCATCCCGCAGGGGCGGGCGTGCTTGGGTTCGGCTCCAGCTCCGGTCTGTGCCTGTGCACAGGCCACCTGGGTTGGCAGGCGCGCTGGGGTGCGTCCGCGCTCATGCCGCCCCCACCCAGCCCCTTTGCTGCTCTCAGCATTCTCCCTGACTCCCAGACATCCCCGTGCGAGGTTGCTCTCTGCCAGCAAGGGTCACGTGCACCCAAACTTTACAGAAAACAGGAAGCCCCGTCGGGGGCAAGGGCAGCCTGGCCGGGTCCAGTGATTCATCAGGAGGTGACAGTCCAGCTGTTGGTCCCCATCCTCGTCCAGGGCAGCTTCCTCCCTGCGCCCCCGCCCTGGCCGCCCCGTAGCGGGGCAGCAAGCAGGCTTGGACTTCTCCTTATCACCTCGGGTGGTGGCATGGCCAGACTCTGTTTGGGCCAAGTCTTTATTTATCTTCCCAGCCTTTGGGGTGAGAGTTAGGAATGTGGAGTGTTGTAATGTTGGAGGAGGGCTTGGGGAACCAGGGCCCTATACATCCCTTACCCTGTGCCGTTGGAGGCTCCCAGCTCTCCTTGCCCCCTTCCCCCCAGTTCCTTAGCCAAGCCCTCTTCAATCAACCCATTGTCTGCCTCCAGCTCCTTGTGCTGGGATCCACGTCCTTGGCCACACTGCAAGCCCTGGCTGACTTGTGGCTTCCAGTTGTTCACGACAGCTGTGGTGGCTTCCTTCAAGAGTGGCTGTGGATCTGCAGCAGATGAAACTCGAGGGACTATTTATAGCAGGGTGGCCCAGAGGCTTGGAGTTGGGCCCAGGGCCTGGGGAAAGTCAGGGACTCCTCATCAGAGACCAGTAGGATGGGATGGATGAAGTGTTGGGTTTCTTGCCTGCCCTCGCCTGGGTAGTTTTGGAATGGTCTGGTTTGGGGTTTGAAAACCAACCCCCCTCCCTGTGCCCCGCTGTCCCCACCTTCCCTGCTCTGGCCTGACTCATCCAACCCCGAGTCCTCAGGGCCAGAAAGCTGCAAGGCTGAGGGACGTTCCTCCCATTCCTCCACAGCCGGGCCTGGCTCCTCTCTCAGCAAGCTGTGCAGAGCTCTGGGCATATTGGTGTAGCTCTGGGTGGCCTTGCCTCGTAGACACTGCACCCTCTGCTTGTGCCTTGTGGTCAGGTCCAGGTTGGAGTGCGAATCCTGCCTGGTTATTGTCTTCTCAGGGACTTGGGGGTGAGTCGCTCTGTTGTCTTATCAGTGCCTCCCCTTCCTCTCTCTTCCTGCCTCCAGAAGGCAGTTGCCACTTGGTGCTTGGAGAAGGTGGGCGACACGTGGAGTTCAGAGGCTGTGGATGGCTCTAGAACCAGGGCGTTTTGCTTCTGTATCGTGCAGGGACGTGGAGAGGGTGGCAGCCGCTGGGGGAAAGGGAAGCGGGGCTTGAGTTTCCGTGGGGATGGTTGTGGCTTCCCTCTCGGGGACACCCCTCTCGGGCATGCTTTCTAGAAGAAACGGCAGCCGTCACTGGCACTATGCGCAGCCTCATGTGCGCAGTTCCTATGCATCCCCACGCAGGCCGTGAGGGATGCCCCACCTTGTGGTGACATTTTACAAGGCTGAGTGGGTCAAGTCCGTGGCCACGCTGTGCAGTGAGGTGGTGGAGCCCAGCATGGGCTGTGGGGCCCTGACTGCGTTTTCACGGGTGTGCCATCCTGCTGTCGTGGGAGGTTTGGGCCACCAACTTGGGTTCGCTTGCTTCACTTTGTATAGTCAACATCCCCGGGCAGGGGACTAGGTGAGGCAGGTTAACAGATACGGGTTCTGCGGAACACAGAGCCTGAGATGCCGTACATGCACGACAGGCCGGCTGTCCTGTCTGAAAACCTTCTGATTGAATGACTGGATGTTGTGGCTCTGCAGGAAGCGGAGCTAGGCATAGGGGTGTTAGAAGACACGGCGTCAGAGCTGACCCGAGGCTGGGCATTCTCGGTGTTCCTACGGCATTGGTCATTTCTCCTTGGTGTGTGTGGGGGATCACTTCAATGATGGCCAGCAAGGCAGGATAAGGTGGGTTTCCACTGATCCAGTGACTGTTGTTGAGCAAGTCCTCAGAGGGACATCAGCCAGGTGGCGGAGTGTCTCCGTGTCTTCTTTCCGTCGCCCTGGGCCTGGTACACTGCAGGGGCCCCTGCCCTTGGCTTTCTGAGTGTGCAGGAGGGAGTGTTGGCGAGGAGAGAGATGGGGACCTGTGTGTGGCCCCAGCCTAGTCCACTCCCCGCTAGCTCCCTCCTGAGGTCTGCTCATGCCGTGTCTCTTCTCCTTCCCAGGGCTCCGTGAGAATCCCCCCGAGCATCCAGCCACAGCCGCAGCCCATCAGGTATGCCCGTCCTGTGGGGGGCGGGCGGGCTTGGGCAGTGGAAGGAATACTGTGGGTGTTATTTTTCTCAAGTCCCACCCTCGGGTCCTGACTGAGACCGAAGCCATAAGGCTCCATCCAGTGAGGGGACATGGATGGTTGGCGCTTGGCCGTTGTCATTGTGAGTTCCAGAGCTAAGTCAGACCTTGAGGAGGATTCTTTTATTTACCTCACTGAGCTCATCAGTCCTTGTAACGGCCCCAGGGGTCTGTGTGTTGGCAGAAGACTTGATGAGTGTCCCTGGTGACTCGTCCAAGGTCACCCACTGCCCACAGGCTGTACTTGGTGTTGACTGCCATCAAGGCCCATGCGAGGTCTCATTCTTTGCAGATGAGGTTTTCAATGATGGCATTTGTAGAGAGAATCTTTTCCACATGGGGAAGGGGAGACCCAGGCCCCAAACCTTGCCTGTTTTTTTCCCTACCCACTTCCCGGGATGTCTAATGATGCTAGACCTGGTGGATGGCTGGAGCCCTTGGTAGCGGTCGCCCAGCTATCACCTGCCCAGGGGGCCCAAGGCGGCTCTTGCGAGGAACTCCTAGCAAGGCTCAGGGCAGGTGGCTGCAGAGTGCAATGATGCTCTCGTCCAGATGGTGGCGCTGTTCTGCCTTCACGTCCTTGATGGGAAGCAGGTCGGCCCCCAGCAGGGGCAGTCTCTCACTCCCTGGCCCAGAGGGAGCCGCAGGAAAGATAGGGGCTGGGTTTTTAAGACTTTTCTGATAATGCTACGTCCTTTCCCCAGGGCTGGTAACGGGGGGGGGGGGGGGGGGGGGGGGGGGGGGGAGGAGTGGCACCTAGTAGGGTGGGAGGAGGGTACCTCCGGTTGCCCTGGCTCCCTTCCCTCCTGGTGTACCCACATTCAGGGGACATGTGCAGCTGGCTTCTTCCTTGCTGCTGGGCAGGCAGTGGCTTAAGCCCCACTCTAGTGGCTGACAAGAGGACCTGATCCTGGGCGTAAGGAGTGGCTGTGGATCATGTCTAGTTCTGTCTGGGTTCCTCCTTCTGGGCCCTGGTGCCCCCTCCCCCCCACCGCTGTGCCATCCCACAAGGAAGTGGCTGTAGGCACTCTTGTCCTCAGCTGCTCTGTCGCCACACCCATCGATCAACTGGGCCCATGCCCACCCTGAAGTCGGATTCTTCCAGGCTGCTTGGTGTCCTGGCTCTTTTCTTCCTCGGGGCCAGAGGCCCCCCCCATCACTTCCACCCATCCAGCCTCAGCTTCATGCTGCTGTAATGAAAGGCTACCTTGGGCAGATAGGAAGACCAGGAGGGGGTGCTCCCAGATGTCCAGGTGGGATTTCTCAGTGGGCATCCTGGATCCCTCCCCAGGGAGAAAATAAATGTGCAGAAATGTGAGTCCCATTCTCCACTCTCCCAGCGTTCTGGGGAGGGCTGTGTGCCTGGCCCAGCTGTCCCAACTGCTCTGAGGCTGTCTGCCCCCACTTGCAAAGGCCCACCTCCACTTCATGGCCTTTAGGAAGCAGGGACCCCCTTCACCGCCAAGAAGCAACTCTGGGGAGGTGGGAGGAGCCAGAGGTTGGGGAGGATCAGAGGGGGGGCAAAGGGCAGGAGTCAGCCTGTCTGGCCTGCCTGCCTCCCAGAGGGAGGTGGCTGGAATGCGGCGTGGCCTCAGGTGAAAATGTCACTGGAGCTACCCCCTTCCCCAGGGAGGCCTCTGGTCCTGTCAGCTTGAAAGCAGGGACGTGGCCAGGGCTCTGCTGCAGGATGCTGAGACACACTCCTTCCCACTCTGGATCCTTTTGGAAACGTCTGTTTAGCCAGGGGTCCATGATGTGCTGAAGTCAAGACTGGGCACCTGGCTGGGCAGACCCGGGCTGTGACATCCAGAACCACGGGTTGATGGGAGCTGACACTTGGCGGCCTCGCTGGTTCTGACGCAGGCCCAGCACTTTGCCAGCCCCTGCTCAGCCTGCTCTGTCCGTCTGGCGCCCTCAGTTGCTGCCTTGACCCCTCGTTGCAGCCCCTGGCCTCGGCCTTTGGGGCTGGGCTTCAGCTGAGCTCCCTGGATGTGAGGACCCAGGATGGGCTGTTAGGTACCAATACGTGGGCCCACTTTGTGGGCTGGATTCTAATCCGGACCCTGACCTCCAGTCTCCCTAGAAACATGAGCGTGAGCCGGGCCATGGAGGACAGCTGTGAGCTGGACCTGGTGTACGTCACCGAGCGGATCATCGCTGTGTCCTTCCCCAGCACAGCCAATGAGGAGAACTTCCGCAGCAACCTGCGCGAGGTGGCCCAGATGCTCAAGTCCAAGCACGGAGGCAGCTACCTGGTGAGACAGACCCCTCGCGCTTCCTCCTGCTCACCGCCCCATCCTGGGACTCTGCTCGCCCCCCCCCGCACCAGCCTGTCCCTTGCCCTTGCTCTCCTCAGGAACGCGGCATGGCCCGAGTCTTCACTTCCTCTTTTGCTTAGCTTGGAGTTAACTTAGTGGAGTCTTCACTTCCTCTTTTCACTTAACTTGGAGTGAAGTGTAGCCTCCGGAACCCAGTACATGTGAGTGTAAGTGTGCAAGTGTGAGCATGCAGGGATAAGTGCATGAGTGTGTGTGTGTGTGTGTGAGAGTGAGTGTACGGGAGTGCCTGCGCAGATGCCGGTGCGCGAGTGTGTGTGTGTGTTTGTGAACGTGCGAGTGAGTGAGACTGCGTGCACGTGTGCGCATGCATGAAAATGTGTGCGTGAGTATGCCAGTGTGTCGACAAGGAGAGAGAATAAGGACATAAGTTCTCCGTGCTGAGACCGTGGGGTTTGAGTGGCAGAGCTGCTATGGGCATCTCTGAGATGCCAGGTTCAGGGTAGACTGTGGCCACGTCCAGTTTCAGGAACCATATGGCTGGCCCAGAGGAGTCACTGGGCACAGGAGGGAGGTGGCAGGTGGAGGTCATCTGTCCTGCAGGAAGGCCAGCCAGCCTGGGGGCCGGAGGAGTGCTGGCGTCCATGCCAAGGGGAGGCGTATGACTGCCGCCCATGGCATTTGGCAGAGCTGGCCTGGGGGAGGCTGCACAAGGGCCCGGGGGCTGGTGGGGTAAATGACCACACACCGAGAGGCTTAACATGATAGCAGTGTGTTGTGTTACACGTTCTGGAGGGCCTGGAGTCTAGGTGTCAGCCAGGCCGTGCTCCCGTGATGCCCAGAGGGGACGCCCCTTACTTGTCTCTGCTGAGCATGCAGCCATGGCTGGCGCACCCAGGCACTTCCATCTTCGCATGGCTTCCGTGTGTCTGTCTGTCTGTTTCCTCCTCTCATTGTAAGGACCTCAGTTGTCGGACTTGGGTCCACTCTGAGCCTGGGATGGCCTCCTGTTGAGATCCTTAACTACTCACAAAAGTTCTGTTCCAAGTTGGGTTGTCTTCTGAAGTTCTGAGTGGGTATAGATTTGGGGGAGACACCGTTCAACTCACTATAGGAACCCACCTGTCAGTTGTTTATTTGAGACAGAGAAGGGGAGAGAAAGAGAGAGAGAGAGAGAATGTGGGTGCACCAGAGTCTGTAACCACTGCCAACTAACTCCAGATGCGTGAGCCACCTTGTGCATCTGGCTTACATGGGACCCGGGGAATCAAACCTGGGTCCTTAGGCTTTGCAGGCAAGTGCCTTAACTGCTAAGCCATCCCTCCAGCCCGGTAGCTATCATTTATGTCACAGGCTGTGCTGTTCCTTAATGGGACTGGGAGTCCTCGGGGTCCTTGGACTTTAGGAGTGAGAGTTCTGTGGCTGTCTGTCATGGTCCCATCCGTCTCGCCGTTCCAGAAGAGTACACGGTGGCCGTCATGCTTCCAGGCAGTGGGGCAGAGGTGGCAGTTCTCTGTACCCCTTCGAGGGCTCGGGGAAGGCTGGAGACAGGCCAGCCCGCACGCTGGGGTTGGGTGCGGAATGTCTGAAAGGCCTCCCGGGGTGCTCCGTGGAGGGGTCAGGACGCAGAAGAGGCAGGCACGCTTGTGGTTCAAATGCCAGAGATGGCCAGCTCTCCAGTGCTACTTCACACCACTGGGTTGGAGTCTGCCCCCTCTCATCCCCAGCTCAGGACGTCCACTTGTGAGGGTCTGCCTCAATACCTGCAGCTCCCACCTGTCTTGAGAACCTGTGGCAGACAAAATTTCCATCAGGGGACTGAGCGCTGGGTACAGAAGGCCAGCAGTGCATGGCCGGCCTGAGGCCGCACCCCTGGCTACAGGGGCTTGTGATGATAGTACACTGCCTTCCCGGCTTTGCAGGGACCTCTTCAGAGGAGAGGACACGGCCTGTGACGCCTGGGCTGCTCGTCTTCCCTCCCCGCCCTGCCTCCGTTTGCTCTTCATCGTCTTTCCTTTGTCTCCTTCTAGCTGTTCAACCTCTCCGAGCGGAGGCCGGACATCACAAAGCTCCATGCCAAGGTGAGCCCACGGCTGTCTGGTGTGACTTGGCCCGATCTCGAACAGGAGAGTGAACGTGCTTTCCTCTCGTGTGGTGCCCACGCCGGCATCTGGGGGGCAGTACCATGATCATTTGGAAATCTGTTCCAAGTTCAAGTGCTGTCTCAGAGCTGCAGAACACACCAACACAGTGAAGGTTTCCACAGGAAAAGTTAACAGAAAACCCAGCATGACCCAGTGACTTCTGGCCCATGTCTGCTCCTGGGGAAGGAGCACTGGGGTCTCGGGGGTAGGGGCTGAGGGGGGGGGCAGAGTCACGTCCCTCCTATAGAGTCCTGCCCCCTGGTATCTGTTCTGAATGCTAGATGGGTCTTGGGGGCTTTGCTGTGGATCTTGGCTTCCAGTGCCTATTGGCTGTGTGACTTTGGGCAGGCGACAGACTTGCCGGAGACTGCGTTTCTGAAAGTGCACAGCTGACTTGGGCATGGTCCATGGGCTGTGCCAATCAGGGGCTTCTTTTATTTAACAGCCCACGAGGTTAGAGTGGCTGGAGGAGCCCAGGCGCTGATGGTTAGTTCCACTTCTGTGCCCTTCGGGCTTCTCTGGTTGGCTCAACAATGGGTGATCTGTATATCAGGGCCCAGACAGGAGCCGGGCGTTCCACGGAACCCTTGCTCTTTCTGGCAACCTGATCAAGCCTAAGGCTCTCTGCGGAGGGGAGCAGGGGAGCTAGGCCTGGGCTCCTCGGTGAGGTCTGAGGTCAGAGTCCTGTGCTGTGCTCACTGGGGTCTTTGGTATTCACTCGTGAGGAAGCCAGGGCCAGGAGAGAGGGGGAAAATAGCTTGCAGAGGCCCCTACTGTGAGCCTGGGCCTAGGATCTCTAGCCTTGGCAGTGGCCTTTGCTTTCCACGTCCTGCCTACCAGCAGGGCTCACAAACAAGAAGGCTGGCTATTGGTGGCAGTGCCCAAACTACTCTGGCTGATTTTCTCTTCTCACTCGTGTCTCGGACCACAGGTTTTGGAATTCGGCTGGCCTGACCTGCACACCCCGGCCCTGGAGAAGATCTGTAGTGTCTGCAAGGCCATGGACACCTGGCTCAATGCAGACCCCCACAATGTCGTCGTCCTTCACAACAAGGTCAGAGCGGGGACTGTGTGTGTAAATGCGTGTGCCCGTGTGTACGTGTGTGTGTGTGTGTGTGTGTGTGTGTGTGTATTCCTGAGTGTGTATAGCTACCTGGGTCTTTGGATCATGTGAGTACTCACATGTATATGTTGGCTAATTCTGTTCTTTTATTCTATTTTATTTATTTATTAGAGAGAGAGATGGAGAGAGGGAGAGAGAGAGAGGGGAGGAGAATGGGTGCACTAGGGCCTCTAGCCACTGCAAACTAACTCCATGCACACCTGTGTGCCTTGTGCATCTCGCTTTACATGGCTGCTGGGGAATTGAGCCTGGGTCCTTTGACTTTGCAGGCAGGAACCTTAACTGCTAAGCCATCTCTCCAGCTTTGTATTCCATTATTTAACATAGGATGTACCTCCAAGAAGGGGGGGCCATGGTGTGTCTTCCTAGCAGTGGAGGGTTGGCTAGTTTTTTTTCTGACTCAGTTCTCCCCAGGTCCTTTCTCTTATCCCCTCCACCTCCGCCGCCTCCTCTAGTGGGAAACTTACTTACTCTTCTCTCTTGCCCTGACTCCTAGGCTTCTGGGTGGGGTTGTGGACAGCACGGTCTGCCTAAGAAGTGAATATGTTCTTTCCTCTTTCAGGGAAACCGGGGTAGGATCGGCGTCGTCATTGCTGCCTACATGCACTACAGCAACATTTCTGCCAGGTAAGAAAGCCATCCCTCGTCCTCTGAACACTGGCACCCGTTCCCCACCCTCGGTGGCCTCTTGTCTTTCCTGGGTGAGAGGATTGGGTGGTCGGGAAGGATGAGGAGTATAGGAACCCCTAGAGCCAGAGGAGGGTCCACAGCCGCGAGGTGGAGGGTGACTGTTGGCAGCAGAAGAGCCGTCACCCTGTCTGGGAGGGACCCACTCGGCAGCTTCTGGGGCGCTCGTCCTTGTCCAGTTGCGCTCTGCTTCCCCAAGTGAGCTGGGAGGGAGTGGGCCCTGTGGGAACGTCTGGAAGTTACCTCCTCCGCCCCTTTGCCTTGGACTGCCTGGGTCTTTGCCTGATGGTTCTGGAGAAGATTAGGAACCAACCATTGGATGGATCCCTCTCTGATCCAGTCATTAGGGAGGCTGCTTGGTTGGTTCATTCAGCCATGGTTGTCCAGAGACTGCTGTGCCCAGGGCACCACACTGGTGCTGGCAAGGCTCTTGAAGGCAAAGCCATAGTCCTGCCCTGGTGGACATTAAATCTATAAACAAATACACCAGCAACCTCTGTGGAAAGACAGGGCTCTAGAAGAGGGCATTGGTGGGGACAGTGGCAGGAGGAGATTTGGGGGAAGGAGTTATGGGCTGATTGCAGGGGAAGAACTGAAGGGATGCGGATGCAGGGCCTGGTGTATTTGCAGCCACAGAAGGTGTGGGGAAGGGAGATTGGGTGGAAGAGGCCATTGGCCCTGGGGGCAATGCTGAGGACCTTGAAGTTTATTGTAAGCATGATGGGGAGTCACTGAAGCATCAAGAATGGAGGAAGGCTGGAGAGATGGCTTAGTGGTTAAGGCGCTTGCCTGCGAAGCCTAGGAATGCATATTCAAATCTCCAGGTCCCACATAGCCAGACACACAGAGACACAAACATGAGATATCACACAGGTGCCATAAGGGGGCGCATGTGCCTGGAGTTTGTTCACAGTAGCTGAAAGGCCCCGGCACACCCATTTTCTCTCTCTCTCTCAGAGAAAAAGAACAGGGGAGGCTGTGATCTGTGTCAAGTGCTCAGAGGATAGCTACTGTTCCTTATGATGTGGAGAACCAGCCCAGCCTTTGTCACTGTTAGGTGGGGGACCCTCACCATACGCTCACTATGTGCCTGAGGGCGCCAAGTTCTTAAAGGGGGTTACCTCATGTAGTCACCACAAAACTTTGGCAGAAGGGGCAGTTGTCACCTTTATTTGACCTATAAGGAAAATGAGGTTTTGTGGGAAGGATTGGCAAGTGCTAGCCTGGCCACCTGGCTCCAGAGACCCCAGGACGAATGAGGGCTGCACCATCCAGGTCTGGGACGCAGCCGCACGCTCACCCTCAAGGCTTCTCAGCACAGCGCAGCTAAAGGAAGGGGTTTGTTCGTCCTCACACCAGGACCAGGGCTGCCTGGTGGGCTCTGCAGGTAGCTGTGGGAGTGGGCTCCTCTGACCACCTGTGTCTCCCCACAGTGAAGACCAGGCTCTGGACCGATTTGCAATGAAGCGGTTCTATGAAGACAAAATTGTGCCTGTGGGCCAGCCATCCCAGAGAAGGTGCGTCCCCTGGGCTCCTGGCCCTGTGTGTGTGTGTGTGTGTGTGTGTGTGTGTGTGTGTACTCCCTGTGCATGGGGGCCTGGTGAACTCCCAGGGGGTGGACCAGCTGCTTAGCTGGAGGTGTACCATGCACGGGTGTTCAGCTTGGAGCGATACGAGCCTGGGGACACAGGGGAGCCCTTGTGCCTGCAGGCTGGCAAGTCAGTTGTCTTCTGCCTCTGCTAGGAGGCCAGCCATTGTCGAGGAAGAGTAGCTTAGAGGAGAGCAAACCCTCCCGTAAGAAGGCGTGTGCTGCTCTTAGCTCTGGCCCTAGAGGCAGAATGGCTTTAGCATGTGATGAACCCACAGGACGCTGATGTCACTGATGCCTATCGTTGGGCCATCACAGAGACCCTTGACAAACGTTACCTTCTCTTGAGAGAATGTATAGTATTTTGCTAAGCACTCTGACCACATAGGCTCATTGGAATGTCGTAACAGCCTGGGAGGAAGCAGAGTGGAGATGGATGTATTCATTTATTTGGCAAAATGGAGGTGTTCTGCTATAGCTGTAAGTATCTGGGCACCTAGGTGAACAGGATAAGGTCCCTTCCCCAAAGTGGTTTGTGAGGAGGCATGGGCACTACACAAGTGACCATAGACATAACAAGACAGTGCCAGCTTGGGAAAGGAGGGAGCGAGGGAAGGAAGGAGAGGAGTGAGGGAGTGGAGAAAGAGAGAAAAGGAGGAGAGAGGAGAAGGAGGAGGAGGAGGAGAAAGAGAGAGGGGGGGCGCTATTTTCCTGGACAGCGGGAACCTCTCAGCAGAGGTGACTAAGAGCCCTAGTGGGGACAATTATGATCGCCTGGGACATCCTTTCACGGATGAGAAACCTGATCCTGGGGTACAGATGTGCTCAGTGTCTAGAGCCAAGCTAGGACACAGGAACCCGCAGGGCAGGGCAGAGCTGCCCCCTGACCTGCGGGCTCTGCTCCAAGAGCAGCGTGTGGTTCCGCGGTGTCTGACCTGTGGGAGGCCAGAGGCAGTGTCAGGATCATCTGGTTCTCAGGAGGCTGCAGCCGTGGAAGCCTGCCAGGTCCTCCTGATGAGGTGGGGCGTCATGGACTGTCACCTGCTTGTGCTGTGTCATGCTGTTCTTCACGCTGAAGGCTGGGCACCGAATCTGCCCCACAAGGGCTCCTGGGGATGATCTTCCTGTGGACAGTTGCATGTTCAGCAATGAAACAGAAGAACATTCCCGATGGCAATGAATGCTTTAAAGAAAGTTCAAACCAGGGTGGTAGAGAGTGGTTCGTGGGCACGAGGCTGATTCAAAATGTCATGTGACATGAGGGAGATCTGGGCAAAGGTAGGGGATGAGTTTTTTGTTTGTTTTCTCGAGGTAGGGTTTCACTCTAGCCCAGGCTGACCAGGAATTAACTATGTAGTTTCAGGCTGGCCTTGAACTTACTGTGATCCTCTTACCTCTGCCTCCCAAGTGCTGGGATTAAAGGCCCACACCTGGCACTTAAAAATATATTTTAAATTATTTATTTGCAAGGGGAAAGAGGGAGGGAGGGAAGGGGAGAGAGAGAGAGAGAAAGGCGGGGTGTGCAGAGCAGACTGCAGTTGCATGTGCTATTTTGTGCATCTGGCTTTATGTGGGTACTGGGAAGTGGCACTCAGGTCGTTAGGTTTTGCAAAGAAGCACCTTAACTGCTGAGCCATCTCTACAGCCCCATCCCTGGCCTCTTGTTTATTTTTATTTATTTATTTGTTTATTTGAGAGAGAGAGAGAGGGAGGGAGAGAGAGAGAATGGGTGTGCCAGGGCCTCCAGCCACTGCAAAGGAACTCCAGATGCGTGCACCACCTTGTGCATCTGGTTTACGTGGATCCTGGGGAATCACGCTTTGAACTAGAATCCTTAGCCTTCACAGGCCAGCGCTTAACTGCTGGGCCATCTCTCCAGCCCCATTCCTGGCCTTTCGATGTGGCTTCTAGAGATGGATCTCAGGCCCTCACGCTTGTGATACACGCCCTGTATCAGCTGGGCTGTCTCCCCAGCCCTGAGATAGGATGTCTTTATGTGAGCAAACCCTGGCTCAGCCCGAAGACCTACCTAGAAGCCGTGGGTCTGAGAATCTTTCAGAGGAGGTCATGCTGGAGCCCCTCAGGCCTGGCCCCGTGCGTGGCTGCCGGTGTTGGTGGCGGTGCAGCCCCTGACCTTGAAGTGTGCAGGACGTCCCTACAGCGGCCCAGTGTGGTTTGGAGAGGGTCAGTGAGCGGTCACTAGGACTCTGAGCAGATGAGCTGTGTAGAGCATGGCTTCTTAATGGTCCCTGACAGGAAGACAGCCAATTCCAAGGGGTCCCACACGTGCCTGCATACCATGAAGTCGGCACGCGTGCTCGTGTGTGTGTGTGTGTGTGTGTGTGTGTGTGTGTGTGTGTATTATCCACCACCGCATCTACCCAGGGTGGGGCGTCCTCCCTGCCCAGATGTGGAAGCTTAGCTGTGAGTTTCAGAAACATCTGCCACCACTCTCCCGGGCCTCCTTGCCAGTGTTGCTCGCAGAGAATGGGCTGTCAGAGGAGAGGAGGGCGGGAGAGGTAGGGAGGGGCGGCGCATGCCTGTGGCCCCGCCACTCATTGTCGCTGGCGGTTGGACTCAATGTCCCTGCACACAGACACATCCTGTCGGCACCCTCGAGAGATCTGATGGGAACCCGCCATTTCAGGCTTCCGCTCTGAGAACTGGGGCTGGTGGCTGGGCCGGGCCTGAATAGGAGCTGGAGCTGCCCATCAGATTATCCCGCTAGGGGAGTCTGAAGTGGCCCCACCCAGGCTCCCTGAGACAGAGGCCCACAGGCCTGGAGGAGGGCCAGGGAGCCAAGAAATGGGTGTTGGAGGGTGGGGGTGAGGGTTTCATGGTCCCACAGATGTAGTCCCTCCCTCCTCCTCAGGGAGCTGTTGGCTCCCATGGAGGGTCAGGCTGCATTTGATTGGCCCATCTGTCTTAGCCCGGTGTGCTCTAGCCAATCAGAAAGGAGCAAGTGCCAACTGAGCAGCAGTAAGGGATTGCCCTGAGGTTCAGGCCCATGCCTGGGAGCCCACGCTTTCCCTCCCCCTTGTGTGTCTGGGAGGGCAGCCATCCTCTCTGGACCTGATTTTTCCTCTGCCCAGGAGAAAGGGAGACATATCCATCTTTCTAGTCTACCAACAGGATCTTGTTGAAAGGCACGAGGAAGGCTGGTAGCTGCTTGTGCAGCATTCATGAAACCCTGGGTTTGATCCCCCAGAGCCACAGAAACAGCCCCCCACCCCCAAGCTAACCCAGAGATAGGATAATTATTTGAAATTAATCATCTCAAGTCCCAAATGAAGAGATTAATAGAAGACTGTGTCCACTTTAGCTACATACGAAGCGATGTAGTTACCAAGTTCTTACTGCTTGCGGGACTGCCTTGTGGCTGGGGGGCGTGAAGTGTCAGCTTGGGGTGACTTTGGCTTGGTGAGGCTGTCAGCTCTCTTTGGTTGGGGTCGTGCACTTGGGAGCAGCTGAATGATGTTTGTCAGGGATGTGGGAGGTCCTTTGGTCCAGCTGAAATTCCCCGGGCGAGAAGGAAGTAGGAAGGAGATGCTCATGCTTACCACCAGGGGGCGACAGAGCATGCCAAGTGGACCACATCCAGGTTTTCACTACTTGCTCTGTTCTTCCTGGGTCCGGAGGCCTGGGAGGAAGGACACGTGGTGGCGGGGCAGGAGCGTGTTTGTGGCAGGGAGTAGGCAGTGGTCTGTGACAGTGTTGTGGCAGAAAGGACAGCAGGGATGGCTGTGCCCTTCCTTGAAACTACGCCCTCCATGTGGCAGGTATGTGCAATACTTCAGTGGCTTGCTGTCTGGCTCCATCAAAATGAACAACAAGCCCTTGTTTCTGCACCACGTGATCATGCACGGCATCCCCAACTTTGAGTCTAAAGGAGGTATTTGCCTTGCACCCCTCCCCTCCAGCCCCCTTCCTGCTTCTGTCTCCTCTTAGAAGGCAGACTTGGGTGGTAAGGGGGCCCTCAGAAACTGTGGAGTCCCTAGCGTTGTGTGGGGATCCATAGCTGAGCTCTGTCTTTTCCTCAGCAACATGGCGATGACACTGGGCAGGGCCTAGGGGCAGATGATGTTGGAGAGGATCATTTATTTATTTTTTTGTCAACTTAAAGCACTTGAGAAATGAGAAGTTAGTAACCCTTCCCTCTGCTGCCTACACCTAGTTCTGCTTCTTCGCCCACACCTGCCCCTCTCCGACAGGGTGCCGGCCGTTTCTCCGCATCTACCAGGCCATGCAACCTGTGTACACGTCTGGCATCTAGTAAGGAGGCTTTGGGGGCCGGGACGAGGCTGGGGTGGGGGAGCCTGGCCGTGTCTCTTCTCAAGCGGGTGGAGGGGAGAAGGGCGCGCCCCTCTCCAGCGGACCCTTCAGTCTGTCTCCTTTTGCCTTCAGCAACATCCCAGGTGACAGCCAGACCAGCATTTGCATCACCATTGAGCCGGGGTTGCTCCTGAAGGGAGACATCTTGGTAAGCATGGCCCTCCGCCTTGAGTCCCTCTTATGTCACCCTGCCCCTGTCCTGCCCTCAGGACATGGTGGCTGCTCCTAGAGCACTGTTGGGCTTGCAGCCCTGGGTCCCCATGACTCCTGCGGCCTTCCCCCCAGCTTTCCACAGTCCTTGTCCCTACCCCTGCCTTGGAGTGGCTACTCCTTCCTGGCCTCATCTTTTGTTCAGGGACATCTGCGGGGGACTGCAACCTCGTGTGTGAACTCCTGGATTCTTACTGGTGGTGACGACACTGCAGTTCACACCCCAGTCCTGTCTGCTTCAGTTAAAATTTTTAAAAAATATTTTATTTTTATTTATTTATTTGAGAGAGAGTTACAGAAATAGGCAGGGAGAGAGATAAACAGAGAGAGAGAGAGAGAGAGTGAGGGCATGCCAGGGCCTCCAGCCACTGCAAACGAACTCCAGATGTGTGCACCCCCTTATGTATCATGCTTACGTGGGTCCTAGAGAGTCAAACCTGGGTCCTTTGGCTTTGCAGGCAAGTGCCTTAACTGCTAAGCCATCTCTCCAGCCCAGTTAATTTTTCCATTCCCACCTGTCTGCAGGAACTTCTGGGAGGACATTTTTGTTCCCATAAGTCAAGGTAGAATCTTTGTCCACTGTTCTAGAAGTTTCCCCAGAGAGCTCTGGAATCCTGTTTGGTGTTGGCAACCCGTCATTCATAGGGTGGGGTGAACCTTGGTGCTCAGTCAGGAGGCTCGGTGGGACCCCTCACCTCCCACGCTCTGTTCCTTTCCCACCCAGCTCAAGTGTTACCACAAGAAGTTCCGGAGCCCGGCCCGAGATGTCATCTTCCGTGTGCAGTTCCACACCTGTGCCATCCACGACCTGGGGGTTGTCTTTGGGAAGGAGGACCTTGATGATGCCTTCAAAGGTAGGCTCTCTGGGCATGGAAGACTCTCTTGGCAGAGGAAGAGCCCATGGTAGGAGGATGTAGTGGGTGTGAGGCCATCTTTTCTGAGCTACAGGGTGGGCCAAGTCTGAGGGTTTTTATTGTTTTATTTATTTATTTTTTTGAGACAGTGGGAAGGAACTGAGGAGAATTGGTACAGGGCTGAAAGTGGAGGGATCTAGAAATTCACAGTCCTCTCTGGTCCCAGTCCTGAGCCCCTAGGCTTCCTGGAACTGTGCCGTGATACCTTCTCCCAGAACTTGCCGTCCATCTGCTCCTTCTTGTCCCACTTTGTCCCACTGGCAATCAGTTTTTCGTCCCTCGCTGAGCCCAGGACTAAGTGCTGGCCGTCACAGGAAAGCCTGTCAGGATCTCTGCATTAGTGGAGGTCCCATGTGACTCTTGGAGAGGCAACAGTGGTGGGGAGGGAGCAAGCATCTTCTAGGGAGAAGATCCTCTGGGGGAGGGTGCTGTGTGAGGAGCTCTCCTTGCATACGAGCCAGGAGGGCCACGTCAGAAGATGCTGTGGGACTTACAGGGTACACTGATACCAGTATGAAGAGGAGAAATGAAGGGTTAGCTAGCAAAATCAAGAAGAGGCTGAGGAGATGCAGAGGGAAGGGGCTTCTCAGTTTCTACCTCTTGCCTAGTGTTAGTCTAGAGACACCACCAAAATTAGATGGACCGTGGGCTGGAGAGATGGCTTAGTGGCTAAAGCACTTGCCTGATGGCCCAGTACACACATAAAGCCAGATGCACGAAGTGGCACATGCATCTGGGGTTCGTTTGCAGCTGCTGGAGGCCCCTGGTGCGCCTATTCATTCTCTCTCGTTTCCCTCATTTCTCTCCCTGCTTGCAAATAATAATAAATAAACTTAGAGAAAAACAGATGGACCTGGAAGTGAAAGGTAAACTTTGCAGTTTCAAAGGCAATAAGTAGAATAAACAGAAATAGTCACCAGACTTAAGACAGGAGGCTGGGCATGGCATGGTGGTGCACGCCTGTCATTCAGTACTTGAGAGGCCAGAACAGGAGGATTTTGAGATAAAAGTCAGCTTGACCTTTTCTCCAAAGGAAAAAGGAAAAAGGAAAAAAGAAAAAAAAAAAAAAAAAGGACTTCATAGTAGTAAGGCCATGAAGACTACATGGAACTGATTTCCAGGTATAGTGGCACAAAATAGTGCCTGTTACTTAGTCTTCGAGGTGAACTGGCTGTAGAACCAGAAATAAAACTGGTTAGAAGTCGTTTCCTCAGCAAAGTAAAACAAGGACCTACACTGGGCAGGAGAGGCAATTTCACTGTAATTGTATCATATTTTGTGTATAAACACATAAATGTAGATTTTTTAGTTATTGTGTTTCAATCACATACACATGAGTGAATGTCTGTAGAAAATTTAAAAAAATTATTGTTTATTTGCAAGCAGTTGTGTGGGGGGAGAGGCAGAGGAGAAAGAAAGGGGGAGAGGGGCTGGAATGCGTCTCTTGCCACTGCAAATGAACTGCAGATCCATGCGCCACTTTGTGAATCTGGCTTCACATGGGTACTGGGGAATCAAACGTGGGCCCTGTAAGCAAGTGCGTTTAACCACTGAGCCATCTCTTTAGCCCTAAAAGGAAACTTTTTATGGAATGCTTTTTGGGAACTCATGGCCCATTTTTATTTTTCCTTCTCTCACTTTATTTATTTATTTTTTTCTTCAGATGATCGATTTCCAGAATACGGCAAAGTGGAGTTTGTATTTTCCTATGGGCCAGAGAAAATTCAAGGTACAAGCCACGTTCGGATTTATTCCCTGCGTTCCCTCTGCCCCCACCTGTCCCTGCCTCATGTTCCACCATCTTCCAGGTGGTCTTCTCTGCAAATGGAAGTTGTCTGTAATTGACAAGCAGAAGGGCAGTAAATCTGTAATCAGTACATCTGGGAGCCAGAGTGGATCCCTATCTAGACACCAACTAGGGATTTCACTTCTGGATAATAAAAGTAACAAAGCAGACAGAGAGGCGCTGGGTTGGGTTAAGCTTTTCTAGTCCTATTCCGTCACCATCTTATTATAATCGAAGACGGGGGCCTTGGGGATGGGTGGAGTAGCTGGTGGTGGTGGTGGGGAGGGTCAGGGGTCACTTGAAGGGGCTGGGTGACTTGCCGGGTATCTAGGAGAATTGAGGTGACTCAACCTGCAGGCCACTTTAATAATAATCTTTCTGCCTCTCTACTCTAAAAATGGAGACCAGTTGCTCTTCGTCTTATTTGAGAATAGAATGGGAGGAGGTGAACTTAGGTTATGGGTGGAGGAACTCTGGAGAGACTAAAGGGAGGCCTTGCCAGGTCAGGAACATTGCTCGTCTTGGACAGTGTGACCTGTCGCCGCGCTGTCCCTGAGCTGGCTTTCTGAGGACAAGGCAGAGGCTCAGCCTGTCCTTACAGGAGCGTGTCTGGAGTGGAGCACATTTAAGTCGGGGCAGGGGCAGGCCTAGATGACGTTTGCCAAGTTCTTATCATTGAGGCTGTGATTTCTTTCTTCTTTTTTTTAAAAAAAGATTTATTTTTATGTATTTATCTATTAGAGTCAGAAAGAGGGAAAGAGATAGAGAGTGAGGATAGGTGCGCCAGGACCTCTAGCCATGTGCATCTGGCTTACGTGGGACCTAGAGAATCGAACCTGGGTCCTTAGGTTCCGCAGCTTCCAGAGCACTGTCTGGTCTTTTGTTCCTGCCCTAGGAGCCCAGGGCCCTAGCAAGGAAAAAGACAGCCCCCACCCCCCAGCCCCGTGGCTGGGAGAGTGACTTTTTCCTTGCAGGGCGCAGGGAGGGGGTGGGGGTGGTCTTCATTCTTAAGTGCCCTGTCCCTGTGATCTGGTCTGAGACTCTTGGGCGCTCCACACAACTCAAGCCATCATCCGCCCTGGCCCCCTCAACTGAAGGAGCAGTCCCTCAGAGAGCATCCTGAGGGCGCTCAGTGTGTTCTGTTTTTTCAGCTCCTGGTCTCTTTCCCCCAGTCTTACTGGTTCTGCCCCTTCCCCTCCCCAGGCATGGAACACCTGGAGAACGGGCCCAGCGTGTCTGTGGACTACAACACCTCCGACCCCCTCATCCGCTGGGACTCCTATGACAACGTCAACGGGCACCGCGAAGACGGCATGGAGGGTAGGTGGCGACCCGTGGCTGCCAGGTCCTCTCTGAGCGGGGCAGCGCTGGCTGGCGCGGCCCGGGCGCTGTTGGAGAGGTCTGGCAATCGACCCTGTCTGCTCCATCGCTTGGGCACCGGCCCTTGGTCATCTCTGGGCCGCTGTTCAGTGCGCGGGGAGCACAGCCGGGGCATCGGGGGCCCACCAGGCTTTCATCGAGAGCCAACACAAACGGTGGAGAGCCGGAACCCGACCCAGGGCTCCGAACCACTCGAAAAGAAAGCCCCAGTGTGGCAACCAACGTGTGCTTAATTTGGCTCCGACCCTAGTGTGATGTCACGTCTTGAGCTGTTGTCAGGGCAGCTCCGGAGAATTACGTGGACAGTCTACTTATTTATTTATTTATTTATTTTTTGAGGTAAGGTCTCACTCTAGCTCAGGCTGTCCTGGAATTAACTATGGAGTCTCAGGGTGGCCTCGAACTCACAGTGATCCTCCTACCTCTGCCTCCCGAGTGCTGGGATTAAAGGCGTGCGCCACCACGCCTGGCTTAGTCTGCTTATTTTTGTGGCTCACGAATATGTCTGATGGGATGGGGTTGAGCGTCTGAAAATGAGCATGCTCAGACTGAACATGCCCACAGCCCAGGCACTGTAAAGACACCCTTCTGGGCTTGTTTTCTTGGTTTGGTCACAGCATGGCAGAATGTTGGAGCAGGCTGGATAGTCCCCTTCTCTGCTTTTAGCTGGGGTCATGTAGACCCACTGAAAGTCAGGACGCTGACTCACCACCCAGACCGAGGCTGGCTGTGCCCTCCCAAGGACACCTCTGGGTTTCGCTCCCTGCAGACGTCATGTGGCCTCAGCACTGGCGAGCTTGAACCCAGCCTTAGGGGCTCCTAAACTTAATCCCATCCAGCCCCCTCACCCCGACTTCCTCCTGCATGCCTCCTCTCTGGATGCTTTGCCAACAGGCCCCTAGAAGTGGCAGATTCCAGAAAGGCAGGTGAAGAAAGGAAGGTTGGACTAGAATCCAGAGGTTCAGTAAGGATGTGTTCTTCATGGGAAGCGAGCGGTGTGAGGGGGGTGGCTGGCTCCTGCTGCTCCTGGGGTTCATCTCCCACACCCCAGTCCCTTGCTGCAAGTGGCCACGGATAGGGCGGCGGATGGGATGCTTCAACCCTAATGTCTGGTGCTGCCAGCCTCATTGTTACTGGTTTCAGGGATGTTTGCATTTTTAACAAGAACATTTGGCAATTGGGAGGAATTTTTAATGCCTTGCCATCTCTCCCTGGCATAGACTCCATGCAGTGATAAATATAAAAACATTTAGTGAGCGCTGAAGTGCCAAACGAATCAAAGGTAAAATAATTAGGGTCCAGAAGGAGTGGATGTGGGAACACAGGCTGCAGGAAGGAAGGGAACCTCCCAGCTAAGGGTCAGTGCAGGGGTGTCCAGGGCAAACAGGCTGGCCCAGAGGAGAAGCGAGGCTGGCATGGGCGGACCCTGGCATGGCTCTCAGACCCCCAACCTTCCTCCTTTCTCCTCTGAGCCACTCTCCCAGCAGGGGGATGGAGCCAGCGGGACCTCAGGCCAGTTAAAGGTCAGCTGGTCCTCCCAATACAGAGGGTCCCCTGTCTGCAGGCCCAGAAGCTGGCCCTCTGCCTAGAGGGGGAGGAGCAGCTCAGGACGTTGCTGTCCCCTTCCCTGGCCTGGCTTGATGAGGGCTAGGCTGGGACAGTGTCCAGAGGATAGCCCACCCTGTGCTCTCAGCCACCTGCCCTGGGCTAAAGCCCCACTGGGGCCAGAGAGGCCGCTGTCTGCCTGAGGCTCTAGCATGGACTGTGTTGGGCAGAAACTATGTCCCATTCATGCCCTTGGCTGGTGTCCCTTCTGGAAGGTTCTCCATCCTGAGGCTCAGAGGCAAAACCGTTGTTCTGTGACTAACAGTCAAAAGAAGAAAGTGAGAGACTGGTGTGTGTGTGTGTGTGTGTGTGTGTGTGTGTGTGTACCACATTGTGTGCAGGACTCATTTCCCTCACGTGTGAGCTGGGTGAGGGTACTTAAACTCCCAAACTCCAGGGTGCTCAGGAGGTGATGACAGAAGCTGGTGCCTGGGAGGGGGTGTGGCTGTGCACTGGGGAGGTGCCCATGCCAGGTAGATTGCCTCAGACAGACATGGAGGCCCAGGTGGCTTGTTCTGCTCTCATCAGTGGTCCTGGGCACTTTGGCGGGTGGGTATATCAGTTCCTTTCTAGATCAGAAACAACTTATGAAAGGAAAAGGGTTTCATTCAGCTCACGGTTCCAGAGGGCCGAGTCCTACATGGTGGGGAGAGTGTGGCCCAGGCACACACATTACATGAGCAGGGAAAAAGGAGAGAGAGAGCGAGACAGAGAGAGAGACAGACAGAGAGAGAGAGAGAGAGAGAGGGAGGGAGGGAGAGAGAGAAAAAGGGAGGAGGCTGAACCATACAGGAAGGCCCACCCTCAGTGACACACTTCCTCCAGTAAGGTGCCACCTCCTTAAGGTTCCACAACCCTTTTAATTTGTTTTTTGTTCATTTATTTATTTGAGAGCAACAGACACAGAGTGAAAGAGGGAAGGAGGGAGGGAGGGAGGGGGAGAGGGAGAGGGAGAGGGAGAATGGGCGCGCCAGGGCCTCCATGCACTGCAAACGAACTCCAGACACGTGCACCCCCTTGTGTATCTGGCTAACGTGGGTCCTGGGGAATTGAGCCTCAAACTGGAGCCCTTAGGCTTCACAGGCAAGTGCTTAACCGCTAAGCCATCTCTCCAGCCCATCCATAACCCTTTTAAACACCACCAACAACAGGGGATTAAGTATTCAAACACATGGGGGCTATTTTACCTTTAGACCATCACAGTGGGTGAGCACCTGGGTTTTGGGGCTGGCTTGTGGGGTTCAAGCCCCAGGCCTGAATGAGGTGTGGATTATTGCCTCAACATTTACGAGAGGCAGTTTGATTCAGAGGTTGAGGGCACTGCCACTGGAGTGGAGGCTGCGGTGGTGATGGGAGTTTGGGGACCTTGTGGCTCATCCACACTTAGGTTGGGACGAGGGGACAATGAAGAAGGAGAGGAAAGAGATGGAGTTTCAGGAATAGTGGCTGGGTGGAGAGGTACCATCTTGCCATCTTGGGATCCTCCCTTTGGGTCTGGGCTCTTAATCAGCTCTTTGGCCGTACTGAGGCACCATAGGTGGGGCTTAGATGACAGACATTGGCTGCTGCCGCTCTGAGGGCTGTGGCTTTCTGAGGCCTGGCTCTTTGGAGAGCTCAGCATGCCACCTTTCATGGTTGTGTCCTTACGGGCCTCCCTCGGCGTGACTGTGTCCTCCATACTGGAGTGGGACCCTCCTGTGTGACCTCCCTCACCTTAGCTGTCTCTTCATGCAGTTGCTGTGTTCTGCAGCATGTGAATCTGAAGGAACGGTTCAGCCCATTATACCTAGGAAGGGGCTTCCTGGGTTCCATGGAGCCAGGCACCCTGGGCCTGGGGTCCTGATTGGAGAGGGAGTGAGGGTCCATGGAGGTGGTGGGGGCGGTCTGCACCCACCCCCCAGCTTCTTCCTTGCCATTGCTCAGGTCCCTCTGGGTTGATGTGGAGCCAGCCAGCTTGGCTCTGGCTGACACTAAGGTTCGAGCCTCCAGGAGTCCCATTAGCTCCTTGGCCTGAGATCTGAGCCCATGCCCAGGTCCCACTGCTCCTGGGGTGAAAGCAGGACTGTGTTTTTGTCTATGCTGCACAGAGCGGGCTCCAAATTCCTCCAGAAAGTTCCAGGGCAGCATTCTGAGAAACAACCTCAGAGAGCTGGGTGGGGGTGGCCTTGGCCTCCGAAACACCTGGATGCTGACCCAGGCCCGAGTTGCCTCAGCGTCCACCCACTTGTTACCCCCTTGGCCTTCTCGGCCTGGAACCGTTGAGAGCCTCCCATAGCTTAAAGGCAGCAAAGGTGGGGCATGGGGGCTGGGACTGAGTAACGAGAGCGGGGGACCCAGTGAAGGGTGAAGATGGTATGTCCTGCTCCTGACAGAGTTGGCGAGGATGCTGGCTTGTACCCCTTCTGGGACCAAGGCTGGTGGTAGGCTGCTGGCTTGTGCCCAGGCTTAGCCCAGTGAGGAGAGGCATTTGTTTCCTCCATGATCTTTCCTGCTCTTGTGCCCCCATTTCTACTGTCTGTTGGGAAGAACCCCTTGTCCAGAGCCAGGAGTTGCTGTGCTGGGCGATTATGGAAGTGGGCTTGTTCAAGGACTAGCAACATCTCCTCTTCCTCTTTTCTTTCTTTCTTTTTTTTTTTTGGAGCAAAAGAGGAAGGAAAAACTATAGCAAACAAGGAGTGAGTGAGAAGGAGAGAGATACAGGAAAGACATGGACAGATAAAAACCCAGATGTTGGGTTCTGGGTGTCTATTGTAGTTCCCTTTGCATTGCTGGCACAAAACATCTGACCAAAAGCAGCTGATGGGAGGAAGGGATTTTATTTTGATTTACGGTCTCAAGGGGAAGCTTTATGATGGCACACACAGGACGGTAGAGCAGAGGCTGGACATCACCTCCTTGCCAACCTCAGGAGGACAACAACAGCAGACAGAGAGCAAGCCGATCTCTGGCAAGGGGGAGCTAGCTACAATACCCCTATGCTTGCCTTTAATAACCCACTCCCTCCAGCAAGACTCATCCTTTAAAATTGCCACCAGCTAGGGACCACATATTTAAAACACATGAGTTTATGGGGGACATCTATTTCAAACCACCACAGTGTCTTTGGTAACCCCTTTTCTGCGGCTCTCCTTTATTCTTTCCTCATAGAACAATGAGACAGGAATAAATGACATTTCATCTCATTTCTCTGTGCATAACCCGAGTTTTCTTTTGGGGTGGTCCTGCCTTGTGGACTTCTTAGCTCTGGAGCTCCAGGGGGAAGCTAATGATTGAGTGGTTGTATCAGTTAGCAGAGGTTCAGAGATGCTGCAGTAACAAACAGCCCTATTTTCATGGCTTCCCACAGCCAAGCATACTGCCTGCCCATGGAACCTGGTGACTGAGGGTGGCTACATCTCATGGATATATCTGTTATTGCTGCCACCATGGGAAGAGGACTCTGATGTTCAATGTTCCTGCCAGAAAATGACATATGTTCTTTCCTCTCCCATTTCATTGGCCAAAACAAGCTGAAGTCCATGCCCAACTTCAAAAGGGGAAGGGGCACTGTCCATGGAAGATGGAAGACTAGAAATAAGGCAGAACAGATCACTAACCAGTAGGGTTTATGCGTATGGGGTCTAGAGCCTGAGAGCTCTATCCTTACAGCTGTGTTCCTTGGTGTGTTGTTTGGCCTCTCTGATGCCTTATTTGTAAAGCAGATACCTTCCTCCTAGGAGTGGCATTTCAGATTCAGTGACATCCAGTGCCCCAAGTATGGGGCTTGGCGAAAGCTCTGCTGGCAGACATCTGCGTCTGTTATTACTGTGCTGGGGGTGTGGGGAGAGGACCTTCGTATGATTTGATGAGTTCTCTCTTCCCTCCTTTCCATTTCTGGGAACCATCTGTAGCTGACTGTTCAGGAAGCTCCATTCTTTGGAGTCAGGAGAGTTGCTTCTGACATCAGCTTATAAGGTGACCTTGGAGGATAAGTTACCGCCCCTTTCTGGCTTTCATTTCCTTTATCAGTGAGTTAAGGGGAATGGATTCCTAAAGGAGTTTGTTTCAGTTAGGTTCGCACTGCTGGCAGAAAACACCAGCCCAAGAGCAGGAGAAAAGGATTTATTCTGGTTTACAGACTCGAGGGGAAGCTCCATTGTGGCAGGAGAAAATGATGGCATAAGCAGAGGATGGACATCACCTCCTGGCCAACATCAGATGGACAACAGCACCAGGAGAGTGTGCCAAACACTGGCAAGGGGACACTGGCTGTAATGCCCATAAGTCTGCCCTCAACAATACACTGCCTCCAGGAGGCGTTAATTCCCAAATCTCCATCAGCTGGGAACCTGGCATTCAGAACACCTAAGTTTACAGGGGACACCTGAATCAAACCACCACAGAGTTTCGGTCTCTAAAACCCCAATGGTGGTGGTGGTAATGGCAATGTTGGCCACTATGGAGTGGGTATTCTCTTGGTTAATTCCTCCAGACACCGTTGGTTGGGCATTGTTTTGTTACTTGCAGGCTGGGGTGGAATGTGTGAGATACTCAGAAATCCACTGCCCTTTAGACCCTCTCTGTGCTTCCCCTGACTCCAGATGACGTCAGGGCAAGCCCCAGCTCTTCCCTGGTCACTCTCAAGTGATGAAAGATTTCAAGTGCCTGTCAACCTAGGCTTTCATTTGGAGCTGGTTCCCCACCCCTTGTTGACTCCTGTCTGCTGCAGGAGTGTGTGTGTGTGTGTGTGTGTGCACATGCACGCAGGTCGTGTGTGTCCATGTCTGCACACATGTACAACTGTTGGTGCATATGTGTTAAGGGGGCTCAAGGTGAATTACTTTTTTTTCTTGCTGTGACAAAATACCTGACAAGCACAACTTAAGGCAGGAAGGGTTCATTTTGGACTGTGACTTACGGGTACAATCCATCGTGGTGGGAAGGCGTGGGGCAGGAGCTTGGGCTGGCCGGTCACGTGACTCTACACTTAGAAGGGGAGAGTGAAGGATGCTAGTACTCAGCTCGCTGTTTGTTTTATTTTATTTATTTATTTTAGTTTTTATTTATTAGAGAGAGGGGGGCAGATAGAAAGAGAATGGGCACGCCAGGGCTTCCAGCCACTGCAAACGAACTATAGACTCATGTGCCCCCTTGTGCATCTGGCTTATGTGGGTCCTGGGGAGTCATTAGGCTTCTCAGGCAAGTGCCTTAGCTGCTAAGCCATTTCCCCTGCCCTTTATTTTTATTTTTATTATTCAATCTGAGACTTGAGTCTATGGAATCTGGAAACTCCCTCCAGACATATACTGAAATTTTTCTCTAAGAGATTCTATTATCCTGTCAAGTTGACATTCATTATTGGCCATCACAGTAGGTTCCCTCTGTCTTCCTAACCTGGTTTATTGAGGGGCTGGAAAGGGAGGGAGAAAGGAGCGTTCTGGAGGTTTTCTGCTTGCCTAGCTCCCTTGAGAGGTCGCATAAGCACATCTGTGTGGAGAGAGGCTTGAATGTGTGGCTCCTGAACTTCTTGCTAGTGGAAGATTTGGGGAGGAGTCTCCTGCAGCCTGGCTAACTCCTGCAGCACTTTGTTCTAAAGAATATTTATTTATTTGCAAACACAGACAGACACAGAGAGAATGGGCACACCAGGGCCTCTTGCCACTGCAAACGGACTCCAGATGCGTGTGGCACTTTGCGCATGTGGGTACTTGGGACTCGAACTCCTGGTCGTCAGGCATTGCAAGCAAGTGTCTTAACTGCTGAGCCATCTCCCCAGCCTTCCTGAAGCACTTTTGTGGGTGTTTTGGAGTCCCCCACTCCTTGGAACTCCTTCACCATTACTCCTGGTGGGACCCCAGAGCTCGGCTCAGAAGCTCATGGCTCCGTTTCCTCCTAGGCATCCCTTGCTCCAATTTCCAGCCTCTCTTGCTGGAGTCCCCTGCCCTCAGGTGGCCTTCTGGGATAGGATCTGAGGCAGCCCACGCCACTTCCTGCCCTGGCCCACCACAGACCTTTGAATTGCCTGGCCTCGGTGGCTGGTACTCAGGGGACAGTATAGTGTCCTTGCCCCCCATGAGTCATCCGGCTCTCACCTGTCCTGTCCACTGGCAGCTCGCTGTCTTGGAGAAGCTTCACCAAGCTGAAGGAGACATACCCTCCCCCTTGCCTCTTGTGTTCTCTGTTTCCTGCTCTTCCTGCACCCTGACAGGTGTGGAGGGCAGGGAGGCCCACAGGACCATGCTGGACCCTCTGTCTTCTAAAGCAGTTGACATAGTTTCACCCGGGAACTTCGCCTGTTTAAGTGGCCCATGCCATTCGATGGGTTTAGCAGAGTGAGGCTTGTACAGTCATCAGCACAACTGAACAGCTTCACCCGCCCAAGCGGTCACTCCCCGCTCCTGCCTCCCACCTCTGGACCTAGTGTACTTCCTGTCTGTATAGATCTTTCTATTTTGGACATTTCTTGGAAATGCTTATGCAATATGTGGTCTTTTGTGTCTGGCTTCTTTCTCTCACTGGATTGTCCCCAGGCTCATCCACATTGTGGCATCCGCCAGTTCCTCATCCATTTTCCTTGCTGGATAGTCTTCCTTTGCACATACATGTTCTTTGTCCGTACCACAGCAGCGGTCGACGAACATTCTGGGTTGTTTCCACCTGCTGCTTGGAAACATTCATGTGCAAGGTTGTGTGACCAAGTGGCCGTGTAGCTAGGAGTCCCTTTTCTCATTGCTGTGGTCAAGTACCTGGTAAGAAGCGACTTAAGGAAGGGGATTATTTTGGCTCACACTTGGAGGGATCAGTTCACGGCTGGGGGAAGGCAGGGCGGCAGGAGCCGGAGGCAGCTGATCGCATCTGTCTGCAGTCAGGAAGCGGGGGGTGGGGTTGGGTTGGTGCTCCATTTTCTTTCTCTTTTTCCCATCCTATTCAGTGTGGGACCCCAGCCTATGCCACCCACATTCCTCTGTGGAGTCTCCCCCACCACACACATGCCCAGAGGTGTCTCTTTGAAGTGATTCCAAATCACTCCAGTTGACAATCCAGGTGAACCACCACAGAGTGGGTTTCTGGGCCCTACGGTAGCCCTGTGTTTAATCACTTGCGGAGCTCACGGGCTGCTGCTTTTCAAAGTGGCAGCTCCGTATGACACCTGTGTCTCAGTGTCGCTACATCCCACCAATATGGGCTGTTTTCGGTCTTTGGGATACTTTTTCTTTTCAAATTTTTATTAATAACTTCCATGATTATTAAAAATATCCCAATACCCTCCCCCCCACTTTCCCCTTTGAAATTCCTTGCTCCATCATATCCCCTCCCCAGGGGTCTTTGGAATTCTTGCTGCCCAGGTAAGGTGGTAACTCACTGTGGCTTTGATCCGCGTTTCTGTGGTCATCTATGGTGTTGAACACCTTGTCCTGGGTTAATAGCTCAATATACGTCTTCTTTAGAAATATGTCTATTCAACCCCTTTGTCCATTCAGGACAGTCAGTTGTCTTTTTATTATCGTGTTGCAAGTGTGCTTTGCACTGTGGTGACAAGTCTCTGTCAGTTATGTGATTCTGTGGAGGTCTCCTCACTTCTTGATGCCTGTCGCCTCTTGCAAGCCCTGCACGGTGGTCTTTGGCTTTGCTTTTGGAATGGGACACCCCTTATCTTGGGGCTTCTTTTCTAACCGAGACTCACACCTTTCCATAGTGATAGTCACAAGGAGTGTTCCCAATTCATAGATGAGGAAACTGAGGCAAGCAATAGAAGGCTAAGGGTTTTGTCTAGAGAAGTATACTGAACAAACAGGAAGGCAGGTATCCCGGGGGGGTGGGCAGGGGTGTGTGCTGTTGCTATCGCCTTTTGATCTCTGTCCAGAGGGTTACTCATCCATGGCCTGCCTTGCTGTTGGCTGCTGGCCTCATCCTCTCTTACTGACCTCAAGCTGGAGCCTGGACTAGTCCGGAGAGCCTACTTGTTACCTACAAGGGAGACCAAGTTCTCACCCCTGGGACCGAGCTGGTCCGGCTGTGCACGAGTCCTGCCTCCCTTCATCTCCAGGTCCCATGCAGGATGGTGGGAGGCCATGGGTGATGCTTCCCTGGGCTCAGGAGTTCGGTGGCTACTCAGGGTAGACGGGTAGACCTGCCCTGGATGAGGTGGTGGGAGAGATGTGCATCTCGAGTCAAGGGGCTCTGAACATGTTTTCACAGCATTTGTGGAGTCAGGTACAGGTGAAACTGGCAAGATTGTGTAGGCGGCCCCAGAAAATGTAGGGAAAGGGCCCCAGGGCTCTGCGTCCTGCTTCTGCCCCTTGTATGAGCAGAAGAGTTAGGCTGTGGATTTTTAAGTGTGTGTGCTGAAAGCCTAGGGTCAGCCTTAAATTGACTTTTTTTTTCAGTTAAGGTCTCTCTAGGCAGCCCAGCTATCCTGACACTCACTGTGTATCCCAGGCTACCCTGAAACTTACTGTGTGGCTCCGATAGCCTCATACTCACTATGTAGCCCAGGCTAACCTGAAACTCATTATGTGGTCAGGTTAGCCTTACATTGACTCCACAGCCCAGGATACCCTGAAACTCACTTTGGCCAGGAGAGAGCCTCACACTTACTGTGAGGCCAAGGCTAGTCCGAAACTCACTGCGTGGACCAAGTTAGGCTCACCCTCACAGGGCAGCCCAGGCTGGACTGAAACTTACCACGTAGACCAGTGCATTCATTACTTTTTGTCACTGTGACCAATACACCTGGCAGAAACAGCACAAGACAGGAAAGATTTGTTTTGACTCGTGGTTTTGGGGGAGATTTTAGCCCATCAGTGGCAGAAGGCTTGGTGGCAGGGGACGGTGTCAGACCGAACCTTGTTCACATGGTGGCGGACCTGGAGGCTGAGAACACAGCCGGAGACAGGGCCAGAATCACCTTCAGTGGCTTGTCCTGGTGACCTACTTTCACCAGCCTGGCGCCGCCCCTTAACGGTGGCACCGCCTTAAAAAATAGTGCCACCAGCTGGGGACCCAGTGTTCAAAAGGTGAGTTTGTGAGATCCCACTCACAGCCCCCAGGCTGGTGTTGAACTTGAGCTCCCCCTGCCTTAGCCTCTCTGGTGCTGGGATTTTTAGGCAGGCATGCATCACCAAGCCTATAATCCTGAATTCTGTTGGGAAAACCCGAGTCCTGAAGTCTGTGACTTCAAGGTGAGTGGAAGGGAAGGGCAGGCGGGGAGAAATTCAGGCCTCTGTCCCTGACCCGTCAGATCCTATCAGATGGGCTTAGGTTGCAGCCGGACTTGCAATGAGCCACCTGCTGGAACTTCCGATGAGCTGTGACTGGGAGACTGGCCTTCTTGTCCTCCTGGATGATGTTGAGACGTGAGCTCTGGACCTGTGTAGAAACAGTGACAGGTGACAGGTGCGTGGACGGAGTGACTGTCTGGAAGATTCTGGGTTTCTCCCCCCCCCCCCCGCTCCCCCTGCATGAGAGCAGTCTTCTCCAATATTCTGGACCAATCACAGTCCTGAGATTCCAGCACAAGGTCAGTCTGACCTTGTGGGTGGAGGACACAGAGCCTCTGACCCCGTATCTGCCGGTCACCTGCCTCCCACAGTTCTCCATGGGCTGGATGCCCTCGGACCCTCACTTGGCCTGCCCTGCGAGGTGGCTGGCAGGCTCGGGCAGCAGTCTGTGCCCCAGAGCGTGGGGTAAGCTGATCCCCTCCTAGCTGAATGTGCCTTTGGTCTCCTAATCTCTGCCATCGAGCGGAGGTAGGAGGCCGGAGCCACACTCAGCACGGTGCCAAGCTTGCAGCTAGCTGCCCAGTACCCAGAGGGGACAGAGAACATGCACTCCATCCCCTTGGCCTCCATTCGTCTCTCTTTCCCACCAGACCTGGAGACAAGTGGAAGCTAGCTGAGCCTGTTCTGTCCCCAGATTACTCACTCCAGCCATATGCAAGGAGGGGATTTTTTGCATCCAGCGCTTTTCTTACCACTAGGAGCTGCTTTCCATCTACCCGCCCTTCCCTCGATTTTCTCTCCTCTCCACTCCCTAGTACTCCAGAGATCACCTGCTGTGAGTGGTGAGTTAGTCCTGAGAGCCACGTGGGGTGTTCAGCCGCTCGGACTCACAGCCAAGCGGGAAGGGACCCTGGCCAAGCGCAGGACTTCCGACGCAGAGTGGATGGCTTTGGAGAGGGGTTGCTATAGTGATTAGGCCTTGGCAGATAGATGACTATGAATACACAATTGTGTGTGTGTGTGTGTTCATGTGTACCATTGAACGTGTGGGTGTGAGAAGACAACCTGGGGTCTTCTCCTTCCATCTTGTTTGAGACAGGCTCCCCCCCCACCCCCCCCCGCTTAAACTTTTGGATTGCACATTCATTTAGAAAAACAACACTAGTAGTTCCGCCCCTGCCATCACCCCCCCCCCCCAACCCCAGGACCTATGACCTTCCCAGCCATAGGCTTTCGATTAGGTTTTCAGCACCAGGCCTGAATTCTTTCCCATGGAGCAGGTCTCAGATCCAATCAGAGAGCAGCTGGATTACGTCGTAAGTCACACCACTGTTGCACCAGCTCGCTTGGCTGGTCAGTTGCATAGCTTTCAGGGTCCGCTGATAGTTAAGACACTGGTGACTTTTGTCCCCCGGCAGCCTCCATAGCACTTTCCAGCGATATGACAGCTAGCTAGTAGGCAGGAGGCGTCCAGCTTAGCTCCAGCTTGATTTCTCAGTGTCTCGCAACTGAGTTGCAAGTGGTGTCTTTAGCAAGAGGGTCTTGCCATCTAATTCATTTTTTAAAAAGGTTTATTTGTTTATTAGAGATGGGCAGGGGGAGAGAAAGAGAGAATGGGTGTGCCAGGGCCTCCAGCCACTGCAAATGAACTCCAGACTCATGGGCCACCCTGCGCAAAACTGGCTTACACGGGACCTGGAGAATCGAACCTGTGTCCTTAGGCTTTGCAGGCATGCACCCTAACCGCTAAACTATCTCTCCAGCCCTTGCCATCTAATTCTGATGGGCAACCAAAATCATCAGTCATAGCCTGTATTGTTTTTGGGGGTCCCAGAGGCCTCTCTGACCAACAGCTCACTGGGAAAGATCCCACTTGAAACAATTGTCTCTTATTGTTGGCTGCTGGGAGAGCCAGACTGGCTGACTGGTGAGCTCTTTCATTCTCCTTCCTCTAGTTTAGGGTGTTGTGGTTGCAGACCTGACTGTCACTTTGCATCTGGCTTTGTGTGTGTGGCTGTGTGTGGAGGGGGTTCTGAGCTACGGTTGGAAGGTTTGCAGAGCACCTTAATTGCTGAGCCATCTCCCCAGTTTTACAGATTTAAGAGTCTCTCTTTTTTAATATTTTATTTTTATTTATTTATTTGAAAGAGAAATGGGGGGGGAGAGAAGAGAGGAGAGAATGGGTGTGTCAGGGCCTTCAGCCACTGCAGACGAACTCCAGATACGTGTGCATCTATCTGGCTAACGTGGGTCCTAGGGAATTGAACCGGGGTCCTTTGGCTTTTGCAGGCAAACACCTTAACTGCTGCTCAAAGTCTAGAAAGTAGAGGCCAAGAAAAGCCTTCAAGGCCATGTGTGATGCCTCACCTAGCATTCAGGGGAGTTGGGGCAGGAGGCCATGCATTTTTTAGAAAGGAAAGAAAAGCAATGAAGTCAGTTTGGCTTTCTGAGCGCACCCACGCTGACTGCTGTGCGGGCTGGAGAGGGTTTTGGCGGGATGCTAGAGATGGCGGAGTCGGATGAGCATCTGAGCATCAGGCAAAGCAGTGAGTGAGGCCAGATGCAGTGTGTGGCCCAGGGTAGGATCTTCATCTCCTGAGGTCCTCAGCCCTCACTGGGCCCTTGAGCTCCGTGGGCTCCCTGCTGTTGAAGGGGTGCAGGGCCTCTTCCCTCATTTTTATGTCAGTTTTTCACAGAACCTCTCCAGGAGACTGAGAGCAAAGAGACATAGGACCCCACCACAGCAGAAGCAGAGCCCTGGTCTTGCCCTGGAGACCTTGTCTGACAGGTGATCAGCACAGTTGTGGGCCCTGAGCTGCCACCGTGGGCACTCCACCAGGTCTCGGGTGGTTGTGTGCCCCTCCTCCTGAGGGTCTTCTGCCCTACAGCCTCCCTGTTTAGCCTCCCTCAGAATCCAGCATCTGCGCACTCCCCCCCAACTATGGTAGGGAAGATTTTCTTTCTGGTTATTCTAGAGCAATTTTCTCTGGACCTGGTCACACACGACGGGGGAGGATAGGGTGCAGGGAGGGGAGGAGAGGTGTCCCTCACTCTGACTTTGTAGTTCCTGGGCTTGTCTCTGTTGTCTGAATGGCACATAGGGCTAGCTCAGAAGGGTCTACTTATCACTGTCCTGGCCTTTCTTTGGGGCCCATATCTCCACCAACCTTGGAGAGAGAGCTTACTGTCTGCTGGAGTCTCTTCCGCTGCAGAGCCACGCCCTCCTGGTGGCAGAACCCCCCCCCCCCCCCGCCCTCCGGGCCCCCAAGTCCTGTTTTCCGTCCCACTGACAGTTCTCAGGCTGTTACAGGAAAACCGTTTCAATGGATCTTGGGTTTGGCAAAGGATTAGCCGTCATCCTTTGATGTCATCCCTCCCTCTGCTTCCCTAGCTGCCCATGGATGCTTGATCCCCCATAAATCCCTTTCTTTCTTCTCTGTGCCCCTCTGCCTGGCAGGAGACCTCCTCAAGCCATGCCAAAGTCTAGGAACTTCCAAGAGAAAGGCAGGCCTTGGAGTGGCCTGGGGAGGGCGGAAACCATCTGTGGTAGTTTGAATGGATAGCCGCCGATATATTCAGTTTATTAAAGATTGTAATACAGATCTGCAAGCTGCTGGCTGGAGGAGGAGTCACTGTGGGTAGATCTTAGAGTCCAGCCCTAAGGCGGATCTGAATTCCAACCTAAGCTTATGCAAAGTGCTTGAGTTCTACCTGGGATTCCTAAGCGTGATTGCTTGTACTGGTGTTGGTGGCTTTTTTTTTTTTTTTTTTTTTTAAATCTCTCTCTGCCTGTAAAAGTGGACCAACGTGTGCCATTAGGGAACTTCCTCTGGGTCTGTAATTTTCAAGTAAATCCTTTCTTCCCTAACTGTGCCTGGTTTGGAAGTTCATTTCAGAGGATGTGAGGCTTCTGCCACACCATCCCTGTGTAGGACGTCGTCAGAGCCCTGGTGGGCAGTGCCAGCAAGATTGATAGCCTGAGTCCAAGGAGTCAGGCTGCTTGGGGCCAAGTCCTAGCTCTGCCTTGGGTGTTCGGTTGGCCTTGTGTAAGTTGTCTCGCCTTCCTGAGCCTCAGTATTTGCACCTGCATGATGGGGGAAAATAGCACTTCCTCTGTGGTTCTGAGAACTTAAGATGCTACGTTGACATTCCCACCCTGTGTGAGACGCTGCGCCAAGACCCTCACGGGCCAGTGGCAGGGCAGGGGCGGTCAGCTTTGGGGAAATGGAGCCAGAACGGCTGTCTCTTGTGTCCCCTCCCATGGCCGGTCCTTGAGGGGTGACTTGGGAGTCTGGGGGGGCTGTCCAATTCTGCTCTGGGTGGGGAGTTGCTTGCTGTCTGCCGTCTGCTGGGTCAGCTTGCTGAGGGATTAAGTTTCGCGGAAACAAATTAGACTCTTTATTGGTCTGCATGGCCCTCGGGACCATCGCAGGTTGGCTGTATTTACAGACTTCCTGTAAGTCACCGCTCTTGTCCTAGCCCCAGGGCGGAAAATAGCCTTGCATGCATGCATTTAGAGTCTGGCGCTGGTGGCAGGACCCATGGGAGAAGAGGTACAGGTGCCCAGAGCCCAAACCATGCCTGGCCTCGAACCTTCCCCTAGCTCGTCTGGAGCTCCCATTGCTCAGAGGAGCAAAGCCAAGACCAGCCACGGTCTCCCCTTAGCACTCTGGCTCTTGACTCTCAGTTTACTGCTGCTGTTGCCTGATCTCCCTTTCCTAAGAGCCCCTTACTGTGCTGTTAGAGATGGGAGGGCTGAGGTGGGCCAGGAGGGAGAGGCGGAGGCATGGATGTCTGGAAGAACTGTCTTGCTTTCAGGACACGTGACAAACAAGAGTGGCTGATAGGAGTAGCTTTGCTTGAAGTTGAGGAGGCTTCTTGCAATTCTCTCCCCTGTCCAGGTGAGATGATTGACTGGGTATGGGGGAACAAGGCGACGCCTATGTGCCGAGAATGTCTTCATCCCAGGCTCCACGCTCACTGTCTCTCGTCTCCCTTTCCGGGCACTACCTGCATCCAAACACTTTAGCAGGAACTCAGGGTTCTCGGGACAGAGTGGGGTCCTGGCTCTGGGCACTGGGTGCTGGCCTGGTTTCTCTCTGCATGGGAACCAGTGGTGGGTGGGGCTCGAAATTCTCACTGCACATTCTTTTTGTTTTTTGTTTTTCGAGGTAGAGTCTCGCTGTAGTCCAGGCTGACCTGAAATTCATCATGTATTCTCAGGGTGGCCTTGAACTCATGGCAATCCTCCTACCTCCGCCTCTGGGGTGCTGGGATTAAAGGCGTGCACCACCACGCCTGGCTCAGTGCACACTTTTACATCTTGACCTCAGTCAGTGCCGACCACTTGTCTTGCCTCGTGTTGCTTTGATTCTTTGGAAAACAAGAAAAAAAAAAACCCAACAAAAACAAACTTGTCAGCATTGAGTGTTGTTTGACGTGTATTCTGTTCCCCTCCAGGGGCTCTGAGGTCAGACTTTGATATGAAAGTGCCAAGTGTCTTAGATCTTCCCTTTCCCTTCCTCTCTTGCAGCCCGAGCTCTCCCAGCAGGGCTCAAGAACCACTGGCTCCCCTGGTGGGCATTCCTCAAGGGACAGCACGGCCGGAAGGGCCAAGCCTGGTGCCCAAAGCCTGGCTTCCATCTGGCATGGTGCTTTATGGGGTGGAGGTCTCTGGGGGTTGGAGGTGGTCACTTCTACCTGTCCCTGGAGGGAACTCTTTGGGAAAGACACAGGCCACCCAGATCGACTAGTGAACCACGTGCAGTCATGCACAGCCTTCCCTGCCCACTGCTGTCTCGGCAGGGGACCCCACAGACTGCTCTTCACATTGTTCTTTTGCAGACCTCTGCTGCACTGGACCCCAGACACCCCTAGTCCCCTCCCCCTCCCTTATCCATGGGACCTGTAGTTTAATGGTACATAGTCCCTTTGGTCCCCAGCAGTTCTGTGATGCTGAGAGGGCCTCTGCCCCACTGATACCTCCTTTCTATTGCCCCTTCTCCTTGGGGAGAAGAAAGAATATGCACATGACAGTCACCTTGAGCCAGCCTTGGCCACCACACGTGAAGGATGGTTGTGGAGGCCAGTGGGAAACCCAAGTTCAAGCTCAGGCACTGGGTGATGAGCTTGTATCTGTTGTTCCGTTCTCTTCCTATTCCTCCTTGTTCCCCAAGTCCTTCTGTCTCTCACTGCCTTCTCTCGCTACCGTCCTGTGTAAGGATACTTCTGACATGTGTCCATGCTGGGAGCGATGGAGAGAGGGCGGGGAATGTCCCCCTGTCCCTCATCCAAAGCAGGCATGTGCCTGTGAGTTGACATTCCTCTTCCCTGGATAATCTTATCCAGCTCTCTGGGATCATGCTCCTTAGCTGGCCCTGTCCCCTGCCTCCTCTGGAATAGGTTTTATGGAATCTTAGAAGGCTGGATGAGGATGCCCACAGTCTGCCTACCCTACTCCTGCAAACCCAGGCTTCTTCAGGTCCTCTGGGTTAGGAGTGAGGTGCGTGTGTGTGTGTGTGTGTGTGTGTGTGTGTGTGTGTGTATCCTGGGGCATTATGAGAACATATTTTTCTCTCCTTCCCCCCCCCCACATATACCCAGGCCTCAGCCAACCCAGGTAAAGTCAAGTGCTGAGGAAGTGACCAGCTGGAAGTGGTATCTAGGACTCAAAGAGTCTGCTCAGAGGGCTGGAGAGATGGCACAGTCATTAAAGGCAATTGCTTGCCAAGGCTGATGGCCCAGGTTCTATTCTGTAGTACCCACATCAAGTGAGACACACAACTGACACGTGTTTGGAGTTCGTTTGCACTGGCAAGAGGCCCCGGTGTGCCCATATTTTCTTTCTCTTTCTCTGTCTCTGCTTGCAAATAAGTAAATTTTTTAAAAAAGTCTGCTCAGAGCTCGGTCCTCACCCCTCCATACCCTCCGCCCTCTGTGTAGCTCAGGGCTTCTCGGAATGTGGCACTGTTGGCATTTTGGAGCAAAGAATAGCTTCTCGTGGGGGGCTGCTCTGAATTGTAGGCAGCTTGCCCTCCTCCACCCCAGCCTCTACCTGCTAGCTTCCAGTGGCATTTCTTCCAAATATGATAAGCCCAGATGCCTCTGAGCATGGCCACATGTTCCCTGGGTAAGTACCACCAGCTCCCTGGTACTGCTCTGCACCCTTCTGTCTCTGGCACCCTTGCTTCTCCTTTTACATACTGTGGTGGTTTGAATGTAAATGTATGTCCCCCATGGCCCGAGGTATTTTTGAAAATATTTTTTATTTATTTACTTGCAAGCAAAGAGAGATGGAGAGAAGAGAGACAGACAGACAGAATGGGCACACCAGGACCTCTAGCTGCTGAAGATGACTTCCAGACACATGTGCAACTGGTTTTACTTGGGTACTTTGGGACCAAAGTCAGGTCATTAGGGTTTGTAGGCAAGCACCTTAACTGCTATGCCATCTCTCTAGCCCAACCTGAGGTAGTTTTGATCAAGCTTCTTGCTTAGTCTTCAGTAGGTGGTCCCCTGCTGGATGAGGTGTGTCACAGATGGCGTCTCCAGTTGAAAGCTACTAGGTTTGTAGAGAACCAGCTCGAGCTCTGGCTGGTCCTTCTTGCTGGTGCTGGCTGTTAATCTCTCTGCTGCAGATGTATGGTGAAGTGAGCTAGCTTTTTCCACCATGATGGAGCCTCCCCTGGAAACTGTAAGCCTGAAATAAACCCTTTCCTCCCATAAGCTGCTTCTGGTCGGATGTTTGTCCCAGCCATGAATTGGTAACGGCAGCATATGCCACGATGTGACCTTTCCCTGAGGACTCTGTTCTGTACTTACTTCAGTTCTAGCCCCAGGGCTGTTAGAAGCTAAGGCATCCAGCCCTTTTGTCCCTTAAGAACAAGGGGCTAGGGAGACATCTCAGTTAGTAAAGTGGTTTTTGCCTAAGCACAAGGACTTGAGTTCAGATCCCATGTAAAAGCTGGGTATGGTGTGTGCCTGTAATCCTGGTGCTGGGGAGATGGACATAGGAGATGCCGTGGGGGTTTTGGTCATCCATTGTAGCCAAATCTGTAAGCTCCAGGTTCACTAAGATAGCCTGTCTCAACAAGGTGGAGAGAGACTAAGGAAGACGCATATACTTATGCATACCTATACACATACACTGAGTACTCAGCCCATCCACACACATACAGTGCACATGAAAAAAATAACCCAGAGATTAAAAAATTGAAGAGCTAGGCCTGGGAAGATGCTCTTAAAGAGAGAACTTGACAGGAAGGGCCAGTTTCCCAGGGTGATGGCCAAGGCCTGCTGGTTCCCCTTCCTCCCAGCTGGGGGTGGGTGCTGGACAGAGGATGTCCTAGGAAGGATGGAGAAGTCATTTGACTTGCAGGTGGGAGACACTTCTCTGTTGTGGCATTGCCTTTCAGTATTCCACCTTGTCTGTACTGTTAGCCCAAGAGATGTTTGTGGTTCTTTTTTTTTTTCTTTTTTTAATAAGGACATTATCTGTTGTTTTATAGATATTTTTATTTATTTATTTATTAGAGACAGAGAAAGGGAGAGAGAGAGCTAGAGAGCGAGTGAGAATGGGTGCACCAGGGTCTCTAGCCACTGCAAACAAACTCCAGATGCATGTGCTATCTTGTGCATTTGGCTTACGAGGGCCCTGGGGGATCGAACCTGGGTCCTTAGGCTTCGCAGGCAGGTGCCTTAACCCGTACGCCATTTCTCTAGCCCTGTTTGTGGTTCTTAGGTGCTGGGTCTCCCAGGGCCCTTCCAGCCACCTCCCTCTGGGCATCTGACCCGGATCTGGCCATGGGGATGACTTCCTTCCTGGAGCCTTGGGTTGTGATTTTGGCTCCAGCACTGACCATCTGTGGGAAACACTCTCTGCTTCCCAGAGTTGGATGGGTGGAATTGGGTGGGCCAGTGGATGAGTTCAGGATGTCCCCTGGGCTGACAGTGCTGTGATTCTAGGAAATGGCCTGGGCTGGCTGCCCACAGTGGCAGTAAATCTGGGGACTTGAATCCTGGGCACCTGAGGTGGATCCAGCCACAAGGTCTGTTGGTAGATCCACCTCCCTGCGTCTAAATTGTTCATGAAACTGTGGAGCTCAGGCTATCTCACAGCTGTAGGAGAGCCCCCCCCCCCCCCCAGCTGCTTTGGGAGACAGAGCAGAAATAGTACTGGGACAGTCTCAGGATGTGTTTATTCAATGTTAGATTCTCTGATCTTAGGTCATTTCATAAGTTTCTTCCCTTTGCTGGAATTTGATGCCATGATTTAAAAATAATTTTATTTTATCATATATATTATAGCAGATTATACTCTGATCATCTTGCCCCAGCTCCCATTTCCCTGGGGCTTTCCTCAGTGGGGCTATGGTATTCCTTGTGGGATCATGAAGCCTTCAGTCAGTCCCTGTGGGGTAGTGGGGGAAATGTGCCTCAGGGCATTCCTACTCACTCTGTGGCTCTTAGGATGTTTTTGCTCCCTCTTCTGCAATGTTGCCTGAGCCATGGCAGTCCTCTTGGCAGTCTAGTTTAGTGTTGATTTCTCTGTAGCCTCTGTATTTCTGTTTTATTTGGTTTTGATTGATTACTGTGTCTGTCACCATTGCTCTGGAGCTGGTTGTCAGTCTAGCAGTAAGAGCAGTGTTCATGTCACCGTTTCTTTGTGATGCCATGATTTTTGGGTATAGAAAGGGCAGGTCAAATTATATGTCCTGGAGTGAGCATTGGTGTGGTGTATATGTGCTCAGAGAGGCAGAGCCATATGTTCTTGGGTACTGCACCCTTGCCCGATGCTGGACTGGCATGGACAGTAGGGGTTAGTCATAGTTGGAGACTATGTTCTCACAAGTGTGCTCTCCAGAAAGCCCACATAGGCTGTTATGGATCCCCCACCTCGATGATTTAGAATTCCTAGAAGTAAGTGCTCAGGTGGTGGGGAGAAGCAAGAGAAGGTGTATGAAGCTTTGGGAGCTGCGGGGAGAGTGGACTATCAGAGGGGCCTTGGAGGATCTCATACCACCTTCGGTACCAATAGGTCTGGCCTGTTTCAGTCACTTAGAGATGACCTGGGTTCTTTGGGGAGATAGTAAGGTCCCACAAGGGGAAGTATTTAGATTCAGTTGAGACCAGTTTTTGCCAAATGTTACTGTCTCGGGATTGCTTAAAATTCAGAGTCCCAGGTGTGATAGGTTTTTCTCTGTTGGTAGGAAGTAGGGCCAGAAGGGGAGAGGGTTTTTAATTGTTGTTGTTGTTTATTTTTATTTATTTATTTATTTGAGAGTGACAGACAGAGAGAGAAAGAGGCAAAGAGAGAGAGAGAGGGAGACAGAGAATGGGTGCACCAGGGCCTCCAGCCACTGTAAACGAACTCCAAATGCATGCCCCACCTTGTGCATTTGGCTTAACGTGGGACCTGGAGAATCGAACCTGGGTCCTTACGCTTCGCAGGCATTAGCCTTAACTGCTAAGCCATCTCTCTGACCCTTGATCTCATTTTTTGGGACAGGGTCTCATTAGCTTTAGTTTAGTAGTTTAGCTGGCTAGATTGTTAGGCTCCAGGGAATCTCCTTTCCCCCTTCCTCAGTGCTGGGATTACAGGCACACACACCACCACACCTGGCAGTTTTACCTGGGTTCTAGGGATCAAACTGAGGTGGTCATGGTTATGAGGCACACAGTTTCCTGACTGAGTCATCTCCCCAGTTCTTTCCCTACCCCACTTTTTTTTTTTTTACTTACATGTCCTGAATGCTAGTTTCCCAGCTGATGGAGATTTGGGAATTAAAGCCTCCTGGAGGCAGTGTTTTGTTTTTGTTTTTTATTTATTTATTTTTTATTGTTTTTTAAATTTTTATTAGCATTTTCCATGATTATATAAAAATATCCCATGGTAATTCCCTCCCTCCCCCCCCATACTTTCCCCTTTGAAATTCCATTCTCCATCATATTACCTCCCCATCACAATCATTGTACTTACGTATATACAATATCAACCTATTAAGTACCCTCCTCCCTTCCTTTCTCTTCCCTTTATGTCTCCTTTTTAACTTACTGGCCTCTGCTACCAAGTATTTTCATTCTCACGCAGAAGCCCAGTCATCTGTAGCTAGGATCCACATATGAGAGAGAACATGTGGCGCTTGGCTTTCTGGGCCTGGGTTACCTCACTTAGTATAATACTTTCCAGGTCCATCCATTTTCCTGCAAATTTCATAACTTCATTTTTCTTTACCACTGAGTAGAACTCCATTGTATAAATGTGCCACATCTTCATTATCCACTCATCAGTTGAGGGACATCTACCCACTTTTTTTTAAGCGGAGCATCGCTCCTCATTCTGTTGCCCAGGCTGGCCCCTAGTTTTTGATCCTCCTGTCTCAAACTCCTACATGCTAGGATTACAAGCAAGTGCCACCACAACTGGTATAACTCAGGGCTTCTGAAGGCTCCCCGGGGGCTTCCAAAGCAGCGCGAACCTGGACAGTAGTGGGGAGTCAAGAGACGGGGTTATCACTCACTCAAGCTATTCCATGGTGCTGTTTCCACATGCAGTCCGCCGGACAGGCCGCCAGTTATATACGAACTGCTTTCAGGAGTAACTGTGCGTATGCACGGTAGACAGTGACGTGCACTTGGAATCCCAGAACCTTGGGAGGTAGTGAGGCTGGAGGGTCAGTAATAGTTCAAGATCGTCCTTGGTTGTATAACTAGTTTAAAGTTTTTGTCTCAAAAAAAAAAAAAACCAAAAAACAAAAAATGAAGATAGGGAAAGGAAGAGAGAGAGAGAGAGAGAGAGAGAGAGAGAGAGATTGAAAGAAGAAGAAGGAAGAGGAGGAAGGAGAGGAGAGGAGAAGAGAGAGAAGAGAGAGAAATGTATATACTTTGCACACAGCAAGTTTGTGATATCTTGGATATTGATGTTTAGAACTGGTTTCAGTTGAATTTATTTTAAAAACTCACAAAGTACTACAGATGGTATTCAGATGGGCACATAAAATCTCGCCGGGCTGACGCACTGTGCTCTGGGAGCCCGGGGACGGGCGGCCTTAACTCTTTCAGAGCCTGTGCTTTCTGCGGAGGGTTTTGTTCAGATCGTGGCCTCCTCCAGTTTGGAGCCTGAGGCACAGGACCCTTCTCTTGCCCTTGCTCCCCGCCCCATCCACCCTTCATGGTTTCTTTAAAGTCTGAGGGTGGGGCTCGGGGTGCAGCTCAGGGGCAGAGTGCTTTGGGTTTGATTCCCAGCACTGCAGAAGCCAGCCATGGAGTTGCTGGCCCTGGCCCCAACTCTTGCTACCGCGTCATCGGTAAAAGCTGGGCGGCGACCCTCGCACGGGGCACCAAGTCACATTCCCTTTGAAGTCTTTGCATTTTATTTATGTATTTATTGTGTGTGGGGGGGCACATGGCAGTCGTAGGACCACCTGGAGGTGTCTGTGCTCCACCTTCTAAGATGAGGTCTCTTGTGCCCCTACCATGAGCTTGCCACCAGCTCGACGTGGGGCTGGGGAATTGAACCTACATCAGCAGGCTTTGCAAGCAAGCATCGTGAGCTACTAAGCCATCTACTCAGCTCTGCAGCCTTTTAAAATATATATCTTATTTATTTATTTGAGAGCAATAAAGAGGCTGAGAGAAAGAGAGAGAGAGAGGGAGAGAATGGGTGCACCAGGGCCTCCAACCACTGCAAACAAACTCCAGATGCGTGCGCCCCCTTGTGCATCTGGCTTACATAGGTCTTGGAGAGTCGAACCGGGATCCTTTGGCTTTGCAGGCAAATGCCGTAACTGCTAAGCCACTCTCCAGCCCTCTGTAGTCTTTTTTAAAAAAATTATTTATTTATTTGAGAGTGAGTGTGTGTGTGTGTGTATGTGTGTGTGTGTGTGTGTGAGAGAGAGAGAGAGAGAGAGAGAGAATGGTGCGCCAGGACCTCCAGCCTCTGCAAACAAACTCCAGACGTGTGCGCCCCCTTGTGCATCTGGCTGACGTGGGTCCTGGGGAATCGAGCCTTGAACCGGGGTCCTTAGGCTTCACAGGGGAGTATTTAACCACTAAGCAATCTCTCTAGCCCCTCTTTTTTGTTTTAAAATGCAGGTGTGTGTTCATGTTTGCACACGTGTGGGGAGGCCAGAGGACAAGCTCAGGTGTCATGTTCAGGTCTGCCAGTGCACCTCTTTTGAGACAAGGTCTCTGACTCTCACCAGTCTGGACCTCACCCATTAGGCTAGATGGGTTATCCAGTGACCCCCAAGGATCTCCGTATGTCTGTCTTCCCCAGCGCCACATTTGCAGACGCATGCCAGCAGGCCCAGCATTTTACCTGAACTCCAAGAGTCGAATTCAGGTCCTCATGCTTGGCGGGGTGGGGTGGGGGGGGAAGCGCCTTTCCAAGCTCCCCCTTTTTACTCTTATGAAGCAGCAGAGAAGCTGGCAGTGGCAGGGAGGAAGGAGGTGTGTGGTGGCCGGTGGGCAGCGCGGCTGGAGATGCAGGGAGTGTGCCCATGCAGGCGCTCCCTCCTGAGCTGTGGTGACGGGCCTGCAGGCCTGAGCGCTGACGTCGGTGGGTGCAGCCCTTGTGCTGCAGAAGCACTTTGGGGTCAAAGGTCATCAGAGCCCCCCCCCTGCCAGGAGAGAACCAAAGTCGTCGAGGACCCTACTGGCCTGGCTGTCAACATTGTTCCACCTCTTGTCAAGCCTGGGAGCTGGACTGAGAGTTTGAAACAACACCTGAGTAAGAGTGGGTACCTGTGCCCCCCTCTGCACTGGGTATGCCTGCTGCTTTTGTAGGGCACCCTAGGCTTGTGGTGGGAACTTGGAGGTGCACCTGTCTGTGTACGGAGGGGTCGGTTCCACATGTCACTGGCCGGGGATGAGGGTGGGCATCCAGACCCTCTGATATTCTGCCACTCGTGACAGCCACAAAGGGGAACAAACAGAACACCGATGGCCAGTCAGCTGTAAAATTTCATTGGCTGGGAGATCATTGTCCCCAGCCAGATACCCACTGGCATTCAGAGCAGGTCCCGGACTGTGTCAAGTATCCAAGGCCAGGAAGCAAAGCCTTTGGGGCTCCTGCCCACTCTCAGGCCTGCCCAAGTGACAACGCAGGCCCTCTCTGGGAAGTGAAGGGGCTTAAAAAAATTTTTTTTAAATTTATTTTTCCTCTCCTAAGCCAATGAAGTGTCCTGGCTCCTAGATTCTGCCTGAGGGTAGGGGAAAAAAAGATTTCCACCTTATTGTTCATCAGCTGGAAAATTGTTGTCATCTGTTCTGACTTCCATTTGCTGAGAGTGGGAAAAAAAAATGTGGAAAATTTGGGGAAATAAATCTCGGTCCCTCATAGGGACGCTCCCTTCTCTGAAGGTCTGGTAGCCCTGCCTGTGGCTCCAAGGTCAAGGTCATTGTCTTCTCTCCTGACTCCCTTCTCTCCTTGTCCTCTGAGGGGAGAGGGGGGATATGGAGTTGCCCTGGATTTGGGACTGGCCCTGAGCCGGGTGGCTGGTGTCTCGTTCCCGTGCTGGGGAAGGGTGAGCTGGGACAGAGGTTCGGGCTGGGTTGGAGTTGGAGCAGGGCTGGGCCGGAGGGCTCGGGAAGCCACTGTGATGTCATTCAAGGGCTACATAGCTGCAGCATGATAAGTGAAGCCCAGGGGACGCAGCTGGCTGAAATCACAGACAGAGTTTGATCCCACTGGCTTCCTACAAGCCAGAGTGAGCCGAGAGGGGGAGAGAGCGAGCAGGAGCGAGGGGAGGAGGGAGTGGTGTGTGTGTGTGTGTGTGTGTGTGTGTGTGTGTGTGTGTGTGTGTGCGCCTTCACAGGGCCAGGCCAGCACCAGCTCCTCCCACCCCTGACAGTCCCAGGGAGTCTGAGGAGGACACACAGCCTGAGAGCTGCGGCCGGATAGGAATTATTTGAAACTTGAGGCACCAGGGACAAATCAGCGTGGTTCTCGCCACCTATCCGGCTCTGTCCAGAGGGTAAGTGCATGAGGCCGGGCCGCCTCTGCTTTAGGTGATCTGGGCGTTCCCCGGCTGGATCTGGTGTGGGGGCTTTCTGCCTGGGACGCAGGGTCCCTCAGACCGGATCCTGGAAGGGTATGAGGCCAAGCACACAGCTTTGGGGGACATGTGGGCTGACCTTGCTGTTCCCATCCTGGTGGTGTGTGTGTGTGTGTGAGCGCGCGTGTCGCTGTAGCCTTCTATAGAATGGCAGCGGGGTGGTAGGTTTGCTGGGCCTGATTTGTCCTGGCTCTGTGTGTAGTTGTTCACCTTGGGGTGGGAATGGGGTGGGCAGAGGGAGAGGGGAAGGAGCCTCATGAAACACGGTTCAGGGTACACCCCCTCCCCCATTTTGTAGCCCGGGCTTTGGGTCCTCCAGGGCTGACTGTCCTGCTGCGCTCCTGTGAGCTCGCCATTCACAGTTTTCTCCTTACCTTCATTGGCAGGGTTCTGGGCAACTCCGCCATCCCCCTGGCCAGGGCTCCCCAAGTGCCCAGGCAGCGTCCTAGCCTGGCAGAGAAGGACTTGGGTTGTTGTGGCTCAGGAGCTATTTTTACCATTCTGAGTGTGCCTCTGCACTATCTGGTGCCCGGATAGGCGAGGGCAGGGAGTGGGCATGCCGTACTCCAGTTAGAACACCAGGCTCTGAAGTCCAGGTGCCAGGACAGGCTGGAGTCTGGCCAGGGAATTGGCGTGTGTTCTATAGGTATGGGCTTTTGTGTGACCAGGACAAGTCACTCACCCTGCAGACTCCTGACCACAATCAGGGTTTTTTTTTTTTTTCACCCCATTCCCTCTGCCTGGAGGGCATGGTATGAATTTAAGTAAGATGGTATCTGGGAATAGTGCCCAGGTCCTACCTAATGAGGGCCTGGGGCCACACGCATTACCATCACTGGACCCCGAGCCCCGTGTATCTTATTGTCTTGAGGTTCTTGGCCTAGAGTCATAGCTGGAGAGTCATATTCCCTCCTTCCTTGCCAGTACCACTCCTCCAGCTGTCTTCACCCTGACATGCCATGGAGACAGGAACGCTGCGCGAGGAGGCAGGTGTCCATTTGGCATGTCTTTACTGAACGACCTTGGACTCCTAAGCCTGCTGCGCATCACTACCAGCCTATTAAATGGGAGGACGGGCCCCTGTAGTCCTTTCACCCCCAAACCCTGAAGCTTTTACAATGTGTCCTTTCTCAGCTGACCTTAGGTCCCTCCCAGGGTCCAAATTATGCTCTGCGGAGGATCTGAAGTGACAAGGAGGTCTGTCCCAGTGTGAGGCTGGATAAGGGGCTATGGTTTTCTGGTCCACGGAAGCTGACTTGCCCGACCTTCAAGGCCTTGGGCTAAAATTCAGATGATGCAGTATGTGGGGGGGTGGGCCTCGTGTCTCCTTTTTTCTTTTTTTCTTTTTTTCTTTTTTTGAGGTAGGGTCTCACTCTAGCTCAGGCTGACCTGGAATTCACTATGGAGTCTCAGGGTGGCCTCGAACTCACGACGATTCTCCTACCTCTGCCTCCCGAGTGCTGGGATTAAAGGCGTGCGCCACCACGCCCGGCTGTGTCTCCTTTTTTGTTCCTTTCTTGGCCTCAGTGGGATGGGATGAGACCCCACCATTCTGGGATCCACAGAGGGAGGTTTATGGGTGACTCTGGTGATGTCACCTGTGCAGGGGACAGAGCTACTTGTATAAAGACCCATAGTGGCCAGAGAAATCTCTTATTCTCTTCTGCTCATTCTGTAAGCATGGTGGACCTCTTCCAATGTGTGCTGTTAAGTTTGGGGGGAGACTGAGGTCTCTTGTCATGTGGGCTCATCTGTCCTCTGCTCACAGGGACCCAAGGCTCCATGTGTATCTGTGTTACACCAGTGGACATCTTTTGGCATATAATTAAATACCCTGGGTGGCCCCTATTTCTTGCCCCCTTGTCTGTTTCAGAGGCTGTGTCCCCTCCATGGGGGTTGAGCAATGGCTCTTGGACCCCTAATTCTGTTTATCCAGAGGACGCTTACTCCCCTGTAGAAACTTCCAGAGATTTCTACAGCCTGTGCTGAACCAAGGCTAACTCCCTCGTAGGGGCTGTGGATGGAAGGTTGGCCCAGGTGGAGGAAAAGACAGTTACAGAGTGAGCCCAGGAAGTCTGTGCCACCTAGGCCAGACCATCCCTGGGGGCCTGGGTCATGGTGGGACCACAGGATGTACTTTTCCCGGCCGTGCCTCTCCTTCATACCTGCTCACATCGACTTCCGGGAGGGTGGTCAAGGCTCTGGGGTATTCTGGGCCTGGTGACTCTTGGTTCCCCAAAGGCTTCTGTCCTTTCTGTGTGTTCTCCTGCATCTCCTTTATGGAGTCTAGATTCTTTACACAAATCCTGAGTGACGGGGGGGGGTACCCCAGAAATAGTACCCAGAATTATAGATGAGCATGTCTTAACTTAGGCTCTACAAGGGACTTTAGGGACCTGTCAACTCTTTGATTTGTTTGCAGAGTGTATCTGGATTAACAGAATGTTTTCTGGGCTTTCATTAGAAACTCTAAGAGGTCATGGATCTAAGAAGGCTTAATGTCTCCTGGACTGTTGTGTGACTGGGCAGGTCAAGGAGGCAGGCTTAACTTTAATCAGTTTGTAAGGATCTGTTCTTTCCTGACCTCATGGGTGCTTTTGGCCTCTAGTACATTCACGGAGGTCTCTTTGAGGTGCTTGGAGTGTACCAAGAACATCTGATTTTGCAGTGGGTTCTAGTGGAAGGAGATCCTCGGTATCTGACAGGGCTGTCAAGACCAGCTTTGGGGGCTACTTAATGCAATGCAAGAAGCGTTATGGGACACCGAATATGGCCAGGCTGTGTCCTGTTCAGATACATGACGTAAAGTTCTAACAGACTCCGTTCATGTAGACCACGCTGTGCCCAGCACCATCTGGGAACCAGGTCTAGGGCGAAAATGAGGACTTGAGGCCTTTCCCAAGAAGCGCTTGGCAAATTGGGGAAGAAAGACATAGATATCAGTAACATCCACGCAGTGTGGGGATGTGCGTATGTTGTGGCGAGGGAGAGGGGACAGGAGAGACAGTCCCGGGGTGGTGGGGGTCATGGTGGAACTTGATGTGAGTTTAGAGGACAGTGGGAAAGGGAGACTCCCAGGAAGTCGAAGCTGAGTCTGAAGGAGGAGGCTAGGGGTCGGGGAGTCCCAGGGGCAGGGCAAGGAAGGGCGTTTTGGGAGAGGAGCAGCATGAGCCTAGCGGCACTGGGAGGAAATAGCCTAGGAAGAACAGAGCGGAGGCTGTCTGGGGCGTTGAGGGCAGGGGAGCGGAGGCTTCGAAAGGCAGGCAGGGCCCAGGAGAAAGGTCTGGAGTGTCCAGCAAGGGGGCTGGGCTTTACCCTGCGGTGATGAGAGCTGTTGGGACATGGAAAGCCAAGAGCGGGGGGAGAAAGGTGTGGTGTGCTTGTGGGGTGTCAGGTTTGCTCCCGAGATTTAGCTCCCAAATACCAGCACCCCGCAAGCTCGAGTGAGCACCCGGAACCTTCAGGGGCAGCGCAGCGGGGAGGTGGGTAGAAGGCATGCTTCCCCTCAGCCTCCTCTTAGAAGCACATCCTCGTGACATGTTTGGTACCCAGTCCCATGTACTGGCTCCCACGTGTGTCCTTTTTTCCACTGGGTCCTAGTCCCGACCAACCTCATGGCTGGCCCAGAGTCCGTGTAGAAAAGTGTAGCAAGTCTTGAGTTTGCTTTCCTAACTGCGTCTTGCCCTAGCTTCACTGCTTTCCACTACTCAGTGCCCCTTTCCCCCAGATGTAGCCTTTGATCCTTTAGACCTTTAGGGTTTTTTTTGGGGGGTGGGGGGCAGGAGAACCTTGCTATCCTTAAACTCCTCTTACTTTATCTTCCTGAGTGCCAGGATTATAGGCTTGTGCCATCACACTCCATCTCCAGTGCTGCCATAAAAAAATAATATATATATATTTTTTGCTTTTGCAAACCAACTACAGACCCGTGCGGCACGTAGTGCACCGGACTTACGTGATATGTAGTACTGGGGGATCGAACTCTGTCCAGCAGGCTTTGCAAGCAAGCACCATCAACCGTTAAGCCATCTCCCCAGTCCTAATTTTTTAAAAAATAATTTTATTTTCTTTATTTACTTGCAAAGAGAGAGAGAGAGAGATAAAGAGGAGACAGACAGAGAGATAGTGGGCACACCAGGGCCTTCAACCACTGCAGACAAACTCCAGATGCATGCGCCCCCTTGTGCATTTGGCTTACATGGGCACCGGGGAATCAAACCCGGGTCCCTTTGGCTTTGCAGGCAAGTGCCTTAACTGTTAAGCCATCTTTCCAGCCCCAGTCCTGCTTAAAAAAATTATTTTGGGCAGAAGATATGGCTTGGCGGTTAAGGCGCTTGCTTGCAATGACAATGGACCCAAGTTCGATTCCCCAGGAACCATGTAAGCCAGATGCACAAGGTGGTACATGTGTCTGGAGTTCATTTGCAGCAGCTGGAGGCCTTGGCGAGCCCATTCCCCCTCTCTCTGTCTCTCAAATAAATAAATAAATATTTTATTTTTTTCACCAGGGCCGCCAGCCTCTGCAAACGAACTCCAGACACATGTGCCACCTTGTGCATCTGGTTTACATGGGTCCTGGAGAATCGAACCTGGGTCCTTTGGCTTTGCAGGCAAGCGCCTTAACCACTAAGCTATCTCTCAAGCCATCCCTCAGTCCTACTTCAAAACAGTGTAGGTCTCCTACCACTGGGGACCCCATCTGCCTCCAAAATGCCAGGGTGTCCAGGGTGGACAGCATGCCTCTTTCTCCTGGTGCTGCATTGCTTTTCTCCGTCATTTGGTCATTGCTGCTGTGGATAATGTAGTTCATTGAATTGGGACACAAAGGACTTTTTATCACAAGGGGTCCCCTCCTGAAACACTTCATAAATCATTCACTTCCAGACACACCTGCTGGTTTCTCAGGGGAGGGTCTGTCACGAAGGGGCTGCCTTCATGCAGGGAGCCTGGCTGATGTCTCTCATCCTTCATGGTTGGGCTGTATGTCCTGATGTCGAAACAAGTGCCATCTCCTGGTTCCGTGTTAGGATCTAATGTCAGATTCCAAACCCCAGGACAGTGATAAAATACTGAGTCTCAACCCCAGCCCAGTCCTCAGAGTGGAAATGTCTGGGTATTGGGCACTTCTTTTTCTGCACGTGTATGTGATTATGCACATGTGTGTATGAGTGTATGGGTGCATGCAGGTGTGCATGTGTGTCTGTGTGCATGCACACCTGCATACACCCATATGAGCATGCATACACACGTGCATACACACATACACGTGCAGGCAGGGTCTCTCGTTGATCCCAGAGCTCACCAATTTGGCTATACTAACTGGTCAACAAGCCTCGGAGATCCCCTTTCTCTGCCCCTTGAGTGCAGGGATTAAGGGAATGTGCCATCATAGTTACAAGGATTCTGCAGATCTGAGCTCAGATCCTTATGCGTGCATGACAAGGGCTTTAATCCACTGAGCCATCTCCCTAGCCCTAGGAATCTGCATTCTAAATCTCCAGGTGAAGTCCTTGTGAACATCAGAATTAGAAAACAACTGCCCAAAGACTGTGTGACCTTAGCACCCTCCACTTCTCTCTTTCTATTCTGACTGCATCCGATGGACAGGCCTCGCCCTGTCTGCATGCTGGCCTGCCGTCAGCCGACGCACACACCTCCGCACAGGGCGCTGCTGCTGCCTGGAGGGAGCCTCAGTAAGTGGGGCCACATCCAAGTCAGCTGGGGATTTTCCTCAGATCTTTCCAAAAGCATGACTCGCACATCTGGATCCTCGCCACAGTGGAGTGAGGGCCCCTTGGTGCATGCAACCAAGCGCAATGTCAAGGGCTGAGTTCTGCCCCCAGCAGCTGCTGAGGTGAGTAGAGAAGACATAGACAAAGCAAGTGGGGCCTGAAGCCCACGGTGGGCATTTCCATCTTCCTTGGACAGGCGTACGAGACCAGGCTTATGATGCAGGAGGAGGCCAGGTGAGCCTAGTTTGATGGCATCCTGGCTGTCTGGAGCTGCTAGTTCCTTTACTCCATTGTCACCTGGCCAGGATTCTGACTCCCTGCTATCAAACACCTTTCCTTCTGAGCCGCAGACACCTTCCTGTCTCAGATGGCTTTATCTCAACTGCTCAGAACTGGGATGAGGCGGGTCTGGTGGCTCCTTAGCTTATGAGCCTTGAAGCCAAGTCCCAAGTCCTCTCCTCTTCCCACCACTGATTCCCACTCCCGTCCTCATGTTCAGCCTTCCTCTTTTGCCCTTCCTGCCAGGATGGATTGAAAGCCAGCATTGTGTTCCGGCTTCTTGTGGTCACAGTAAATAGGTTCTAATGTGGCTGTGGCAGATGGGGAGGAGGGAGTAAGAGAATATGTGCTCCTCTGGGGTACAGGGTGCTGCAAGCACTTACCTGTATGTCCCTAAGAGGAAGAGGGTACCTATCTCACAGTATGCACCTCAAGCTGAACAGCTGGTCAGTGGAGCCCTGCTGGGGGCCAGGCAGGTCTGGGTATCCTTGATTTTGCCCTTGGTACATGATCGGGTTCAGCTGAATGAAATTGCCCCATGGCTTTGAAGCCTGTACCCAGCACTGGGCAGCTGGCAGCAACTGCCCCCCTTCTTTGAGGGTAGCAAGAGATGTTCTCACTTGAATTTAGCCAACAGGATCTAATTAAATAATTTACACATATTCGATTTTCTCCCTGAGCCTCAGTGACTAGCAGTTGTTGTTCCGGATGTTTCTGCAAACAGGAGCCCACGGGGGGATAGGTTACAGGGCTGAACAAGTTTCTTATTGACATTTTCAAAATCGATGAAGAGCGAAGCCTGGCCAGGACAAAGAGAGTAGGTCAGGTGGGGAATCAGTGTCCACCCTGCCTCCTGCCTAGAGGCTGTTCTTTTGAGCCATTGGGCAGATGCTGGTGTGGTCTGGATACCCTCAATTGTGCTGCACCCAGTGGCTCTCATGGCCCCTGTGTCTAAGTGTGAGAGGGGAAGCCACAAGGCATAGCAGTCTGGGCTGCAGTCTTCAGGGGTGCCCTGGCCTGAGGGGTGCACTGGCATCTGTCCGTGTAGTCCGCACAGTTTGCACCTTCTGAGCCCAGAGGGAGGAAAGCCAGCTCTTCCTTTTCACTGAGGCGCCATCCTCCAGGGGACTACCTCAGGAATCCTAGTGGACGGCAGCCTTCTTTTTAGTATGTGTCCCCTATGTAGGCAGGGTGTGTGTGTGTGTGTGTGTGTGTGTGTGTGTGTGTGTGTGTGTGTGTGTTTCTTTTCGGTATAACAAGGAACCAGTTCTCAGAGGGATAGGGAGTGAGGACAGCCACCTATCCTGTAGCTTGGGCTTTCTGGAAACAATGACTGGGGAGATAGGCAGCAATGCCTGGACCCTCTTCTCAACCTCTTTAGGGGTCTGACCCGGGGTGGAGACTCAGAGCGTCTCATCCCACGGCTTTTGCAGGTCAGAGCAGCCCTCATTCCCGGGAGTCTGAGCCCCATGGAAGACTGCAGCTGCTTGACTTGGGGCTGGCTGTGAGTGGAGGGCTTGAGGCCTTGGGGCGTGGGAGCGAGCTGTGACTATGCAGGGCTCAGTAAAAGGTCCCGGTGTGTATAGGTAGAAGGCGGGCGTCTCTGTGTGAGCACCTAGCTGGCCTGTGGTGAGTGTGTGTGCACGTGTGTGTGTGTGTGTGTGTGTGTATGCACATGCACACATGCCTTGATTGGGAGGTTCCTATTTTGTGGTCGTCTAATCACTTGATTTTGGCCACAGGCTTCTGCACGAGGGTTTATTTTTGGTGGCTGTCCCTTCTGGCCCAAGGGCTGATTCTTGAGTATGGAAGGAACATTTGTATTTCTTGAAATGTTTGTGGCTTCAAATTCAAATATTTATTTTGGGCTATCTCTGCCTTTTATGTGTTTATTTTACTGTGTGAGTGTGTGTGCACACACACTCTCTCACATACACGCCTGTAAGTAATGTAAGAGAAAAGTAGCAGAATACAAATTTCACGGTCTTTAAAGTAAATTAGTCTGATCTAAGGCCTGGCTTTACCAGGTCCCGTGTATTGCAAGGCAGCTATTTTGCCTCCCAGGGCTCCTGCTTCTCCGTCTTCCCATGCCTGTCTGAATGACTAGACGAAACTGCGTGAACAAAGTGCTCGGCATGGCACTGGCAGCTGCTCCCACACACTAGCAGTGGCTTGCGTTTACACACTCGCGCTGCCTTCCTGCCGAGCTTCCTGGCTCCGAGTGGCACCCACTGAGCGCAGGTCTGCTAGCCTTCTCCTTGGCGCCTGTGTCTCTGGCGGCCCTAGAGTCCAGCTGTGTGGGGCTCCCGGGATCCTGGCTGGAGTTGCCGTGGTCTTGGGGAGGCGCTTTTTCCCTGCCACCTGGGGCCTGGGTTGGAGAGAGGGTATCGGAGATAAAAGAGCATGTCTGTATGAGGTTGGGGGGGCTAGAGGCTGGGCTGGTGACTGTTTAGTGTGTGAAATCATTGAGCTGCTGGGGCGGGGTGGGGCAGTCCTTGCTCCTGAGTCAGCCCTCTGGCCCTCAGCCACTTAGCACTCACTTTTTCCTTGAAAAGAAAGTGTTGCTCCCAGGGTCCCCAGAGCCGTCTGGACTCAAAAAGGGCGCCTCTCCCCGATGTTCATGCTGAAGCCCTTGGTTCTCAGCTTGGTCCCATGCTGTAACAGCCCACCTGCACCCCTTCCCTGGGGGCCACACTTGCCCCCTGTGTCATGGGGTCTGCTGCTGGCTGTGCTGAAGTCTGCCCTGCCTGCTCCCTTCAGGGGTTGGAGTTGGCTGGGAGCAGTGAGGTTCTGGAAGCTCATCTTTGTGGGCCTGCTGTGGTCCTGCCCGACTGCCTTCCCTTTCCTGGAGGCCTGGGTGGTCTGGGATGAGCCTGTTAGTGGTGGTGGTGGTGGGGTCTTGAGGATAATGCATTGCTGGGGGAGGAATTGGGAGACCTTTGGAGCTATGGTGCAGAAAAAAATAGATAGTATTGTCCAGGAGTCCTAGAAAATGCTTGGTGAATTTATTTTGGAGAGCCTCAGCTTTGCTTTCAGCCTCCTTCTCCCAGAGCCCCTCACCTTGAGCAGACCCCACACAGCTCCCCACCATCCTTCAGGCCTCCCTCTAGCTCCTCCATATGGTGGGGAGGCCTCGGTCTCTGTCCCTATATCTCCTCATGCGTTTGAGATAAGACTACCTCCTCTGGCCTGTTGACTTTAAGCCAGAGCAAGACTCCAAGGAATTGGAGTAGAGGAAGCTTGCTGTAATGTGAAATGGTTCCTGAAGGGACTAAATGAGCTCAGGATGTCACTCTTTGGGAATTAATGATGCTCATAGCAACATGCTTCATAGCTCTCAGTCACTGATGAATAACTGCATCCTGGGCGCTGGTCTTAGCACGACATATGTCAGGTCATTTTAACTTGAAGCACTGCTTGGTAAATACTGGCTAATATGATTCAACCTTGTTCTGTCGTGGGTCCATCTTATAGAGAAGGGCACAGAGGCCCAGGGACTAATTCATGTCCCTGTGGTCAGGAAGTTGGTAGCCTCCCACAGCTGAACCCGGGTCAGTTTGCTCAATCATGGACTCTACTACCTGGTCATGAAGCTGGGTGTGGGGAGGGGTCTGCCCAGAAGCCTGGGTTGGGGAGGCCTGCATCTGTCCTCTTTGGTCAGGAAGTTTGGGGTGGAAGGAGTGGAATCCTAACTCCTTTCCTGGAGGGATCACTCACGGGTGCCTCCCCGCCACTGATATCTCCTACCTGTTGTCTCCCTTGCTGTCCTTGCAGAGGCAGTGGGACACACTCAGGGTCCACTGGACGGGAGCTTGTATGCCAAAGTGAAGAAGAAGGACTCCTTGAACGGCAGCTCCGGTCCTGTCACTGCGGCCCATCCTGTCCTGTCGGCCACCCCCAACCATGTGGAGCACACCCTGTCCGTGAGCAGCGACTCGGGCAACTCCACAGCCTCCACGAAGACAGACAAGACCGATGAGCCTGTCTCGGGGGCCCCCGCCGTCCCTGCTGCCCTGAGTCCCCAGGAGAAGCAGGAGCTTGATCGCCTGCTCAGCGGCTTTGGCGTAGACAGAGGAAAGCAAGACGCCATGTACCGTGCACAGCACCTCAGGTCCCACCCGCTGGGGGGCCCTGCTGTGCCCTCCTCTGGTCGCCATGTTGTCCCAGCCCAGGTCCATGTCAACGGTGGTGGGGCTCTCGTGTCGGAGCGGGAGACGGACATCCTAGATGACGAGCTGCCCATTCAGGATGGGCAGAGTGCGGGCAGCGTGGGCACACTGTCTTCCCTAGATGGGGTCACCAACGCCAGTGAAGGGGGTTATCCGGAAGCCCTGTCCCCGCTGACCAATGGTCTGGACAAGCCCTACTCCACGGAACCTCTGGTCAATGGTGGGGCCTACCCTTATGAGTCTGCCAGCCGAGTGGTGCCCGCCCATGCTGGCCACATGGCCCCTATGCGACCCTCCTACTCTGCTCAGGAAGGTTTAACTGGCTATCAGCGAGAGGGACCCCACCCCGCCTGGCCACAGTCAGTGACCACCTCCCACTATGGCCACGACCTCAGCGGTCTGTTCCGCTCACAGTCTTTTCCGGATGCTGAGCCCCAGTTGCCCCCAGCTCCAGCCCGTGGGGGCAGCAGCCGGGAGGCTGTGCAGAGGGGTTTGAATTCATGGCAGCAGCAGCAGCAGCAGCAGCAGCAGCAGCAGCAGCAGCCTCGCCCACCTCCCCGCCAGCAGGAGAGAACCCCTCTGGAGAGCCTCGCCAGCCGCAGACCCGGCCCCCAGCCGTCGGCAGAGCCGCACGTGCCGGCTCTCCCTGAGTTTCCAAGGGCGGCCTCCCAGCAGGAGATTGAACAGTCCATTGAAGCCCTCAACATGCTGATGCTGGACCTGGAGCCAGCCTCGGCAGCTGCCCCTCTACACAAGTCCCAGAGTGTCCCCGGGGCCTGGCCAGGGGCTTCCCCACTGTCCTCGCCACCCCTCTCGGGCTCTTCCCGCCAGTCTCACCCACTGACTCAGTCCAGATCCGGGTACATCCCCAGTGGGCGTTCCCTGGGAACCCCAGAGCTGGTCTCTCCTGGCAGGTCTTACTTACCTTATGATCACCAACTGCATCCCTCTGGAACCAATCAGAGTTTCCATCCAAAGAGTCCGTCCTCTTCCTCCTTGCCTACCTTCCTTCCAACCTCCCAGGGCCCTCCAGGGCCTCAGCAGCCCCCAGCCTCTCTCCCTGGCCTCGTGGCTCAGCCTCAGCTCCCACCAAAGGAAGTGACTTCTGAGCCCTCCAGAACTCCGGAGGAGGAGCCACTGAACCTGGAAGGTCTGGTGGCCCATAGGGTAGCAGGTAAGAATCTTGGGGACCGTGGCAGCTGGGCATCCCCTTCCCACTCCCCTCCCACTTCCTTCTTTGGTCTCAGAGGTCGTGATGGGGGAGATGGAGAGGCAGGCTTGTAGAATGTAGGAGCCCTCTGCAGCTTTGGCCTGGGGAGGTCTTGGAAGATGCACGCAGACATCTTTTTTCATTCATCATCTGTCAGGCACCAAGCCAAGCACTGAGACTCAGAGATCAATGTCAGCCTGTGCTTGCCTTCAGGGAATTTGCAAATCTATTTAGGGAACAGGTACATAGACAAGTCTGAGTGCTAACTGCTATGCCAGAAGTGGGACCATGTTCCTAGATCAAAGCTTACTGCCTAAGGCAGTCAAGAACACTTCCTATAGGCAGTCACACTGCCTATAAGCAGAGACTCTGTGACTGCCTCTGTGTTCATTGTTGGTCAGACTTCAGGGCCTTAGGACAAGCCTAGAGAACGCTGGGGAGGGGCTTTTAGGACTTGGTTTCCCTCTCTTGGGCTTTTTCCAGAGATAAGAAGGACGACTGCAAGGAGAAGGGTGTCCTGAAGCCCTGGTTCTCAGTCTGATGCTCACTGTGTGGTGGAGTCTTTGGGAATTTTGTTCTGGGGAAGCCAGGCTCTCCCTTCTTGTTCAGCTGTCCCATTCGTCCTTGTTAGGATTAGCTCCATATGAGAAACAAAGCTCTCTTTCCCACCAGATACACACACACACACACACACACACACACACACACACACTAGCTCACATGCACGCACACACGCACGTGCACACACTCACCTGCAGAAGGGGGGTGGGGTGAGCAGAAGCATCTTCTGGGGCTGACATGCTAAGAAAGAGCCAATGTCTGTCGCCCCACTGATAGGGAAAACCATGGCATGTGCCCCCTCTTGCCAGCCACAGTCTGAGACTGCTTCATTGACAGCCAAAGTGGGCAGAAAAGTCTGTATGTTGGTTTGGTTGTGGGGCGGAGCTCAAGGAGAGATGGGCCAGAGACTGAGATAAGGTGGATCTTGTCCCCAGACCCTGGGCTGACAAGATGGGGGGTGGGGGGGCTCGAGGAGAAGAGGCCAAGCAGCTGGCTGTGCCCTCCACCCTTCTTCCTAAATTTAGGGTCAGCTGAGTCACCATGCCAGCTGCAGGGCAGGAGGGAGACTCCCTTCCTGAGATGGATGTAGATTTGGGGAAGCAGCCCAGAGGCCAGCTGGCTTTCTTGGATTGGGCCCAGGGCTGGGTGTGTTTCACACTCTGCATTTCAGAGCAGGGGACCCCAATTTCACTCTTAGCAGCTTGCAGTGAGCTATAGCAAGAGCATTCGCACCGTGGAAGGGGGCAGTTGGTGCCTCACCTCTCTGGAGAGCTGGTCTTATAGCCCTGTGTTGTTCCACTGGAGCCTCAAGGCCCAGGATGTGCAGCTCTGTGACCTCGGGGGTGAAATGCTCTGTGGATGGTCCCGGTGGGGCTCTCATATCTGCTTCCTCCCACATCTGGGTGCCGGACTGTCAGCCGAAGCCTGTTCCCTCTTGGTTTGTTGATGGTAGAAGAGTGAGGCCACGTAAATGGCCTTCCCAGTGCTTCAGAGTGGAGGTAGGGTGCTGAGGAACAATAACACCCTAGTGTAATGATGGACAGGATCCAGGGAACGTGTAGGGGTGGGTGCAGGGTGAATTCTTTTCCCTTCAGGAACCCTTCCTGGGAGATTGCTAGAGAGAAAGCTCTGCGCTAATGAGTAATGAGCCTGGGGGGCGGGGGAGACCATCTTGTAGTGGGTCTCCCCTTCAGCCTTTTTTTCCTCCAAGATTCCAAGGTCTTCATTGCCAACTTCAGGATTCTGTAGCCTCTTAGGTGTTGGCTACATTGAAGTCACAGGGAGGAAGGATTTTGTTGGCACCCTGTGCCCATGTCCTAACCCTGTTACTATCCTCCACCAATGGCGACTCACCCTGAAGGGATGAGCTGCCCAGAGGGAACAGATGTGTCCGATCCCCAGGGCTATGCAGTTGCCTCTTTGGTCCGGGTGCTGCCATGAATGAAATGTCTTGTGTTACAGTCCGTTGGTAGCTCTTCATTTTTGTGGGTGAAGGCACCCCGGCAGGATGGATGTGTAGAGCATGCTGGGAGCCAGGGAGAACAGACTTTGAGCACCAGCTCTCTCTGCTCAGTAGATAGTTCACTGCAGGAAGCTTGGATGTGAGCATCTGTGTGAGTTGCTTGGGAAGCGTAGCTCTGAGGGAGAGGCTCCTCACTCACGGCTGTGAACTTGACATGGTTTTCCCTAGATTTCACCCCTCGTGTCTTCTCCAATCCGCCTAGGCTAACTTCTGTGCCTTTGTACTACTGAGTTTCTGGTGCATTTTACTTGGATCCATCCACTCCTCGTGCCTTACTTCAGCTTAAATCACAGAGAATGTAGTAGCAGTTTTCTTAACAGGAACAATAACAAAGCAGGTACTAGAAACCTCTAGTGCACATCGTATTTAGAGATGGAACAAAATGAAAATGTCTAGTATCACCACTGCAATCTAACAAGAAAAGCTAGCGGGTCAGAGTTGGGGTTTGTCCAGCTGAGGTACCTTATGCTGCTGATTCCATGATTGGATTGCTACTGGATGCCTCTAGAAGTGGGGATATCAAGGCAGATGCACATCTTATCCTTAAGCAGTTTAGAATTTATGAGAGAGCAAAGATCGGGAGCTTTAGATGAAGTTACTTGTAACAAGAGGAGGTGTGGAGAAGGTGCCATGGAGGCAGAGTTGGGGTCTGTCCAGCTGAGGTATCTAATGCTACTGATCCTCTGATTAGATTGACATTGGATGCCATGTCAAGGAGGATGCATGTCCTTGAGGCGTCTAGAGTATATGAGAGAGGGAAGAGTTGGAACTTGAAGACGAAGTCATTTGTAACATGAGGAAGTATGGAGAAGGTGCCACGGGGGAGAAGTGGAAAGATCGTTGAGGGCATGTCTGGTAGAATGTGGCATGTATTCTGATAGTGGGTGAGCTCCGTTGACAGCATTTCTGCAGTGGGAAAGGAAGCCTGGGTCATGTTTGCAGAATAGTGAGTGGATCAGTAGCAGTGTAGACTTGTGTGAGCGAGAGAGACTCAGGAAGGGAAGTCAAGAGTCCGGTGTCAGGATAGTCTCAAGTTCCCGACTGTGAGCCTGGGCATACCTAGCAGTGATGTACAGAGTCATGAGGTGGCTTAGTCTGAAGACTGTGCCACAGGCAGAGCCCTTGCTTGGGACACGAGTCTTCTGGGTCTTGGAAAGAAGCCAGCAAAATAGGAAGCTGCTAGAAGCGTCTCGGATAGTTTTGGTGATGAGCCCTTGATTATAGTGGTTACCCTGAGCATGGAAAAGAGCTGAGGCCTTGGGTCCTGAGGGAGAAGAACCATAGTGCTCACAAGTGGACTGGCTGTGGCTGGCGAGGGGGAGGGAGACATTAGGATGGACGGGAGAGCGAGCGTTCCATTAACCCTCAGCGTGAAGAGGAGGGGCAGCTGTGGTACAAGATGGAGCTGCATGGTTCAGTCTACCTTGAGTCTGAGGGTGATGGGTGTCCTCCAGGCATGGATGCATGAGAAAGCGTGGAGATCCTGGAATCTTCTCCAAGGGTAGAGGTCAGTGCCGTGGTCATGGATGTGAGCTCTGTGTGAGAGGTATGGAGAGAGTCACCTTAGGGGAGAATGGCTGTGAGACAAGTTGAGGCATTGCGATATCTGAGTTCTCGAGTTCTCGGGGAGGTGACAAGAAGTCTGGCGGAGCGTGTCATCATCCAAAGTCAAGATGGTAAGGATGGATATCAAGGAGAAGGAGGGATTATGGTGGGGGATGGGCGGAGACCTGGGGATTTTCAAAGGCATATTTTCAGTTGAGTGTTAGTGACAGAAACCAGACCATGAGGGATTGGGGCGGGAGTGGAGACAGCTTGCCAGTTAACTCTGTGGAGTGGCTTTATGAGAGAAGAGGGCAGGATGGCCATTAGGGGGTGGGGTGCAAGATGTTGACAACTGTTTGTAATGATAAGAATTGTGAGAATGTTTTTAGGTAGAGGATGGGGTGGGCACTTGAAGATAGAGGAGGAAGGAGAAGGAAAAGATATGAGAGAAAGAAAATGACAGACAGAGCCGGGGAGAGGGCTCAATGGAGAAAGCGCTCACCACTCAAGTTGGAGAACCCGAGTTCAATCTCAGACCCCCAAAAGGTGGAAGCCACGGCAGGCTAAAGTAATCTTAGCACACTGATGCTAATGGGAAGATGGAAGGTGGAGACACGCGAATTTCCCAGAAGCTCTTGGCAAGCTCAGCAAAGAGTAGCAGAGCAAGAATCCTGAGAGAGAAAACCTCCTGAAATGAGATGGACAGGCCAGGATCAACCTGATCCTGGATCAAGCAGGATCAACATGTGCCATGGCATGCGTACCTCCCCTTGCACACATTAGAATATGCACACACATGTGTGAATATGCATATATACAAACACATGAATAAATAATAAATAAGAAAGATAGAAGGAAGTCTCTGAGGAGGTAAGAGGATCGGGTTGCAGATCCTTTAGGCTCACCAACAGCACAGATAGGGATCCATGGGATTAGAAAGGTTCGACGGAGATGGGTAGGAGCCAAACTTTAGGAGCTTGAATCAAGAATATGTTTATCACTGTTCATTCTCCATACAGGCCTGGCCTTAAAGCCTGCTCCATCATTCATTTATTCAACATAAACTTTCATCAAGGCTGTTCGGAGTCCAGGATCTGAGAAAATGGTGGCAGGCAGCAAATCAAACCTGTTACCCTCATGGCATAAGCAAACAGACATAATGCATTTCATGTGACTGGGAAGGGGTGACACAGAGATAAAGCAGTGATGTGTTGGTGAGGGGAGCAGGGAAGGTGGGTGCTTAGGCTTTATGAGACAGTCAGGGAAGACTTCGCTGGGCAGTGAGGGAGCATACCACCCCGAGAAGTATGTGCAGATACCCTGAGGCAGGAATGTGCTTGATGTGGCCGGAGCAGAGTGACCAACACGAGATCACAGAGGTAATGGGAGTGAAGCCAGCTGTGTGTTTGTGAGAGGCCTCGGCAAAGATTTGGTCCAAAGAGTGACATCATCTGGCTTGTTCTAAAAGGATCCATGCGGCTAGGATGAAAGTGGGGAGACACATTCAGAGGCTGCTGCTGCTATTGATCTGGGCGGAAGTATGGAGATGGGAGGAAGATGGTAGATGTATTTTGGAGGTGCAGCCAGCAGGATGGACAGATCAACTAGACGTGAAATGAAAGAATAAAAGACCAAGATAGAGGCAAAAGTGCATGGTCTGAACAATTAAACAACAGTTGCTCCTGAGCAAGATGCGGAGACATTTGGGAGGAGCTGGCTGAGAGGGAGAAGTGTGGTTTGTAATGTCCAGGAGGCATCTGAGAGGGTCTGACTGTACAGGAAATTGAAGGAAGAGGCTGGAGCTTGGGTGGTGGAAATAGACAGCGGGTGCGGGCCGGCTGGGGCACGGATGGGGAGAGCCGCCCCCCCGCTGCAGCTCCTCGGGCTGCTTGGCAGCTAGGATGACAGTAGGATGCGGCAGGCCCTGTGCATAGCATCCTGCCAGCTTTACCTCAGAGCCTTGGCTGGTGGTACCTAGCGCCTTTGGGCAGGAACAGAAAGGGTTCCTAGGGTTGCTCAGGTTTGAGTGTCTGTAGACCAAGGGGCTTAAGGGTGATAGAGAGTGATCCTGGGGCTCAGAACCGTAGATCTGCCTAGGTTCAAAGGAGGTGGGTGACTAGGGGACAGAGGAGACTGAGCAGCCCCAGTGAGGTGTGGGATGGGGAAAAAGAGACTCCCTGTTACCATTTCCCCCACACTGGGGTTAGAAAGGAGGCCCGTAGCCCTTGGTGGCCAGCAGGACAGTTTCTTGCCCTTCAGAGGTACGAAGCCCTAGCCCACCCACCCCTTCTTTCATCCTCTTCCCTTCCCACCCACCTCCCCTCCAGTGTGTAGCCAGATCGTGGGACAAGAACCCTGATTAATTCTGGTTTTCTCTTTGTTTTTGTTTTGTCCCGTGTTGTTCAATGCCTTGTCCCCTGCATTCTCCGTGTGTCCTGTGTTCATCTGTCCCCTTGTGCCATTGGTGGGATGCTTTCTACGCCCGGTGCCTCCCCTCTCTGCCGGCTCCCCTTGGGTGTGGGTGGGTAGCATACAATGCCAGGCTACAGGGTCTGGGGCGGAGTGGCAGCTTCCGGCCCTCTCCTCTCCACCGGCTCCGATCCGCCTCCCTCTCTAGTGGGTCCTTCTCCTTTCCCTTCTCCCTGAGGCTTTGGTCCCTTGCTTTAACCCCAGCTTTTCTCTTCTTCTCTTTCCAAGCTTTATCTGCCTCCTTCCTTCTCTCTGTTGCCCCCTGCCCTCTCCCCTCCTCTTCTTTCCTTTCTCTCTCTTTCTCATTCCCCTCTGCCTTCCCACCTTTTCTCATCTCCTCCTTCTCTGGTCTCCTCTCCTTCCCCTCTGCATGAGCCGTGCACCTGTCCTGCATGGCCGCCAGCCCAATGCTTGCAGCGTGGCCTGGCCTGCTGGGCTGAGGATCTGAGGTAGCTAGATGAACTTCCAGGCTTCCCCATGGAGATGTGAACCTTTGCAGTGAGGCACTCAGTGAGGGCCCTTGGCTGTCCCAGGTGGACCATCTGGGCTGCAGGGGCCATGCTTCGGAAAGAACTAGGCCTTGCATCTCCTGGGACCACAAGGTACAAGACACGGATTGGTGGCTCAGGCCCTGCTGCTCTGACTGTCCTTGAGTGGGCCACACCCTGGGAACACGGTACCCCTCTCGTCCTACTCCGATGCCAGGGTCCTTGGCCAAGAGTCCTGGGTTATGGTCCTGCGCTGCCTGTGTCTGTCTGTAATCTTGGACTAGTCTCTTGACTGTTCAAGTTCCCTTCGCAGTCTGCGAGCCCAGCCTTGCCTACTGTGCCCTTGTTAGGATCCCGTTAGCTTGTTTGAGGATGATGTCCTGATGTCCAGTAGTACCTGTCCACAACCTCTTGGACATCACCGGGCCCTCAGCTCTTGTCCTTGTCCTGCTTCTCCACTGTTGGGAAAGAGGCATTGTACCAAAGCTTGCCTGATACCATGACCTTGAGCAGCACTGCGGTCATTCAACCCCTGATGGCAATGCTAGTGTCCTGTGAACCCCCTGACCTCAGCCCATGAGACACTGGGGGTGGCTCTTGCAGCAGGCTCTCCCTTCCCATCTCTTTCCCCTTTGCCTTTTCCTCAGCCCAGTGGTGGGGAGTGCAGTGTTCAGCTGGGCCTGGGATTTAGGCAGATTTGGGGTGGTGGCCTGAGGGGAGCTGGCATGGCTTGCCCTGGGGCTGCTAGTGTGGTCGCATGTGGCTTTCTGGTGCCCTGGCCCAGCAGGTGGCCTCCGTCCCGGATGTCCTTACTTCTGGAGCCGCGGGTATGCAGCCGGACACCTGGAGCTGAGCAACCCAGTCTTTTGCAGATTGGAAGTCTGGGAGAAGAGCTGGGTCTGTGGGGCTGGGGGGGGCCAGTCTAGAGGGCATGAGTGAGGCTTGTAGTGACGCCCCTGTTGACGCCAGAGCACTTGTCCAGGTGACTCAGACAGGGTGGCAGTACTTTGCCAAGGTGCAGAGGGTGTGTGTGTGTGTGCGCGCGTGCGTGCGTGTGCGCGTGTGTGTCCATGTGTTGGTGTTGGGTCTGGCTGACCTTAGGGAGCAGTTCTCCTGGGCACAGTGCCATCTTGCTAACAGTAATGGCTGGGGCGCTGACTGAACTGCTCCTAGGTCTGGACCTTGCCTGGCTGGGAGAACTTGGCCTGGAATCCCTTGATGACTTCCTTCTTTGTTTTTCTCAGATTTCCCTGGCCTTAAGGTATTCTATAAGGCTATGCCAGGGCTGACTGTCCTACTAAGACCCCACTGAAGTGCCCTGACCGCTTTCTAGTCAGACCATGGCTGTTGTACACCTGCATGTATGTATGTGTGTGCGTGTGTGTGTGCATACACGTGAGCGTGTGCCTTCCTCTGCCTGTGTGTTTGTAGGAGACAAAGACTCTGAGATGGGGGTGGCGGGGAATAGGCCAGAAGGCTGAGGAAAACCTAGGCAGAGGCTGTGGTGGGGAACAGGCCCATTTTGGTGTCCACTCACTCTGTGGGACGTGAGAGGGTGTTTGCTCTCTCTGACCCTAGCGGTCAGCATGTGTCCAGACAGTCCAGCTTAGCTGAGGAACAATGGAGCTCTCTTCTGTCCTCTCTGTCATACCCAGCTCTGCTCCTATAGAGAGAGAGGAGAGACGGACCATGGCTCTCTAGGCATTCTGGGACAGCTCTGGGCTTGCCAAGCGGGGGGGGGGGGACAACAGTGGGACACTGTGTTCCAAGAATGTGAGTGGCCTTGACTGGGCTCTGGTGCCACGAGGCACTCTGTGAGGGGAGCAGCTTGTCCTGTGGGAATGGAATGTGGGGTCTTCCCCTTTCGGCAGGAGGAGTCTATGACCCACGGCTCCTTTGCTCTTTGAAGGTCATTCAGTCCATCCCCTGGCTTCTACATCAGAGCATAACTCCACTTGCCAGTCTCATGGTGACAGAGAGGAGAGCTGAGGGGACCTGACCAGCTTTTTCTTAGGCGGTTGCATGGCGTGGGCGGGTTCATAGCCTCCACTCATGGTCTCGCCCCCGGCTGCTGTCACCTTCTAGGGCGCTGGGTCTGGAGGCAGCGCTAGACAGGACAGAGCAAGGGCCTCCGCTCCTCCTGGAGACCCAGTGCCTCCTATGGGAACAGACCTGTTTTCCAAGAGCCAACGTTGCCAGAGTTGGCCACCCTCTGAAAAGGCAGGAAGGCTTCGGGGTGGGTATTCCTGGAGCAGAGGACACCAGCTGAATGTGCTCCTTGGGGCTAACCTGAGCTCCACGCTCCAGCGCCTTCCCCCATGGCCCTCTTTGTCACACATTATTAGAAAATCAATGGCTGTGTTGGTTCCTGTCTAATGTTTCCACCAGGAAGGAACCCAGCCGAGGTGGGGCAGGGGCCAGCTGGTCCACGCTTCCCACAGGCCAGAGTAGGCCAGGGGTTCTCTGAGTCCTGAGAGACTGGAGTCACTGAGGGAGTCTGGTGGCGAGCAACAACCCAGAGCCTCCCTCTCCTGGCAGATGCCCCCAGCAGCCCCTGCTTGGGACTGAAGTGCCCCTGAGTTTTCTCTGAGAACCAGGGCATTCTGGGGCTAGGGGCTTACTCGCTTTAAGCAGAACAGAGCGTGAGCAGCGGCGGGGTGAGGTCTGCTCCCATCTTGGGTTGCACTGGCTGGAAGGGTCACATTTTTAGTAGCCCCAAGCGGGGACTCCAGCACCCCGCACCTTCTGAATTTGACATGCTCTGAGTGTCCCCTGGCGGGCTTGCAGAACCCCATCACGGGAGTGCATATGTGAGCGTCAACACAGTGACTGTTGAGTGCGGAAGGGGGTGCTGGACGTGGCAGCCAGCACCCTGCTGCTCGGGACAAGCAGGGAGGCTTCGGGGTCAGTGCTGGTCATGCAACCCTTTGTGACTGTGCCAGGTTGGGGGTTCTGGGGGCCACCTGGGGCTTGTAGAGCCCACTGCAGATAGCAGAAGGGGACTCAAGCTGTGTGAGAGTGAACCCTGACTGGCTGCCCAGGCACATTCCCAAGGCTGGATGGTGGGCGTGTGTGTATATATACACGCATGCGCATACACGCGGCCCCTCCCACCTGTGCCTGGTGGGTGCTTATGACCCAAGCCCACCCAACCTAGGTCCCTTAGTTCTCAAAATGGCAAAGGCAGGGTCAAGAAGATAATCAGGTCTAGGATCCCACCCTTAGGGCTGGGCCATGACCCCTGGGTCCCTGGAAGTGAGTATTTTAGGATTGTGGGAGCCAGCACAATGAGGCAATGGATTCCACGCGTTGGCCAGCTGTGGGAAGAGGGAGTGGGCAGAAGGGAGGGCTAGGTTACGGTGGCCGGCCTGCACTGTAGGGCTGAACATGACGTGTGGACAGGGAGGCGGAGTACAAGGCTCCTCCACGCCTGCCCTTCCCTAGGAGGGGCGGCATGGGGTGATGAGAAGGATGGGCCACTAAAGGGTTGGTAACAGGGTTCAGAGGTGCACTGGATGAAGGCCAGAGTACCCCCAAGAAGGCTAGAAACATGGCAGGGGCCAGTTGTAGCAGGGGACGCCCAAGCACAACTTGGTCTCATTTCTTTGTTTCTCCTTTGGAGAGCCATATGCGAGATGATGCAATTTAGCCCTTTCCAAAAACCCTTCCCCAAGGCTCCATGTTGCTTGTTGGTTGATGCAGTTGCCTTGGAGACCCTTTCTCCCCCCCACCCCCCAACCTCCCCTCCCTTGTCTGGAAGCTCTGGCCCTCTGCCTCCAGGGGCTGGAAGGAGCTGACATCTGTTTCTTGTATCAATCCTTTGTGTTCATGGTCCCAACCCTGTGCAGAGTAGAGATGCCTCTTCAAGGCAGAGCCCAGTAAAAGCAGATCTCCCACCCTGCACTGAAACTTAGGGTGTGAGCTGAATTGGGCCCAGGAAGGCTGGGTGAGATGCTGAGGGGAGAGGCCCACCGTGGCTCGGCTGCTGTGTTAGAGGAACCGCCTTGGCTGTGGGAATTATTAGGTTGTTCATTCCTCACGTAATTCGCTTTTTACCTCCCATGCCCTGTCCTTCCTACCAGGGGTGCAGGCTCGGGAAAGGCAGCCTGCAGAGCCTCCAGCCCCCCTCAGGAGGCGGGCAGCCAGCGACGGACAGTATGAACAACAGTCTCCTGAAGCCACCTCTCCCCGTAGCCCTGGGGTCTGCTCCCCAGTCCAGTGTGTTTCCCCCGAGCTGGCTCTTACCATCGCCCTCAATCCTGGAGGGCGGCCGAAAGAGGTGAGCCCTTGAACTGCATCGTGAACTGCGGGCTGCAGTGGGTCGTTGAGCTCACGTTCTCTAGGAATCTGACAGTCGTTGGCCTATGAGTAAATGCGGTGATTTCTCCGGCCCTGAATCCTCACCCAGAGTCTCCTCTCTGCAGTGTGGAATCTGCCACTCATTTTCTTCCTTCCTGGTGTTTACTTTTCTGATTTCTTGCTTTAACACTGAGACTGGATGTTCCCCTACTGATTCCTAATGAAAGTCCTTAGAAGGCTGATCACCACCCTTAACGACCCAAACCAGGTCAGGCTGACTGGTAAAACTGTTTAGAGCCCTTGTAGAAATAAAGGTTTCTTGGGAGGTTTAATTTTCATGCCAAAATCTTTCCAGTTCTGAGATGACTCAGTAGTTGGAGGCAGCGGCTCTGGAACTACAGTTTATGAAAGAACCACCAGGGAGTTGGTTCACATTCTAGATTTCTTAATCCCCTGCAAACACTCCAGCTTAGCAGCTCTTGCACGGGACCCTAGAATATGCCTTTATAAACACCCTGATGCAAGCTGTCCATTGGGCAATGTTGTGCCAACCTATAACGCCCTGGGTAGGGAGTCATTCTGGAGAGCCAAGGCCCTCTTTCCTGTCTTGCCTTTGGGTGGGATCCAAGGCCCCTCTCCTCAGCCCCTTCTCTATGGCCCTGTTCTGGAATATTTCCAAGGCAGGACCTGAATTCCATCTGCTCTTGAGCATGGCCTTGTAGATGGTCACGCCCCTACTCTCCCAGCCCCAAGGAGTTGGGGTGGTGGGTGGCTGGCATCTGAGCTTACCTGAGTTTTAGTGGAGAGCCTGGCCCAGGGAGGGAGTGTGGGGCTGCCAAATTTGCTGTACCAATGCCCAGGGTCATCTGAAGGGGAACCTTTCCTTAGGGCTCCCCCCTCTGCACCCCTTTGTTTTCCTGCAGCCCCATCTGCACAGCTACAAAGAGGCCTTCGAGGAGATGGAAGGGGCCTGCCCGAGCAGCCCACCGCCCAGTGGGGGTAAGAGCTCCTGCTCAGCCTGTCTTCCTCAAAGTCCCCTCCGCCCTGTTTCTGTATTGGCTTGTGTGGTTGTTTAAAAGTGTGGGATTGGATCTGGGAGAGAGCCAGCAAAAGTAGGCAGGGCAGAATTTACTGCGTCTCACTCCCTGGTTCACCGGCCCGCCCTCCATACCTCTTTTCTCCCATCTTCTCCACTTTCCACTCTCCTTGACCACAGGCTCTGGCCTCTCTCTCGTACTCTGATTCTTTCTTGAATGGTTTGAGTCCTTTTTGCGTGCTGCATTCAAAAGATCCGTCACCCCAGTGTGGCTCTTGTGACTTCCCTTTGCATTTATTTCTGATCCCCCATCTAATCTGTTTCCTGGCACCACCTTTCACTTCAGACACCCCCTGTCATCCCACTGGGGCAGGTAGAGCCCCCATCTTGCCAGCCTTGTTTGCAGGTGGCACAGTTATTCTGCAGCCCTCAGTGGATTCACTGGAGAAAAAGTTCCCCAAAGGACAGCCACAGAGAAGACCTGAATAAGCTTTGGGAAGGTGGGGGGGGTGGTGGGGAGCAATGTTCCTTTCTGTATGCGAAGTGCCCTAAAGGACATTGTGAGGAACACAGTGATGGAACCATAAGCCATACCAGGCAGTGAAGGACTCAGGGTATCTTAGAGAGGCCGGATATGGCAGAGAAAGTAAAAGACTGGTAGTGCCCAAGACACAGGTGGGCTAGCCCTGGCCCTTGTGTTCCTCTCACCCCTGAGAAGAGGGAGGCACGTGAGGCAGGGCAACGGAGCTGGCTGTGCATGCCCTGGGGCGTGGCTGCCCCACACAGGAGCAGAATGTGGCCCTTGTGCCAGCCAAAGTTGAGTGGCTTGCCATCTCAGGCACGCAGGAGGTTGACCGCAGTGGCCCTGAAAGCCATGGCTCTTGCTGCCCAGTGCACATAGGATACACGCACCTCCGTGATTTCCAATTCTCTTCATGGCAGAAAGGCAGTGGAATAATCTGTAGTGATTTTTCATTAAATCTAAAAACTCATTCCAATAGGAAAATCAATATGACACTATCAATATTTTACGGATATAGTTCATGCTATTCAAAAATGTAAAAAGGAAGCCGGGCGTGGTGGCACACACCTTTAATCCCAGCACTCGGGAGGCAGAAGTAGGAGGATCACCAAGAGTTTGAGACCATCCTGAGACTACATAGTTATTTTCAGGTCAGCCTGGACCAGAGTGACACCCTACCTCAAAAAACAAAACAAAACAAAACAAAACAAAAAAACAAAAAAATGTAAAGAGATATCAGTGACATCAATTTTGGTTTTTTTTGTTTGTTTGTTTTTGAGGTAGGGTCTCACCCTGGCCCAGGTTGACCTGGAATTCACTATGGAGTCTCAGGGTGGCCTTGAACTCATGGCAGTCCTCCTACTTCTGCCTCCCGAATGCTGTGATTAAAGGTGTGCACCACCACACCTGGCAATTTTAGTAATATTTTTATCTCACTCTAGTTGAGATGATATTAAAGTGAACTGAGTGTGATGGTACACACTTATAATCTTAGCACTCAGGATGGTGAGGCAGAAAGATTGCAAGTTTGAAGCCACAACCCTATCTTGGAAAACCAAACAACATCAAAAGGAGAGTTATTTTGTGTCCTTTTGACACACATTTTGAAATCCAGTGTGTGTGTTTTACACTTCCAGCACAGACTGGCTCAGCTTGGCCAACAGTAAGTGTCCAGGAGCCACACAGGGCTGCTGGCCGCCATCTTGGGCCAGCCATGTATTAGCGATTTCCTCCATTGCCAAAGCAAAATGCCCGGCCAGAGCAGCTTAAGGAGGGAAGTGCTTATTTTGGCTGGGCATTAGGAGGTCACCTTCCGTCGCAATGGGGAAGGCATGGCGGCAGGAGCTGTAAGGCAGCTGGCCACTTTGCATCCCCATTTCCAAAGAAGCGAGTGTTGGAAAGCTGGCTCACTTTCTCCTTTGCGTTGAGTCTGGGACATCAGCCCAGGGAGCAGTGCTGCCCACCGCTGGCTTGGGTCTTCTCACCTCAGTGATCTTAACTAGAAAAAGCCCCTCACAGATATGCCCAGAGATCTGTCTCCTAAGTGACTCCAAATCCAATCACGTTGATCACCCAGATCACGGGAAGCCTGCTCACGGCCTGCTCAGTAGCCTCTGGGACTTGATGGCATCCTTCCCTCAGATCCTGTCCTTCTACCTTTACAATTGCTTCCTTTTGCTATTCAGACCCTTCACCCCAGCCAAGGGTGTCCCCCCAGTTGGGACTGGAAGCCATGCTGCCCAAGCTAGATTTGGGTTCTGCCCTTTTCTCTCCTCTCCCTGAGTGCCCCCGGGGACTCGGGTAAGTCCGAGGTTTCATAAATGCCCAGGCTGGAAGGCGGAGAAATGTCAGGAATTTTTCTCTCAGGAAGCAGAGAGCTGCCTTGCTTTGGTGCCTCCCACTCCCTTGCCTCAGCAGAAAGGCCTCAGACCAAGGTCTGGAGGCTGCAGGCAGGGATGGTGGGGGAGGGGAGAAGACCAAGAGACGTCTATCTGTGGTCCTCCTGTATCCCTCCCCTTCTCTCCTGGGTCGCCCGCCCCGCAGCTGCACCTGCTAGGCCAACGCTTGCCTAAGCCGGTCCGTGGTTCTCCCACAAACACTGCTCTCAGAGGCCAGGCTCATTCTTCCATAGTGATGCCAATTAAGCGGGCATTCGTGGGATAAACACTCCTAAGTGCTCCAGAAGTGCCCATGAGCAAGACAGCATGTTAGCAGTGTAGGCGTGGAGATGGTGTGGAGAGAGAGGAGAGCCCTCGCTGACCCCTGCACCTGAGGGTGTATGTTTGCTCACACTGGACCCCTAGGATAGCCTGGGGGTAGAGCGCCCACACTTCTGTGTTGTTGTGGCGCTCCTGCTTTTTAAAAAAAATTTTAAAAAATATTTTTTTAAATATTTTTTATCTATTTGAGAGAGAGAGAGAGAGAGAGAATGGGCTTGCCAGGGCCTCCAGCTACTGCGAACGAACTCCAGATGCATGCGCCCCCTTGTGCGTCTGGATTACGACATATGTGAGTCCTGGGGTATCAAGCTGGGGTCCTTTGGCTTTGCAGACAAATGCCTTAACCGCTAAGCCATGTTTTCCAGCCTGAGAATACTTTTTGTTGTTTGTTTTTCTTTGGGGAGGTCTTGGAGCTGAGTTTGGGTCCTGGGCATCTGAGGGCCACTTCGGGTGGCCGTGAGTGTTGACAGGGGCCGCAGCCTCTGCAAGCTCCTGAAATTCCTCCTGGGAGACACAGAGCCCATTTCTTTACTCCCCAGAGAGCTGTGTTGGGCGATGTAGCAGCTGCCACTGAGACATCTCGTGACTGGGCATAATACCACCCCACGGCTCGGCTCAGAGCCTCGGCTGTTGGGAAAAAGACCGACCGGCAGCCCTTTCTGACCTTGTGTGTTACATGACCCTTGTAACCCAGATGAGTGGCCGGGAGGAACCTGGCTTCGTGCAGGAAGCTATGCTCTTGACTGGAGAGTGATGTTCAGGGTACTGAGGCCTAGAGTTACTGAAACCTACACGGACAAAGCCTCTTCTGCTAGGCAGGATAGGCAGGGCCTATCCTTGCATCTCAGGGCTGATTAGGTCCCTGACTTGGAGCTCCTTCTCTCTTTCTCTCCTGTAGGATGTATTCTCCTGAAAGTCCATTTATTTTTTATTTTTTTATTTTTGTTTGGTTTTTCAAGGTAAAGTCTCATTCTAGCTCAGGCTGACCTAGCTTTCACTGTGTAGCCTCGAACTCACGGCAATCCTCCTACCTCTGCCTCTGAGTGCTGAGATTAAAGGCGTGTGCCAGCATGCCTGGCCTGAAAGTCCCATTTTTTTTTTTTTACAAAAAGTATTTTATTTCTATTTATTAATTAGAGAGAAAGAGAGATACAGAAACAGGCAGGTACAGAGAGAGGGAGAGAGAGAGAGAGAGAGAGAGAGAGAGAGAGGGGGGGGAGAGAGAATGGGCACGTCAGGGCCTCCAGCTACTGCAAACGTGTGCCCTCTTGTGCATCTAGCTAATGTGGGTCCTGGAGAATTGGACCTGAGTCCTTAGACTGTGCAGACAAACACCTTGACCACTCAGCTGTCTCTTCAGCCCTGAAACTCATTTTTGCTTGTTGTCCTCTTAAGTCCATCCACGTACATGGCTTACAAAGACTGTGTGTGTGTGTGTGTGTGTGTGTGTGTGTGTGTGTTTGTACATGCACACATGCATGTGTTGGGGGAGTCTAAGACAAGAGGAAGAGGGAAGAGAATCTTCTAGGGAAAGGCAGAGATAACTGAGAAAAGCCTGCACATATTATACTATACACGTATTATAGATACATGTATTATAACTATAAAGAGGTTGAGGTGAGCATCCAAGAGCCTAAGTGAGGAAATGATTCTCTCAAGGTTGGGGCCAGGGTCAGGACAGGGTTGTCCTTTTCTGACTTATCCTTTGTCCTTTAAGCGCTGGACTCCAGGGAAGCACAGAGACAGGGAAGGGGCCGGGGCGGGGCTGGGGGTGGGGGGCAGCAGGGCTTCAGTGCCAGTTCCCAGCTGTCTGGCTGTCACCGGCACATGCCCTCTCCCTGGAGGGTCCTCACTCCAGGTTTCTGCCCTCTTTTGCACAGTGCGCTCCCCTCCAGGTCTGGCCAAGACACCCTTGTCTGCTCTGGGCCTGAAACCCCACAACCCAGCGGATATTCTCTTGCACCCGACCGGTGGTAAGTAACCAGAATGGAGGGAGGGACGGAGGAAGGGTAGCGACATTACTCCCAGAGTGGAGGTTCTTGGGACCCTCCTGGGGACAAAGAGCTTGCAGTTTTGTCCCACACTGGGGTCAGGCCTCTGCAGAAGTTGGGCTGCAGAAGTTGGGGTGTTCTTCCTGCCTGTTCTTGCTTTCTGGGTCTTGATTGGAGGCCTGTGTGTATTTTCCTTAGAGTTGATCAGCTCTTATAGAATCCTGATTCCCTGTTTCTAATGTCCTGGCACTGTGTGTGCATGTGTGCGTGTGCGCGTGTGCACGCACAAGCAGCCCTGTAGCGTCTGCACCGAGCATGCCTATGACGTCAAGGCTCCTGACATTCAGAGTGTCTACCCATAGGATCCTGCCTGAGAAATCAGCCTGTCACAGTGGCTTCAGTGTGTCTCACGTCCCCAGCCCTCCCGCCCATGGGCCCTGGGCCTCTTCTACTTATCAAGGCCCATGAAGTTCAACCCCAGGAGGGCCTCCTCAGAAAAGGGTCAGGGAGGAGGGAAAGGATGGTACCAACATGTGATGTTTACATACAAAATATATCCATATCTAATAATAACAAAAAAGAAGAAAAGAAAGGCCTGTGCTCTCCTCGGGTGGAATCTGCTGGGGCCCTTGACCAGGTGTCCTATATCGGTAGTCTTTGACCCTACTGGTGAGGACAAGTGCTTGGTTCTGGCAACTTCCTGTGCTGCTCCTGGGGTCACAGCCCATGCTGGCTATAGAGTGGAGGACAGTGACCAGAAGGTCAATGTCCAGAGTTATACAGGTCCAGAGTTATACTGTCCAGAGTTATACAGGTCCCCCGTTTCACACCCTCACTTCCTCTTCCCATTTTCTAGTCCCTCTCCTTCTTGTGGGGAGCAAAGAGGATTCTGGGGAGGAGGGGGCTGGTCTCTTAGTGATGAGTGGAAGTCTGCTGAGCCTGGAAGACACCAGGTTTTAGGGCTGAGCTGGATCTCTTGGGATCAACTTTTGCCTCCTTTCCATAGTCACCAGAAGATGGATCCAGCCAGGTAGGAGGGCAATGGCATGCTTTTGTGACTCATGCAGACACTGGGTGGGCACAGCCTCTGCTCGGATGTGTCAGCATGGCCAGGGACACCGACCGTGGAGATGGAGGGCGAGAGCTGCCTCTCACCAGCCAGCACACCACTGCCTGGCGTTTGGCTTACATGAGCCCTGGCCATAGAGACTACGAGGTGCTGGGCTCACACCGAGGCTGAACCTCTGGGGTCCTGTGCAGAGTGGACTCTAGCCTCGCTTGAGACTCTTGCCTGTTTCAAACTCCTGCCTCTCTGTCCTTAGTAATTTTCTTTTCTGTAGAAATAATCCCTGATAACCTCTCTCTCTCTCTTTCTTTCTTCCTGTCTCATTTCATCACCTGCCCCCTGCTTCTCACCTCTCCTCCTCCTGTCACTCTTCTCCTCCTTCAGAGGAAGATGAGGTGACTAAGCTTCCAGAAGGTAAGTGCAGTTTGCTGGGCAGCACCTTCTGCGCTCTGAGACTGGGAACGGCCTTCCACACGGAGCTTGACAAGGCTGGCTCGGGGCAGCTCTCTTTTCTAACCTACTCTCAAGTGACCAGGCACATGGCCTTCCTTTCCCCACCCCTGGCAATGAGATGTCACCCTGGGCAGCGCCTGAATGCTGTCTGGAGAACTTGCAGCCAGTGGCCACTGGTTCAGGCACAGCCAGTGTCCAGGCGCCAGCGTGGTGCCACCTTGTTGACAAAAATGCCCGTCCTGCCACTTCTACTCCCAGGGGTATTTGCGCCATCTGCTTAGTATGCAGTTGCCCAAGAGGGCAGACAGGGAGGGGCAGATGAAACAGGGATTCTTGCCTTGAGCCCTGCGGACATTTCAGCCTTGGTGGTTCTATTCGTGACATGTCTCATGGTTATGACAAAAACTCCTGACAAGCAGCAGCTTAAGGGGGAGAAGGATTTATTTCTGCTTACAGTCCCAGAGGTCCTACTTGGCGAGGAAGGAACGGCGGGTGGTGGATCATCACATCGCATCTGCAGGCAGGCGGCGGAGAGTAACCAAGCCGGCCCTCAGCTGGCTCTCTCCTTTTACTCAGTCCGGGAAAACAGCCCCTGGCATGGGTGCTGCCCACAGAATGGGTCTTCTCACCTCCGTTAGCCCAGTCTAAGAACTCCCTCATGGGCATGCTTAGGGGTTTGTCTCCGGGGTGATTCCACGTCAAGGTTAACCAGCACAGTGGTCCTTTGAGAGGTGGCCGTGCACCGAGGGTGCAGCAGTGTCTCTGTGCTCCATTTGCCGGCTCTTCGCGCCACCCCCAGCCAACGTGCCTTCAGTATGGCCGGTGTCTGGTGGGGTGTGGATCACTGTTGGATGGCTGTGACCAAATTACCTGACAAAAACGATGTAAGGCTTATTTTGAGTCATGATTGTGGAAAGACTTCAGTCCATGATGGGGAAGGCAAGGTGGTTCAGTGGGAGTGTGTGGTGGACCAGAAAGTGTAGCGTTAGGTCGAACCGGGGTGAACATCCCCTTCAAGGTCTGCTCCGGTGGCCAACTTCTGCCAGCCAGGGCCTGCCTCCTAAAGTTCTGCAGCCTCCCCAGATGGCTCCATGAGCTGGGCCATTTATTTAAAGCACCAACCTGTGGGAATATTTCTGACTCAGACCCTTAAAGGAGAAAATTGCCTCCAATTCTGAACCACTCTCCTAAGGCCATCACTTGGCTTCTGGAAGGTCCTGACTGGTCTCCTGTCGACATGGAGAACAGGACAGACAGTGTTTGCTGAGATCACAGACACCATGGAGATTACAGGATGGTTGTGGGCCCATCCACACAAGCGTCTCAGGACACCCCTGCATATAGTTCTGAGAGTCACTTGTAAGGGAGTTAGCCTGATTATGGGTCCCAGCCTAACCCCTGGATAGGGGTTGTAATCTGGTAAGAGGCTTCTAATTCACGAAGGATGGAAGTTCAGCAAGGACTCAGAGCCTTAGCAAAAGGAAGGGGACCCAACCTACATGGCTTCTGTGTGCCTCTGGTCACAGGCGTCCCCATCTCCAGCAGGGTTAGACAGGTTTGCACCTCCAGCTGAGGTCTTCCTGCCTGGCTCCCGGTTCTACTTGGCCATTTCTCTAGAAACTTGGTCTGTTTTTTTTTTTTTTTTTTTTTTTTTTTTTTAAGGCCCACTTTCTTTTATACTCAGGGCCTTGATTTCTGTCCCAAGGCTGGCATATGCTGATGTCCCATTCCAGATGAGATGGATAGCCTTCCCAGTAGCCATGAACTCATTTCTCCCCAGCCCGAATGGGACTGCAGAGCAAGACAGCACCAGCCATCAGTCTTGGAATGAGGGGTTAGGACTGTGTCTCCCAGCCTCATATGGGGAAGGGGTTTCCAAGCCCACCTTTTCCAGGCCTCAGGACCTGAGCCCGGGAGGCCAGTGCAGCCCACGGGTGGGCTATCAGACACACTTGTGAAGACGTTCCTGGGCAGGCATACAAGCCCTGGCACTTGAGTCTCTGCTTCCAGGTGACAGGGGAGTGAATATTAACAGCTGAAGTGAGTCCAGCCAAGTGTATCTCACAAAGGACTCAGTTTACAAGGCCCTGGAGTCTCAACCTTCTATCTGTCCTGATACCAGAGCAGAAGAACTCCGAGGTGAGGGGAAGTTTCCTTGGGATCCATCAGCCCAAAGACTTGGAACTGAGGCCTAGGGTATGGCGTGGCAGGGGCCCCTCCAGAGGTCACAGTTGGGCGACAGCAGAATCAGATTCCACTTTGGGGTCACCTCTTTCTTGGTTGAGGGGCCAGGTGAAGTCTGCTGCCTGCCTCTGGGCCCCCCAGCCTGGGATTCTAGTGTGGGAGTGGGCTGTGAGGTCAGGGAGCCAGGCCTGGATAGCCAGCTCCATGTTTCCTGACTCAGGCGCCACCTCTGGGTCAGCCCGGGCCACATTCTTCACTGACCCTTGGAAGCTGTGCTTGATGTCTCTGTGGATACTTTGATGGGAAATTCAGAAAAAGAGACTGTGAGGAAAAATGATCAGTGGAAGAATTCTTCAGCTGGGGAAAAGAAGAATTTGAGGGATGTTTGGTCTGTTCAAGCCACTGTGCTAAATATATTCATGCTTTCTTTTATCCATTGATGGATTGAGTCAATAACTATTTTGTGTGCCTGTTTTGTGGCAGGCACTGAGCCAGGCACTGGGGATATAATAGGCCATATGTGATATGGTTCTCAATCTCGTAGAACATTTTCAAGAACAGGAACCAGAATTATTCATGAAGTGTTCTGTAGGGAAGGCATACGGCTTTATGAGGCCTTACCGCAAAGAACATGCCCTGGGTTCAAGAGCTAAGACGTGAAGGGAAGCCATGTTGACCTGGTGAAGTTGGGTGGAAGAAGAGCAGATGGAAATGGCTTGTTCAAAGGCACTGGGGTGACATGTCACTGCTCACTTACTTTCAAGGAACTGAAAAGTCAGACTGGTGTGCAAAATAAGCTCGTGTGCATGTGTGTGTGTGCATGTGTGTACTATGATTGAACAGGCTCAAGCAGTCCACATGGGACCATTGCCACATCATCTGTTGATAGCAGAACAGAAGGAAGGAGTTAGGAACCCCACTGTACCAACATGGAGGGGTTAAATGACTTGAACAGGCCCACACATTCAGTCAGGGACCCACCCAAGAGCCTATGTCAGGTCAGCAGATGAGGCCACCCTTTCCATTGCTGGGCACAAGGGGCACTTTCAGCATCTGAACAGGACACCCTGGGCCGTGGGCACCTCATGCCCTTCTCCCACAGGGAAGGAGAAGAAGAAAGCCTGCCATGGTGAGGAGGGTGGGGGCCATGGCAGTTGTTGTTCGCCTCGGTGATTCCACGTGGATATGTTGAACAAGGAAGACTAGACTAGACATGGCATCTCTGAGGACTGTCCCTCCTCTAAGATGCTCACTGATGTTTGTTCTGAGAGGTCAGGGCAGGGCAACATGGTACAGTCCTATCGAGAGTCTGTCATGTCCCAGGCTCTGTGCTAGGCACCGAGGGTCTCCGGATGAGTGAGGTACCCGAGGAGGGGAGAGAAGAGACTTCACCGTGAGACAGGGGGCTCTGCTGGTGTAGGAAGGAAGGACTGGGCCTCGGAGAGGAGCGTGTGAACAGCTCATGGGTCCATCTGAGTTACCTTTCTCTCTCCTCTACTGCCTAAATCTCCATTATTTAATGTTTGTGGACTGGGTCAAATCCAAGGCTTTTCCATGCTAGACAAGTGTTCCAGCATTTAGTCCCCCGCAACCCCACCCCGTGTGTCATTACTTATACAGGACTCGGGGGCTTTCCTCCAGCCAAGACTTTTTTTTTTTTTGCAAGGAGGGCGAAATGCACTTGAGTTGTGGGTAAAGAGCTGACAGTGCCCCAACTGAGGAGCCAAGTCCTCTAGTGCCTCCAGCTGCTCTCTTTCAGCCGCCAACAGCCACTTGGAACGGGTTTGAGCTTCTGGAATGTTCTCCATGCAGCACCCTCCCTGGCCCCACCTCTCCGACCCCTCCCTGGCTCTATGACCTGTGGGTCAGCTGCTCCCTGGGGAACTGGAGGAGGAAGACCTCATCAGGAGGGAACATGTGAGGGTGAGGGGAGGCCAAGGGTCACAGATGAGCACAGAACCCACCAGAACTAGCAAGAGCTGGAGGGATCTGGCCCTTCTGAGATCACTCTGTGCTGGCTGCGCAGGTGGGGCCTGAACCCCAGGGAGGCTCTGATGGGAAGAGGAAGTGCAGATCTCTTGTCCTTAGCTGGGAAGTGGACAGACAGCCAAGGCATAGACAGAAAGGGGGAAGCATTTTCTCCATGGAGCTTTGAGTCTGGAAGCTTGTGGAAAGTGATGTTTGGCCCCTGGGCAGTGAAGCAGCCTAGTTGTGAACTCAGGAAACAGGGGCCTTCCCTGAGGGGCGCAGGTGGCCTGTCAGGTCTGATTTGGGGTTGGAGTGGTAGGAAAAGTTGACTGGCCATGATGGATACTGTAGGAGGAAGTCCGTCATGATGAGCAGGGCACGTGACTGTGGAGTAGGGGCTGGTCTCTGAGGGGCCTTGGTCCCCTCAGCTTCCTGGACTACAGGGCTGTCTGCGACACTGTGGTGGGCACCAGGCTACTGCTTCTGTCCAGGAAGTGGACCATTCCCTAGGCTTAGACCCCCAGACCTTTGAGGTTGCGCATGGCTTTCTGTGTTTGAGGAGCCATAGGGGTTGAGGAAGGGGGTGTCAGTGGGACCTTGGCCAGCTCAGGGTTTCTGACCCCTTAGGACTTCTAGTGCCCCGCCTCCCGGTCCTGTGTCACCTACCCTCCCACTGTGTCTTGATCGGGGCGAGGACGGGAAGCACAGTGGCTAGCTACTCTGTTTGGGCAAGCAGAGTCAGCGGTGGCCAGGCTGCCTGGAAGCGGTTCTGCGCCCAACTACAGGCCTGCGTTTCGCTTCCTGCTGGTGGAACACGGAGGGTCCGGTGTAAGGCGCGGTGCTAGCCAGCCAGCTGTGTGGGTCAAGATCTTGGCAGAACCTGGTGGCGCTTTCCACCAGCAACTGAAGCGAATTTAATGGATGATTGAAAAACTTGGGTACATACCAGTGAGGGCGTGAAGGCCTGTGGCTCCCTGGCGGGAATGGGAGCGGCCTCCACCCAGCCAGAAGGAGCCAGGAAATCTGGGAATGAAAGGGATTAAGCTGTGGCCCTGGGTGGACCATGAGCCACCATCCCGTCCCCCATCTTCTCCTCTACCTCCTGCTAGTCCTCCCTCTGCCCCCCAGGCAAAGGCCAAAGCTATCTGAAGCTATAGAGCAAGGGGCTTAGGGGCTGTGGTACTAAGACTAAAGACGCCAAGAACATAAGCGTCCTGATTTTGGATGGTCACATGGACTATGGTTAAGCGAGGGCTTGAACGGGGTTCGCAGGCCCCCTCTGCCCCATGCTGGCTATGTGGCCAGCTCGAGGTGCTTACATTCTCTGACTCTTACTTTCCTCATACAACTGCTGGCTGTTTTTGTCATTAAGGGTGGCCCTATGAAATTGGCATTTCTTTGGCTCATGGCCTGATGTCTGTGTAAGACTGTAGGGCCCCCTAGGATGCCCAGAACTTAGGTCGTGAGCTTAGAGACTGTCTGCTGCTGTCCATTGCCCTGGCTGGCCGTGTATCCCCAGCAAATTGCTCTCCCTGTCTGGGCGGAGGAGACAGGGTCAGGACACAGCAGCCGGTCACATCTGCCTGCCACCTCGTTTTAGTTTGTTACGACACAGCTGAGCCGTGCATCTAGGAACATCTGCAGGGCTGCATAGGTACGACAGAGTCCTCCTCACCCACACGGCCACTTGAGCCATGTGCTTGCTACCTGTCCTGACAAAGCAATAGGTCAGCAAGGTCACGAGACCTCACAGCCGCTCAAGCTCCACAGCGCTGGGCCCTAGTGGCCAGAGTCCAGGCTTTCCATATCCGCTTGGCCTGAGGTTTCCATGAGGTGAGTTGAGGGGCTGCTTGAGGGAAGCCTTGTGGGCTCTGCCAACAACCTGTACTTGAGCTTAGGGGTACCCCAGATGGCTGATCCTATGGTACCTGGAATAGACCTCTGGACCTGCTCTTTCCAGATACCCTGCCCTGCCCCCTACGACAGGCCACCAGGAGCGCTGTGCAAAGGGCCTGGCCTATAGAACATCTTCTCACTGTGTTCAGGGAGGCCTTTGTATAGAATGTTGGGGACACAGTCTCCTGTGGAGTGTGGTCCCGTAATACTCCGGGTGACACCCCTCCTTCCCAAGACAGCTTTCCTTTGGATTAAGGGAGCCATCCTTCATTGCTATTGCCTTCAACCCTAGGCTCATGCTTCTGATGGACCTAGGCAAGGACTCAGACCATTTTCCACCTGACCCCCAAGGGCTGCCACACCTGGCCACCTCAGGAGAGCACCTTTTCCCAGGCTGGCTTTAGGATGTGCCCTAGGTGTGCCAACAGGGGTGTGTGCTCAGGCCTTGTTCCTGTGAGGTGACGGTGGTGCCAGGATCACAGGGTACAGGAAAGGTGTCCATCTCTGATCATGTTCCTGGAGAAAGCCAGTGCCCTGCTTCCTCTTGTCTGTCAGGCTGGTTTCAGGGATGGCCTCAGCATCTGGGGTGGGGGCATGGCCAGGCACCGGACTGGGCATCAGGTGGCCTGGGTCCAGCCATGCTTGTGTCATTTCACTCTCTAGGCCTTAGTCTCCTCATCTGTCACTTTGCCTTTCTGCCTCCCCCAATATTACTTTGAACACCAGGTGGAATGCCACATGAATGCCCCTTGCATAGGGCCCAGTGCTTCAGAATAGCCAGAGTGGGCACAGAATGTCTAGCTCCGCCTGGGCACGTGGTTGGTTCTCCGGGTCAGTCTCCTGAGGAATTCTAAGTGCGAGGCAGAAGTGGGTAGGGTGTGAGTGAGTCTACAGCAGCTGACACTGGGCATTGCTAGGTGAGGGAGCTGGGCATAGAGAGGACTGGGCACTTTTCCTGAGATGTAGGTAAGGTCAGACAGGGGCTCTGGCTCCACGCTGGAGCCACCGGCTTCTGATGTACTTGGGGACCCTGGAAGGACCTGGGACCAGGCAGCAAGGCCGCACAAATGACATGCCTCAGAGGAGGTGCCAGCCATGGGCGGTGTCCGGGTTTTGAGGGAAAGATGCTGGTGGGCATGTGGAGGCTGAGCCCAGGGGGCCAGGAAGGTCTGGGAGCTAGCCCTCGTTGAGACGTGCCTCGGGTGGAGAGAGTATGGAAGGCAGGAGCACCAGGTGTGGGGCACTGTTGCTGCACCACCGCACCCCTCGGCTGGACTCTGGGAGCTGCGTTTTTGGTAAGTTGGGTGGGCACCCAGGGGACTCTGCACTCAGTCTTTGTCCCCTTGTTCTTTCAGAGCCCCGGAGCTATGTAGAATCCGTGGCACGGACTGCAGTGGCTGGTCCCCGAGCTCAGGATGCTGAGCCCAAGAGTTTTGGTGCCCCAGCTGCCCAGGCCTACAGCCACGAGACTCCCCTGAGGAATGGGACCCTGGGTGGCTCCTTTGTCTCCCCCAGCCCTCTGTCCACCAGCAGTCCCATCCTCAGTGCTGACAGGTAAGCCAGGAGGGAGTGCCCGGGATGAAAATGCAGGGGCTGGGGCACAGGATGAGGCCCCATGGGATCTGCCCTGCATGGTGGACTGATGCCCCACGCCTTGCAAACTACTTCTTTAAGGTGCAGGGAGAGCGCCCCTGAGGTCATATTTAGGTCAAGCCAGAAATAAATGATTTGCAATTCCTAGACCGTGTTCAGTTCTACTAAGTGATGGGCACTAGCGCGAGCAGGTGCAGTCTGTCTCCCAGTTGCAGCTTCTCAGTGGTGACCGCTGGCGTGCATGGTGCTGGGCGCTCTGCTCAAAGCTTCGCGCAGGTCTCTGCTCCGCTCTGCAGTGTCGAGAGCCAGGCTTCTGCTTCTCCCGGAGGAAGCTGAAGCTCAAAGGGTCGCTAGCTGAGCAGTGGCAGAAAATGGCTTCAGCTCCCAGCTGTGAGTGCGGAGCTCACGTGGCTCCCTGCTCCCTCACCCGAGTGTCTCCTTCATGACAGGAGAGCCGTGTGAGCCCAGAGCTGGATGGGAAGCCGAGCGCTTGGGCCTCAGAGCAGGAGCCGTTGCTTCTGCCCAGGGAAACACAGGATTCTGAAGGCTGGAGCTGTGCTGGGGAGCCCAGAGGATGGCAGGATGTCCTGGGAGTGATGAAGGAGGGAGAGCATTCTGGAAGGCTAGCAGGACAGACTAGGGTGTGAGGCGGAGGGAGAACGCAGGGCTTGCAACCTCTGAGGGAGGGCCATCTTGGCAGAGAGACATTGACATCCCTCTGAGAGCTCCAGAGCCCTGGGAGGGAAGCCTGGCTTTGGGTAGGGAGCTGGGAACTGCCCCTCCCATGGGCTCAGTAGAGGGAGGCCCCATATTTAGGGTACCTTGAGTAGCTGTGAGGGCGGGTGGGAGTGAGATTTCATGCCATGGATGGGAAAAGCAACGACCAGAAGTCAAGAGAGGCTCCGTGAAGGCCTGGAGGCAGAGTCCCGGGCCTGGGGGAGGTGGGAGGGAATAGGACCAGACCACACTTACCGGAAGTAGCCCAGGAGGGGAGACCGCTCCGCATCCCTTCTGCAGCCCACACGCCCCTTGCTGGGGTCCCCAGAACCTACAGGCTCTCCAGCCCTCCTCCTTTACTGGGGCTAGTCTGCCAGTCTGCTGTGCATCCTTACTCACTGGTGCAACCCTGAGTCCTGCCCAGTCTGGAGGGGGGGTGCCAGGCAGGCAGATGAGCAGAAATGTTTCCTCTGCCTTCAGATTCTAAAACCTCAAGACAGGTATGAGCCCCTTGCCTTTTCCACCTTGCCCTCTTTCTAGCACCAGTGCAGGAGACAGGCCGCACTATTTCTAAGGCGTGGTGCCGGCAGAGGGGGTGGTCCCTGAGAGAAAGCACAGGCAGCCCTTCATTTGCCCTGGCCATGCTTACCATGGCCACCATGGGCTCGAGACACTGGGAGTGTTGCCGTGGCTTCTCACCCAAATTGCCCCTGTGCAGGGCTGGTTTTATTTTTATTCTATTTTTTTCAGACTCCGGAAACTGCATTTTCCCTCTGGGATTAATCTTTCAGAACTTTGCCTTAGCAGCCAGCCCTCCCTGCCCAGTCTTCCCCCTCAGAATGGTTTTATTCCCTCTGGGAGTGGCGTTCCACCCTGGCCCCGTTCGGGTGTGTGTCCTGACCTTCTTCCTGTCTGGCTTCTTGCCTGGCCCTAGAACACTGCCTACCCAGCCTTCTGTCCCCGGGGACCCTGTGTCAGGACCCTCCCCGCCCCGGGGCTCCTGTGCGCCACCAGGTGCCTCATCTCAGTCGAGGTGATGCCGAGGGCCTTGCTGGGACAACCACCTGGAGCTTCCATTGTGACTGCGTTGCTCTGGCTAATGGTCAGGAGTCGCCATGGTGTAGTGGAGAAATGTGGGCTCTGGAAGCAGACATAGCTGAGTTGAGACCTGGTGTCTAGAGGCTCTGTGGTCCTGCGCTGACTGCTTAACCCCTGCGAGCCTCGGTCTCATTTCTAAGGGTTCTATGTGGTAATGTATAAAGGCCCCAAGCTTTCTCCATACTGGGAGTGGAGCTTTTTTTTTTTTTTTTTTAATCACTATTACTGGTTGAAGGAAGGCTGAGTACTCAAGCGACAGTCCACCCGTCACTGACCTCTCTACCGGCCATTCTCTCCATCTCTCTCTAGCACTTCTGTGGGCAGTTTCCCATCCGGGGAGAGCAGCGACCAGGGTCCCCGGACACCGACCCAGCCCTTGCTGGATTCCAGCTTCCATTCCGGCAGCCTGGGGCAGCCTAGCCCTGCCGTGCAGAGAAGTTACCAGAACTCTTCACCCCTTCCAACCGGAGGCAGCAGCTATAGCAGCCCCGATTACTCCCTTCAGCAGCTCAACTCCTCTCCGGAAAGCCAGGCCCGTCCTCAGTTCAGTGCCGCCAGCGTCCACACGTTGCCTGGGAGTCCCCAAGCACGCCACAGGACAGTGGGCACCAACACTCCCCCTAGTCCTGGCTTCGGCCGGAGGGCCATCAACCCCAGCATGGCAGCCCCTGGCAGCCCCGGCTTGAGTCACCGCCAGGTGATGGGCCCTCCAGGCCCTGGTTTCCATGGCAACGCGGTTTCCGGCCACCCGAGCAGTTCAGCGGCCACACCTGGGAGCCCCAGCCTGGGCCGCCACCCAGCAGGGACCCACCAGGTCCCAGGTCTCCATGGCAACGTGGCCACCACTCCAGGGAGCCCCAGTCTGGGTCGGCACCCTGGGGCCCATCAAGGCAGCCTGGTCTCCAGTCTCCACGGCAATGCAGTCGTCAGTCCCGGGAGCCCCAGCCTGGGCCGACACCTGGGTGGATCCGGATCCGTGGCTCCCGGCAGCCCTAGTTTGGACAGGCACGCAGCCTATGGTGGCTACTCGACTCCAGAGGACCGGCGACCCACGTTGTCCCGACAGAGCAGTGCCTCCGGCTACCAGGCTCCTTCCACACCCTCCTTCCCTGTCTCCCCTGCCTACTACCCGGGCCTGAGCAGCCCTGCCACCTCACCCTCGCCTGACTCAGCGGCCTTCCGGCAAGGGAGCCCCACGCCAGCCTTGCCAGAGAAGCGGAGGATGTCAGTGGGGGACCGGGCGGGCAGCCTCCCCAACTATGCCACCCTCAACGGGAAGGTGTCCTCCTCTCCGGTCACCAGTGGGGGCAGCACTGTCTCCTTCTCTCACACCTTGCCTGACTTCTCCAAGTACTCAATGCCAGGTGTGTCTTTTCCTGTCCATTTCTACCTGTCCCGCTGACAAATTGAGCCCAAGAGTTAGGGTGTCTGTCCCAGCCACTCCTCGACAGACAGCCTTGGCTGGATAACTGACTCTCGAGCTCTGGGTTCCTTGTACATTTCCAACACATGGCTAGGGGTGGCAGCTGTGGCGAAGGGGATGAAGTAAGGATAGAAATTTGCCATTAGGATCACCAGCACCATGATCACTACGGGTTGAGCACATGTCGGGTGCCAGCCTGAGCTACTGACTATCTCATTTAGGGTCCCTAGGTCCCCGCCCCCCCCCCCCCCCCCCGGTGAAGTGAGTGCCATTAACCCCGTTTTCTTCAGGAGCACACTTAAGACCTGTAGAGCTCTGTCGTTTGGCCAGCGTCATGCAGCTCCTAGGTAGCAGAGCTGGCTTCCCGGCCAGGTCCATACTAACCCCGAACAGGTGCCCTGCGAGCACGGTGGAAGTATCTTTAGCAGGCGTCCATATCTGGAAGGTTACTGTGATGTAGCAGAACTTTGAGAGCATTCCTTCCAAACCGAAGCTCTGGCTTTCCTCAGTGCTGCGTGCATCAGTAATGGTGGGGTCTGGTGGGCAGACACGACCTGGCGGGGGGGGGGGGGGGTTTGGCAGAGCCTGGTGTGATATCCTGGCTTCCCAGAAGTCTGTGCAGGGTTGCATGGTGAATTCCTCACCTGCCTCCAGACCTTGGCTTCTCCTCTGCCTCCACAGAGATGGGCTCCTGAACATAAAGATCAAGGCCTCCAGAGACCCACAACTTCTCAACAAGACCTTGGCTTTGGGTGTAGTGGTCCCAAGGCCCTGTGTGTCCAAGGCGAATGCAGTCTAGGCAGGACTTAAGGTGCCCAGTCGCTCCGTGTGTTGAGCGTTACTTCCAGGTCCTGCCAAGCTAAGACATGGAGAGTGACCCTGCACACCCCCCCCCAGCTTCCTGCCACCCACCAGGGACATCTGGTTCCCAGTCTCTCTCCTTGAAAGATGCAGAGCTTCTAGGAGCATTTCCTGTTTCCCACCATCTTCCCTGCCTAAAATAGCCCGTGGAGCCAACACAGGAAGGCACGTGGGACAGCAGCCGTCTCTAACAGCTCCTTAGACAGTGTGGTTGGGACGTAGAGCAGGGAGGGGCGCTAACGCCGTTGTGGGACCCAGCACCCAGGTGGGGAAAGAGCTGAGCCCCCTCTGCCCTTTGGAGACACGGCCCAAGTGCCCACCGTGGAAACAGACCTCATCCTGCCATAGCTACGACGGCTCCCTTCTGCACCCTTGACTGTGCGTCACCTTCCGCGTAGGGTCTCTGGCTTCAGTATGCCAGCGAGGACAGGAGAGGGCAAGTGGAACTGGGATTTTTCTCTTCTCCTCTTCCTCCAGCTCCCTTCCTTTAGTTCTCTGGAGCCTAAGATGAATGGCGGTGGAGAGGGAGAACAAATTCTAGCATTCTGCAATGGGGTGCAATGATTGTCATCCCCAGAGCCGTTTCAGCGTTTTAAGAAGAACTAGGATTAAAGAGCTCAGAAACTCGGAGCGCAAAGAAATAATGACTAAGAGCTAGCCACTTGTAGTCCTAGCAGTGGGAGGAGGCTGCGAGAGGACGGCCAATTCTGGGGAAATTCTGAAGTTGAATTCGATTTTATCCAAGCTCCCCCGACCCCATGTAATGCTCTGTGACAAGAGCCCATAGTCTGCAGAGGGAATGGTCACGAGTGCTTCTGCCATCTAGAGTCTAGGTCTATCTGTCAGAAGGTAAGAGTGGCTTTTGGCCCTTCTGGTGCAGAACACTGCTTTCCATGTGGGCAAAGAGGGGAATGGGCTTCAGGGGACAGACATGGATCTTCCTGCCCGCAACCCCTCCACTGGGCCGAGGCTAGGAGCCTATGGAGAAAATATTAGATGGGTGTCAACCTGTGGGAAGGAAGTGGGAAAGATGTCCCAGGATATTCTAGGCATGAAGAGGACGGAGCTTTTCACTGGCTCTGAGGAGGCCCTGCCCACTGAAGAGGTGCTGGACCACCTTGGTGGCTGGCAGGAGGCAGGGCCTTGGTGAGAAGTCTGTTGGATGCCTCCTACCGTGTTCTGATATTTGGCGGTCTAGCTTGTTGTGTTACTTTCCAGAAGTACAGAGATGTATTCTATCATGTCTAAGGCCCATGTCCCAGATGCTAGGAGTCAGCAGGGTTGCTGCTCCTCCTGGTGCTCCAAAGGGGTGCCTATTTCCATGAGTCTTCACGCATCTCCCCACGCTGGTGGTTTCCTGTGTCCCTTGCTTTGCAGATGCTGTAGTTACTGTCTTTGTTGCTGTGATCAAATACCTGACAAATGCAGTGTGATGCAGGAAGGGTTTGTTACGGCTTACAGATCTAGGAGATACAGTTCATCATTGTGGGGTAGACACGGTGGTAGTGATGGTAGCAGCTGTTCTCATTACATCTGTAGTCGCAGGAAGGAGAGAGAGAGAGAGAGAGAGAGAGAGAGAGAGAGAGAGAGAGAGAGAGAGAGAATGGTGTTCACTCTGTCTTTTTTCCTCAGCCCAGTACCTCAGCCCATGGGATGGTACTGCCCTTAGTTCATCTGGCCTTCCTACTTCAACTAACCTAATCTAGAACTCCCTTGCAGACATACCTGGGCAGTATCTCCTAGGTGATCTCAGATCCTGTCAAGTTGGCAGTATGAGTCATCACAGATGTGTCACCCCAACTTTTGCCTTCATCATTCATCTTTTAAAATATTTTATTTTTATTTATTTGACAGAGAAAGCGGAGAGGGAGAGAATGGGCATGCCAAGGCCTCCAACCACTGCATATAAAGTCCAGATGAGTGCACCCCCTTGTGCATCTGGCTAACGTGGGTCCTGGGGCATTGAACCTGGGTCCTTTGTGTTTGTAGGCAAACGCCTTAACTGCTAGGCCATCCCTGTAGCCCCATCAGTTATATTTTGAAGACACTGGTCAGATCCAGCCTTCATCTCAATTTGATTACATATGCAAGAATCTGCTTTATCAGTAAGGCCATGCTCATCGCTTTAGGGGGCTAGGACTTCCATATATCTTTTTTGGGAAGGACACAGTTCAATCCATAAGGCTTCTTTTTTTAAAAAAATATTTATATATTCATTTAGAGATAATGAGTGTGCCAGAGCCTCTTGCCACTGCAAGCAAACTCCAGATACAGGCACCACTTTGCGTATCTGGCATTACATGGGTACTGGCGACTCAAACCAGGGATGCCAGGCTTTGTAAGAAAGCACCTTTAACAGCTGAACCATCTCTCCAGGCCAACACTTCCTTTTTTTTTTTTTTTTTTTTAAGGGGAGGGATTGTGATTCATTCTGTAATACTTTCCTCTCTTCTTTCAGACAACAGCCCCGAGACGCGGGCTAAAGTGAAGTTTGTGCAGGACACTTCTAAGTATTGGTACAAGCCTGAGATCTCCAGGGAGCAGGGTGAGTACAGGGGGACACTGTGCTTGGGTGGTCCTTCAGAGGACACAGTGGACTGCTGCCTACCGTGTCTGTCTTGGTCCAGGAATAGAAGTAGTGGTCACAGCAAGGGTGTTGGGGTCCAAGTGAGAGAGTAAAAAGCACTTGCCACATAAAGGGAGGAGGCCAGAGCAGCTGCTTGGAAGGTTCCAGCAAACCCTTGGGTTTTCTGAACCAAGTCAAAGGCCTGCCAAGAGTATAAGAAACTTTATAGACCTCTAACTATATAAGGTGGGAGCGTTTTGTAGTTTACAATAAAAAACTTGGGAACATGAACCTGGAGATGAGGCTTTCTTCAGGTTTTCAAGGAAGGTCTGTGAGTCATGCGGGGTCCGGGGATGATTGATGAGCAAGGTCAGCTTGCAAGCCTACTGTGTGCTTACAAATAAAGTTTCATTGGCATTCAGCCCTACCTGTTAAACGCACACTATCTGCTTTTTGCAGTGGGGCTCAGCTGAGTAGTTGCTGCAGATTGCACAGCTGGCAGAGCATCCAACATTCTCTGGCCACCTAAAGGAATTTGTTCCCCTCTCAGTCCAGGAGGGCCCTGGGAGTGCTTACATTTTGAATTCATATCTTCTGTCTCCTTCCAACTCAGCCATCGCACTCCTTAAGGATCAGGAGCCCGGGGCCTTCATCATCCGTGACAGCCACTCCTTCCGAGGGGCCTATGGGCTGGCCATGAAGGTGTCTTCGCCCCCTCCAACCATCACACAGCAGAGTAAGAAAGGTAGAGTCCTCTCCTAGCTGGGCCCCAGGCTTGGGACTTCCTGGTCCCTTCAGACCCCGGGTGCTGAGCAGGATCCTGACTCCCATAAGAGCGGAACCCCCCCCCAGAAGCCCATGGAGAGGGGATTTGGGTTTTTGACAACAGAGCCAAGGAGCACTCTCCAGATGACTCAGTGGGGAGGGAAAGGAGCGAGGGTGAGCTTTAGCCTCCTTGTCTCTCCTACTCCTTGGAGAAGTTATGACGAAACATTGCTGGGGGGCGGGGGAGCAGTGGAGGGGAAGCACCACAACAATAAAGTGACCAATTCCTTTTCTTCCTTTTGGGCCCAGGAGACATGACCCATGAACTGGTGCGACACTTTCTGATAGAGACGGGCCCCAGAGGAGTCAAGCTCAAGGGCTGCCCCAATGAACCAAACTTCGGTGAGTGTCCAGGCCCCACTGTATGGTCTAAACCCTATCCCAGGCGCTCTTTCTCTCTCTCTCTCTCTCTCTCTCTCTCTCTCTCTCTCTCAGTGCATGCACGCATGTGCACACGCGCGTGCACACACACACACACACACACACCAGGGTCTGACCCCCTGACTCCCTTCTGTCCAGCCTCTGCCAGTTCTCCGTGTCACGGCTTTAGCAGAGGAAAGGAACAACTGCCACGCTTGCAACTCCAGCTTTATTGGGGCATTCCGGTTGTTATGCACTGTGTACCGTGGGGCCTTCATTCTACCAGGTTCCTTTTTCTACTTGTCCCGCCCCTCCAAACTGATTATCAGCACGTTACAGTGACGGCTATCAGGACAGCTGTCCTTCTTGGCCATCCACAATGTAAAAGTCACTGTCTAGGTGCCTCAAGTTATTTTGGATGTCACAGTAGTCCAGTATGACAGATGGTCTTCTCTCCATTTTTTTACACATCAGGAAACGCGTACATGTCACTTAGCTGAGGTGACATAGATGAGAAGCAACGGAAGTGGGGTTGATGTGACCGTTCTAATACACCTATTGCATTGCTCTGAGCAATGCTCTCCCCCACCCCCACCCCCACTGGAGGGACGCAGGAGAGGTGGCAGGAAGAACTGTCTATCCAGGAGAGTTATTAAGTCCCCTTATAACTAGCAGATTAGCCTCGAGCAGCTTCTCCCTTCGGTCTTGCTAAGAGGGGCGGGGCCGAGCTTCAGCTCTACTGCTGAGAGAGAGAACAGGAACTGCAGATGCTGACGGCTGCCTTGGAGTTCGGTGCTACAGCGCTCAGGTCCTAGCACTGACAAATAAATAAACAGAAAGAAAGAAAGAAAGAAAGAAAGAAAGAAAGAGAAGGAATCTAGAGAGGATGTGGGGTTCCTCACCACCCTTTGCCTGTCCACCCCCCAGTCATGCTACCCCTTTGTCCCGTCTTGCCCCACAGGCTCCCTGTCAGCCCTGGTCTACCAGCACTCTGTCATCCCACTGGCCCTGCCCTGCAAGCTGGTCATTCCAAGTCGAGGTAAGCATGCATTCCTGCTGGCCATTCCTGAGCTCAAAACCCCATTTCTCCTCTCTTCTGTCTTCTCTCCCCTTACCCTTCCCTCCTCCCCTTCCTGCATCCTTCTTCCTCTCCCTCCTGTCTCTTTCTTCTCCCCACTCTTTTCTAATTTTAATTTAATTCAATTAATTTATTTGAGAGAGAGAGAGAGAGAGAAAGAGAATGGGCTCATCAGGGCCTCTAGCCATTGCAAATGAACTCCAGACACATGCGCCATAGTATGCATCTGGCTGACGTGGGTCTTGGGGAATTGAACTGGGATCCTTAGGCTTCACAGGCAAATGCTTTAACTACTAAGCCGTTTCCCCAGTCTTCTTTTTTTTTTTTAAGTATTAGTTTTTAAAATGTTTTATTTATTTATTTGAAACACACACACATACACACACATATAGAAAGAGGGATAGAAAGAGAGAGAGAGAGAGAGAGAGAAAGAATGGGCATGCCAGGGCTTCTAGCCACTGCAAACAAAGTCCAGACACATGTGCTCCTTGTGCATCTGGCTTATGTGGGTACTGGGAAATTGAACCTGGGTCCTTAGGCTTCACAGGCAAGCACCTTAACTGCTAAGCCATCTCCTAGCCATCCTCTGCTCTTTCTTCCCACCTCTTCCCTCTCTTCTTCCCATCTCCTTCCTCTTCCCCCATTGTCTTTTGCTTCCCCCTCCCCCATTTCCCCACCCTCTTCCCTCTCCCTTTTCCTCTCTTTGTTTATAAAAGAAGTTTTAGGGTGGCGAGATTGCTTGGTGGTTAAGCGCTTGCCTGTGAAGCCTAAGGACCCCGGTTCGAGGCTCGGTTCCCCAGGACCCACGTTAGCCAGATGCACAAGGGGGCGCACACATCTGGAGTTCATTTTCAGTGTCTGGAGGCCCTGGCATGCCCATTCTCTCTCTCTCTCTCTGTCACTCTCAAATAAATAAATAAATAAAATGTAAAAAAAAAAAATAAAAAAGTTTTAGTTCATTAAGAAGGTTAAGTCCAGCAGCATCAATTGGCTTTCCAGATTGTTTTAGGAAATACTCTGGAGGCTTTAAGAAATGCACTCTGAGTTCTCAGAATAAGCCTCATCCTGGGGCAGGCCCAAGAAGCAGGAGATAGTCACAGGAGGACTATGTCCTGGTAGATGAGAAAACTTCCAGTATCTGTTAACAGTTTCTATTTATCCAACTCAGCTCATTGAATTATTAATAATAATTGGTCAGTGTTATTTAAGTTCAAATGCAACTTCAATAACATTAGTAACCACACAATTTCGACATTGATTAATTTGTACAGAATTTGTTGTAAGAGTTTGGCAGTTACAAAACTGTTTGAAATTTAAATCATATAAACCACAGGTTCTCACAGTGTGGTCCTGGAGCTGCCGCAGCACCCAGAGAACTTGTTCAAATGCAGATATTCTCATGTCCTACCTCATCAGAAACTGAATCCGAGCCCTGTCCTTGTGATGCAGGTCTGGCCCCAGCCACTCAGCGGGCTGAGGCAAGCAGATCACAGGTTCAAGATCCTGCTTGTGCTAGAGAATGAATTCAAGGCCAGCCTGGGCAATATAGGGAGACCTTGTCTAACAATAAAAAGGTAGATAAGCCAGGTGTGGTGGCACACACCTCTAATCCCAGCACTTGGGATGCAGAGGTAGGATTGCCATGAGTTTGAGGCAACCCTGAGATTACATAGTGAATTCCAGGTCAGCCTGGGCTAGCGTGAAACCCTACCTTGGGATGGGGGGAAGGTGGATAGAAAGCTGGGAAATTTAACTCAGTGGTAGAGTGCTTGCATTTCATGTCTGGGTCCCTAGATTCAATCCCCAACACAACGAAACAAAACGACTCTTGCTTAGACCCAGCAATCAGTGTCCTAACATGCCTGCGTGCCAGAGTTTGAGAAGCACTGGGACAAACCACACTGAATTCTCCTCCCCATCTGCCTTCTTCTCTTCTGGTTTTACTTATTTTATTTTTAATTTTATCTTGGGTTTTTCAAAGTAGGGTCATGTTCCAGGCCAGGCTGACCCGGAATTCACTATGTGGTCTCAGGTTAGCCTTAAACTCACAGCCATTGTCCTACCTCTGCCTCCCCGAGTGCTGGGATTAAAGGCGTGCGCCACCATGCCCGCCTTGACTTTATTTCTAAAAGCTTTTCTTAAAAAAAAAAAAAAAATATATATATATATATATATATATGGCTTGTCGCCAAGATGGGGCTGAAAGCGCACAAGGAAGCTCCTGCCCCTCCCAAAGCTGAAGCCAAAGCAAAGGCCCTGAAAGCCAAGAAGGCCGAGCTGAAAGGCGTCCACAGCCACAAAAAGAAAAAGATCTGCACGTCACCCACCTTTCCGCGACCCAAGACACTGCGCTTCCGGAGGCAGCCTAAATACCCTCGGAAGAGCGCCCCCAGGAGAAACGAGCTTGACCACTGTGCCATCATCAAGTTCCCCCTGACCACCGAGTCGGCCATGAAGAAGATAGAAGACACCACCCTGGTGTTCATTGTAGACATCAAGGCTAACAAGCACCAGATCAAACAGGCTGTGAAGAAACCCTATGACACTGATGTGGCCAAAGTCAACACCCTGATCAGGCCTGATGGAGAGAAGAAGGCCTATGCCCGGCTGGCTTCCGATTATGATGCTTTGGATGTTGCCAACAAAATTGGGATCATCTAAACTGGATCCAGCTGGTTAATTCTAAATACACCTTTTTTTTTTTTTTTTTACTATAAAAAATATATGTAGACCAGACTGCCCTTCATTTCACAATCCCCCTGTCTCCTGATCATGCCAAGATTTATAGGCATGCACATCCACCGTATATGACATTCAAATTTTTTAAATAATTTATTTATTTATTTGAGAGAGAGAGAACACGAGGCAGATAGAAAGGGAGAGAGAGACTGAGCACACCAGGGTCTTCAGCCACTACGGATGAACTCTAGACACATGTGCCGCTTTGTTGTGCATCTGGCTTATGTGGGTCCTGGGGAAGCCATCTCTCCAGCCCCCGCCCCCCATTTTTCTTGTTAAGGAATAGTTGAAATAAAAATGGTGCTACATGGGCATAAAGACCATCATAAGAGGAGGGAAAGATCACGACATCAAAATAAAAGTGAGACTTATTGAGATAGGGAGGGGATATGATGGAGAATGGAATTTCAAAGGGGAAAAGGGGGGGAGGGAGGGTATTACCATGGGATATTTTTTATAATCATGGAAAATGTTTTAAAAAATTGAGCAAAAGGGCTGGAGAGATGGCTTAGCAGTTAAGCACTTGCCTGTGAAGCATAAGGACCCCAGTTCGAGGCTCGATTCCCCAGGACCCACGTTAGCCAGATGCACAAGGGGTCGCACGTGTCTGGAGTTTGCAGTGGCTGAAGGCCCTGGCACGCCCATTCTCTCTCTCTCTCTCTTTCTCTCTCTACCTACCTCTTCCTGTCTCTGTCTGTCACTCTCAAATAAATAAAAATGAACAAAAATTTTTTTAAAAATTGAGAAAAAAATAAAATAAGATTAAAAAAAAGAAACGTGTTGTTATAGATACGCATTATGTACTGGTGAAGTCAAGCTACTAGTGTGTTCATTACTCTGTTCTTTTTTTTTTTTTGTATTTTACTTTTGGACAAATTTATACAAGTATATAATGTATTTTGATCCTATTACTTTCTCTTGTCCCTCTCCCACTCCCATTGAGCCCCTTATTCCCAGCTAGCGCAACTTCCATACTTTGAGATCCTTTTGAGGTGACCCACTGGTTTTCATGAGGGTGGCTTGCATGACCATAAGGGTCAGGGGACCATTTTCTAGAGCACAGACAACTTACGACTGGCTATACCACACTGCTCTTAGCCAACTTTAAATGATGGTTGTGCCACATCCTGTGTTAATGAACTTACAGGCGTGTACAAAGACAGGTCAATGCAAAATACCAGCAGTGCCAATTGCCGTGTGAAGCCTTGCTGCTTGCCGGGTGCTGGGCTAAAATGAGTGGATGGGACATCTCAAAGACCCAGTGATGTGTGGGTGTCACCACCCCATCCTCATCCTCATCCTCAATTTTCTTAGAAACTTAGCCAGTGCTGCAGGGAGGGCCGGGTTCTGGCTCTGCTGGGCTTCCAAGCTCTCCAGCTGCATGCTGTGCACCCCAAGTCACTATATACAACCTGGTGCCAACTCCAGGACCCACTGTGCAAGAGTATCTATTACCCGAAGCAAGTGCAGAGCTCATGTTAGGCCCAGCCACACTTGGGCCTCTTTCCAGCTCTAGAGTTTTAATTACCAACTGAATTTTTGTCTCAGATCCAACAGATGAATCGAAAGATAGCTCCGGCGCTGCCAATTCAACCGCTGACCTGCTGAAGCAAGGAGCTGGTGAGTGTCACCCGGGTCTGGGCCCCTGCCAGGTCCTTCTTCTATCTTCTTGCCTTGGCCCATTCTCCAAGGACAGGTTGGAAGTCTCTCCCACATCCAGGTGTCTCTGGGTAGTTCACACGTCTGTGTACAGCTGCTTTGACCCACGGCTGGCCTGAAGTTCCCTTGTTACCTGTCCCCACAAAGTAGACCTGCGGGTTGGTTCCTACCCATGCTAGCCCCGGTGAGTCCTCCTCGGATCCATTTCTTCCAGCCTGCAATGTGCTCTTCGTCAACTCTGTGGACATGGAGTCACTCACTGGGCCACAGGCCATCTCCAAAGCCACGTCTGAAACACTGGCTGCTGATCCCACGCCAGCCGCCACCATTGTTCACTTCAAGGTCTCTGCCCAGGGAATCACACTGACTGACAACCAGAGAAAGTAAGTCTTATCTACCTCCTCCAACCCACCTATCCAAGTACTTATGGCTGTTACCCATTCACTTAGCACTGATCCACCCTAATCCCATTTGTCTGCCTGCCCACCTATCCATCCATCCATCCACCCACCCACCCACCCACCCACACATCTATCCATCCACCCACCCATGCATCCACCCATCCACACATCCATTGATTTAACCCATGTTTTCTCCCTCCCCTCCCCTCTCTTCTTTTCCTCTCCCCTCTCCTTTATTCCCCTCCTCCCTCCCTCCCTTTCTTCTTCCTTCCATTAGCGTGCATTGAGCATGTAGTTATAAATGCACCTTAAGAGAAGCCTTTGCTTTAGGAGCAGAGGCCTTCACATGGTGCTCTTTCCTACTTATACCCCCCCCCCCGCCCATTTCTTTCCTCCTTCAGTGTCCCCCATCTCTCATTTACCAGTGCTGGTTTCTTCCCAGCCCCTAGCATGTGGGTCACATTTCAGTGGCTTATCTGTCTACCCCTGTATGGGGCTCAGGCCCAGTGTGAGTATCTCAGACCAATTAGCTAGCGAAGAGAGGCTGTGCGGGTCTGCGGTCGGCCCAGATGGAAGGGAAGGGAGCAGGCAGTTAACACGGCAACTCCAGAACTCACTTTGGCTCCGTTATGTCTGTCCTCTAGACTCTTCTTTAGACGACACTACCCTCTCAACACCGTCACCTTCTGTGACCTGGATCCACAGGAAAGGAAGTAAGTGTCTTGTAGGCCCCTTTGCTCTCGACTCCGAAGTGTGTGCATGCGCAGGCCTGTGTGGTTTGGGCCCAGCCAAAAGCTCTCCTGTGTCCAGGGGGGTTTAAGCCATTGTTCTGGGAATCCTGTCAAGTCTCCCCACAAGGAATAGATAGAGACCCTTTTAGGGACTAAATGCCCTCTCCCATCCCTCCTGTCCCATCCTTGAGCTGGGATATGTGTCTTCTCTACATGAGAGGCAAGCCACAACATTCTATTTGGAGTGTCCTCTGTGGCCTTGGAAGCTTTATCTCCTGAAAGTGGGGGCTCCTCTGTCTTCCCCCAGAAGGGCTGAGCTAGGGTGGGTAGGGTTCCTGGGGAGAAGCGTGCTGGTGAACTCTAAGCATCTTTCTGTCCACAGGTGGATGAAGACAGAGGGTGGTGTCCCTGCTAAGTAAGTGTGGCTTTTCCCTCCCCTCCCCGGCTCTTGTGGGAGGGAAGCATGCGTCTAGGCCAGGGGTACAGAAAGGGCAGTGAGGAATCTGTGTGCCAAGATCACTGAAAGGAAATACAGTCCGCATCTGGGTACTAACAAAGGAGTGTTTAGGCAACGGAGAGGATTGGAACAGTTAATGGACAGAAGGAACGTTTGAAAATGGATCTTAAATGAGAGGTACAGTTTTAGCAAGAGGAAATGGGTATGGAGGGAGGAGAGAGATTGATTTGGGAGAGGGAGAGGGTGACCCTCCCCCCCCGAGATTACAGGCTCCCAGGGGCAGGGCTGAACCCATCAGCCAGTAATGGTTGTTGAATGAAGCAAGGAGTGAGCACTTCAGGAGAAGTGCTAAGAGTGGCCTGCAGCGAGGCTGCCTTGCTTGAGAATACACGGCCCGAAATCTGGCCCTGACCGATGGTGGGAGCTCCGAAGGGGCCGTGAGGGGCGGAGGGCACCGGAGCCTTCCATGGCCCTCATGTCACTGCACTTCCCCATGCCCCTGCCTCTCTTCATGCCTGTGCCAGCCTGTCAGCCAGCCAGGCAAGCAGGCCAGAGCTTGCCCACAGGGCAGGGAGCCATGCTCAGGACAGGTGTGGCTAGGCGACTCCTTGCAGAAGCCAGTAGCTAGAGCCGACATGCCTTCACTCTGGGTGCTCAGAGCTGCTCCTTTAACCTGCCTGGATCGTCCTGCCATGCCGCAGCCGTAGCCGTAGCCAACCTTGAGAGGGAAGTGCTGAGGATTGCCCGAGGTCCCCGGGCTTCGCTTCCCGGCTATTACTGAAGGGTTTCCGCCTCTGAAACAGGACTCAGAGAGCAAAGCTGTTTGAGGCACAGGACCCTCTCTCTCTCTCTCTCTCTCTCCCTGTGTGTGTGTGTGTGTGTGTGTGTGTGCGCGCGCGCACCCGCGCACACCCAAGTGTTTGTGGTTGTGTGTGTGTACGTACGTGCATGAATACACACTGGCAGGCCGAAGCCAACCTGACTAATTTTAGCCGTGGGCGCCGTACATCCCGGGCTGCGGGGGTTTCCATCGCTGTCTCCAGCTGTCCTGATTTCCCCATCTCGCTCTAATTAGCAACAAGCTGACTGGGAGGGGCCCCGAGCTCACATTCTGTTCTCTATCTACCCTCATATTTTTAACTCTGTTTTGCAGAGAGATAATTCCAGATCCCTCCCATTGGTGGCACAGGATGGAGCTGGGGACAGGTGTGGGGTCCCTTACCCCCCTCCTATTCTCTGGGCATTTTAGCCAGGAGCGTGTGTGTGTGTGAGAGTGTGTGTGTGTGTGTGTGTGTGAGAGTGTGTATGTGTGTGAGTGTGCAGCTGGGGGATCTGCTTGTGCCTTGTCTCCTGACAGGTTATGATCCCGTAGGAACCCTTGGTTTGGGGTGGGCCTGGGAAGGAGCTAGAAAATGCTCAGCTAGGAATGATCATACACTTTTGGTCTCCTCGTACCCTCACTGTCCTGTTTTGTCACGCACACCCATCCCCCACACAAAGGGGAGTCACCTGCCCTGAAACAAAGCGAGGCCCTGCCTCTCGCACGGGGCCCTGTGGTGAAGACGCTCTGTGCCGCCCAGTCCCCGCTGTGTGGTGGACGGCGGGGGGCGGGTGGGGGGGGGCGGCTGGGACAGACAGTTGGCTGGAGGCAAGCTTGCCCGCCCAGACCGTCCTCTCAGGCCTGGGATCCTCACCCGTGCCCCCCCTCTCCTACCCCCGCAGGCTCTTTGGCTTTGTGGCCCGGAAGCAGGGCAGCACCACGGACAACGCCTGCCACCTCTTCGCAGAGCTTGACCCCAACCAGCCTGCATCTGCCATTGTCAACTTTGTCTCCAAGGTCATGCTGAATGCTGGCCAGAAGAGATGAACCCTAGACCCCGTGCCCAGGGCCAGGGCAGTGGGCACAGGGAATGCAGGGAGGGCATCCATGCATCTTGACCACCTGAAATCCAGAAAGACGACTTTGGGCCGATTTTGGAGAAGGAGAAGAAAGTGCGACATGGGCAGAGGGAAGTGAATTGCAGAGGGTAGGGGAAAGGGAGAAAGAAAGCAAGAGATGTGTGGATGGAATCGCAAACCCAGAAGCCTCATCAACTAGCCAGAGGTCCTGGCTCCCCTGGCTCCCTCTAAGAGGATCGAGCTCCTCAAAGGGAACGAACGGGCTGTTTGGGGGCTAAATTTGGGGACAACAGAAAAGCTATCTCCCTAACCCACCTGCTTTGCAAGGAGAAGCCACGCTGAGAGTAATTTTGCGGCCATTTGGAGGGCAGGCTGCTGAGCCAGATGCCCAGGGTGCCACATGAAGTGGCAGAGCGGTTTCTGGTTTCACAGACCCCAGCCTGTGCTTGCTCCTGTGTATTGTCGGTATATGTGTGTCTCACCGTCATCTCCACACACTGATACCTGCCTCTGTTGCCGGAATTACAAAGAGCTCTGCTTGTCTGTGTCTCGTGTCACAAATACACTGTTCAAAGAAAGGTAGGCTAGGGGTGACAGGATGGCCGGGGGTGACAAACCGTCTGTTATAAGGCACTCAAGCATTATGGATAGTGGAGCCTTGTCTCCCAGGCCCCTGCAGCTGCCCTTTAGCATTCCTGGGGGGATCTTCAGGCCATTTTTCTATAGAGAGGCCCTGGCAGGGGAGGGAATGCCCACCCTTGCATCATTAAGCTAGGTTGGAAGAAGTCAAGATCAATATGCCCGTAGTCTTGGGGAAGAGATCTATCAAGAAAGATGGCATCTTCCCTGTGGCTCACAGTGAGCTGGACAAGCACCCTGCCAGCACTTGGAACTCTGCCTTACTCCCTCCTCTCAGCCTCCTTCCTTGGCCAGGACACCAGCACTAGCCTTATCTGAGACTCGCTCATAGCTGCATGATGCCTTCTAGGTGCTGGAGTCTGCGCCTTCCTGCCCTGCCCTGTCCTCCTGTTGACTCATCCCAGGAGCCTGCTTCCCCCAGGGCCCCAAGGCAGATCCTTAAACTCTCTGTAAACGTTTCAGGGATTGACTCTTGCAGTCACTCTACTGGTTGGGCTTCCCAGGGTGACGTCAGAGCATCTGAGGGGCTGTTGCAGGAGTTTCACTCAGCCCTCTCACCATGCCAAAGCCTCACCGTTCCCCCTTCTGCCTTGGTTTCCCCACATTGTCTGTGGAGCAGCGGGCAGAAGGGTGCACTTAGGCAAAGGGCCTAGGGTCCTTTTGGACCATGGAAAGGCCTCTACCACCACCCAAGGACTCTAAGCCAGGTGGAAAACTCACCAGGCCTCCATTTTTAAGCCCCATGGGGGTTCCTAGAGAGGCATTGTAATGATATATAAATATATATAATATATACATAAGACATACTGAAAGAATCTGTAAGCTAATAAAAAAAATATAAGAAAAAGTTAAAAAAAGAATAGGTAAATTGACAAGAAATATTTATTATTTTCCCATATTGCTTTATTGTGCCCAGCTGTAGACTGTCCCCATTCTCCCCTTTAATGTGTCAGTAGAGCCTGAGGTACAGGGGCCTTTATCCTTGGAGTAGCCTGGGTCCTGGCCTTGGCCTTCCTAGGCTAGGCTTAAGGTGTAAGGAGGGTGTACACAGGTCCCATCCCTTTAGCCGTTGATTTTCCATCGAGTGGAGCCCAGCATCCAGGGTCCTGGATTTGTGAGGCCGGTGCCCCCATCTCTGGAGGCCTGAGCGAGTGTGTAAGCGCATGGGAACACGGGTGGGTGGGTGCATCTCTTGGGGTTTTCTCCTCCAGGAGCCATGTCTGTGTGGATGTGTTTCAGGAGCTGGAAAGGAGAGTGTCTGGGTTAGGTGGGAAGAAGAGACAGAGGCTCCCCCGGCCTTCCTCTTCCCAAACGTTGAAAGCGTGTGCTAAGTGAGTGAGGTCCTTTCAAAATGTCCTTCTTTCTGAGGTATTCAAGTCAAATGCCTGGATTTCCCCCTCTCCCTTTCCCTTTGAACCCCAATTCTCTCCCAAGATAGAAGGCGATATTTCTCATCCCTTCTTTGTAAATACCCACATTGCTGCCACACGACCCCGGAGAGTCTCCTCCTGGCTGGAATGCTCAGTGAGGCTGCCAGACCAGACTGGAGTCAGCCTTCCTGCACTGGTCCACCTAACCATACCTACCACAGCCCCTTTCCAGGCATGGCCAGTCCTCTTCTCCAGGCCCAAGTCATCTGTGAACCACACAAAGGAGCCACAGGGTGGATACTGGAAAGTGGATCTGTCACTCCCAGCATGCTTCCAGAAGGAGTGGGCACCTGAGAGTTCAGCTTTCCTGATAGAATGATGTGCAAGGGGCTCCGGTCTTCACGGGGACCACACTGCCATCTCTGCCACCCTGGGTCTCACACGTGGGCCTCACACGTGGGCCTGTGCACATTAATGCACATGGGCACGCGTGCACGCACACACACACATACCCACCATATGCATGCACACAAGTCCATATTGCAATCTGTTCTTGCCAAAGATTTCCTTTAAAAAGAAAGCACTTTCACTCGTTATTTTGTAAGTGATCTGGTTTACTGTTGTTTATTGTTGAGTCTGAGTGTCAGCAGAGAGAATGCTGTTTGGTCTTGAACATGAGTTGGGGCCAGATAGGGAGCCAGACACATGGCCACCCAGCAATGCTGGACCAAAAAGAGGCGCCAGCCCCAGCCTAGGCCCGCGCCCCCTCTGACTGTTCAGAGGAAAGCCCAGGGATTTGTTCTTGCTGGTATCTGGAGGCAAGAGGACAGGAAGACATTGATTCAACCAGGAGTGAGGCTCAGTGAGGAGCAAGAGGGGAGGGGAAGGGCCTGAGCACAATAGAAAGGTGACCTCAGAGGAAAAAACCACAAAAATGAGCAGTTCTGCCTCTGGGGAGACTAAAATCCCTGCTCTGCTGCTATGGGGTCCTGGACTCCTCATCTAGCTAGGATTTGAGGGACAGAATCATGTCCTGGGCTTGGGAAAGGCCAACTGACCCCTCTCACTTGAGCCTCTCCCCAGCAACTTGGAAAGCTATGGATGTGAATGCTAGCATTCTGGTCCTGCTGGCCTTGGAGAATCTCAGAGAGGTCAGGGTGGGGTGGGGCCCTGTGGCCGTGTGTGTCTCTAGCAAGGGGCTCTGAGGAGGGAGAAGCCTTATGGAGTTGGCCCCAAGTGGAAGCAGAGCTGGTTCCTTGTGGTATCTTGGAGAAGGCACAGAGGTTTCTCCCCACCACCATCCTGCCTCCTGGGACATTTGCTTATTTGGCTTTTGATGCTGCTATCTAAGGGAAGCAGCCTTTTTCTGTTCCCACCCTTGGGATCCATAAAGAGCCCAGGGATGGAAAGCTAGGTCCACCCCTCAACCCAGGACCCAGGCCTAAGCTCCTAAGACTATTGGTTCTATGGTCTGTGGTGTGTGTGTGTGTGTGTGTGTTTTGTTAGTCTGTTTTGGAAACTTGGAGGTAGGGGTCAGAAGCAGGAGGTAAGGGATAAAGGGCCACTATCAGTGGAGTCCTGGCATTGGTGATAGAGGAAACCAGCTGCATGGGATGAGATTTGACAGACCTCTTCCTTCGTGTCTCTTCTCCCTTCAAATGGCTGAATGGTCAGAGGGTCTCAGTTGATTTCTATGCAGGAGCCCTTCTCAGCCATGAGGCCACAGAAGAGCTATGTCCCAAGCATGCTTTTTCATCAGTGCTGACAGCATGACCCTCATGTGGGCCCACGTTTGGCCGGTGTGCATGTGTGTGTGAGCACGTTGGAGTGTGAGTGCCTTGTCTCTCCATCTTCTCTTTTCCCTTCTGACTTCTCACTCAAAACAAATGTAATTATGCCACAGCCACTCCAACCTGCCACCCAGGCCCACTGTGTAGGAAAACTGTTCCCAGCATCCTCTGGTCCCCAAGCTGTGTATTTATAGATGGAAATATACTTTATATTTTGTATCATTGTGCCTGTAACCTCTGCCACCTTGTATAAATCCTGATGTATGCTCCATGTCCCAGATATGAATGTATGTACGCTGATGCTGCCCCCTCTCCTCTGTGGCCGCATGGCCTCTCACCATCCATTGTATGGCTTTATAAATGATAAAGTTAGACACAAACTCAGGCTGTGATCTAACTGTGTTGTTTGGGCAGGGTTCCGCTCAATGTGCAGTGGGCAAGAGTGGAGTCTTCGGTAACATTTCGGTGGGCCAAGCACCACCCTGGTTCTGGTCACCTTAGCTTGACTCTCAGCTGGAATAGACATTCGAGCAGTTGAAGAACAGAAAAGGATTTGATTGGTCCAAGTGGCTGAGGAGCACGCATGGAGTTGGATCCAAGAGCTCACATGGTCGAAGCAGGAGCATGTCCCGATGCCAGGGTCCTCAGGCAGGCTCTGTCCCAAGTTTGGGATCATCCATTGCTCCACGTGTCATCTCATGGGTATGACAGTTCCTGTGGAGAAAGGGCCGCTTTCTCCCCATGCTCCCAGAAGGAACCCGTGATTGGAGGCTCATCAGCCCTCAGAGAGCCCGCTTGGTGTGCATCTGGACCCAGAACAGAGCCACGCAGTGCCCCTAGTTTCCTCTAAAACCACGGGGTATGTACATGGGGTTTATGAGAGGAAAGAGGAGCAGAGTTTGTCAGGGTGGGCATGTCTAGCTAGAGCTCACACCCAGGGCCTGGGAGTCCTGGGTGAGTTTCTTAAACTTCAGAAAAGTTGGGTGGTGCTCCTGAGGCCTGCTTAGGATAGCATAGGGGCCTCTGGGAAACCTAAAATCCTCACTTGTGGAGCTGGATAAATGGCTTAGCAGTTTAGGAGCTTGCATGTGAAGCCTAAGTAGCCAGGTTCAATTCCCCAGAACCCACGTAAGCCAGATGCATATGGTGGTACCTGCATCTAGAGTTCATTTGCAGTGGCTAGAGGCCCCGGCATGCACGTTCTCTCTCACTCTGTCTCATAAATAAACAAATTCTATAACAAAATCCTCACTTGAGGGGCTGGGGTTATAGCTCAGTTGGCAGAGTGCTTGCCTGGCAGGCATGAAACCCTGGATTCCAGCCCCAGTATCGAATAAACTGGGTGCAGTGGCACACTTCTGAGATCTCAGCACTGGGGAGGTAGAGGCAGGAGGACCAGAAATTCAGTCATCCTCAGATACAGAGCAAGTTCAAGGTCAGCCTGAGCTACATGAGAGTTGGTCACAAACACAGAGCAAAATCCCCACAGGTCACTTTATGGAGCTCAACATGGGCTTAGGAAGGGACTCAGCCACTGACCAGCCACCCTGAGGCAGTGAGAGAGCCCCACCCTGTACACAGCCCAGCAGTGGGGTTTTGAGGTAGCTCTCTTCACTTATTTTTAAATTTATTTATTTATTTATTTTTAAAATTATTTATTTATTTATTTATTTGAGAGCGACAGGCACAGAGAGAAAGACAGATAAAGGGAGAGAGAGAGAATGGGCGTGCCAGGGCTTCCAGCCTCTGCAAACGAATTCCAGACGCGTGCGCCCCCTTGTGCATCTGGCTAACGTGGGACCTGAGGAGCCGAGCCTTGAACCGGGGTCCTTATGCTTCACAGGCAAGCGCTTAACCGCTAAGCCATCTCTCCAGCCCTATTTTTTTTTATTAGATATGGACATTTTTAGTATGTAAACAACACATCTCGGTACCATCCTTTCCCTCATCCTGCCCCTTTTCTGAAGAGGCCTTCCTCTTTGGGGATGCAGGTCAACCCCATGGGGATTGTGGGCCATGCATTATGGGGGCTGCAGTCAGTAATGGGGGAGATGCAATGTCTCTGTGCAAAATGTCCCATCTTGTGGCTCTAACAATCTTTCCGGCCCCTCTTCCACAACATTCCCTGAGCCATGTTGGGAGCATTTTAAGTCTACTTCAGTGATTGGCTCTCAGGAGCCTCTGGATCTCTGCTTTGGTAGGTGTTGAGTGTCCTCAGTGTCTATCTCCTTCACCCTTGTGCTGATATCAGATTCACTAAGAAAGTAGCACTCTTGCTCATTTCCCCAGTTCCTCTGTGGTCTCAGCAGGGGCCGGGGTGGAGTACACTGGGTCGTTTATCTCCTCAGGTCCAGCTCCCAACTGAGAAAGAGAAGCAGATTCTCCAACAGAGAGCGAAGTCAGCACCAGTTAAATGGGATAACCTTTATTAATGTAAAGAGAACTTAAAGGGTGTAGACCCTCTTATAGCCCAAGGTTGACAATGGAAAGCAGAATTATTATCTGGACATGATTCTGACTTATTTCCCAGTTCCAGATATGGTTTCGTTTACACTGAGAAGATCTGTTAGCCAATCCAAGAACAGTTGGTTCCCCACCATGGCTGCATGCCACTGTAGCACTTGTGTGAGCATCACATCAGGTTGTTTGCTTCTGAGTAGCTTAGACTTAGAGTTGCTTGGACAGATGTTGGCCACTTTCCCCCAGTAGCTCATGAAGCGCTTTCCAGCACTAGATGGGCTAACTGTCTGGGGAATGGCTCTCTTCCAGATTCCAACCAGGTCTTTCTATGGTCTGTGCTGACAGCATATAGTGTCTTCAGAAGTAGGGTCTTACCATTAACTTCTGGTGGGTAATCAAATGCTCTGACAGCAGTCTGTCTTGTTTGTTTTGAGAGAACTAGTAGGTCTGTCTGATCAACAGCTCATTGTGGATGTAGACCACATCCTGGTACAAGGAAAAATAAAAAGAAAGAAAGAGAAACAGGAGAAATTTAAGGTTAGGCTTCATCTCACCCTCTCCGAGCCCTTCTATTCAGGTGCTCCCCTTAAGGTCCTGTGGAGAGTTCCTCCTTTTAGTCTAACTTCCAGGATACAGGAATCTATGCTACCAGTTCAATTTGGGTTCAGTTTTGTGTTCCCCCCCACCACCCTCCCCCCATGCCCTACTGCCCCTATTGTCCAAGCCTCGAGATGCCATTCAGGTACGTCAGCAATGTGGGCTGATCCAGGTTAGGAACTGCAGATGAGTGAGATCATGCATCGGTCTTTCTGTGATTATGTGAGTTTGCTTAGAGTGTTCTGTTCCAAGTTTGACCATTTTTCTACGAATTTCATTGTGTCATTTTTTTTTCTTACTGCTGAGTTGAATTCCATTGTGTAGATATACCACATCTTGGTTATCCATTCATCCAATGATGGGCACCTGGGTTGATTCCAGTTTTTAGCTGTTATGAATTGAGCAGCTGTAAACATGTTTGAGCAAATATCTCTGAATTGAGATGTGGAGCTTTTAGGGTAAATGCCCAGTAAGGGAATAACAGGGTCTGTTGGTAACTCTATATTCATTCTTTTCAGGATTATCCATATTGATTTCCACAGTGGTTGTACCAACTTACATTCCCACCAACAGTGAATGAGGGTTCCTATCTCTTCACATCCTCACTAGCTAACATTTGTTTTCATTTGATTTCATTTTTATGTTTGCTATCCTTACTGGGGTAAAGTGGAATCTAATAGTAGTTTTAATTTGCATTTTCCTATTGGTTAGGGATGTTCAACATTTTGTTAAGTGTGTGTTAGCCATTTGTAATTCTTTCTTTGAGACCTCCCTATTCAGTTCTGTGCCTCACTTTTGGAGTGGGTTGTTTGATTTTTTTATTGTTTTGTTTTCTGGGTTCCTTTGTAGATCCCAGGGTAGAAAGTTCTGTAGATATCTGTTAGTCTAGTTGATCTATGGTGTTGTTGAGCTCTATTATTTCTCTGTTGATTTTCTGCTTGGATGATCTGTCTATTGATGAGAGTGGAGTATTGAAGTCTCCAACTATGATGGTGTTGGTTTTTATTTCTGTTTTATTGTCGAGTAGATTTTGTTTTATAAACTGTGGTGCACCTGTGTTTGGCACATACATACTTCTGATTGTGATGTGCTCTTGTCAGATCATTCCCTTAATAAGAAGTGGCCTTCTTTGTCCTTTTTGATTGCTTTTGGTTTGAAGCCTATTTTATCAGATATTAATATAGCAAAACCCACTTGTTTTTTATTTCCATTTGTTTGGAATATCATTTTCCACCCTTTCACCCTGAGGAGGTGTCTATCTTTAGTGGAGAGGTGAGTTTCTTGAAGACAGCAGATAGAATGGTCCAGTTTTTTGATCCACCCCGATAACATGTGTCTTTTGGTGGTTAAGGCCACTAATATTTAAGGTTACTACTGTGAGGTTTGAATTAATCCCTGCCATGATGAAGTGTTTTATGGCGTTTGGTGCTTTCTTATGTTTTGTACCTTTTTGAGCCTGGTCTATTTTGGTTATTGTGATCTTCTTCTTGTAGGCTCTTGAGATTAGTTGTTTGACTGTTCTTTGTGGAGTATTCCCTCGAGTATTTTCTGTAGGTTTGGCTTTGTGTTCATGTAATCATAGAGTTGACTTTTTTCATGGAAAGTTTTTCTTTCACCATCTATTCTGAGGGATACTTTTGCTGGGTAGAGTGGCTTGGGTTGGAGGCCATAGTTTTTCAGACTTTGAAGTGTTCCATTCCAGGCCCTTCTGGCTTTCAGGGTGTTGTAGTCAGGTTTGATTTGCTGGCAGAAATCATCTGACCAAGACCAGCTTTTGGGAAAAACGGTATTATTTTGACTTGAGGGGATGTTTTATCATGGCAGGGGAAAATGATGGCATGATCAGAGGGTGGATACCACCTCCTGGCCAACATCAGGTGGACAACAGGAACAGGAAAGTGTGCCAAACACTGCCAAGGGGAAGCAGGCTTCAAACCCATTAGCCTGCCTCCAACAATACACTGCCTCCAAGAGACTTTATTTTCTAATTGCCATCAGATGGGAACCTAGCATTCAGAACACTTAAGTTTATGGGAGACACCTGAATCAAACCACCACATTACATCCCTGGCCCCCATAAACTGATAATCATACATGATGTAAAATTCAATGCATTTACCCAACTTTAAAAGTCCTCATAGTTTTTTATCAATTCCAACAATGCTCATACATCCCCATAGTCCAAGATCTTTTAACTGAGCTATAATACCAAAATATCCCCCCCAAAACCCATAATGGCACAGAATAAACATTCACACTGCAAAAGATGGCATTGGGCATAGCAAAGAAATACTCAACCAATACAAGACTTAAAACAATCAGGACAAACATCAAACTCCATGGGTCCAAGACAAACAACTCTAGCCAGTGATAAATCTCCAAGTCTGATAGTTCTAACCATCAACAATTCCCTGGAGTTCCAATTTTGCCCCTCCAACTAGGCTACTCACAGTCCTGGAAAACTTCACTGGGGCTGGCAGCTTTCCTTAGCAGCCATCTTGTGGTCCTGGAATCTCAGCTGGGTCTCTACTGCAACCCATGGTTCATTCTCACAGCTCCATGGTGTCTTCATGCAGGCACCCGGCAAACCTGCTTCACACTGCCCATAGCCATTTCCAAAACACAAGACCATGTTGCAAACTCAGTGACCCTTTCTTTCCTGCATTTCTTATACTCCAAAATATCAGGTAGGGTGCCAATTTGTTAATCCAGGGAGGAATAAAGCAGACTTTGAAGAATAGGACAGTTCTTGAGCATTTAGGCCTCTTCAAAAAAGTCTATATTTTTCCTATTGCCCCAATGCAGTTCAGCTGGCCCAATCTCAAGGTTGTAATCTCTTAATTGCAGCTGAGTGGGCAAGCAGTTCATCCAAAATTTCTTTTCTGTTCCATATCCCTCTGTTCACACCAGTTCATTTCTATGCAAAGCAACTCTGCACAAGTCCTCAGGATACAGGTATAACAGCAAGCCTCTCATACAAACTGCTTCTAGCCCAGTCCAAGCAGAGCTCTTTCCCACCTTCATCATAAACCAAACCTCACAGTCCATAGTTCTTAACTGAATTCAGGTCTTTCAACCCTGACCACAATAATCCATCAAGCTGTGCTTATACCACTGCAAGGCATCTCTTAGGCTGAGCTTTCAAATCCTCCCACATTCCTCTTGAAAATCAGCTCCAAAAGGCCAAAGCCACACAGTCAGGTGTCTAGCAGCAACCCCACTCTTGGTACCACTTTACTGTTGCAGTCAGGTTTGCATTGCTGGCAGAAATCACCTAACCAAGAGCAGCTTTAGGGGAAAAAGGATTTATTTTGGCTTACAGACTCAAGGGGAAGCTCCATCATGGCAGAGGAAAATGAGCATGAACAGAGGGTGGACATCACCTGCTGACCAACATCAGTGGACAGCATCATCAGGAGAATGTGCCAAACACTGGAAAGGAGGAGCTGGCTTTGACACCCATAAGCCTGCCCCCAGCAATATACTGCCTCCAGGAGCCTTTAATTTCCAATTGCCATCAGCTGGGAATCCAGCATTCGGAACACCTGAGATTATGAGGGGCACCTGAATCAAACCACCAAACAGGGTTTCCACTGAGAAATCTGACCTAATTCTGATGTAATTGCCTTTGTATGTTGTGAGTTGTTTCTCTCTTGCTGCTTTTAACACTCTTTGTTTTCATTCTTAAGACTTTTAACCATGATGTGTCTTGGAGAGTTTCTTCTTTGGTCTTGTCTGTTTGGTGCTCTCTGGGCCTTTCATTTGAGAGATTCTGATAATTTTCTTCAATAATTTTGTTGAATATGTTCTCTCTGCTTCTGGCCTGGATTTCCTTTCCTTCTGGTATACCAATGATCTAGATGTTTGGCTGTTTTAGTGTCCCACAGTTTCCTCATATTCTGTTCACTTGATTTTTTGAACTTAGCAAAGTTTTTGGCCTCCTGATCAATTTCTTCTGTCTTGTCCTCCAGGTCAAAGGTTCTGTCTTCCAGATGAGTAACTCTGTTGGTGAGGGGTTCTAGAGAGGTTTTTATAATTTCTATTTGATTTTTGTTTTCTGTTGTGTTATTTTATATCATGTCCATCCCTTTTTTGAGGTACAATTTCAATTCAAGTTCTGAGTTTCTTGATACTTCCTGGAATTCATTCTTGCATTTGATCAAGGCTTCATTAAACTTAATCAACTGGTTGTTGAAATCTTCCATTTCTTGACTCACCTTCAATTCATTCATATCTCTTTGGAGGGTTCTAATGTTTTCTTCAATCAAGTTAAGCCTACTGTCAAAAGCTGAATACTCTAGGAGATGATTCTGTTCAATTTCATTGATACAATTGTTGGCTCTTTGATGGTTTGCTTCCAGTTCCAGATTTTTTTGATCAGGGTCTTAGTGATTGTTATGTTTTCATTTTGGGAATGAATTTCTGTTGATTCCTCTATGATTTCAGTGGAAGCTTTCATTGTTGTCTCTCCCTTATTGCCCTTTTCTAGCTGACTCTCCATTTCTAACAGTTCACAACACAGGATGTGACCCATTCATAACATGGGTGAGATTTGGGACCCAATGTGCTATGTGCACCCCTCTCCAGGTAAAACTCTTGCCCACCCAGACATGAGCACACATAGATACATGCAGATATGTGTGTACACACATAAACGTGCATGCACAGACAGGCACGTGCACACAGCAAAGCATAAATATGAGTGCACAGACAGGCACACAATACCAACACATACAGAGACACATTAGAACATATGTGCCCACAAACACATGCACACACACATATGCTGGTCTTTTATGTGTGCACACAAAGATGCACATGCACACAGAGGCACACAGGCACACAGGTACCCAGACATGGACAGAGACACACTCATGTGTGGACTCACACACGAACATGCTGGAACATATAAGTGCATGCACACACACATACACACACACACACACACACACACACACACACACACATGCAGATGCAGATATACTCATAGGCATGCAGATACTCACGCAGACACAGAGCACACAGATCCACGTGGAGATTTCTAGACTTACACGGGCATGTAGCCCTTCATGCGTGCTTTGGATCCACACAGGCACCTCCTTCCCATCCCCTTCCCATCAGGCATTCGGGGAGTGGTGTTACGGACAGGACTGTGGGTTCTGAGGGCCAGACTGAAGGAGGAGTCTGGCACACAGTGACAGGGGAATGGACAGGCTGGGGTGCAGTGGGAAGAGTCGGAGCCCAAAGGAACATCTGAAAGCGTGGGGTGGGGGAGCTTGGCTTGCGGAGGAAGGACTTAGTGGACAAGGTTGTCTGCTAGAGTTCAAAATGCACTGGGCTCCACACAGGCTGTGAGGGATGTAAGACGGCCAAAGATGGGGAGCAGCTTGGAAAGAAAAAGAGTTCTTTGAGGGAAAGCTGTGCCCCCCGGTGCTGGGCTGGAGACTGGGAGAGTCTTTCTGAGGTGCTATCCGGATGTGGCTTCAGACAGGCTGATCGAGTTGCGTGCGGACTGGCTGGGCCCCGTACCTCAGCAGAGCCCGCTGAAGGGTGACCTTCTTTGAAAAGTGCTGGTCTGGGCTAAGCCTGCTCAGCTTGTATCTGGCTTTGCTGGGCTGTCAGGAAGGTGTTTCTCCTCTTGAGCCTCAGCTTCCTCATTTGCAAGATGGGCAAGCCCTGCCATCAAGGGCTGGCCTGAAGGCTGAGGCCACATGGTCTGACTATGGTACTGTAGGCCCCAAGAAATATGTGCCTCCTGTCCTTCCCAGACCTCAGACATCTCCACCAGCTTTATGGGGCCCCTAGGGGGTCTTGGCAGCAGCAGGGGCTGCAGCAGACAGCTTCTTAATGAACATATCGATCTGCATGGGCTCCCAGACTCCAGACCACAGCGTCGGGGGTGGGGTGCAGCCGCCTCTGTGTCTCCAGCTTTTATGGGGCCTGGAAGACCATCTCTGGCCATGAGGATATAAGGAGGAGGGCAAAAGACTACCAGAGAGGGATGGAGGAAGGCTGAACCATGGAGCTTCTGAAGAGGAGGAGGCTACCCTAGGGCAAGCGAATGAGTCACTCCACTAGTTCAGTGAGCACCTACTGTGTGCAAGCACTGCACTTGGCACCAAACAGCATCACCTCATCTCTGGTGAGACTCCAGAGGTGTCTAAAGCATCAGCAAGTAAGTGCTGGCAATGCGACGGCGCAGTAGAGGAAGGACACAGGAGCAGCAGGAATCAGCAGGGTCAGGCAGGTCTAGTGGCAGTGACAGCAGAGGGGTCCCCAAGGATGGAGCACACGCCCACTGTTAGGGTGCAAAGGTGGCCAGGAGTGGGCTGGGTGAAGAGGGAGAACGCTCTTTTAGGCAGATGGAACGGCACATGCCAGGAGTGGCTTACAGTGTCTGACTGAATGCACCTTCTTTAGGTAGTTCCCACTGGAACTTGGCATTCACTTGAAAACATGAAAGACCAGTGGGTGAATGCACAAAGCCGTAGGTTCAAATTCTCGCTCCATCCCTACTAACTATGCAACCTGTAGCGTGTTTCTTGGCCTTGCCACGTTTCCATTTTCACATCGGTAGTCATGGGACATGCTACCTACGAAGGATGGCTGCTGGGATTGAGTGCTTATACTTAAAAATCATAATTATTATGTTGATTCTTTCTTCATTTTCCTTTCTCCTCACTGGTACCAAAAGTTCAAGGCTTTCCGGGAATACAGAGTGAGCTCAAGGCCACCCTGGGGAGCATAACGAGAGTGTCCCAAAATAAAATGTAAAGATGGGATATAGCTCAGAGGTTGATCACTTGCCAAACATGCCCAAGGCTCTAGGTTGTATCCCTAGCACTGAAAAACAAAACAAAACAACCCAGAAATCTCAAAACCAAACCCCTCAGGATTTCTTGAGCTCTGTATAATTAGAATATCAGTTCACCTCCTAAAACTAAGATATTAAATTACCAAAAGCTGAAATGTAAGAGCTTGTTTCTGTCTCTAACACACCGTGGCGGCTTTTGTGCCTAGCATGACAGGTGCGTTCCTGGCTGCGTGAGGGAGGCAGACAGAATCACGCACTTCTCTGGAAGGACGTGCGGCATTGTTATTTTCTGCCCAGACTGCGGTGGCCAGCACGGCTGCACGTCTTCAGCTAGGTGCAGGGAAATGTCCCTTTTGTTTTAAGCATCTGCGGGTGCACCTGTCCTTTGGGCGCTACTGACAGAAGAATGTGGGTGTCAGTAACTTTTCTCATCGTGGTGACAAAGTATCTGACCCAAGCTGCTCAGGGAAGGAAGGGTTTCAGTTAGCTTACACTCACAGGGGGACACGTAGTCCGTCATTCCAGGAAAGGCAAGGGCAGAGGGCATGGGAGGTGACAGGCCACGCTGCATGCGGCCCGGAAGCAGAGAGGGGTGAAGCTGGTGCTCAGCTAGCTGGCCTCCTTTCATTCCACCTGATACCCAAGCCCACAGAATGGGGGTGCCCGCAGCTAGGATGGGCCTTCCCACCTCTATTTACCTAATCAAGAAACTCCCTCACAGACCAGCCCAGACGTCTGTTTCCATTGTGATCCTAAATCCCATCTAGTTGACAGGATTATCCATTGCAAGTCTGCCCCTTGTCAACGTGACGCTCAGACACATCACTTTTACATGCCCACACTTGCCCACCCTGGCGCAGTTATCGTCACGTGACTGGAATAAAACACCCGACCAAACACAGCATGTGGGAGGTAAGGGCTTATTTTATAAGCCCTGATGGTGGACAACAGCAGAAAGAGAGTATGCCAACTAACCCTGGCAGGCTAGGGCTGATAAACCCTCAAGGTCCACCCCCAGTGTCACACCTCCTCCATTGAGGCTCCACTTCCAAAACTGCCATCAGCTAGGGCTCAAACATTCAGAACACATGAGTTTACGGGGGACACCTTGACTCAAGCCACCGCACTGCTTGTCCTCGTGGCTGATGACCATCTCATATGTAAAATGCACCTAGTTCAACTTTAAAAGTCCCCATAGTATTTAACAGTCTCAACACTGTTCAAAAGTGTCAGTGCAGGGCTGGAGAGATGGCTTAGCGGTTAAGCGCTTGCCTATGAAGCCTAAGGATCCAGGTTCGAGGCTCGATTCCCCAGGTCCCACATTAGCGAGATGCACAAGGGGGCGCACGCGTCTGGAGTTCGTTTGCAGAGGCTGGAAGCCCTGGCGCGCCCATTCTCTCTCTCTCTCTCTCTCTCTCTCTCTGCTTCTTTCTCTCTCTGTCACTCTCAAATAAGTAAATAAAAATAAACAAAACAAAAAAGTGTCAGTGAAAAAATCTTTTCTGAGACTCAGGCAATTTCTTAACTGTAAGCTCCTAAAATATCACAAACACAAAAAAACTTCATAAAATCACATACTTCCAACAAAGAATGAAACAGCATAAACATTCCCGTTCCAAAAAGGCAAAATGAGCCAGGCGTGGTGGCACACGCCTTTAATCCCAGCACTGGGGAGGCAGGGGTAGGAGGATCACCATGAGTTCAAGGCCACCCTGAGACTACAGAGTTAATTCCAGGTCAGCCTGAATTAGAGTGAGACCTTACCTCAAAAAAACAAAACTAAACTAAACAAAACAAAACAAAAGCGCAAAATGAGGGTCTAGCAAAGAAAGATCAGACTAAAGCAAAAACCCAGCAGGGCCAATACCAAACCCTGCTGGGCCATGCTGGATACCTGGGGCTTATTGTGGAACCATCCCACCCCAAAGGGCTCCCATAGTTCCATCCCCCCAGCTCTGCTACACATAGCACATGCAGCCCCGGTCTTGGGCACCTCGACTCTGCGCCTGCATCTTCCCTTTGCAGATGGCCCACGATTCCGACCTCCACCCCATCCCAGGGTCTCCTCTGCAGTTAACCGTTACCTTCATAGCTTCACACAATGGCCTCTCAGGCTCTCTGACCTCGAGACCCACTGCCTGGCCCCAGCAGACCTCTGGAACTACTGTGGCCCAGGCTGTCGTGATCATCTCAATCCTACATCTTCCATGCTTGTACAAATAGTACCATGTGGATGGCACTGCCAAGTTCTGCTGCTGGTTTGAGATGTAGCCCTGGTCCCCTTGCATTGGCCTCTGTGTGCCTTTCGGGGTGAGCCTGGGGAACACTTCCTCGGGTGGCTGTATTTGATCAGGGCTGTCTCTCAGCTGCATTCTCAGTTTGGGCTCTCTTCTTTTAGATGAATTTACGCTCATAATTTAGAGCCTTTAGTGAGTGGGGTCTTGCCTTCAGGGCAAGTAAAAAGAATAAGGTTTTTCTCAATAATGTTAACCTCCAATAATCACAGATAGTTTATTGGATGTACTCTCCTTCTCTTGAACATCAAACTTGCTTGCATACCTATCCTTGCCAAACTTCACATTTTTAAATAGCTTTTTGCTCTCTCTCACTGTAGCTTTGAAAAATTTCAGGAAGCAGTAGCCATTCCACAGCCTGAGTGGTATGCTGTCCCGAAATTTTGTCCACCAAAGAAAGGTGCCTGTTACTTTTGCATTCAGCCTCATTCAAGTTCTTGAGACGTAGACTGAATATCACATGATGAAAAACACACACACACACACACACACACACACCAGGATAAAATGAAGGAATGAAAACAAGAAAGCTTTTATGCATTTATGTTGTTGTCATGCTTCTAACATTTGAATGTCATAGAGGGGAGAGTGGTGGACAGGCCAGGGTACATCCTGCATGAGGAGGAGAGGGAGGGACCTCAGGAAGGGGGTGGGGGTGTAGGCAAGGGCAGAGAAGTGAGGAAGTTTCTTTTTTTTAATTTTTTTTTTTGGTTTTTAAAATTTATTTATTTGAGAGCTACAGACACAGAGAGAAAGAGGCAGAGAGAGAGAGAGAGAGAGAGGGAGGGAGAGAGAGAATGGGCACGCCAGGGCTCCCAGCCACTGCAAATGAACTCCAGACGCGTGCGCCCCCTTGTGCATCTGGCTAACATGGGTCCTGGGGAATCGAGCCTAGAACTGGGGTCCTTAGGCTTCACAGGCAAGCGCTTAACCGCTAAGCCATCTCTCCAGCCCTGAGGGAGTTTCTTGAAGGCAAAGTCCAGCCAGACCCTTTGATGGCGCTGAATGCACTCTGGGAGAGTGTCCTTGCATCTGACCTCATGGAAGTGTCTTTGTCCTTCCTAGGAGACAGGGCAGCATTGCAGTGGAGGGCTGGGGGCTGAGGAAGCAGCCAGATGTGTGTGGTTCAGGGAAACCTTCCCGTATTCGCAGGGTCAGGGAACTAGGCCGGGAGGAGGCAGAGACCAAGACAGCAGATGGCTCTCCAACCTGTGGCCCAGATCAGCCTCTGTTCCAGAGCGGCGTCCTTCCCTTCCAGCTGGCCACCATGGCCAGGTTTCTTTGCGTAGCACAGAGGAAGGGGGCAGAGACCAGAGATGGCATGAGAGGCTTTGCCCTGGATGGCTTGCAGGAGCCCTGACCTTAATCTTTCCTGCTGCCGTGGCATCAGCAGGTGCCGCTGGGGAAGGATGGGCTGTGTCTCTCAGTGACAGTCCTCAGAGGTCAGGAACAGGAGAATTCTATCCCTGGGGCGATAAGGCTGGTGACTAGCAGGCAGAGTGGCTGAGACAGTGAGCTCCAGTGAGCCGTGTAACTCCAGGCAGCCCTGGCTGTGTGCGATTTGTCACTGCCACCCGATGCCCTCCCTGCTCCCTGCTCTTCCAGTCCCCTGCCGCCTCTCCTCCCCTACTCCGGTTCTCCTATTGCCCTCCCTGTAACAGGGTGCTAGGGGTTTAAAATCCTTAAACCCTACACTCTAGGTCCGTGTCTACTTTTTAATCAAAACATTCCATAAAATAAGACTGAGAGGGATAGGTATTAAATTATTATGTTTACCGAGGGAAATACAGAGCCAAGGAAAGACTAGAAATCCCACGTGGAGGTCCTGGGAAACTGTGGGGAGAAAAGAAAATCCAAAGAGCTCCTGCCATGTGGGGAGCTGGAGGGGGTAAAGAGCCCACGTGGAGAGTAAGGGCTTGGGGTCTCCCCTTGGCTCCCCTCACCTGCGCCTGGGAGCTCAGGAGAGGTCAGGCAGCGCGGGGAACGCGCCCTCTTCTGGCAAATGTATTTATAACCTTAGGGTGCACTGGGCCCCACTTTTCTGACTCCCGTGAACCAGAGTGCCAGCTGGTTGGTTAGGGCTAAGGGGCTGTCTCAGGAAGAGGCTAGCCATGACACCAAGTTCTGGGGGCTGAACTTGACTAACCGCAATGATAAATCCTAGGAAAGGCCTCCCTCCCAGGAGGGTCCCAGACTATTGGTAGCAAAACAGACCTACGTAAGAGAGAAGAATCCAGATCATCCTTTGATCTGCAGCAAGTACAGACTGAAAGGATACTTTCAGGGGCTCAGTCACCCTAACTGCTTAAAAGAGCTGCCAGACTCCCTCTCATCCCCACCTCTCTTCTCCTATTCTTGTTCCTCCATCACCCTCCCCTCCCCTTCCCCCCTCCCCTCCCCCCCTCCCCTCCCCTCCCCTCCTCCCTCCCTTCCCCTCCCCTCCCCTCCCCTCCCCTCCCCTCCCCTCCCCTCCCCTCCCCTCCCCTCCCCTCCCCTCCCCTCCTCTTCCTGATCTTCTGTTGCTCTTCCCAGCTGTCCTAACCTGGAATCCCAGCTTGGATTTGGGGGCTGGTGGCTAGTCCAGGCAAACAAGGCGGGCCTGGAGCACAGCAGAACTCGAGTGAGGCTCCTGGTCCACCTCTGGCAGAGGCTTGGGACTTGCCGGAATGGCAGGTAGGCTTGGCCTACTTCCCAGTGTCTTCCTTTCCCCCTCCTCCGTTTCCCTGTTAACGCCTCCGTCTTTCCCTTCCCGTTTGTCTTCCTCCTTCTTTGCTCCCAGATTCCTTCCCCTTTCCCATCCAGTAGATGGGGCTCATCCTCAGCTGTTGTGAGGGACGGATAGAGACCATGGGGTCCTTCCTTCCTAGGGACTTCTGGGAACACGAGAGGTTGACGCTTGAGATGTTGGGGAACTAGGGGACTTGGGAATGTCTGCGGCTCAAGTCTGTGGTTCCTTAATTTTCTCATCTAGCCTCTAAGTTCATGTCAGGGACACTTTCCAGCATTGTCACCATCTTAAGGCACCCTCCAGAGGCCACATGATGAGTTTCAGCCCCCCCTCCAAAAAAAAAAAAAAAAAAGAGCCAAGGAAAGACTAGAGCCAGCTTTCTTTTCCAGGGCCTGAGATAAGATTCGTTGTGAGCTGGAAGCTGAGGGTAACTGGCACTAAGATGCAGGCTGCTTATGAAGATCTAGCGGGGACTAGCAAAGACAAGGACTTGACAACTTCTCTTCCCCAAACCCGTCGCACTGGAGCGGGTCCAGAGTGCCTCTGTGGCCAAACGCCAGGGGCTGGCCTGCAGACTGCTGGGCGGGAGGGAGGGGTGCCCGATGGGTAGTTAGTAGGATGGTTAACGTCTGTCTCCGATATCTTCTCTTGCTGGGCTCGTCCTGTGCCCATGAGCTTCAAGCTCAGATCCTGAGTCAGCCATTGCCCATCTGTGGCCTTCAAAGCTAGTCATTTACAGCTTCCTTTAGGAAAGGGGAGTGGGCCTTCCTGCTGCCTTCCCACCTGGGCTTCAGCCAGCGTTCAGAAGGGTGGCCATAGAGGCATTGGAATGGGGATGTCGCCCCCGTGTGACTGTGCATTGCTACTGCAAAGCCGAGTCCAGACGACCTGAGGCTGTTTCACAGATGTTTTTTCCCAAAGCAGGGATCTGCCTTCCTCCCTTTTAACCTGTCTCCAGGTAGAACATTACATTGACGTTACCAAGTGCCCCTCCCCGAGGCCACAGGGAAAGTAAGGGGTCAAGAATGACTGATGCTGTGAGGAGCCAAGACTAATCAGTACTCATTTATCACATATAGATGTAGTTTCTGCTCACATCTAACATATGTTTACACATACATTTCAAATCAATCAAAAAAGCTCCTGCTAAGACAGACGTGGTGGCGCAGGCCTTTAATCCCAGCACTAAGGAGGCAGAGGTAGGAGGATCGCTATAAGTTCGAGGCCACCCTGAGACTACATAGTGAATTTCAGGTCAGTCTGGGCTAAAGTGAGACCCTACCTCAAAAAACAAACAAACAAACAAAAGCCCCAAAACGTTCCTGTTAATATTTAAAAATTTTAATTTTAATTGCATTTGTCTTTTCAAAGATTTAAAGATCATAGGCTATCCCAGTTAACTGAACACTGGAGCTCCGAGTCAGCTTCCCTTTTGTGAACAATGTTCAGGAACAGTGGGCAAGAACCATGAAGGGGAAGCTTTTAAGATTCATTACAGGGGCTGGAGAGATGGCTCAGTCATTGAAGCACATGCCTGCAAGGCATAGGGACCGGGTTTGACTCCCCAGGACCCACGTAAAGCCAGATGCACAGAGTGGCATATGCATCTGGAGTTGGTTTGTTGTGGCTAGAAGCCCTGACGTGCCCGTGTACTCTCTTGTTCTTTCCCCCTCCCTCCTTCTCACTCCACCCCCCCCCCGTCCCTTTCTCTCTCTCCTTGAAAATAAACAAATAAATAAAGAAAAAATTTAAAAAATATTTTGGATTTATTTGAGAGTGACAGACAGGCAGAGAAAGAAGCAGAGATAGAGAGAGAATGGGCGCGCCGGGGCCTCCAGCCACTGCAGACGAACTCCAGACGCGTGCGCCCCCTTGTGCATCTGGCTAACGTGGGTCCTGGGGAATAGGGCCTTGAACTGGGGTCCTTAGGCTTCACAGGTAAGCGCCTAACCACTGAGCCATCTCTTCAGCCAAAGAAAAATGTTTAAAAAGAAAAGATGCACTACAGTGAATGAGATTTTCTCTGGCGATGCTCAGGGTCTCAGGCACATAACAATACAGCAGCAAAGGGCCTGTGCTGGCTCCTGGCATAATCCAGTCTCTTCCTTTCTGTCCGTGTCAGCCTCTGAGGATGCAGGGTTGAACAGAACATGGTCCACGGCCTCCCATTGATGGAGACGCCAGACAAGAGGCCAAGAAAAAAACATGTTCCTTGCCACAATGGAGGTTTGAAGGGCTAGAGCCATCACTTTTTTGTTTGTTTGTTTGTTTGTTTTTTTCCTTAGGAAGGATTCCTGAGCAACCCTGGCATCTCTTTTTTCCCTGTCTTAAGTATTTTTCTTGTCAGGAAGAGCGACTTATTGGGTGTGGAATTTGGGAGGCGAAATGGAGCAAGTGGTCCAGCCCCTTCTGCTGGCTCTGCTCCCCTTGCCCCCCATCCCAGAGCTCCCATTTACAGAGGACAAAGCATCCCAGTCTGCTGCTGCCTAGCCAAGTGTGTCCCATGCCGAGGTCTTCATTCAGTCGGCGTGCTGCTTGTCTCTGGGGTGGGAGGATCTAACTCTGAGTGACGTATGAGCAAGTTTTGGTGGCCGCAGATGCAAAGTTACACCTCTGGACAGCTCAACCAGTAATGTTTGTCATCTCTCAATAAAATCCTTGCAAACCAAATCCAAGAACACATCAAAAGCGTCATCCACCTTGATCAAGTAGGCTTCACCCAGGGCTGCAGGCTTGGTTCAACATATGGACATTTAGAAATGTTAATGCATCACATAAACAGACTCAAAGTCAGAATCCACACGGTTCTTCTCAATAGATGCAGAAAGAGTCCTCGACAAAATTAAACATCCTTTCATGATCAACACACTGGAGAAGATAGGAATGGAGGAACCATATTTCAACATAGAAAAAGCGATAGCAACAGACCTAAAGCCTATATCATACTAAGTGGGGGACAACTCAAAGCATTTCCATTAAGATCTGGAACTAGGCAGGGGAGCATACTGTCACCATTATTTTTCATCAAAGAACTTGACGTTTTAGCACATTTAATTTTTTTTTAAGTGGGTTTGTTTATTTATATTTGAGACAGAGAGAAAGGGGAAGACAGAGAAGGACAGAGAAAATGAGTGCCCCAGGGCTTCCAGCCACTGCAAACAAACTCCAGATGCATGCGCCCCTTGTGCATCTGGCTTACCTGGGACCTGGGGTATCGAACCTGGGCCTTATGTTTCACAGGCAAGCACCTTAAACCACTAAGCGATCTTTCCAGCCCAGCACATTTAATTTTTAAAGACAACGCCAAACTGTTTTCTAGAGTGTCCTAACCTTCTGCATGATCCAGGGTCTCCACATTGTCACTCACCTTTGGTGTTGTCACAGGTTTTAACATTAGCCATTCTGAGAGACATATAGTGGCATCTCATTTTGGTTTTACTTTGTATTTTCTCATTGGCTAGTGATGGCCAACATTTTTTTTCATGAATTTGTTTGCCATCTGTGTGTCTTCTTTAGGGAAATGGTTCTTCATGCCCAGTTGCTACTTGGTTTGTTTCTAATTGCTGATATTTGAGAGTTCTTTTTTTTTTTAATTATTTATTTATTTATTTGAGAGCGACAGAAACAGAGAGAAAGACAGATAGAGGGAGAGAGAGAGAATGGGCGCACCAGGGCTTCCAGCCTCTGCAAACGAACTCCAGATGCGTGCGCCCCCTTGTGCATCTGGCTAACGTGGGACCTGGGGAACCGAGCCTCAAACCGGGGTCCTTAGGCTTCACAGGCAAGCGCTTAACCGCTAAGCCATCTCTCCAGCCCTTGAGAGTTCTTTATGTATTCAAATACTAGTCCTATGTCAGGTATGTGGTTTGCCAAGAGTTTCTCTTAATTGATATCTTGTATTTTCATCTTCTTAATAAGGTATGTCACAGAGCAAAAACCTCCAGTTTCCTTGAAGTTCAGTGTACCCCTTTCTCCCGTTACAGATCATGCTTTTAGTGTCAGTTCTAAGTGGTCTTTGTCTAGCCCTGTATCCTGAAGATTTTCTCCTACAAGTTTTATAAGTGCTGTGCTCTTACATGATGCCTATTATCTATTTTGAATTAGTTTTTATAAGGTAAGAGGCTTAGATGGAAGTTCATTTGCTTAATTTTTGCCTGTTGATGTCCACCTGTGCCGGTGCTATTTGTTAAAAAGGACATCGTTCTTCCGTTGCATTACAGTTGCACCTCTGAGACATCAGTTGGGTATACATAGGTGCGTGTTTGTTTGTTTCATGGAGTTTTACACATAGGCTCATGTTATCTGAAAATAGGGATCGTTTTATTTCATCCTTTTATTTCTCTCTTTGCCTTTTGTTTCCTTTTCTTGCTTTTTGCTCTCGCTGAAACTTAGGGCAGTTAGTTTAGAACAGTAATGGCAATGAACATTGCTTTGTTCCTGACCTTAGGTAGAAAGCCTTGACCCTTCACCATTAGGTATAAAGATAATGCTATTTATATATCTAGACATATTTATATACTTTCTGAGTTTTTATATTTATCACTAATGACTATTGAACTTTGTCCAGTGTTTTGTGCTCATTGATAGATTAGAGATTTCCTCTTTGGTTTATTTATTTTAATAATTTTTTTCTGGTTTATTTTTATTTACTTATTTATTAGAGACAGAGACAAGGAGAAGGAGAGAGGGTGAGAATGGGTACGCAAGCACCTTAACCACTAAGCCATCTCTCCAGCCCATCCTCTTTAGTTTATTAACATAGTTTGTTAATACAACCACTGTGGTCGCGTGCTATCCTCTGAGCATAACAACCATCACCGTCTTCTTCTGAATCATCTGTGACCACTAGAAAGAAACCTTCAACAATGGGCTTGGGCTATAAAGTTGGCTCAGTGGTTAAAGGCATTTGTTTGCTTGCAAAGCATGATGGCCTGGGTTTGATTCCTCAGTACCCACATAAAGCCAGCTTCACAAAACAGCACATGTGTCTGAAGTTGGATTGCAGTGGCAGGAGGGCCTCATGTGCCACACTCTCTGTCTCTCTCAAATACACAAACAGGGCTGGAGAGATGGCTTAGCGGTTAAGCGCTTGCCTGTGAAGCCTAAGGACCCCGGTTCAAGGCTCGATTCCCCAGGACCCACGTTAGCCAGATGCACAAGGGGGCGCATGCGTCTGGAGTTTGTTCTCAGTGGCTGGAGGCCCTGGTGCGCCCATTCTCTATTTATCTGCCTCTTTCTCTATCTGTCACTCTCAAATAAATAAAATGAACAAAAAAAAATTTTTAAAAATTCACAAACAAATCCAGATCATTTGACTAGAAAATTCTGCCAAACTCCAATTCCACACAATCTCAGCTGGGAAACGCCATAATGGAAAACAGTATTTTCCAATTCATTTGCATGAAGCTAGCTAGCTACCAGATTACCTATGACGGAAAACAAATAAAAATATACTTCACAAAGAATGGGGTTGTAGGTATTGCCTCATAGAAAGGGGTAGGGAGGGTTATCAGAACATCATCTGAGGTCTCAGCCACTTTCTCCTGCTCCTCGCTGCCAGCTGTGGATAACTCTGCCCCCACTGAATATGCCCTTGTGGTCATGGGAGGGGCTAGCGTATACAGGTTAACCGAAGGGGGGACTGTATCTGTGCAGCTGTGGGGGCATCATCGTCCACGCTGAGGTGAAGGTTTCTGGTAATGCGGCTGCTTTGAGTCACAATGTTCCTGTAAGTCACCCTCTGCCTAGGCGCCATATGCCCGCTGCTCACCAAGTCGGACTTTGGCTACTGCTGCTGCCCTCCTGCAGGGAGCAGAGTTTGCTTATAGCATCGCAGGCAAAGCGCCTACACTGACTTATTGGTGAATATTTACTCTCTTGTGTAGATCTGGAAAACCCCCTTTGGCAGGCTGTTTAGTTCTTTTATTGTATTGCTGAATTCTATTTGGTAATATTGTTTTAAGGATTTAATTTTTTAAAAAAATATTAGTTAGTAAATAAATGTAATAAATAATACATTTTTATGTATGGTGCACACAACATGTGTGCATCTGTGTTTGCTCGTGTGTGGGTATGTGCATGTATATGTGTGTGCGGAGGCTAGAGGTAGATGCTAGATGCCTTCCTCCATTCTTCCACCTTTCTTTCTTTTTTGTTGTTGTTATTTTTATTTATTTATTTGAGAGCGACAGACAGAGAGAGAAAGAGGCAGACAGAAACAGAATGGGCGCGCCTGGGCTTCCAGCCACTGCAGATGAACTCCAGACACGTGTGCCCCCTTGTGCATCTGGCTAACGTGGGACCTGAGTTGAACCTTGAACTGGCTTCACAGGCAAGCACTTAACCACTAAGCCATCTCTCCAGCTCTTTTTGCATTTTTTCTTTTTCTTTTTATTTCTCCACCTTATTTCTTGACAGAGGGTCTCTTGCTTGAAACCAGAGTTCACTGATTTGGTTCTCCTATTTCTTTTTTTAAAAAATATTTTATTTATTTATTTGAGAAAGAGATAGATAGATAGATATATATATAGAGAGAGAGGGAGGGAGGGAGGGAGAGAGAGAGAGAGAGAGAGAGAGAGAGAGAGAGAGAGAGAGAGAGAAAGAGAGAGAGAGAGAGAGAGCACACCACGGCCTTCAAACGAAGTGTGGATGCATGCACCACCTTGTGCATCTGGTTTAATGTGGGTCCTAGAGAATCGAACCGGTATCTTTTGGCTTTGCAGGCAAATGCCTTAACTGCTAAGTCACCTCTCCAACCCATGGTTCTCCTGTTTCTTTCTCCTGAGCTCTGGGATTATAGGTGACCACCATGCCTGCCCACAATTTCCGTGGGTTCTGTGGTTCCAAATGCAGGCCCTCAGGCTTGCATGGCAAGCCTTTTACCACTTGAGCCATTTCCCGACGCTCTGTCTTACTGATGGGTGCATATGTGCTCATGAAGGGTGTGGGTTTGGCTGTTTCTTGGGACACGTTTATATGGCTCAGGTGCCCTGGTACCTAGCCAGCTTCATGCAAATGAATCGGAAAGCACTCTTTTCCATCATGACGTTTTCCAGCTGAGATTGTGTGGAATTGGAGTTTGGCAGAACTTTCTAGTCAAATAATCTGGATTTAGGCATTTCTTTTGGGTGAATTAAATTATAAGTTAAATTTTCTTAATGGCTTTAGAGGCCTTCAAATGACCTGCTTCTTATTCGAAGTGAATCTTGGCATTTTGTGTTTTCCAAGAAATTGCCCATTTCACCTAGGTTGTCAAATTTGCACGTGTGGTGTTTTCATGATATTTTCATTTTCTCCTTCCCATATGTGCAGGGTCTGTGGCCACAGTCACTGCTTCACTTCTGATGCAGGTAGTCCGTGCTTTCTCTCTCTCTCTCTCTGTCAGCCTGCTGGGGCTTTGTCCCATTTAGTTGACCTTTTCAGATAACTAAGGAGCTGCTTCATAGACTTTCTGTTTTCTTCAATCTTTGTAGGTTTAGTTGACTTCTGCTGTTATAACTGACTTCTCTCCTTTGGGTTTATTCCCCCTTTTCCTTTCCTAGAGGTGGGTGCTTAGATTATGATTTGTAGTGTGCCTTTTAGTGCTTTAAATTTTCCTCCACACACTGCTCTAGCTGTGTCCCACAAATTCTGACATGATACATTTTGCTTTTTTCACACGTGTATATTGTGTACATGTGTATGCACATTCGTGTGTGTGTGTGTGTGTGTGTGTGTATGTGTGTGTGTAGGCAAGAGGTTAAGATTGGGAGTCTTTCTTAATTTCTCCTCCTCCTTATTCTTTGGGGCAGGGGCCCTTGCTGAATCTAGAGCTCACTGATTCTGCTAGACTGGCTAGTCAGTGAGCCTAAGGCTCTCCTGTCTCTGCTTCCCTGGACACACACCACCATGCCTGACATCTTTATGTGGGGTCTGGGGATCTGAACTCAGATTCTCATGCTGTGGAGCAGACACTCTACCAACTGAGCCATCTCCCCAGCCCAATGCATTTTATTTTAACATAGTTTAATATATTTTTAAAGATTTTAGTTTTATTTATTTATTTAAGAGAGGGAGAAGGGAGACGAGAGAGAGAGAATGAATGGGCATGCCAGGACCTCTAGGCATTGCAAGTGAATTACAATTGCATGTGCCACCTTGTACATCTGGTTTATGTGGGTACTGGGGACTTGAACTTGGGTCCTTAAGCTTCACATGCAAGCACATGAGTCATTAAGCCATCTCTCCATTCCAGTTTAATAATTTTTAAATTGTCCTGGAGGCTCATTTTTTGACTTATGGACTATTTAAAAGTATGCTATTGGGCTGGAGAGATGGCTTAGCGGTTAAGCACTTGCCTGTGAAGCCTAAGGACCCCGGTTCGAGGCTCGGTTCCCCAGGTCCCACGTTAGCCAGATGCACAAGGGGGCGCACGCGTCTGGAGTTCGTTTGCAGAGGCTGGAAGCCTTGGCGCGCCCATTCTCTCTCTCTTCCTCTATCTGTCTTTCTTTCTGTGTCTGTCACTCTCAAATAAATAAATAAATTTAAAAATTTTAAAAAAAAAGTATGCTATTTAGTTTGCAACTATCTAAAGTTTTTCCTCTTGTCTTTATGCCATTGGCTCCATGTGGCTGGCGAACACACTGTATATTTTCATTTCTTTTAAATTTGTTGAGATTTTATTTATTTCCATGTGCATGCATGTATGGGTGTGCCAGGTGCCAGGGCCACCTTGTCACTGCAAACAAACACCAGACATTTGTGCCTCTTTTTGCCTCTGGCTTATGTGGGTGGATTAGAAATTGAATCTGCGCCAGCAGACTTTGCAAGCAAGCACCTGTAAGCACCAAGCCATCTTCCCAGCCCCTGCTCAGACTTGTTAATGATTCAGAATCTGGTCCGCACTGCTCTGTGCTCCGAGGACACTTAAAATAAGTATTCTACTTTCTGGGTATAGAATTCTATAAATGTTGATTATATCTTGTTGATAGATATATGTTGAATTCCTCTATATTCTTATTTATTTTCTGTTTTTTTTTTTTTAATCAGTTGTTGAGAAAGTAGCATTAAAGTCTCAAAATTTAGTTGTGGGTTTTTCTGTTTCCATGTTCAATTCTGTATGTTTTTCCTTTATACATTCCGCAGGTGTCTTGCTTGATTCGTCTTGTGTTCTGTTTATCTGGTGTAGTAGGACGGTACACGTGCTTCTTGCACTCAGGATGGCTGTTTGCTTGGTGCGTGGACTTGTCATTACGCAACGGCTTTCTGAATGTATAGCTGGGCAGTTTGCTTTATCTGTTAGTAATATAGCACGTCTTTCTTCTGTCCGTGTTCGTCTGATATGTATTTCTCCACCCGTCACTGCATTTCAGGAGAGCTTCCTGTGGCGTGTGCTGCCTTGGGTCACAGCTTACCTGCCTTTCTGCAGTCTCTCTTTCTCTCTTATTTAGACCACTTGCCTTTTATGCAATTTTTAATGTGATAGGGCTGGTCTACCATGCAAGTTTTTGTTTGTTTTCTTGTGCTTCTTCCTTCATCTGTTTTTAATTCTCTGTCTTCTTGTGTGCAACCTGAACACCTTTCCAAAATACAGCTTTATTTACCTGTAGTGTTTCTGGGTCCACCTGTTTGTATAGCGTTTTTTTTTCCCTTTAAGTAGCTATCTAGTTGTGTCTTCATCTTACCAGCACTCTGAGTGAAATTTGGAATTTTCCCCTTTTTTATGTCCATTTATCTTCTCCTACCTAGAATATAATTTTTAAAATTTAGTGTGCTTACTTTCTTGCCATCCATCTATCTGTATGGGAGTCTTGGGTCTCTCCCAGTACTCACTGCCACTGTAAAAAGTGGATCCTCTGGCCATGAGGGAGAGCACCATGGATCCAAGGGGGTAAACACAGACATTTAGAAGACTTTTTTTTTTAAATTTTTTTTTATTTTAATTTTTTTTTGTTCATTTTTTTTATTTAGTTATTTGAGAGCGACAGACAGAGAGAGAGAAAGACAGATAGAGGGAGAGAGGGAGAATGGGCGCGCCAGGGCTTCCAGCCTCTGCAAACGAACTCCAGACGCGTGCGCCCCTTGTGCATCTGGCTAATGTGGGACCTGGGGAACCGAGCCTCGAACCGGGGTCCTTAGGCTTCACAGGCAAGTGCTTAACCGCTAAGCCATCTCTCCAGCCCTTAGAAGACTTTTTGATGGCCGTATACTCTCTTTTATTCAAATAATAGTGGGGTCTATGACTTTCCAAGCCATAGGCTTCTGACTTGGTTCTCAGTACCACGTATGAATTCCCTCCCACGGAGTGGGCTGCATATCCAATTAGAGAGCAGTGGATTACCTCCATAGCCTGTGTGCGGCTGGTGCATCAGGGCAGAGGCTGGCTACCTTGGGGATGAGTGTGCCACCTCTTTCTTTGGCCCTTTCTCACAGCATCCCTGTGGGATGGTTTCGGGTGGGGAGGCTCCCTGCTCAATCTTAGATGGCAAATGGGATGGCAGGGCCACAGTCTTTTCTGTGTGTCAGGCTGAAGTGATGCAGGCATTGTGTGGAATTTTCTGTTCTTCTCAGTTACCCCCTTTTTGGTCTGTTGGTTGAGTAAGCAGGTGTATGCTGAACTTTTGTCCAAGCCTGGCGGCATTTCTGGGGTGCCACCTTCTTCAGTTCCAAGTCTGGAATCGAGGAAAAACTGAAGTTCAAGGACATTACACTATGTCATTCCCAGGACCCTGAGGTCCCTACCTGTTCTACTGCCTTTTCTTCAACTTTTAGAGATCCTGATTCCAAGGTGGTTTCATTTTCTTTTTCTTTTTTATTTTTATTTTTTTTGCTGTGATGAATAGGCAGACTGGGGGAAATACCTCCCATTTTTCTGGAACAGAAGTAACTTTATTTTTTTTTAAATGTGTGTATACAGGGCTGGAGAGAGAGCTCAGTGGGCAAGGTACTTGCTGTGCAAGCACGAGAACATGAGTTTTGGACCCCCAGGCACATGTAAAATGCTGGGCATAGAGGTGCATGCCTGTAATCCTAGCACTGGGGAGGCAGAAACAGGAGGATAACTGGTGCTTGGTGGCCAGCTAGTCTAGATGAATCAGTGAGCTCCAGGTTCAGCAACAGACTGTCTCAATAAAAAAAAAAAAAACAAAAAAAAAAAAAACAAAAAAAAAACTAAGGTGGTGGGCTGGAGGGATGGCGTAGCAGTTAAGGCATTTGCCTGCAAAGCCAAAGGACCCAGGTTCGATTCCCCAGGACCCACGTTAACCAGATGCACAAGGGGGTGCATGCATCTGGAGTTCGTTTGCAGTGGCTGGAGACCCTGGCGTGCCCATTCTGATAGCTGGGACCTGTGAATGTGTTTATATGACACAGCACAGTACAAGGTGTAGCTAAGGATCTTAAGACATGGGGCTTAATGTGGGTTGTTGAATCGGGCTCAGTGTGACAGCCAGTGTCTTCACAGGAAGGAGACAGGAGAGATAGTTAATAGGAGATGTGGTGTTTGAAAACAGATCAAAGCAAGGTAGTGGCTGCCTTTGAAGATGAGAGAGGGCCATGAGACAAGGAAAGCTGTCTCTAGGAGCTGAAAACGGCAAGAGCACAAATCTCTCCCAGTCTCCAGAAAGGAATGCGACCCTGTCCTGTCAGTAGCCTGCTTTAGCACACTGCCGTGCAACGCACACTTGTGACCAACGGAATTGAACTTGGATCCGCATGTTCATAACTTACCACATTGGGGGAGATTTCTAACATTCTCATGAGTTCTCTGCCCTGTTGTCTGTCTCTTTTCCTTCTGGAAGATGCAAATGTCTTCCGGGACCTGCTTATTCTTTTCCTCGCTTCCCTTTCCAGCTTCTGATTAGCTGATTTCTTCAAGAACGCTAGTTCTTTCTTCCATCATTTTGACAATCAGTGCAACCACTGAACTTTTAAAATTTCATATACTGAGCTTTTCAGATGAAATGTTTAAAATTAAAAAAATATTTACTTGAGAGAGAGGCAGAAAGAGAGAGAGAAAGAGAGAGAGAGACAGAGACAGAGAGACAGAGAAGAGAGAGAAAGAGGGAGAATGGACATGCCAGGGCCTCTAGTCACTGCAAACAAACTCCAGACACATGCGCCACCTTGTGCATCTGGCTCATGTGGATCCTGGGGAGTTGAACCTGGGTCCTTTGGCTTTGCAGGCAAGTACCTTAACCCCTAAGCCATCTCTTCAGCCCCAGATTAAATTTTTGGGGGGTCAGTTTTCTCCAGGTATTTCTGATCTTTTCATTTATTTTGGACAGATTTCCATCAATCTGAGTTTAGTGATAATGGCTTCTCTGAAGTTGTTCTCTGATTATTCTAATGTCTGGCTCTTCTCAGGACTGACTTCCCTTGGATGATGGTTCACATTTTTTCCTCATTCTGCATATGTCAATTATTTTTGAATTATATCCCAGGCATTTTGTTACATTGCATTCAGTGGGGCTGATGTTTTATTTTATGGAGCAATTAATGTGGAGGAGTCTTACTTCACAGTCTGTCTTGCCCTTGGGGAGAGGAAATTTCCATCTCAGTTAAAACAGCCTCTAGTCTGCCTTGTGCAAGCAAGCCTTTGGGAAGCTAGAGACTTGGGCAGAGAGAGTCCTTGCCCAGATTTTGAGATTCTTCCTCCCACCGCCTTTCTCCAGTGTCCTCTACACTCTTTGGCAATGCTGGGCTCTCTAGTCACCTTCTTTTAGTTCTTTCTGTGAGAACAATGGCATTATTTTGTGTTGGGAGTTTTTGTTGGTCAGCACCACAATGATGGGCTGGTATTCCCAGGGCAGAGCCACAGAACATGCATGCAACCTCTTCTGCAGCGTCCTCTGCCTGCCTTCATTCTCCAGAACCTCTGGGTAGTTTGTTTATGAAGTTATTTATTTTTTTTATTGCATGTGTGTGTGAGTGAAATGAGTTTCCATGTGAAAGCTCTTGGAGAACTGCATGACACCTAACCAAGCTGTTACTTCTCCATGATAGAATTATTACTGTTTACTCTTATTTTTGTTAAAAATACAAGTTTTGAAGTTATAACCTAAATTATGAATTCTATGGTATATGAATAGTGTCTCAATCACAACAGTACATGAGGTTATTTTTGATCCCACCCCCAGAGTTTATAGCTGTCATTTATTTATGGAAAGATGGTGTTGGTGGATGCTTTATTCCTTCATACCAGAAATGGGAATAATAATGGTTCATTTTTATTAATTTTTGTATTTATTTGCAAGGAGAGAGAGAGAGAGAAGAGAGGCAGAGAGAGAATGGGCATGCCAGGGCCTCTAGCCACTGCAAACGAACTCCAGATGCATGTGTCGCTTGTGTATCTGACTTTTGTGGGTCCTGGGGAATTGAACCTGGGTCCTTTGGCTTCATAGGCAAACACCTTAACCACTAAGCCATTTCTCCAGCCCTGATGGTTCATTTTTAATGTGCCCCAGATTCTTTTTCTTATTTTACATATGCCATGTATTCACAATTGGGAATGGCATTCATGTGATTGTATATGTAATTCTCCCTAGGTCTTGATGTGACTATGATACGTACTTTATATGAAGAATTGCTTCCTTTGTCCCTGGATGTTCTGAGCATTTAAAATAGTATTGTGATTCGTTACTCTTTAGAACCTTGCACATTATGTTTCTGTAGTGTTCTTTAGGCTGTGACTGTCTTTAGAAGGGAGGGATTTTAATAACATATTTATTTGTGAAAATTATTTAGTTTTGACTTAATTATGACAACATGAAATCTTCCAAAATGATTTGTTTCTCCTAGGATTGAAACCTGCATGCAGTGTTTTGTGAATAACTGATATTCAAGTTGTTCATGTAGTTCTTTCATCATTGTCATTCTCTAGGCCTGTGGAGAGGTCTTTAAGCCACATAGTTAATTTGTTTAACAAATGCATGGATATAAATTTAAGTTGTACTTGTTACTTCTCCAGTGAGACTTGGCAGATCATGTCTGTCAAAGAATTTATCCATTATTCCTATGCTGTTCAGTTCATCATTTTAGCATAATTTAAAGAATGCTTCTGTGTTCTTTCTGATGTCTGCAGAAGCCCCAGACATGCCCTGTTTCTCATTCCTGACACTGGGAATTCATGTCGTTGCTGCTTCTTGTTTGAACATAGGTCAAGTAGCATTTTATCATTTTATCAACCTTACTGATTGTATCAAAGAGCCAGCTTTGGTCTCATTTTTTTCTATTGCTTTTATGGCTTCTAGCTCATAAAAATTCTGTTTATTAATTCTGGTATTCTTCAAATTTATTTACTTGTGTGTGTTTGTGTTTATGTGTGTGCGTGTGTGTGTGCGTGTGTGTGTGCATGTGTGCACATATACTAGGGCCTCTTGCTACTGCAAACAAATGCCACATGCTTCTGCCATTTTTTAAATTAATTTTTTAATTAGCTTTTTTTTTAATTAGACATACTCAGTATGTAAACAGCAATTGTTGGTATCATTCTTACTCTCATCCCTGCCCCCCCAAAAGGATCCTCCTCTTTGTGGATGCCAGCTGTTCCCCATGGGGAACGTGGGTTGTGCATTGTGGGATGAGCCATCAGTTATGGGTAAGAGGCAATGTCTCTGTGTGGAATGTCCCAACTTTTGGCTCTAACAATCTCCCCCCCCCCCCCCGCCTTTCACAAATTTCCCTGAGCCATGTTGGGTTCATTTTAGGTCTACTTCAGTGATGGGCTCTTCGGACCCTCTGTATCTCTCTATCTCCAGTTTTGTAGGAGTTGAGTGTCCCTCTGTGTCTATCTCCTTCCCCCTCGTGCTGATATCAGACTCACCAAGAAAGCAGCTCTCTTGCTCATTACCCCAGTTACTCTGTCTTCCAGATTCCAGCCAGGTCTCTCCATATTCCATACTGACAGCATATGACATCTTCATCAGTAGGGTCTTACCATAAACCTTTGGTGGGTAATCAAGTGCTCTGACAGAAGTCTGTCTTCTTTTAGGAAACCTTGTGGTTCTCTCTTATCAACAGCTCATTGTGGGTGTATCCTGGTACTGGGAGTTATAGGCCAGCGCCAAGGTGGGGGGAAGAAGAAAAGAAAACATAAAAGAGAAAGGGAGAGAGGAGAAAATTAAGGTTAGGCTTCATGTCACCTTCTGTAGGGCCCTTTGATTCAGGTGTTCCCTCTAAGATCCTGATGAGGGTTCAACCTTTTAGTCTGTCTTTCAGGTGAGAGGATTTTATGGTACCAGTTCCATTCGGGTACAATTTTGTGTCCCTCCCACCACCACCCTTACCCTCCCCTCCAGCCCCACTCTCCCTATTGTCCAGTCCTCAAGATGCCTGTTAGGTATGTGAGCATCTCGGGCTGATCCACGTTAGGAGCCACAGATGAGTGAGACCATGCGACAATTGTCTTTCTGTGATTGGGTGAGCTCACTGAGCATGAACTGTTCCAAGCTCGACCATTTTTCTACAAGTTTCATTGTGTAAAAATATGGAACACTTCACACATTTGCATATTGTCCTTGCACAGGGGCCATGCTAATATTCCCTGTATCGTTACAATTTAGTATATGTGCTGCCTAAGCAAGTACACTGCTGCCATTTTTTATATCTGGCTTTATAGGAGTCACTTGGGCCAGGAAGCTTTGCTAGTAAGCACCTTTAACCATTGAGCAATCTTCTTAATCCCTCCTTTATTTTTCTTACACTGGTTTGAATTTAGTCTTCTAGTTTCTTTTTTTTTTTTTTTTTGGTTTTTCAAGGCAGGGTCTCACTCTGGCTCAGGCTGACCTGGAATTCACTATGTAGTCTCAGAGTGGCCTCGAACTCACGGTGATCCTCCTACCTCTGCCTCCCGAGTGCTGGGATTAAAGGCGTGTGCCACCACGCCCAGCTTTTCTAGTTTCTTTTCTAAAAGCAATTATTAAGAGAGTTGTGAATATGTATATTATGGGCATGCCAGCACCTTTTGCCCTACACAGGAGCTCCAGATGACAAGAGCTATGCTGTGCATCTGGCTTTATGTAGGTACTGGGGAAGCTTTGCAAGCAATTGCCTTTAACTTCTGATCCATCTCCCCAGCCCGAGTCCTCTAGTTTCCTGAAGTGGAAGATAAGGTCATTGACTTGAGAGATGCTGTCCTCTGATCCAGGCTTCTAGTGTTGTACATTTCCCTTAAGCAAGCAAGTGGCTATCTCTGAGCCGAGGAATAGTCGCACTACAATCTGCTGTGCTGAATTGTGACAAATGAGTTTCTATTGTTTAAGCCATCAATCTGTAAGGTTTTGTCATGGCAGCTGGCGTTGAGTAATACACACGATCAAGAGGTCACCTGGTGAAAAGCAGACATTGAAAGGGAAGCAGAAGAAAAATAACTTTTTGGAGACAGAGACTGGCGCCCAAGCAGAACAAAGAGATGTCACCCTGCCTGCCTTGGCAGAACTGGCAATCTCACGTATGATGGGTGCCGCACCCTCTGCCTCTTGCCCAATCTAGCATACCTGGCTGGGCTGGCCTCTTTGGCTCAGCCACCCGAATCCATAAACCTATCAGGTCTTCCCCTTACATACCTGAGTCTCACAACAAAAGGCTAACCTAATTAACAACAAAGGGCTTGCCCTGTGCTAACTGTTCCCGTCTTACCGTTTTGGTGACCTGACTTTCCTCTGAACGTTCGTGTGTGCCTGGCTGAGGGAGTGGAGGGCTCTTGTTACCTGTCTGGGTACTTTCCTGTTCATTCCTCACAGGGATTCCATTTCCAGATGCCCTTTTCACTTTGTTATATGTATGATTTTTAAAAAAAAATATTTTAATTATTTATTTACTTGAGAGCTACAGACAGGAAGAGAAAGAAGAGGCGCGGGGGGGGGGTGAATAGGTGCGCCAGGGCCTCCAGCCACTGAAAAACTCCAGATGCATGTGCCCCCTTGTGAATCTGGCTAACGTGGGTCCTAGGGAATCGAGCCTTGAACGGGGGTCCTTAGGCTTCACAGGCAAGTGCTTAACCACTGAGCCATCTCTCCAGCCCTATGTGTATGATTTTCCTCCATACTTTCCAGATGTCTAAATTTCCCAGGGCTGGCCTTTGGTATTTCCTTGCTCTGTTACATGTATGATCTCTGATCTCTTCAGTCCTTTGCTCTTTCCTTCTCCTCCTCCTTTTCCTTCTTCTCCTCTACATTCTCCTCCTCTTCCTCCTCCTTCTTCTTTTTGAGGTAAGGTTTCACTCTAGCCCAGACTGACCTGGAATTCACTATGTGGTCTCAGACTGACCTTGAACTCATGATGATCCTCCTACCTCTGCCTCCCGAGTGCTGGGGTTAAAAGTGTGTGCCACCGTGCCCAGCCCTCCTTTACTATTTCTCAATCCTTTCTGTCCTCTTATGTGAAGGGGCCCTTTGATTCTTGGGCTTTGCCTTCCACACACGGGTGTGCGCCTCTGTGAGAGATTCTACCTCCCTTCTTTCCAGCTCTGGCTTGAGGCAGGTAGCCTCTTCTCTGGATTCTCATTTTCCCTAAATAACCTCACAATTCATAATCTCTCCCTAAATAAATTCAACAATTCATGATTTATCCTTCTCAGTCTGATTTTCATTCAATTCTTTGTTAAAATAGACAAGGACCCCAAAGTTGGGGTTCATCAGCATCACTATCAAGTCTAAATGGACATATACTTAATAACAGCATTCATATACTAAATAACACACACAAAAGTGATAGACCAGAGGGGAGGAACAGGTACTCACAGCTGTGAAGAGTCTGGGAACTCTACCCATCACCACCCACACCTGGCCATGCTAACCCTGGCCCTCTGGGACTGCTTTCTAGTATGGTCATTGGGTGTATGTCTGGGCTAAGGGGAGGGAAGCTCACCTTCCCCCACCCCATACCCTGCACAGGACCTAAGGCCCTTCCCTCATAAAACAGTTTCTCTACTCTGTCCTTGGCCCTCTCTTTTCAGCTTTCTGCTTCAGGTGCATGCATCACCCCCTTTCTCCCCTTCTCTCTCCTTCCCCTTCTCTCTCTGCTTCTCTGACTCCTTTCTACCTCTCCCCTGTTATAATAAAGTCTTAGATCTAAGAACCTGTCCATCCTGCCTCTCCATTGTGATCCACAAAACCTAACAAAAGCTGGCTGTTTTAACACATGTTAAGCACTTCAGTACGCGTTTTTCTGCTCCGGGCTTAGAAGAAGCCATTTCCACAGAAGCTCTGGTTTCCTTCAGAACAGAACGGCACAGGTTGACTATTCCTAATCCCCAAATCCCAAATACTGCATGTTCAAACTTTTTCAGTATCAGCATGTTGCTCCAGATGGAAAATTCCACACTTCATAATCAAACTGCAGGCATGGTAAAAAAAAAATACTGTATGAAATTACCTTCAGGCTCTACGTGTAAAGTGTACATAGACACATATGAACACATGCATCACGGATGAGTTTCCTCTGTTTGCATCTACAGGATATCTTAAATCTGTGCGAATATTTCAAAATCTGAAAAAAAAATTCCAAATCTAAAATACTTCTGTTCCCAAGTATTTTGGATAACCAACCTTATTTAAAAACCAAAGTTTACGCTAATTGTTACAGGAATGTTGTATTCCTAAACCTTTGTGGAGGTGGGGAAAATATGTGCATATTCAAACAAACTAAACATACGCTGTAAAGTGTACTGTGTACCCTCGCTGTTTTAGCAAACTTGCGCTGCTATGTAGCAAAATACCATGGATTAGGTAGCTTCAGTAAGAGAAATCAGTGTCTTACCATGCTGGGGCACAGAAGTCAAGTTCAATGTGCAGATTCCATGTCTGAGGAGAGTTATCTTCCTGGCCTTTGGTTGGACACCTCCTATCCTCAAGTGATGGAGAGGACCAGCTCTATTCTCTTAGAAGGACACTAATGTCATTATGGGGACTCTACCCTCATAATTTTGTTAGGCCTAATTGTCTTCCAAAGGCCTGTCATCTAATCTCATTCTATTTCAATATATAAATTTTGGATGAACATAAACATGCAGGCCTCAATAACGATATACACGTTTATTCTACATTTTCATGTCTATATATTGAACACTGAGTTCACCCGGGTCTCTGTAATTACACAGGACTGTAAACCTACTTCCTTCTCCAGTGGTGCACAGTCGACTCACCTGTCTTAGTAGCTTACCCGTTTGTTCTGTTCCTCCCTCTGTCAAAATCTTCTTTAATGTAAGTTCCGCTCTGACCCTCTTGGTAGACACCCTCCTCATCTTGCACGGGTCATACTGCTCATGATTCTCTGTGTTTCCAAAATCCAAATTTAACTGGCGACCTGTATTTTTGTTTGTTAATGCTGGCAGCTCTGAGGGGGCACCCCAATTTCACTGCTCGGGGATGGCCAGCTGAGGCCTCAGGTATCTCTTCAGCCTCATTTTCCCCTTTGGCCAGGGGTTGATGTCTAGAAAGTCCCCCCTCCCCTTTGCTTCATTCTTTCTCCGTCCCTAAGTCCCCTTCCCAGGGCGGCCCTGGGTCATGTAGGTCCTTACTGCAACTGGGAGCTCAGGCTGCGGGACCTGCAGAGGGCTCCCGCGCCCACCAGGGGGCAGTGTCTACCCACGCGTGAGCGGCCCGCAAGCCCGCCGGGTGCCTACGTGAGCCAGGGCACGTGCGGGCGCAGGCCAGGCCTGCAGCTCGTGCCCAGGTGTGGACCCAGGTGCCTGTCACCCGGCCAGTCTGTCTGTCTTCCGAACCTCAGTTTTCGCTGCTGATTATGGCTTTGTGTGTGGCTGACAGTCCTTGATTGCCGTCCAGGACAGGAAGCTTAGCAAGCTGTCTTCCCCTTAGGAACTTGTTTAAGACAGTTAAGGGTCCTTGATTTGGGGTGGGGAGGGGACAGTGAGGCCTTTCCCAAAACATGGCTCTGACTTCTAAACTACCTTTGCATTTTTGTGCAAAATTTTATTATCTGCTTTTGTTGGAGATCTGCTATAATTGGACGCTGTGACCTTAACTCTCCTCCTGTGGACCCTCTGCTTCCTCATCAATAACAGACTAGCAGTATTTGTTCTGTAAATGACGGAGGCTGAATTGCCCGGAACAGGTGCGAGGTGCGTGAAACCACCTGGTACCTGGTGGGTTAAATAGGCTGCAGCTGCCTTTCTGAATCATTGGCGCCCCCTGCTGCCCTGGCCAGGACTTCTCCTTCCTGGGGAAAGAGTACCCAAGTAAGTCCTCAGGAAGATCTCAGGGGGATGGATGGGCTCCTGAAGGACGTTTGCTGGCCCCCGAAACAGTGCCTGGGGCCTGCAGCTCCCCTTAGCCATAGTAAAGTAAGAGGGGATGGAGATGACCCCGCCCGCCCTAGAAATCGTCTCTTTGTAGGTGGATCTGTAACATCCAGTGAGGGTTCATTTTTCTGCTCTCCCTCTATTTCTACCTTCACTGCCCCCAGTTTCCTCACAGGTACCCCCATCTTTTGGGAACCTTCTGGAGGCTGATGCTGTGAGGACGGAGGGCAGCAATGGCTTTCTTCTCGTACTTTCTTTGTCCTGCTGGTATCTAGGGAGGTCAGGACTGCGGAGGAGACGGTGGGATGTGGCTGGGACCAGCTTACGTTGTTGGCGTGGGGGCAGCAGAACCTTGGAAGGGTTGCTTGTCTCAGTGATAAACGGGGGGGGGGGCGGGGGGGGGGGCGGGGACGACAAGTGGCCCATGAATATGAGAGCTCTTTTCTCCTGTGAAATCGGGTGGGCGGGGGAGAGGGGAGAGGTGGGGCTGGGTGAGTAACCTGTTCATGCCGGAGACTGAAATCCCTGTTTCCAGATGGGGAGAGAAACTCAGAGACACATTTGATTTAAAGTCATTCATGCATACACACACACACACACACTCTTTTGTCTAGGATAGCAAGCTTAGCAATAAATACATGGAGGGAGGGGAGAGAGACAGATGGATTCTTTTGCACACCTAAAATTGTGAAATCGCATTTCTAGATTCTGCTTCTGAGTTTTCCATAGCACCCAGGGTGATGCGCAGCGCGTGTCCACTGAGCTCTCCTGCTCGCCCTGCCTGCCTTCCTATTCCCCTTCCTATGTCCAGGCTTGAAGCACCTGGGTTTTGACACCCATGGGGCTTCGAGATAGCACCAGCTTGCTGGAGTGAGTGATGGGAGCAGGAAGAGTGTCTCTAGCACGGGGCTTGGCTCTAAGCCTTGCGTATGTTACCTAAGCCTTCTCACACCAGCACTGTGGAGAGCGTCCTGTCTCCATTTTACAAGTGAGGAAACACTCTAGAGGTGTGGTAGGTACAGCCGGGTGGCTGGATTCCAGAGCTCAGCGCAGAAATAATCAGTCAAGTGAGGGGATGGCAAGGCGGTGTAAATGGAGTCATGCCTTTGACCCTTCTCCTTGGTCATCTTTCTTTCCCCAGTCTCCTTAGAATTTCTGCAGAGATGCTGGCTTCCAGCCTTTATGGTGGGGGGGTGAGGGAGGGTCCTTTGTGTCTACCAGACCCTCCGGGGGCTTTTGGTCCCTGGGCTGGGAGGCAAAGGCTTTGTTGTCTTTTCCACTAAGGGTAGCCAGAGATTTTTCTTTCCCTGTTGCCATTTTGTTAATGCAGAAAATTCTTTTAGGAGTGAAGTCACATTTTCCATGCCCCAAAAGCTGGGGAGAATCCACGAAGATTATTGTAACCAGAGGAGACTGGGGACAAAGGAAGCGTATAATTTTGTAAACAGAGGCCTGGGAGATCTCTGTGATGACTTTGTGTGTGTGCACGTGTGTGTACACACATGCGTGTAAGTGCTCCGTGGGGCAGAGTGCCACTCACTCGCAGTGGTCATGGGGGGAAGTTGAGTGTCCCAGAGTTACTTGAGCCCGTGTCTCTTACTGATCTGGATCTTGCCTTTTTTTTTTTTTAAAATCTGTGATTCTTTGTCCTCGGTCTCTGCTCCCCACAGGACTGGAGTTACAGATGTGCATGGCCAGCCCCACCCAGCTGTTTTCAGTGGGTCCTGGGGATTGAACGCAAGTGCTCTCTCAGGCTTCCTCAGGCCCTAATGCTTGCACAGGAAGTACGCTTAACCACAGAGCCGTCTCTCCATCTTGCCTGTGAAGACTTTTGAGGGGGAGAGGCAGAATGTGAAAAGTCTCAAAGCCGGGGCAATCAGGTGAGCCTGGCTCTCCTCAGACCAGTGTGCGTCTGAGGTTCCTTGTCCCTTTCTTCTGTTTTGGATCCAAAGCGTCTCTTGGGATGTCTGCTGAACCCTGAGTTGTTTTGCTGAGGAGGCGGGGCAGCCTCACTGTGCTTGGAGGTCAGGACCTGGGGTCCCAAAGCCAGTTCTTTACTTCAGTTTCCCCAGCTGCAACATGGAATGTGAGTCATTGACCCCCAAGAATCTTCCCTCAGCCTGGTGCTCGGATCAGATTCCATTCTTACCTGTTCGCAAATTCCACCATTCATTGCTGTCTTTCTGCTAGACCACAGAACTTGGGGATGTCTGCTCAGGGTTTTTTCTGGGGCCCCTCGATGCCACTCTTTGCTATGAATCTGAAGAGTAAATAAAGCTAATAGTGAGAGCTATACATACATTTTTATAGAGCTTCCCATATATCTTAATGCTCACAACAAATGTTCTGTGATCGACATGGCCTTTTTTTTTTTTTTTTCTTGTTAAGAAAGAAAGAGAGGGTTGGAGGAATGGCTTAAGCGGTTAAGTGTTTGCCTGCAAAGCCAAAGGACTCAGGTTCGATTCCCCAGGACCCACAATTAGACAGATGCACAAGGGGGTGCACACATCTGGAGTTTGTTTGCAGTGGCTAGAGGCCCTGGCGTGCCCATTCTCTCTCTCTCCATCTCCCTCTTTCTCTGTAAATAAAAATCAATCAATCAATCAATATTTTAAAAAAAGTAAGAGAGAGAGAGAGAGACAGACAGACAAAGAGGAAAGAGAGAGAATGGGCATGCCAAGGCCAACTCCAAATACTTGTGCCACCTAGTGGGCATGTGCTACCTTGTGCTTGCCTCATCTTTGTGTGCCTGGCTTATGTGGGATCTGGAGAGTAGAACATGGGTCCTTGGGCTTTGTGGGCAAGTGCCTTAACCACTAAGCCATCTTTCCAGCCATTTTGCTTTTAGAGAGAGTGAGAGATAGAGGACCTGTTCTTTTTACAAGAACACACTGGCCAAAAGGATGAAGGAGAGCCCAGCCTGTCAACCATTATCTGCAGAGCCTGCGTGCGCGACCGTGGCGTTCTGCTGGGCTCCTCTGGGCTCAGAGTTTCACAGATGTTCTGCTTGAGCCTGGACTGATTGTCATGAAACACCCAAGTCCTGGGATCCAGCTTTAGGCGTTGGGCAGGAAGATGGCTGGGACTAAATAGATGCTGTCTCACCATGAGACGGACTCCTTCACTTAGTGAGCAGTGGGGAAGATAGGCAGAAAGGAAGAAAGTTGAAAAATGTCAGGAGGAAAGGTGAATAGCAACATGGACAGTCTGAGGGAGAGAGAGAGGGAGAGAGGGAGAGCAAGCGAGCTCACAGCCGCTGTTACTGGTGTACCAGTGGGTGGGAGGAAAATTGTTTCAATCTGTGAGTTATGGCCATGCAGGTGCTGTGAGCGAGGGTCCTCAGGTCTGGCTAGGAAGGCCAGTGTCCCCTCTGCATGTGATTTGGGCCACCTACTGAGATGGCAATGCCTCCACCTAGGGAGAGAAGCCTTTGTGGAGCAGCAGCCAGGTGGATCCCACTTTCCATAGCCCAGCAGCCCGAAGCCTGCCCCTAGGTAGGCTGCAGAACTGTCCAAGCTTGAATGGGAGCCCGGAACTCTTTTACTACCGTTTACTCTTTGGAAAGTGAGAGGATTGAGGCCAGAATGTTGGAAGGGAGGGGGCCATGCTGTCCAGTGGGCACATTGGGACTGACTCCTCGGCCTGTGTTTATCCCTCACACTGCTCCCCCGCCTGCCCTGTGTCCCAGCAGGCCTGGCAGGTGCAGCATCCCAGACACTGAGGAGCAGGTATGCATGAAGTCCCTGCAAGTAGAATTTTTTTGTTTGTTTTTATTTATTTATTTGAGAGCAGCAGACAGAGAAAGAGGCAGAGAGAGAGAGAGAGAGAGAGAATGGGCACGCTAGGGCCTCCAGCAACTGCAAACGAACTCCAGACGCGTGCACCCCCTTGTGCATCTGGCTAATGTGGGTCCTGGGGAATCAAGCCTCAAACTGGGGTCCTTAGGCTTCACAGGCAAGCGCTTAACTGCTAAGCCATCTCTCCAGCCCTAGAATTTTTTTATTTTATCCTGCTTTAGATTCCAAGGCAGCATTCATTCTGAGTCTTCCTTCAAAGGAGTTTTATTTACTTATTTATTCATTTATTTATTTATCTGTCTTCAGACCATTTCTGCTCAGCCCTAGCACGAGACCTATGGTGAATGAGAGGAAGTAACCATTTCCCGCTTGGACCTAGTTTGAGAAGTGCCGAAATGAGCCACCTGTCTCTAAACTTTGCCACCATGCAGGCTTTTACAAAGCCTGACCACCAGGAGAAGATTTGGAATGTTAGGGTTTGGGGAGACATGCGAGTGAGTCTCCCCTTACAGCTGCAGCCCCTGTCCCCGGCCCCTCCCCTGAGGCACAGAGGGCTGGCACACAGTGCCACATTTGTCCTCTAGAGTGGGGTTAGGCGTTCTGCTCGCCTGTCAGACTGCTTGAGTTGAAATCCAAGCTCTGCCACTTACTATAAGAAGGACCCTTGCCTGTCTCCTCTGTAAGAAGGGGTTGAGTCTTCTGAAAAGAGGTTGAGGAAAAGCAGTCAGAACATAATGCGTGTGTAGACAGGGATAGAAAAGCGGCCCTCACCCTGGGCTAGGAGCAGAGCTCGGTGGAGGAGCTCTTGCCTAGGGAGGATAAGGTCCCAGGATCCTTTCCCAGCATCAAACAAAACAAAACACAAATATCACCCAAAATGAAACAGCTTTTTCTGGTCTCCTCATGTAAGATGTTCAAATCCTTTAAACTGCTAGTGGTGAAGGTGGGGTGCGATGGAGGTAGGCGGCAAGGAAGGGCCAGTCCAGGGACAGCATTTTCCAACGTAAATGCCATAGCAGTCTCCTTTCCTTGGGCAATCCCCACTGTTTTAACTCTAGCATTGCTCTTGCTGGCCTTGCTAGGGCCTGGGAGTCAGAGCTGATGAATTAAGCTCCTTCAGGATGAGGGCAAGGAGAAGAATGCCTCCAATCAGGTCCTGGGGAATATGATAATCTCAATCCCTCTTTTACCGTCCAAAGTCGACGCTCCCTCCCCTAGCCCGTGGGTCCAAATGGGGTATGGCGGCAAGAGACCTGTGCTCCAGCTGGGGGAACACACCAGGCTGGACCTCAGCATTGCCCCAGAGTGACTGGCAAGCTCCCAGGAGGCTCAGCAGCCAGTGTCCCTCCAGGTGAATATCAAAAGGCTTCAGGATGCATGGGGGTACACTTCCCTTGTAAAAATAAGCCTGCTGTGGGCACTGGGGGTCCCCACAGTTGCTTTCAGCCAACTGAGTGATAGATAGTAGAGGAGGGTTGTGTAGGTCCAGAGCAAAGAAAGACCATCCTGAAGGAGCTTAACTCATTCTCTGACTCCCAGGCCCTGGCGAGGCCAGTGAGAGCGATGTTAGAGTTAAGATGATGCACAACGGGGCCAGAAGGATGCCTGGGTATTGTCGGGTTTAGAGATATGCAATGGCTGTCTCGAGGTGGAAAACTGTGCATGGGGAGACGAGAGAATGTTTGCTCTATTCCACTCACCCTCGTACAGACAAAGAGGTCAAGGGGATTGCCGAGGCATGCTCTGACTTCCTTTCCACTTACTCTGGGATGGGTCTGGACCTGGAGGTACCTCGAGGGGGCAGCCCACCTAGCATTTTTTTAAAAAAATATATGTAATATTTATTTATTTATTTGAGACAGAGAGAGGGAAAGAGAGAAAGAATGGGAATGCCAGGGTGTCTAGTCACCGCAAATGAACTCCAGACACATGCGCCACCTTGTGCAGCTGGCTAACGCGGGAACTGGAGAATCGAACCTGTGTCCTTAGGTTTCGCAGGCATGCAGTTTAACCACTAAGCCATCTCTCCCGCCCTGTCCTCGCATTTCTGTACTAGAAGGTTCACTGCTGGAGAGGAGGGACAGGATTCGTGTGTCACGGATCTAGCCCTGAGCCCTGCTTCTCATTCAGACCCGTTCCCTCTGAGGCCTGCGCAACAATGTCTCTGGCACTGACCTCTAGAAAAGATGGTGACTGCTCACCAATTCCTCTTGTGACCCTCTGCTGCCTTTCCCCTTCAGGAGGTGCCTCTGGCTGCTGTCATTTGTCATTTCTTTTGTATCCTGACCTCCGTTGGCCCATCTCCTGGCAGCTTTGACCTAGTGAGGATTGTGGCAGAGTCTCAGTGCCAGCGGCATCATCTCTTGCAGTTTCGCTCTCTTTCTGCTCTGAGGGCAGCTTATTCCCCAACGCCATTCTCTCCCTACAGCCCTGGGCTGGTTCGGGCCGACGCTCACTCATGTCTCGTTGCAAACTCTTCTAACCAGGGGAGGAAGAGCCTGCGAGGGAAGTGCCACTCTGTCTTCCACAGGAGATCAAGGCCGCCCCTGAAGCAGAGGTCGTTCTGCAGGCTGTACTTCCTAGTCTTCGCCTAACTTCTACACCTGCAGGGTGTTTTCTGTGACTTCCCGGAAGACCTCTTGCGGACCTGGCTGGCCTCCCTGCTCCACACCCTCTGGAGAGGTGACCGGGTTTGGATTCTGATCTACAGCTAGCCAGGGCATCATGATGGGGCCTGGGCAGCCAGGGCAGATGGGTCCCAGTTATCCCCTCAGCTGAGGGCTGGTACCAGGCTGGTAGTTTCCCTGTGAGGAGGGATGGCTCTTTTCCAGTGCATGTTAGTGGGGGGAAAAAAGAGAGAGGCGAGCCGTTTCTTGTCTCTGCCAAGGCTATATGACCCTGAGTGGTCAGGCCCTACAGGATAATTTTCAGTAATGGAAGGAAGAGCCAGTGGAACATGGCATTTATGGCGTGCGGTTGTGTGGCGTGACGTGTCATTGCCATTGTCACCCCCTCAGAGTTACATTGTGATTCAAAGGTCCCAGGTTAGTTTTACACCAGGTTCACATGGGGATCGGAGCCACAGTGCGTGTGTTGGGCTTCCCCTGTGGAAAGGACCAGGCCTTGATGCTGTGGGCTCACAGGCTGCCAGCACCCACAAATCCTGTTTGCCATCCCATATGTCCTTTCCGGAGCGCATGCCAGCAGCTTGCGGAGGCTGTGGCTCTCACTGGAAAGTCAGGGCCCAGGGCCAGGAAAGTTGGTTCTTGTCTCCCAAGATGCTTGCATGGGCTCCAGGCCAAGCTCTGCTGAGACCTGGCGACCAACGGAGAAACCTTCAGCTTCCCCGCCACTGTGGGCTCCAGCAGGGGCCTCTGGGGAGGAGGCGAGCTGTGTGGAGGACAGGGCTGGCCGGCCGGATGGACGAGGCCAAACCAAAGTGAGGCTGGTTGCTGGAGGGGGCGCGGACAGATGGACGGATAGATTCTGACGCAGCCAAGTGCCGACTAGAGACTCCGATCCGATCCGGAAGGGGAAGGAGGTCCGGGAAGCGGAGTGAAAGCGATGACGGTGTAGGTGGAGCCTGGGACCGTGGCTGGAACAGGAGCTGAGCTTCCAAGACTCTAGTGAACTCGTGCTCTGAGGTTCAAGATGGCAGCCCCGGAAATGCTGGCTCCACTTTGTAAGAGGAAAGGCTTTAGGGAGGCACGGGAAGCTGCCTGTACCCCCACTCCACCGCTGGAGGGGAAGTGTGGGAGGCTTTCACCAGAGTGCATGCTCATGAGAACAAGGTTCCTGTCAATCCCAGCCCACAGAGTAGAAGCTGGCACAGACCGTCCTTCCTCCTTCCCTCCCTCACTTCCCCCCTCCCTCCCTTCCTTCCTCCCCTCCTCCCTTCCTTCCTTCCATCCTCCTTTTTTCCTCCCTCCCTCCCTCCCTCCCTTCTTTCTTTCTTTTGGTTTTTCAAGGTAAGGTCTCACTCTAGCCCAGGCTGACCTGGAATTCACTATGTAGTTTCAGGGTGGCCTCGAACTCATGGTGATCCTCCTACCTCTGCCTCCCAAGTGCTGGGATTAAAGGCGTGCACCACAATGCCTGGCAGATTGGACTTTCAAAAAAATGAACAAACAAAAAGCTTGATTAATTAATTTAGGCTCAGGCTAGGGCAATAGCTCAGTGGGTAAAGTGCTTACCTCATAAGCTTGAGGGCCAGAGTTTTATCCCCAGTATCCACATGAACATACTGGCCTTGGAGGTATGCATCTGTAATCCCAGTGCTGTGGAGGCAGAAATAGGAGAGAATTGATCGTCTGAAGTTGTCCTCTGCCCTTCACACGTGTGCCACAGTGTTCCATCCCCTATCACACTTTGCACACACATGCACACACAAAACAATTCAGGCCTATGGGTATAAGAAATAGAAAATCAGGGCTGGAGAAATAGATTAGCAGTTAAGGCACTTGCCTGCAGACTTGCCTAAGAGACACAGGTTTAATTCCCCAGTATCCATGTAAAGATGCACACGGTGGTGCATGTGTCTGGAGTTTGTTGGCAGTGGCTAGGGGCCCTGGTGTGCCCATTCTCTCCCTTTCCTTCTCTCTCCCTTTCTCTGCCTCATTGTTCTCTCACTTAAATAAATAAATAGATAGATAAAACTTAGAAAATCATAGCTTAGGGCAAGAGATAAAGGTCTTGTCTATATCTACTTGGGGTCCTGGAAATGCTTGACATGACATGTTTTGGGGAACACTTTGGGCCATCTAATTCAGGGAACAAAGTGAGAGAGGCTTCTACTTGGAGAAGGAGAAGGGTGAAGATTGAAGGTTTACTGTACTGGGATAATCCAGCCTAGAAGACCAAGGTCTCAAGGTCATGATTCAGGTGAATGGATGGAGGATCAGGCTTGGCCCAGTCCATATGGTGGGATTCCAGAAAAGGTGATCTTCAGAAATCTGGGTGGTCCATTCTCTCTCTCTCTCTCTTTCTCTCTCTGCCTCCTTCTCTGTCAAAATAAATAAGAAAGGGGAAAAAAAAGTGTCCAAATTCTTTCTTCTGCCCCAATACAGAACAACTGGCCTAATCTCAGTAGTTGTAATTCTAGCAGCTGAATGGACATCAGTTTCAGTCCAAAGATTTCATATTTATTTATTTATTTATTTATTTATTTGAGAGTGACAGACACAGAGAGAAAGACAGATAGAGGGAGAGAGAGAGAATGGGCGCGCCAGGGCTTCCAGCCTCTGCAAACGAACTCCAGACGCGTGCGCGCCCTGTGCATCTGGCTAACGTGGGACCTGGGGAACCGAGCCTCGAACCGGGGTCCTTAGGCTTCACAGGCAAGCGCTTATCCGCTAAGCCATCTCTCCAGCCCAAGATTTCATTTCTTTCTGTGCCATATTCCTCTGCTCACACCAGTCCATTGATATACAATGCAACCATGCACAAGTTTTCAGGGCACAGGCAGGCAGAATGAGGCAAGCCTCTCTCTCACACAAACTGCTTCTAGGCCAGTCCCTGACAAAGCTTTTTCTCACCCTCATAAGCTAGCTCTAAAGAGCCCATAGTTCTTACTGCATTCAGGTCTTTCAACTCCAACCAGATCCACCACGCTGTACTTATTGCACTGCAAGGGGCCTCTTAGGCCGAGGTTTCATGTCCTACCACATTCCTCCTCCAGATCAGTTCTGAACAATGAAAGCCACACAGTCAGGTTCCTAGCATCAATGGCCTACCTTCTTGGTCCCTATTTACTGTTGTAGTTATAACTTCTGCTTGGTGCTTCCTTCTCCGAACACGCCAGTCCATTACAGATTTACTTTGGCTCAAGTTCTCAGGATATGGGCAGAATGCAGCAATGACATCACATGAACTGCCTCTAGCCCGATCCTGACAAAGTCCTCTTTCTTCCCCCTCTGGGACCTCTCTGAGACCTAATAAGCTTGGCCTCCACAATTTACACTATTCTCTGCATGTAGGTCTTCCCAACATTCACCCAAATGGCCCGTCAAGCTCTGCTTATAGCATTGTACTGATTCTCTAGTCCAAAGGTCACATTCCATATTCCTCCTGTAAAAACAGCTCCAAAAGAGCAGAAACCACAGGGTCAGCTTCATCCCACCCATGGTCCCACTTCTTGGCATCCATTTCCCATTGCAATAACCTTGTTGCTGGGACGGAACATTTGACCCAAACCAGCTGATGGAAAGAAAGGGTTTACTTCAGCTCTAGTCTCAAGGGGAAGCTTCATCATGGCATGGCAGAACAGAAGCTGGGTGTCATGTCTTGCCGAGGCAGCTGGGAGGAAGCAGCAAGAGTGAGCTGGCTCTGACAAGGGGGGATTGAGCTATGATACCCCAAGACTGGCCCCTAAGCAACATACCTCCTATACCATATCAAGGCTCTCCCTCCCCAATTGCCACCAGCTGGGGATTGAGTAGGAGACTTGATCACAAATACATGAGGCTATGGGGAGCATTTCCCGTTCAGGTCACCACAATCACAGATGTCTCTAATGCCAGCACTCAGTAGATATAAGGAATATCACACATGAAAAGGCATTCTTTGGGTTACATAGAGAATTTGAATCAGCCTGGGCTATACAAAACCCCATTTTGAAAACTTTATTTATCTTTATTTATTTATTTGTGAGAGAGAGAGAGGAGAGAAAGAAGCAGAGAGGAGCTGGGCATGGTGGCGCATGCCTTTAATCCCAGCACTCAGGAGGCAGAGGTAGGAGGATCACCATGAGTTCGAGGCTAACCTGAGACTCCTTAGTGAATTCCAGGTCAGCCTGGGCTATAATGAGACCCTACCTCAAAAAAACAAAACAAAACAAAAAAGAAAGAAAGAAAGAAAGAAAGAAGCAGAGAGGGAGATAGAGAGAATGGGCACATCAAGGCCTCCAGCCACTGCAAACAAACTCCAGACACATGCACCACCTTGTGCATCTGGTACGTGGGTCCTGGGGAATTGAACCTGGGTCCTTTGGCTTTGCAGGCAAGGGCCTTAACCGCTAAGCCATTTTCCTAGCCCAAAACCCCATTAAAAATAAAATGAAACAACAACAAAAATGAAAAGTCAGACAAGGCATTTGGGAGGGTGAGATAGAAGGATGTTCATGAGTTCAAGGCCAGCCTGGACTCCAGAGTGAGAGTTCCAGATCAGTTTTGAGCTAGAGTGTGATCCTGCTTTAGAAGATGAAGTAGGCCTGCATTAGTCACTTTTCTCATCCCCATGGCAAAACCCTCTATGCACGACACTGAGGAGATGTGTATTTTGGCTCACCATTTTGGAGGGTACAGTCCACTGTGGGGGCTGCAGCATCAACTCTGTTCTGTCGCGGCGGCACAGGCAGCCCGAGTGTTTTCATGTGGGGTGGATTGGGAGGTCAAGAATGCAGGCTGGATCCTGGGGCATGCATATACTTCAAGGGCTTTCCCCTGGTGACACACTTCTGCAGCCACCTCCTAAAGGTGCCACAACTTCCCCAAACACCACCTCCATTGAAGAACCAAGGGTTCAAGCCCACGAGTCTGCATTTCACACTCAAACCATCCTAGATCCCATGCTTTGCTTTCCTTGATTCACGTGACATGAAAAGACCTGGTGTTCCCTTAGCTATGAGGGGGTGTTGGCATGGGACAGAGGCCGCCCCAGATTCTGCCTTGCTTAATAGGTGCCGTTTACATTGACAGATACCAGTAGAGTGGGCTAGGTTTGGGGAAAGGACTCATAATTCTGGCCTGGGAGAATGTAGTGGTTTTCAAATAGGTCCTCAAATTCTTGGGTATTCCTCTCCTCAGGCAGGGGAGCTCGAGTCATGCCCCTAGTTGTGGGGGTCGATTTAGTGACTTCTAAAATCTTCTGGTGACAGTAATTCTGTGCAACTCACAAGACTAGATGCTAGGAAGCCCCGTGACCATCTTGGTTCCAGTCCCTTGGCTCCCTCACTATGGGGCGGTCAGCTGTGTCACGAGAGGCCTGTGGCAAGAACTGAGCCTCACCTACCTTTCATCCTGTGAGTGAGACCACACGGGAAACGGATCTTCCAGCCCGCCAGGCCATCAGATGCCACAGCCCTGGACGACATCCAGACTCAACCTCATGGTAGACATGGAGCCTGCAGCATCCAGCCAAGCCTCCCCTGGGTTCCTGACTCTTAGAAACTGAGATGATGTCTGTTGTTCTAAGGGGCTCAGTTTTGGGGAGATTTGCTGTATAGCGACAACTAATAATGGCATTGGTTGTCACCCTTTTTTCCTGTGTGTGTGTAGCTGTGCACATGCCATGGTGCATGTGTGGGGCTCAGGGGACAACCTGAGATGTTGGGCCTCACCTTGCATCTTGTTTGAGACAGAACCTTTCTGGCTTTGTGGCTAGACTTGCTGGCCTGTGAGTTCCGGGATTCTCCTGACTCTGCCTCCAATGGCTGTGGGTGTGTTGAGATCGCAGGCACTTGGCAATACCACCTGTGGTTTTACGTGGGTTCTGGGGATCTGAGCACAAGTTCTTCTGGCTGGTGCAGCAAGCACTTCTAACCACTGAGCCATCTCCACCATCTGTGGCCATTTCTTGCGGCTGGAATTAAAATTGTGGCGTCGAGAGCGTGCAGATGGTGACCGAGCATGCAGGATGACATTAGGACAGGGAAGGGGCCATGCCAGGCTTTGTGCAGGTCTGTCTGTAGCCGAGGGGACTGTGAAACTTAGTGACTTTCAAACTGTCCCCTGCACTGTGTATGCACAGAGGTCCTGTACAGGAAGGACCTCAGGACATAGTGGCTCTATTGCGACCCAGTGGGAATGGCCTGTTGCTCTCCTGATGGCTAGGAGCTTAGGAAGGTTCTTTTGAGGAAAAATAAAGATCTAATCTAACCTCATTTCAATGTTCCAGATAAGGAAACAGGCTTAGGCAGGCACAGTGACTTGCCCAAGGTCACATAGCCTTAGACCAAAGTCTCCTAGGCTCCAGTATGGTGTTATTAGTACTGACTGGGTCTCTGCCTGCTCCATCTTCCCATGAATCTAGGGAAAGGAAAGCTGGGGGCACTATGTAGAACAAGCCCTCTGCCCCCCTTCATCCCCCATCAGGGATCCTGGCCCTGTTAGGTATATGGCTAATATGATCAGCTTCTCCAAGCCTCAATTTTCTCCTCTGTCAAATGGGTTCATTCTTATGGGGCTGGTGTGTGTAGAGGGCGAGGTTGTAGGCGTTGGAGGAGTCGTCCCCTGTGTGGACCTGTGCCAATGGAACTGAGAGGTGACTGCTGGGGAAGTGAGTGGGGGCGGGGATGGGCAGTCTACAAAGTCTTCAGGCTGCTCTGGCCAGAGAGGGGCCCTGGAGATCTGAAAACCCCCAGCATGAGAGATCTTCTGCTAGAGCAATTCCAAGACAGCTGCTCTGAACAGTAGTGCTGCCAAACTCACAATGGCCCAGGACCCCTGCCAATCAGGATGCCCCTGACCCCCACCGCCACCCCCATCCGATTTGCTGTGCAAATTGAAGCTTAGTGTCTAGCCTCCAGGCCCTCAGCTCCGCCCTCCATTACCTCCCTGTCCAAATACTTTTCTTTCTTTTTATTTATTTATTTATTAGAGACAAGAGAGAGGGATGGGGAGTGAGGGGTGGGGGAATGAATGGGCATGCCAGGACATCCAGCCATAGCAAATGAATTCTAGACACATGAGACACCTTGAACATCTGGCTTACGTGGGACCTGGAGAATCGAACCTAGGTCCTTGGGCTTTGCAGGCAAGTGCCTTAACAGCTAAGCCATCTTTCCAGCCCCCTGTCTGTGTAATTTAGAGATGCAAAGAAGTGATGTTGGGATTCAGGTAGCTGTATATGGGTGACTGAGCCCATCCAGGGAAGTGCAGTGTTTTATCTGTAATTGTACTGACTTTAGACCTCTTCTCCCCCGCCCCCCACAACCAGTTTCTCTGGAATGCTGCTTATGATCAGGGGGTCCCTGCTGAGCTGATCTGTGAGGCTGTTCTCTTATGACCATTCACCCTTCTGATGGCCCCCAGCATTGTTACTTTTTTCCTTGTCCCACCCCCACAGCCACTAGCTAGCTAATTTTCACAGTGTACTCTGTAGAAAGGAGCAGCAGTTCTGTGATTTTCCCCCTTCCAACTGGTAGATCCCTGCAATGTGCAGACCCCATCCTCAGGTCCCTGGAGGGTGGGCAGCGGCTCTGGCCACATCCACCCTCATGCCAGACACCCTGTCCAGCCTGCCCCGCCCCCAAGCCTTCAGGCTGTGTCTGAGGTTTGGAAGCCATTGAAAGTTTTCCCCTGACCCTGTGTTTTCTTCTCCCACTTCTCTTTACTTGAACTCATTTGTAAGGGAAAAACCATTTGGGGTGTTGTGTTTATTTTTTCCTTGTTCCACGGGAAATTACTCAGAATGTATAAGTATGTGTTTTCTTTAGAAAAATCGATTCCTTTACATTTTGGCTTTGTGGTTCCCTAGACAAGCGGGTCTGCAGAAACCGAGGTTTCAAAGAGAGCTCGCTTCCAGGAAGCCCATTTGGTTCAGATGACATCCTTTATCCTCAGGCACCAGCCACATGCTGTAGCACCCCCCTGCCTACTTTGCGGCCCCTTGGCTTTTCAAGACCCACAAGACTGAAGCCTAAGATGGCCAGAAGTCCCCAGCAGATTCTCCCTGGCTTCTCAGTTCAGGGGAGACACAGAGGCTCATAAGGGCAGGCCTGGGGGTGGGGCTGTCCAGAAGGGCCTGATACTTACTGTGTTTTAGCTTAACCTATCTCTTTCTCTCTCTCCTTGCCCTTCCCTCCCTCCTTGCCCTTCCCTCCTTCTCTCCCTCTGTATGGGTGTGTAGGGCATGCCAGGATCTCTTGCCACTGCAAATGAATATCAGATAAGTGTGACACTTTTTGTGTTTGCTAGGGTGCAGCAGCTGACTGAGGGAAAGGTTTTTATTTATTTTTATTTATTTTAATTTTGGCATATAGTCTCTGGCAGGGGAAAGCATGGCATAAGAAGAGGCTGGGCATCACCTCTGTCCCAGCAAGAGAGTGAACCAAGTTCTGGCAAGGGGGCGCTGGGTTATCATACCCGCCCCCCAAAAGCCACGCTCCTCCAGCAAGGCTCCATCTCTTAAATTGCTGTCAGCTGGGGACGAGGCATGCAGAACTCATAAGTTGAGAGGGGTCATCTGCCAATCCACCACAGTCAGTGAGCTGGGCAAACAGGTGCCTTGGATTGCTGAGCCACCTCCCCAGCCCTTCGCCTCTGCCTGCCTCGTGCTAGCTGGCGCATGGGCAGACTGTGTGAACTCTTGGTGCCTGGCCCTTTCTCCCTGCAGAGCTGGGCAGCTGGAAGCATTGGTGCAGAGGGCTGCTTTCATGGCTGAGGAGCCTAGGAGACTTACATATGCGAGAAATCAGTGCTGCTTAGCTTTCCCCTGCTAAGTGCTTATTTTAGCCCTTTCTTCCAGTGGGCAAGGGAGGATAAGAGAGGTAGGGGCTGGTGGCTTCTCATCACTGTCCCCTCTCCTCCCCGTCACGTGTGGCACATTCATATCCATGGCAACACTGGTTTCAGGAACATGAAAGCCACCCAAATGTTTATCCTGAACAAACGGCTGTCTCTCCACATGAGCGGAGCCTTCAGCCATAGAAAGGATGGCAAACTTGACATGAGATGTCACATGCATGAATCTTGATGACATTACGCCAAATGAAGTCAACTAGACTCACAAAGGCCAATGTAACATGATACCACCCCTAGAGTTGTCAATCCAGAGAGAGAAGGCAGGCCAATGAGTGCCAGGGGCTGAGGGCAGGGCCCGGGCATGCAGATCTGAGGTTGTTTCTCGGGTAGAGCGTTCCAGTTTTGGAAGGAGATGAGTGACGGCCGTGATGTTTGCTCAGCGGTGTGAACGTGCTCAGTGCCACTTAAAGTGGCGATAATGGTAAATTGCATGTTATATTTGCATTTTAACACTAGGAAAGGGCAGATAAAAATGAAAACACATGTTACCCTAGTGGGAGTCTGAGAGGCATGCTCATGGTAAAGTGTTCACCCCTGGGAGGAGCATAAAGGAGACTGGTTTCCCTTGGTATTTGGAGCAAGGAATAGTTAGCTAAACAGTAAGTTTCATTTTACCCTCAGCATTCATTCTACCCTGGGAGCCCTGTGGGAACCTAGAAAGCTCTCCTGCAGCAGAGTACTGACATCTGAGCTGGACTGTGAATGATGAGCCAAGCCGGAGTTTTCCAGTCACACCAGTGAGACCCAACTAGTCAAGACCTAGAGATGTAGCGTGAGGCAGAATGGAGTGGAGTGGTACCAGGTCCTCCTGGTTGGCTGGGCTTCTGGAAGCTGGGTGGAGCAGCTGGGAAGATTTGGGAAAGAAACACTGGGCTCAGAGTAAGAGGCTGCAGGCCCATGCCAACAGCTACATGGCAGAAGGTCTGTGGACAAGGTTGATGGCTGAAATACAAACATCTCCTCTCTCCTCAAATCCAAGGACACTGCCCTTGTGGGATCAAAGGAATGTGTTTCATTGTAGTGAGATGGACCAGGACCAGCTTGTGGGGTAACGTTTAGGGGCCATCTGAGTCCCCATTATTTGTATTCCTCAAGGTGGCCCCAGGGTCTTTCCGCAAAGCCTCTCCCCCTACTCAGTTCCCTCCATGATCTTCCACTTTCCCAGAGCCCCTCAGGCCCGTCTCCTCCAGGACTCGCCCTGGGCTCAGTCACTGGCAGAGAGCTGACTCATCCACCTCTCATCCAGGTAAGCCACGGGCCTGCATTCGGGAACCACAGCAGCAGGACCCCAGCTCTATGGGAACTTGGAAGTGCGATGTGTATCTACGCCTCAGTGACCGCATGTCCTCATATGGGAAGTGGAAAGAATGTGTCTGTGGCTGTATTGGTGACAACCCTTGCTCATCAAGGTGTGTTCTGTGCTGTGCGTGGAAGGGCCCTAGCTTAGGGAGAGCTCATGGGCATCTCTGACGTTGTCCAAGTGTAGGCTGAGGTGAGCGCGCGGCTGGCGCAGGAGCCCGTGACCCCTCCTTAGCTCTAGAACTCAGTGTGTTGGGGGACTCCTGACCTGCACCTTTATTGCTTTCACAGCTTGTGGGGTTCTCTTTCTGGTAGTCTTCCTGGGGGAACCCTGAATTCACATTCACAGGGGCTACAGCAGTCTTCTTGCCCCAGAGAAACACAATAGGCTTTCACCTTGGTGTATGTAAAGCCAAAAAAAAAAAAAAGAAAGAAAGAAAAAAAAGGTGGGCTGAACAGACCAGTCAATGATTAAAGGTGCTTGCTTGCAAAGCCTGATGGCTTGGGTTCGATTCCTCAATACCCGTGTAAAGCCTGATGCACAAGGTGGCGAATGTACCTGGACTTCATTTGCAGTGGCTACAGGCCCTGGAACACCCATTCTCATTCTCTCTCTGCTTGCAAATAAATAATCAATAAAAATATTTTTAAAAAAGGCAACGAAACAACAACAAAGCAAAGCCAAGAAGCTAAAAATACAAAGATTTGTGACTGCAGCAGGCGGAAGAACACAGGGATCACTTTCAGAGTCATGTCTTCCTTGAATGAAGGAAACACGAAGGTTTCTTTGGGGAGCTTTTGCGTGTCCCTACACACAAGCACTTTGAGGTCAAGCAGGATTCTGAACACGCTCCATTAAGGAGAACAGTCCTGAGCGTGGCAAGTTTAAGGTATTAGTTCTAGAAGAAAGAAGGAAGACATATTTTGTTATTTGCTTTTTGGGCAAATGTAGTTCAAGATGCACAAGTATCTTTTAAATAGAAGACTGGAGGCCAGGAGCACTTTTGGGCATGCTCAGTTTGTCTCACAAAGATGGTAGACAGGAAATTCTTTGGGCATGTTCAGTTGTCTCCTAAATGTTGTAGCTGATAAATACAAGGAAAGGAGAGGCTGGAGAAATGGTTCATCAGTCAAGACACTTGCCTGCAAAGTCTAACAATGTGGGTTCGACTCTCCAGTACCCACATCAAGCCGGACACACAAAGTGCTACATGTATCTGGCATCCATTCTATTCTATTGCAAATAAATAAATAAATAAATTTCTTTCTTTCTTTTTTTTTTTTTTTTTTACAAAAGGAAAGGGCATTTTGATAGCATGTCCATATAGGAGTTGTATCCTAAGGGGTCCTAGCCTTGCTTAGTGACTAACAGAAGCCTTGTCTCCTACTCTGTCCTAGAGGTGGCCTGGCTGCTACTGGGGTGTTGGGCCTTCTTGGGTCCCCCCGTGCTTCACTTGCTCCGGATGCATGAGTACACATTCATCTGGTAATAATTAGGCACCACTATGTGCCGGAATGATTGACAGGTCCTGGGGATCTAACCCCCAGCATTGTTTGGTCTCCAAGCGACTGAGGGCCGAGGGTCAGCAGAGTATGTTGAGTTTCAGGCTTGAGCTTGATACCACTGCTTGATTTAACTCTGGTAGGAGCCTTGAGGTGCTGCCGACCTTTCTTTAGAGACATGTTTTCTCTTGGGTCCTTTTGGGGATGCATATGTGTCAGTAATGAAAGGTTTTTCTTTAGTCTCCATCTTACCCATGAACACAGTGACTTTTTTGCCTGAAAGACTTTGGGTCACTTCGGTGCCTGCCATGGGGCCAGCAGACCTCTTCACACTCCTTCTTGTGGTCCCCAGTGGCCTCTACACCAAGCCAGACAGAGGAAGCCCTCCTCGGGGTCTTAGGGATAGATCCGAAAGCGATGAGTTGTTTAATTGCAGAATGAAAGACCAGAGTCTGGGTCACATCTCCAGAGCCTCAGCCGCTGAGGCCGCAGGGCGGGTGAGACTGAAGGCCGGGCTGGGCGCAGTGCCCTTCTCATTCCTAACTTCTCTCTTCTGTTTTTAGTTGCTTTACGTCCTGCTAAAATTTCCTTCCCAGGCAAAAAGTTTCCATCTCTGGGCTTGGCCCTAAAGTGAAATTCTTTGGAAACTTTCAGCTGAGTTTCACTTAGCTATTGTTGAGGGGAGAAGGTGGTTGGGGAGGAGGCCCTCCTGCATCTTTTTGATGATTTGAGCCCAGGGAGACTCAGAACTTTCTCTTCCGCTGCTCAAAAAGGGTTCAGCTGGGGTGAGGTAGCCCAGTGGTGTCATGGAAACAGCTGAGGGCTGGGAGTTGGTCCCCGTTCACATCCTAGTCTTCCCTGGGATGAGTCCTGCAGCCAAGTTGTTTTATCTCTCCGGAACCTTGCTTGCTGGATCTTTCCACCAAATTGTTTCCCAGGTTCTGTGTGCACAGCCTGAGGCGTGCTCACCAGATGCCTTCATCTCAGGATGTGATTTTTGTTTCAAACACGCTGAATTCCTATGCGAGTGGGCAGCCATTAGAAGGTTCTAGCTTCTGCAGATGCCTGTTTGACTTCAGCCTCCAAATCGTACTGGATCACATGGCTAGACCAGAGGCGTCTCAGCGCGCATGATGGAAAGCAGGCAGCTGGCCCGGGAGCATGAGCCTTGCCCCGCTCACCCTTCCTGTCTGGACTGCTTGGTTTTGCTTATGTTCTGCATCAGAGATCAGCTGGTTGGGAAAAGGGTCTGAAGCTTAATCCTCACATCCCGTTTGGTTTTGGAAATTAAAAACAAAACATTTTGTTGATTTCAGTCCAGTCAAGTAATTTTTTAGACAATCAAGTTATTGGTCTGAATTTAGCTGATTTTACTTTAAACCCATAACTTAAAAAAATGAGTTTTAAAAGATCTAGCCAGAAAGGGGGAGTTGGGGAATGTGGCTTTGTTGGTAGAGTGCTTGCTTAGCATACAGGAAGCTGGGTGTTCAATCTCTGGCACCAAATAAAAAAACAGTTCATGCTATCATACCCTACACTCCCGGCATTTTGACTAGAGAGGTAGGAGGTTCAGGAGTTCAAGGTCATCCTTGGCCACATATTAATATGGAGTGCACTTTAGGCTATATGAGGCCCTGTCTCAAAAGTCAATTTACAAAAAGAAAACAGGTTTGCAAGTTGATCCATGAATTAATTTCTTCTAGGAGTGTCTTCCGTAGGTAGTTTCTCAGAGGTACAGGTTAGATGACTCCGACGTGGGGTGACAAGAGAGCAGTGTGGAATTTTTAGGTACTCAGAAAGTTTCATGACTTTATTTGAAAGGGGGAGAATGACTGGGCAAGCCAGGACACTACAGCCACTGTAGACGAACTCCAGACACATGCGCCACCATGTGCACCTGGCTATCTGGCTTCCTTGGGTACTGGGGAATCGAACCTGGGTCTTTATGTTTCACAGACAAGTGCCTTGACCACTAAGCAGTCTCTCCAGCCCAAGTTCTATGACTTTGACAGTATTTCTGAGATATATTTGTAAACTGCTTAAGTGTGCAAGGAGAAAGGAAGGGGCTTCAAAGATCTTTCCCAGAGTCTGTCATGGCAGTAAGGTCCCCAGTATCCCTAGGGTCTCCTGGCAGTTGTGCCTGTGGGCAAAGAGGTGGATGAAATGCTTCTGGAAGGCATGCCAATGAATGCAGAGGGGAAGGGAGACTTTCTTATGTGGCAAGTGCAGGATTCTGCCCACCCACGTCCTCCCCAGGGAGGAACCTTTGCAGGCTGGCTGTCCCTGGAGGTGATCTAGCCCTTGACTCCTCACGGATTTTTTCTTGTCCAGGACTTTAAGGACTTTTTACCCCCAAAGTAGTTATGTTTTTTCAGAGGTAGAGATAGAGAGAGAGAGAGAGAATGAGAATGGGGGCCTCCAGCTACTGCAAACAAACTTCAGACACATGTGCCACCTTGTGCATGTGGCTCATGTGGGTCCTGGGTATCAAACCTGGGTCCTTTGGCTTTGCAGGCAATCACCTTACCTGCTAAGCCACGTCTCCAAGCCTTATCCAGGGCTTTTAATGTTTCCTGGCTGCCAAGCTAATGGGTCCTGGGAGGTTGGCTAAATTTCTGCTTTCTACTACTTTCTCCTCTCCTCCTTGTCTTACTTTGCCCTCGAGAGTCTTGTTTTCATCGTCACAGCCACAGGTTTAGGTGGCATATTTGCAGTTAGCGGGGCCAGGCTAGGGACGGCAGGTATTTTGCAGTGGCACGTGCCTCTCGTTTGCTGTAAGGGTACCTTTTGGCTGTTCTTGAAGTCATCAGGATTCCTCCTCACCGTTAGCTGTGTGACCACTGTGGGCAAGGCTCTGCGCTACCCTTCATTCGTCAGCTAGGGAAATGGAAGCTGTTGCTTCCAGGCCACCTTTGGGGAGACGTGAAGTGGCAGTTGAAATGTGTCTGACCTCAAAGCCTGTGTCTTGCCAAGCAGGCTAAGGCACGTCTTCATGGTCTGTGAACATGAGCCGTTCCAGTAGTTCCCAGCACCTAGTAGTGATAAATTCTGGATCTATGGTGCTAGACTCCCACTTTGCTGGATATGCTGGGTGCTGAGGAGGTCCTCAGAGCGGAGCCCCATTGGCTGTGTTCCCCAGAAAGCCTCTGGAGGCTAGGTTCTCATGGCGTTGTTGTCTATAGGCTTGGGGGTACTTTTCCCTAGTGAGCCCTTCCTCTGTAGGAAAGTGACAAGTTGTATTTTATGGCTATGTTGTTGTAGGCAAACACCATTCAGGTTGGATTCATGCTTAGCTATTCCTTTTTATTACACTGATTTCTTTTAATTTTAAAAATCACTAAAATGAAAGCATTTGGTTTCATTTTTGAGGTCCCTTAATGACAGTGTAGATCTTAGGCTGTGTACTGTACCTATTGACACAGTCACCCCTACCTACTAGAACAGTGGCCCCAAATCTCATCTTGAGTCTTCTGCACTCAGCTATCCCTCCTGTATCTGACTCAGGGCCAAACTCCACCCTTCATGCCCAGCTTCAAGGTCCAGGAAAATTTGGGCTCCCCACTGCCCTTATAATTCCCCCTTTTACCATCTCTCTAGCCCTCTAAGCCTGGCAGGGAATCGGCACTCCAAAGAAATACCCTGTCCAGGGCCGAAGTGATGGCTTAGTGGTTAAGGTGCTTGCCTGCAAAGCCTAAGGGCACCTGTTCAACTCTCCAGAGCCCACTTAAGCCTGTGTAAAAGGCGAGGCAAGCGCAAGGTCATACATACCCACCAGGTGGCACAAGCATCTGGAGTTCGACTGTAGTGGCTGAGGCCCTGGCGTGCCAATGCTCTCTAGCTTTCTCAAATAAAATATAAATAAAGAAATAGAGTAATTCCCTGTCCAGTTCCTTCTAATGTCACTTTAGACTCCCTTCTTACTCTCACCCAGGCTCTTTGACCTCATCTCCTTCTTTTATTTTTTGGGGAATGCTGACTTAGCACTCCAGGGACCTGGGCGGCTTGCTCTCTGGAGGGCGGTGAGCCTGCAGCAGTGGCCTCAGGGCCTTGATGGGGAGGGGTGTCTTCTCTCCCAAGCTCAGCTTTGACCTTGGTGGGTCTCCGGATGGTGGTATGGATGAGAGTTTCTGAAGTGTAGGACGAAGCCTTGGAGAGTTACCAGCCAAGCTGCAGGTTTGTCTGCACTCTTGTATTACAGCCAAGTGGAAGATGCCTTCTAACCTGGTCCTTCTGAGAGAGTTCTGCAGACGGGAGACTTTGTCTGGCCACCCTTCTGCCTCTTCCTATTCCCCATCTGCTCCCAGAACTTCCACGTGCACAGGTGAGTTGACATTAACTTACACAGCCCAGGTTGGCCACCCCTGAAGTCTTGATCTGCGTGTGTCTGTGTGTGTGTTTGTGGGGTGTTCACGCCAAACATGGGAGGAGGAACCACAACAAAGGCATTCATGGGTATGTAGGGTGTGGGGGTCTAGAAGGAAGAACGAGTGTTGAGCTGGCATCTTGCTGTGGTCTCAGGAAGTCTTGGCCCTGCGGAGAGTGCTGACTCCAAGAAATGGAGAACAGCCCAGAGCAAGGCCCCTCCTGCCGGGCACTCGGGGTGACGTGAGCCTCAGCTTTCAGCAGGGCCCTTGCTGTATAGCTACGTATTTTGATTTGTTGACTCTTTTTGTAAGGGGTTTGTTTATGTCTTAACAGAAGTGAGCAATTAAGACACGTGGCAATGGTGGCCCTTTGTCAAACAAAAGTCATAGATCGGAAAGAAATAGAAAACACGATTAAAACCATGTATGAGAAAATTGAAGTTATGAAAAGCAACTTGGAAAAGAAGCCAATGCCCGAAGAACAATAAGTTAGCATTGGAGTTGATTATACCCACAGTCCCATCAGGATGTTCCTTGTAACAAGCTCGCTGGAGTCAAACCCTGTTTGTAATAACTCAGCCACTTCCACACCAGCTCTTCTTACTCTGTAAATCGAGAACAACACCATAGATGCCAGTGGTGAAAGTCACTGCTTTTCAGTCCAGACTGGAATGATTCATGTTGGGGTTCCTTCTCAGTTTGTCATCCAGACACTCCCATGGTCAGTATGAGATTTAAGCTTTCCTGTGCTTCCTGTATGGATGCAAACTGGAGAGCAGGCCACCCTTCATGCTCACCCAGCACTCCCCTATTCCCAGAGGACTGGCTCCCAGGCTCCTCACCCGATGGGCCAACCCTGTGTACCATCATGTCTCCCACATGCCAGTCACCTGGCTGGCACTGAGGTGCGGTGGCAAGTCAGACCTGCGTGGCTCTTGCCATCGTGATGTTTGTAAAACACTTTTTGTTTGTAGTTTGAAGAGAAGAAAAATCCTCAGTGTATTGAAAAATCACTTTATTGCTTTGAATTTAAATACAACAAGAGGGTGTTTTTTTTTTTTTTTGTAGCCTGGTTTACTTAGTAGTTCTGGCAGGGAAATTTCTCAGAGTCTGCTATGTAAAAGGGCAAGTGTCCCTAGGGCCAAATCCCTTACTCTACCGAGTGGCTAAGAGTGTCTGACAATCACACATGGGAGCAGGGTTAGTCACCAACTCACTGTGCCTCTTGGACAAAAGTCTGTGGTGGGGTTTCTTGACCTGCTCAGCAGGGGAATTAGCCAGGGTGATTTCCCTACCCTGATGCTCTACGACATTTTTTTTAAATTTTTGTTTTGTTTTTCGAGGTAGGGTCTCACTCTAGCCCAGGCTGACCTGGAATTCACTATGTAGTTTCAAGGTGGCCTCAAACTCACAACGATCCTCCTACCTCTGCTTCCCGAGTGCTGGGATGAAAGGCGTGCACCACCACGCCCGGCTATCCACGACATGTTTAAAAACAACTCATAGAAGTTTAAGTCTAGGTCCTATGTAACTTCCCTGGGTTTACCTTGATGTTCACCTTCAGCTGTCCTGATCAGAGCAGGTCTGGCCGCTTTGCCAGTAGCTGTCTTGGTGTGATCAAAAACTCTTGTCATCCTCCCACTACTCTGGAAGCTGCAGCAGGATGGGACCCAGCTGCCGATGGCCACGGGGACTCTCCAGACCCTTTTGGCTGGAGAACCAAACCCCAGACTCAAGTTCCTCCGTCCATTTCAGCCCTCAGATGCCACAGGCATGGGTCTGGCCCCCACATGGATGTGTTCATTGTACAAATATGTATGAGAGCCTGGAGGTGCCACACCACCTCTGACTTCAGTAGGGAAGATTTTAAGGTCCCTTGTTCCATAGAGCTTACATTCAAAGGCAAAGGTGGAAGAGAAAGAAACACATACACGCACACATGTGAGCATGCACTTGGATGCCACGGAATGAAACAGAAGCCCAGAACTTGGGTGACTAGAGAGGTCTTTCCAAGGAGGTGACTTCAAGCGCAGACCTGTAAGGATTTGGGGTGTGAGACACTGTGACATCTGGGGGAAGACTGGATCATAGATCTGGAAAGCAAAGACCATGAGATAGGAGGGCGCTGGTTGGGTTTCAGGAGGAGTGAATTGACCAGAGCTTCTGGAACCTGGGGGGTGAGGGGGAGAACAATGGGCAGGGCATCAGTGCAGAGGCCGGGTTGTGTGGGCCACAATGAGTAAGGGTTTAAAATGTGATAGGAAGTCTTTGGTATTAGGCACTGGGTGTTGAATAAAGAGGTAAGTTGGATCTGATTTTATGTTTAAAAGAATCTTCTGGTATTGATGCAAAATACATAGCTCTTGCCTCCAAGGGAATAGGAAACAGTCTCTTCTGGAGCCTAATATGAGTGACCATAGTCCTTGAACCCAGATTGCAGTTGCTCCAAATGCCACACTCCCATGTGTTCACACCATTATACAGTTTTTACTGATACAGAACAAATAATCATAAACCAAGGCACTTTTCAAACACATTGGTGGAAGCATCAGGTAGATGGGTTATAGCAAAGTGGGGGAACCCTTGCTGTAGATCTCTGACGCTATGTGATGACGTTCCTGTCCTTCAGGCTGGTGGAAGCCAGGGAATCTGTTCATGCATTTCAGGATTTATTTAGATCACAGGACGTCAACTTTAACCATTAACATCACAGAGGCAGATGCTAGTTGGCCATAAAATGGGCTAAGATAGGCCAAGAAAAGTTGGCTGTGGACCTGCAACATCCTAACTTCTCCACATTAAAAGTCTAATCAGTGGCTTAGTCTCGCAGGGTACTCAGAGTAGGTGCCCCTGCTTTCCAGGAAACGTCAGTGCCCACTGGCTACTGTGCAAAGACAACAAGCAGGGCCAACTTAGGGATAGTGACGCGGGCGATGCTGGTGCTTGGTTCAGATGCAGGAGGAGAGAACTGCGTGGGCTTAAATCCATGGGTGTGGCACAGACCATGTGTGAGTCACCTGAAATGGCTCCTGATACAGAGCGAGTGTGCAGCAAAGAGCAAGGAGGAGACCAGAGCACTGGGGAACAGGTCAAGAGCAGAGAAAGGTGGCAAGCCCATGATGGCTCCAGCCAGCCCAGGTCAGGCTCTGCAGTTGCCATCCTTGTTTTGCCTGCTCTGGCCATGAACACGGTGTGAATATCCTGTATGCATCCAATACTGGCTGTTCAACCTGGTGGCCTTCCACACCTTAAATGTCCGTGATTTCTTCCTTCCTTGGTGCGTGCTTCTCTTTTGGGACCTGGACCTCCCACACCAATGCCTTAGCATCTTTAGGCCTTTCCTGTCTGCACAACCTCACCGTCTCAGCTGTCACTACCCTGGCCACAAACACTGCCAGCGGTCCATTCTGGAGGAGGAGTTTTGGGCTCCAGCATTGCCTGTAGCTTTGCTCCCACCACCTGGGCAGACCAGGCTGGATCCTCAGAGGCCCCCACTTCCCTCCAGTCTGACAGCTGGTGGGCCCATAGAGGTTCCTTGCTCATCTCTGTCTCCAGCAACCCTCTCTGTTCTTTCTGGCCTTGGCCAGGAACTGCTGCAAGCTGCCCAGTGAGTCAACGCCCAGTAGGGAGGGGGAGATCACTATGCTTGGGTGGGTTTGGATGCGTGAGGAACAGGAGATAGGGGAGAGCCTGCAGACAAACTTCCCTCCCTTCCTCTGTCTGATGGACCGTCCTCAGTGTGGTGTGGCGATTGTGCTAGGGTGTGTGATGACGCCCTTATGTGAGAGAGGATCTGGCTGGGCGTTCTGTGAGGCTGTGGGCAGTTTGGTCATGCATTCCTTGAGTTTGTTTCCGTTATTTAAAAAAAAAAAAGGCTGTCCTTTTTTTATGAGAGAGAGAGAGAGAGAAAGGAAGAGAATTGGCACACCAGGGACTTCAGACAGTATAATTGAAATCCAGATGCATGTGCCACCTTGTGTGCATGTGTGACCTTGTGCATGCATCACCTTGTGTGTCTGGCTTATGTGGGATCTGGGGAGTTGAACATGGGTCCTTAGGCTTTGCAGGCAAGTGCTTTACCCTCTAAGCCATCTCTCCAGCTCTGCTTCCCTCATTTTTGTGTGTACTGCCTACTTTTCTTTCTTTGTTTCTTTTATTTTTTTTTGATTTTTCAAGGTAGGGTCTTACTCTAGTCCAGGCTGACCTGGAATTCACTATGTAGTCCCAGGGTGGCCTTGAACTCTTGGCGATCTTCCTACCTCTGCCTCCTGAGTACTGGTATTAAAGGCATGCACCACCATGCCTGCTTTCCTTGCTTTTCTTTCTCTTTCTCCTTTCATTGTTACACCTACTAACAAGCCTTGTCACTAATGGGTGCTGTTTGTGTTGATGTTTGCCATCAGGTGATTCCATTAGGGCCCTGTCAACCAAATCCTTGGTTCTTTGGCTATGAAGGGGTGGGCCTATCCCAAGCCATATCGATAGAACCTTTCCTTGGCATTTTGAAATTTGGAATAGAAGGAAAAACAGTTGTACCATGTGGCATTGAACCTGAAGGTGTGAGTCTGAGAGCTACTGGAGGATATTCCCCAAGGACTGTAGGGGAAACCTGTCTGGTAGAAGGAAGCAGGCAGAAGCAGAGATGATCAGCATGGAATGTTCTGGATCTAATTGCTCCTGAGACTCAGTTGAACCCCTGTCTATTCCCTAGTTCCCTTCCATGAGGCACTGGAACCCTTGGCCCTGATTGATTTAAGTGGCATTTCTTTTAAATTCATTTAAATAGATTAGTTAGGTTCCAGACCAAAAGTAGACATCACTCTGAGTGTGCCACACAGGGAGTTGAGCATAGGGAAATGGTTACACAGGGATGGGACTGCTGAAGATCCAAAAAGGAATTAATGACACAGAAGTTTCTCTCATACCTACCTAGGGCTCGAGGGACATCCCTGACCACTAGGATGGAGGTGCTTGGCAGAAGCTGAAACCATGGCCAGCCTGTGTGGTGACAGCTAGAGCCATGGAGTAGATGTGCTGCTGCCTGAGGAGCTGCCCAGAAATAGTGTGATCTCCCTCTTCCTGTGCCTCCCGTTGAGCAGTTATCCGGCAGTCAGTTTGCAAAGGAGCTTGGGAAATGTGGTCTGCAGCCTGAATCAGGAGAGCCAGGAGCTAGAAAGTGGGGAAGAACCGGGCCAATGGCCGACACACAGGCAGCCTGAGAGTTTGTTCCATGGTCTGCTTCTGTCTGTAAACCCAGGAGCAAAGACCCTTAGCCTGAAGCGCCATCTGCAGCTAGAGCACAGGCATCTCCATTCTTTGGTGTGTACATGTAGCATGTTTGGGGGATGTGTGTGTGTGTGTGTGTGTGTGTGTGTGTGTGTGGTGTACACATGATAAATGCATGCATAGCTGCACCTGTCACTCCTCCTCTATTGCTCCCTCACTGAACCTGGGGCTCGCCATTCTTTGGGTAGACCAGCTGACCAGACAGCCCCAATGCCTCTTCTGTCCTTGATGCACCCCCTCAACATTGAGGCTTCAGGAATTGGCATCTCAGAGCTCGATACCCATTTCCCTCTCAATTGGCTCCAACAGAGGCTCCAAAGGTCTCAGTTCCCCAGAAGGGTTCAGTGGGGGTCTAGCCAGTTGGTTTCCTTCCTGACCACGAGCCCAAACCTCCTCACATCTCCCAAGGCCTTACCTCACAGGGCCATTCCCCCTTCTCCAAAGGAGTGTGTGTATATATGTATATATCTATATAACCTCTGAAACCTCCCCAGGCAATCTTATCTCTCTTTGACTGGCTTCTCCCTAAATTTGTGCCATGTTCTCCCTGTCTGTCCCTCTGCCCCCCTCTCCCCCCCCACTGCACATACCTTTTCCTCTCTCTCTTCTGTTCTTTTCTCTCACTCTCTCTCCACTCCTCAGTCCATAGTTGGTTGGCTTTTCCTCTGCCTCCTTCGCTCTTCTGCCCCAGGGTTTCTGAAGTTCCTGTGCACCTGCCAGAGCCAGTGGCGGAGGCGCGGGGGGTACTCTGCAGTCCTTCTGAAGCCGCAGTTGCCAGGCTCCTGTCTTGTGCCCCTTGGCTTTTTCTCCATTTCTCTGGGCCCTTCCACCAACACCACCCAAACCATGTCACTGTCCCACTGATCTGCCCTCTTCTCTCTGATCCCTGGGCTGTGCCTCTGACACAACATAAACTTCTCTACTCCAGGCGAATGGTGTCTCAGAACCTCTACTCCAAACTGAAGAACAGGCATGCGTGGCTACCCCGGCCTTTTATGTGGGTGCTGGGGCTCAAACTGAGGGCCTCATGCTTATGCATCAGGTTGCCCACTGAGCCATTTCCCTAGTCCTGTGCCATGTCTTGAAAGTGCTTCACAAAGGATCAGGGACAGCAGCAGTTCTATTGACTGTCACCCCCCCCCCCAAGTCCCTGAGAAATTCTGCTCCCTTGGAGGATGTGCTGATTCTCCCAGTACGTGTTTTCATGCCTTTATACACACATAGGGAATCCGCAGCAAGTTGGGGTCATTATCTCGGGACTCATCTGAATCACCTTTGAAGGCCTCAGATAGGATCACTTCTTGCTATCTAAAGGCTCATGTGCAATTTTGAAAGTAAAGAACAGCATATCTGGCATTTGAACTGCGTGTGGACTTGCTGAGTCCTGATGATGTGGCAGAGAAGGGGAAGGCTGGGCTCATGTGAGGGATTTCCAGACTCCAGAGTGACCCGGATGACTTCCTGGGGGCTGGCCAGGCCGTAGGGGTTGAGGTCCAGCAGAGCTGGGTAAAGAAGTTCCTGGGAACCTAATGGGGACAATTTGGGGTTTTGCAAAGCATCTGTAAGGAGGCCCTTGTACATATGTTGGGGCCGTGGCACTCTATACATCTATATTTTAAAGTAAATCAAAGGCTCTCTGAGCAAACCACATGGGGTTAGATGGGCTTGGAGTCCTGTCCTGAAGCCTCTGCTTTCTGGCTCTGCAGAGCCTGTGGTGACCCCTCTGGCTGGAGTCGGGTTGCTGGCTCCTGCTGGTGACTCACTGTACCTCCAGTGGGCAGGCAGCCTGTTGGACTGGGTCTCAGCTCGCCTTCCTGTGGAGCGGAAGGAGTGCTGGGGTGGGTGGCTGGGCACATGAGAACATAGGGAATTTTAATTTGGAGTATTTGTTGAATTTCCCCTGTCCATTTCTATGTTGCCAGCCTCAAGATGAAGTTCTTCATAGAAATGGTCAAGTAAAGTGAGGTCCATTATGCTGGTCTCTGTGAAAAGGGGAAAATTTCTGACAGAGACACATGGAAGAAAGACCAGGTGGGGATGGTCTCTACAGGCCAGACAGAAGCTTGAGGAAAACGCTTTCTCTTCCTAGGCCCTGGGAGGGTTAGGAATCAACCTTGCTATGCCCTTGGTTTTTATAATTCTCTTTAACGTAGAGGCCCGAGGCAATGAATAGTCTGCTCTCTTGTCGTTTTCTCACTGGAGGTATCAGGAGATGCCCTGTCTCCTTTTCTTTGTCTTCACATCCATTCCTCTGTTATCTTGAAGCTCAGCTCTGAGCTCTGTATGATGTTTTCACCGAACACATCGGTTGTCACTCTATGCTTGCAACCCCGCAAGTTTCTATCCCACTCCAGAATGGAAGGGGAAACGTCTGGGTGTCAAGGGTCAGTTGAGTGTAGGTGCTGTGCGATGAAGGCGAGTCTTTGGGAGGTGCCAACATCCTTCAGAGAGGGACGTGAGGTAGCCTGGGGTCAGCAAGCAGGGAACCTTTTACTACTTTCTGCCCTAAAAGCTTGGTGGAAAAAATGGGCCTTGAAAAGCAAAGATGGCAGTTCTATCTGAAGATTGAGCTGACAGTGAAATGAGTTCTAAGGACCTGTGCACTAGTCCCCAAACCTGGCTAGATCTGATTCCTTGGAGAGCTTTGCAGTTTTTCAACTGTTTTTTTTTTTTTTGTATTTTTTAAAAATTTTTTATTTATTTATTTGAGAGCGACAGACACAGAGAGAAAGACAGGTAGAGGGAGAGAGAGAGAATGGGCGCGCCAGGGCTTCCAGCTACTGCAAACTAACTCCAGACACGTGCGCCCCCTTGTGCATCTGGCTAACGTGGGACCTGGGGAACTGAGCCTCGAACTGGGGTCCTTAGGCTTCACAGGCAAGCGCTTAACCGCTAAGCCATCTCTCCAGCCCTTTTCAACTTTTTTATATGAATGTGTCATGGCAAATAGTGAAGCCCTGTTCTTACAGGTGCTACTTAAATAAAATAGTGCAATTAGAGCTTCTTTCCTCATTTTCCTCTTTGGAACTTTATAGTCATAAAATCATACAGATTTCTTAGCCCTATACCCCACCTCCTATGTCAGGTGTTCCCAAGGTGGGGCCCAGGAATCTGTATTCCGCAAGTTCTGCCGTTGCTAGGACTGCTTACGTTCCAGAAGCCAGGCTCTCCATCAGGCCCAGCTCTACTGACCAGGCTATCAGGCCCTTGGCCTTTGCTTGTTTTAAGGGAATGCTTATCTTACTTTTGGCCTGCTGGTGCTGCCTTGGAGATGAGGTTGGGGATGGAGGACTTTATTATTTCTCTCCCTGAAATCTTGGTGGAAGAGGTCAATCAGGCAGTTGGGACTGAGGAAGTTCATGAATCAGGGGCTTCTAATGGTTAGAATGGAATGAGTATTTGAGGAAAAGAGAAAGATGAGGGTGGAAGGGGGCAGTGGGAGGGAGTAACTCCTATGGGAGAGCATGGAGTTCACCCTTGTGTTAGGATCTGGAACAGTGAGAATCTAGTGACTTCTAAGACAAACTTCTCTCTTGGTTAGGCAGTAGCTAAATTCTCACCCCCTCTTCCATCAGTTGTGATTTCAGTCCTTTCCTTCCTTCCCTAAATTAAAAAAAATATATTTTATTTATTTAGGAGAGAGAGAGACAGGCAAATAGAGAGAGAATGGGTGCGCCAGGGCCTCTAGCTACTGCAAACGAACTCCAGACACATGTGCCCCATTGTGCATCTGGCTTACATAAATACTGGGGAATTGAACATAGGTTCTTAGGCAAGTATCTTAACCACTAAGCCATCTCTCCATCTCTGTCCTTCCCTAATTTTTATGATTGCAGGCTAACTGCCTTGAACCTTAAAAAGTTTACCTAGCCGGGCGTGGTGGTGCACGCCTTTAATCCCAGCACTCGGGAGGCAGAGGTAGGAGGATCGCTGAGAGTTCGAGGCCACCCTGAGACTCCATAGTAAATTCCAGGTCAGCCTGAGCTAGAGTGAGACCCTACCTCGGAAAAAAAAAAAAAAAAAAAAAAAGTTTACCTAATGCCTTATTTCTTATTTTTTTAATTGAGAACTTTAACATATGAATATATAACCATTTGATTGTGGTCCTGCCCTTTTGTTTTTTTCCCCTCTCCCCACCCCAGCCCCTGAGGACCCTCCCCTTTCAAGGAAGCCTGCTCTCTGTTTTGTCTTCTCCTTCCTTTTGTCTTCCTCTGCCCTTCCTGGTAAGCTGCTGATGGGCTCAGAACCATGCTGATCTTGTTGGTATTGGTAATCACTGTGGAGTCACGAATGCCCCGTCTGGTTTATCTTGGGAGGACAGCAGCCCAAAGCATGCCCGCACGTTCCCTGTGGATCTTACATGCTTCCCGCCTTCTCTCCTGTAGCGGTCCCTGAGCTCTGAGGGGCATGACAGAAATCTCCTTTAGTGCTGAGCTCTTGCAGCCTCTTGTTTCCTGCTTTGGCGAATTGTGAGTCTTCTCTGTATCTACGATCGTCTCCATTCAGGAGACCCCGTGGCTCACAGAGCTACGCTCACATCCTTGCTGTGACTCCCTCCGCAATGCTCCCTGGGACCTCATGAGTGTGACATTGACTCATCCAGTGCTGCTGCTCATCATTTTCATGAGTCTTGGCTCTCTCAAGTCCCAGAGCCTGAGTGGGGCCTGGCTGAGAGATGTCGCACACTTCTAGTCGCCCCCCCCCCCCGCCACATACCTCTATTATGTCTTTCTTTCTTGATAGGGATGAGGAGGTGGCTCATTCAGTTAAGTGTCTGCTGTGTAAGCATGAGGACTTGAGTTTGGATCCTTAGTTAAAAACAAAAAGCCAGGCATGGTGGTATATGCCTATAATCCCAACACTGGGGGACAGAGACCAAAGGATCCCTGGAGCTTGCTGGTTAGCTGTTGGTAGACTTCAAATTTAGTGAGAGACCTTGTCTCAGAAAGTAAGTTGGAGAGCAGTCAGGGAACCACTGGATATTGACTTTTGGGCTGCACACATGTGTGTATATGAACACATATGTACATATGCATACTAAACACACACACACACACACACACACACACACACACACAGCCATGGTATCGAGACCAAATTCATTTGATGCAAGTGCTTTGAAACTGTTAGGTGTCCAATCTTACCAGTCCGACCTCAGTGTCAAGACTGAATGTTATCTCCTGCCGTATCACTCTGAATCTCACCCTTTCCATGCTGGTTCAGAAGTCATCATGTTAGATTTTTCTCCTTCTCTCCAGAATCCCACCACAGTGCCCTTTAAATTGCAATTACTGGCTTCCAGACTGCGCATCACATAAAGACAAGAGCCATTGATAGTTGTTATTTCCAATGTCTGCCTCATCCTGGGGGATGGGCAAATGTGTCACATTAATGAATGAAGATTTTAGGCAGAGGGTGACTTTGCCCCGTCCCCAGTGGCCCAGGCTGCAGAGCCATGCCTGGCGAGGATCCAGGCCTGGATGGAGATACCACCACAAAGAATCTCATTACAGTAGACCCGTGGGAGGCCCTGCTTCTCGCTCACTCCCCGCCAGCAGCCTGCCTTCCCCTACTTAGCCAACTCACTGGGGCCATCTCCCTCCAGCATCTCAGTCTGTTATAACTCGAAGGCAGCCGGCTTGACCGGCATGCCCATTTCAGAAGCCAAACATATAATTCCAGTTATGTCCGGTGCCATTTGGAAGGAAGCTCAGGTTTCCCTAAGTGGAAACAGCATGCTCTGAGAGTAATTATGGGTCAGAAAGCATGTTCTGCAGCAAGACCCAGCATTTATGAGCAAGGGTTACCCTTTCTGCTTGGTGACAGGGTGGCTCAAGGAGAACATAATCACTTCAGTTCAGCCCAGTTGTATTGTTGGTGGTTCTGCATCATCCAGGAGCAGCAGGCCAGATGGACACTGGCATATTGGCTGGGATGCCACATGCCAGTTGTCTAGGACCATGGTTTTCAGTGGACCTCTCAGGGTTCCTCCTTTTTATGCTTGTGTCTTGGAGACAGGCCCTTCATTAGGACTGATGGAGCCTTGACCATTAGTTCCTTCTCAGTTTTTGTGTCATGAGGCAGTTAACTGGATGGCTTTAAAGAGTTGCATGTCACCTAATGACATCAATGGAAGATATTGAGTAAAGGAAAGGTGTGGGGAGAGCTAATTAAAATCTAAGAGGGTATGAGTAAGTCATATGGAAACCTACTTTTTTTGGACAATGGCACACCCAGAAACCATAGATTGTTACTAGAACATTTTCAGTGCTGGGGATGGGATACCTTCCAGTGAATTGTTGGTCAGGGAGGTCCCTGATGCCTCCAAAACATTACAGGCTATTGTTGAGGCTCTTGGTTTCCTGCCAGGAATAGATGGTATTGCTGAAGACTCCACATACTTGGGCTGCAAGGCCACTGATAAATCTTGCTAGAGCTGAGCTGCAAACCTCCTCCATGTAGACCAGCTGACAGAAAGACAAAAAAAAAGCTACACTGCCTGCAGTTCAATGGGGGAGAGAGAGATCACCAGTGAAGATACTCAACAGTGGACACTGAAGCCTTAAATTTGGCCAGCCAGGCAAAATGAGTTGATGGGTGCAATAGTGGCACATCTGTTATGGGGGAAACCAACTGCTCTCTAATTGGACTGGAGGCCTGCTCCATGGGAGGGAATATATTCCTGATACTGAAAACCTAGAACAGGGGTAGTCATGAGCCCTAGGGGTGTAATGTCTTCTGATGTCTGGCTAAATGTATATACTATGCTCACCAAACTGCTTGGTAAGCACTTCTTTTAATGTCCATACCCTTATATTAATGCTACTCTCACTTTTGGTTAGAGAAGCTTCTCTTTTCAGATGGCAGTGACCTTGGGATGACACTCAGAAGGCACCACAGTGCTGAGAAGAAGTGACAGAGGAGTGCTCAGCACTGAAATATCTCAATCACACCTTACAAGGCTCAGGGTCCATTGCAGAAGAGGTGGCAGAAAGAATGTAAGAGCCAAAGGAAGGGCAGGACTCCTTACAATGTGCTTCTCCAGACACAAAATGGCCTGGATATTCATGACCTCACAGCACCTGTCACTACCTACACAAGACCATCATAATAGGAGGAAAAGATAATGATATCAAAATAAAATAGAGACTGATTGAGAGGTGGAGGGGATATGATGGAGAGTGGAGTTTCAAAGGGGAAAGTGGGGAGGGGGAGGGGGAGGGAATTACCATGGTTTATTGTCTATAGTTACAGAAGTTGTCAATAAAAACAGTTACATGTTGATAGAAGTTTAACACCAGCTCTTTGGTAAAAATTTTAAAAAAGAAGTAAAGTCCCACAATTACAGTGTCTGCTGAGTTTCATGTTGCTAATACTTTTAACATGATAAATTTCAGACTATAGTGTGGAGACTTGGAAAAAGCTGCACACCCTTCCCACTGAGAGCCAGCCTACGCAGAAGGAGCCAGCCTAGCACATCACTCCTGCTAATTTTACACTTGCAAATTTCTTCCATGTTGTCTAGCTGAGTCTTGTCCAGAGGTCCTCAAATATGCTGCTGACACGTCATGCCATTTGTGCTCCATAAATGGTCAGTCATCTGTACCTGTACGTGGATATCTTCTGGTCAGTGCTGGCATCACCATATCATATGTTGAAGTGCTAACTTCCAAGGTATTAAGAGATGGGGTCTTTGAGATATGACATGGGGCTCTTTCCAGACATCAAATCTGCTGGGTGCCTGGACCTTGAATTTCCACCTATAACTGTGAGCAACAAAGCCACCCAGACCATGGTGTTTGTCATTGCTGTAATTAACCTTCTCCTCGCCGGCACAAAGCACCGGAGCAAAAGCAGTCATTGGGAGGAAAGTTGTTTGTTTTGGCTTACAGGCCTGAGGGGAAGCTCCATGATGGCAGGGAAAAGATGGCATGATCACTGGCTGGACATCACCTCTGCCACTGCAGGTGGGAAACAGCAGCAAGAGGGTCAGCAGAGCGAATGCTGGGGGGTCAGGGCAAATGAGGCATCCAGGTCCACCCCCGGCAACACACCTCCTGCAGCACGGCTCCACCTCCCAAATTGCCATCAGCTGGGAAATCAAGTATTCAGAACACATGAGTTTATGGGGGACACCACCACAGGTATAGCAGACTGAAAGGACTGAGCGAGGTATCTTTGAGGAGAAAATGAGCGAGACCCAACACCTCCCTGCAGAAACACTGGGTTTAGTTGGGCCTGTGGTGTTAGCTTGCATGAAGTGAGAAGCAGTAACATGGGGAGTCCAGACAGAAGGGAGCTGAGATGTGCAACAAGGCCCTATGTAGTGAGAGGCTTTTCTGCAAAGAGATTAATTTTTGGAAGGAGGGAGATACCACAGATTCAGCAGAGGGTCAGGGTTTTAGTAAGTAGCCACTAAATAAAGAGGTGGCACTTGGGAGGCTGAGGTAGAAGGATTGTGAATTCAAGACTGTCTCAAAAACAAGCAAATCTACAACACAGTGAGAAAACCAGTAACACAAAGAAAGGAGCCGAGTCCTGAGATCTTTAGGGAGAGGTTTTCAGGGAAGTGGTACAGTGTGAGTTTCCCGTGCAGTTCTCTATGCGTTGTCAGAACTGGGGAGCAGAGGAGCTCATACTTAATAGCTGAATGACCCCTCTTTGTCTACAGCCCAAGGGGAAAATATGTGAGACCTTAGAATCCCCATACCCTATGGTGGGATCAGAGGTGGCTGCTGTTCACTGGTTATAGACCTGTAATATGCGCTGGGTGTAGCTTTGTCTAGAAACCTTGACAGGCTGTGTCTTGGGGCTCTCATTGAAGGAGAAAGCAGTGGGGAGGCTGAGCCTGCAGAGGTAGCTGGTTTAAGGGCATGGGTTGCTTTTCAGGGCTGGCTTCCTCTTAAGCTCCTCAGGCCAAGTGCTCCTGTCCACCTCCATCACCACCTGCTTCTGCATTCCACCAGGGACAGTCCGGAGTTAAATGTCCATGGATTTGGCTGTCTGGGGCACAGAAATGCCACGTGGGTCAAATTCTTTCTCCCTTCTGTCCAACTGGAAGGCTCAGCTCCTTTCTCGGAACTCCCAGAGCCCTCCACCTGTGTCTCTGCCTTCTGACACCTATTGCAGCCAACCTTGTGACTTGCTTCCTCCTGCTAAGCAGGTGATTTATCCCCACGCACACTTCTCCACTGCACCCTTGTACTTACTTTGCATCCAGCTGTCTGTGGAGCATTGCGGTCTATGGTGGTGGAACATACAGTGGCTGGAAGGTCTTAGCGCCCCAAGCTTCTCACTTGGGTTATGAGGGGCTCTGTGGGGTTCTTCCTGCAGTGGGATTTTGTCCTAAGTCTCCAGGTACAGGCAGCAGGGCATGTCTACAAGTGCCATGGAGTGGAGGCTAGGAATGCTCTTGAGCAGGTCAGATGTTTGCTGAGTTATGCTGGAAGGGGGTTGCTGGAAGGCACACTCTGTCCTCAGCAGATCTCTAGGCGGGACAGGACCCAGGCCTGACAAAGTGTGCAGGGGAGGACACAGGAAGAAGAGCCCGTGCTGAAACTGGAGCTGCTGTGGGGTCCTGCCACGCAGCCATCTGGGTTCCCCTTTTATCATCTGCCAAGTGAGAACAAGTAGCAGAGAGAGGATGTGGAGGGTTCCGTGGCCTCCTCTGTCTGCTGTTAGCTCCTACCTGCGCTTGTCAGCTCGTCTGTCCTCCAGTTTCCTGCTTAGTCCCTGAGCCATTTCCCCTCAGAGACCCACCCATCCCCTTTCCTTGCTCTGCACTCTGATCAGAACTCCAATAGCAACTCGCATTTAGTGGACACTTACGTGCACCCTGCCCTTTACTAAGTTCTTCATTAGAAGAGCCTGTTTACTCCTATGGCAACTCACAAGCTAGGTGCTTCTATCATTCCCATTGGGTAAGTGAAAGATTGAGTCTCAGAGAGGCCAAGGAACTTGCCTGAGGTTGCACAGTCAGGAGGATGAGGAACTGGGCCTAACAGAAGCTCTGTCTGACACCAAGGTCTTGTGATTCTAGCTACACTATTAGCTTCCTGAATTACACCCCCACCTTGAGCTCTGGGTCTGTACTTCCCTGTTGGTGTCTGGCTGGTTAATTTTAAAGCTGTTTGGAGATAAGGGTCTGGCACTTAAATAATGTCTTGCTTATTCCTTTACTTAGGCATGATAATGAACCTCTTGGGTTTAGGACAATACGGTAGGGATAAGTACTTGCAATAACTTGTGATGCTACAACACCAAACTGAGCATGAGGATTCCAGGGCTCAGTGGTGAGATCAGCTCCGATTTATTTTCTCCTAGGACTAGCCCCCTCCCCACTTTGCCTCTTATCTCTGAGCCCCGTTCCTATTGCTTTAGAAATGGTGGGAATGTAGGAGCCATACCATTTCTCCTGACCTTGGATCACCTCACAGGTGCTACCTGAGACTCATGTAGACTGGTTATTGACACTGGGGACAAAGGGCAATCCAGACTCATGGGGTCCTTGTCCTCTTCAGCCAAAACCAATAACACCAGGGACCAGTGTCCTTGGGCTGATAAGGTTTGTGGTTCTTGGGCCTTGGGGGTCCCATGCCTGACTTCAGAGAATAGCTTGCTCTGACCCCAGAGGGCTGGTGAAGGTCATGACCTCTGGAGACAGTGCTAGAATGAACCCTCTTAGCTGCCCAGCCATCAGCCCACAGCTCCATCAGATGGCTGTAGTGTGGGCACGTCTCCGCTGCACAGTGCCTGGGTTTACTCATCTGCAAGGACAGGATCATGTGTCTGCATCACTTAATCCAGCAGGGCTGCTGGAAAAATGAGTGTAAGAAGCACATGTTGATGAGTGAGAAGTGCTCAAAATATAAATGAGCACCAATTTAGTCGTCACTGGATACAATCATGAGACAGACTTTGAAGTGTCCATTTGAGGGCTTCTGACCAGAGCACAGACAGTTTAACGAAAATACTTGGAGAACCCATCACTAAGTTCTCAGCAAACCCCAGTAAGGTCATGCTACAGAGCAAGGGAGAGCACACAGCTCACTCATGTCTCATATTTGGACTATAGGATATTTCTGCATCTATGATCAATGACATATACTTTTCTTTTAGCCTAAGTAAGGTACTATGCCTCCAAAAAAAGAATATATTTGTAAAGATTGTACAAAACAAAGGGTTAATACAGTTTTGGTCCCTGCTAGAAGTTCATATACATCCCTATTTCCTCATGGCTATAAATTAAATGACTTCAAAGTCTATGTACAGGTAACTTGGGACCCTGGACACACACATGGAGAGAGGGAACTGTAGGGGCTGGCGGGGCTGGTGAGGCTGGCCTGTGGGCATGGTAGCCTGTTCTTATCTACAGGATGTCTAGATTAAGAACCCTTAATATTTTAATCATGTTATTTTGAGTGCCTACTATCTGCTAGACACATAAATACATATGTCTTAAAATATTGAGTTATGGGCTGGAGACATGGGTTAGTGGTTAGGGCGTTTGCCTACAAAACCAGAGGATCCTGGTTTGATTCAACAGGACCCATGTAAGCCAGATGCACAAGGGGGTGCATGCATATTGTGTTCATTTGCACTGGCTGGAGGCCCTGGAGTACCCATTCTCTCTCTCTCTCTCTGTGTGTGTTTCAAATAAATAAATAAATAAAATATATTAAAACTATTGAGTTATAATGGGCACAGAACAAACTCTCCATATTTAAGGAGTACAATTTGGTAACATGTACTTCCCATGAAATCATTGCCAGAGTAAAGATAATCAGCATATCCATTATATTAAAAAGTTTCCATGTGGCCCTTTATAGTTTTTCTCTCTTCCTCTTAGACATAACCCCAGATCTTCTCACTCACTCATTCACTCAATCAACCAACCAATCAATCATCCAATCATCCACATGTAGTAGTTACATTCCATTTCTTGGCAAAATAACCCTACTAGAAGCAGTTTATAGAAGGAAAGGGTTTATTTCTGGTTTGCAGTTTTGAGGAGGACATTTCATCGTGACAGGAAAAGCATGACAGGCCTAAGAAGCCCAGATCACATCTTCATATCAGCAGGAAGTAGTCTAAGTGAGCTAGCTGGCACTGGCAAGTGGGGCTGGATTATAAACAGCCAAGGACCACCCTCAGAGACATACCTCCTCTGCAAGGCTCCATCTTCCAAAGCTCTAGCAGTCGGGCACTAAGTACGAGGCATAATCTCCAACACATGAGACTATGGGGGTCATTTCACATTCAAACGACCACATCCCACCCCTTGGCCACCATAGACTCATAGCTATTTCATGATGCAAAATGCATTCAGTCCAGTTTTAAGAGTCCCCATAGTCTTTATCAGTCTCAGCACTGTGCAGAAGTCCTAAGTCTCATTGGAGAGACATCCAAAGACTCACTGGAGGCTCAAGAGAGTCTTTTGAACTGTGAGCTTTGCAAAATAAAAAATATAGTTATGTACTTCCAACATATCATTGCACAGAATACACATTTCTCCACTCTAGAAGGGAGGAATTGAGTGCACAGCAAGGAAAAATTGGACCCATGCAAGACTGAAAATCAGCATCGCAAATGCCAAATTCTCAAGCTCCATGTCCAGCCTCTGGGACTCATAATGGAACTCTGCCGGTGTGCCAAAGGCTCGGGCAGCCCCACTCCTCCAGCCGTGCTGCCTGCCTCCCAGGAAGAATTCACTCCAAGCCTACAGCTTTCTTTGGCAATTGTCCCATAGTCTTGGCTTCTCCAAACTCCTGCTGCCTCCACTGTAATCCATGGTTCATCTTCACAGCTCTATGCCATGGGCACCACCACTTTGTTAACTCAGAGGGTATAAAGCCTGACTTTCAGGAGCAGGAAACTCCTTCAGCATTCTTCCTTCAGGTTCCCGTCTTTCACAGGAATTAGCAGTCTTCCAGTTGTCCCAATGCAGAGCATTGGCTCGTCCTCGATAATAATTAATCTCTTAAACAGTCCCATCTGAAGCAGTTGCAGACTCTGTGTCTGGGATTTGAACCTGCTCACATTTCTCCTGTGTAAAAACTTTTCCCATTTTTTAAAAACATCTTTCTGCTCTGTACTTTTCTCCACTAAACATACCATTCCATTACTTTTAAATTCAACTTTGCTCACATTCTCAGGTCATGGGCAGAATGCAGCCAGAATATTATATAAAACTGCCTCTAGCCCAGTTTCTGGCAAAGTCTTCTTGCCCCTCTGAAACTTCATGAGCTGAACTTGCACAGAGCATGCTTCTCTCCACATTGCCATCTTTCAAACTCTCATCAGAATGATGCATTAAGCTCTGCTTCTCTAGTCCAAAGTTCCAAATCCTTTTGTATTTCTCCCCCACACCAGTTCCAAAGAGACTTAAAATACCGCATGGCAAGACTTATGACAACAATGGTCTCACTTCTCAGTACTAATTTTCTATAGCAGTTACTTTACTCTTGCTGGAGTAAAACACTCTACCAGGAGCAGCTTATGGAAAAAATGGGCTTATTTAGTCCATAGATCCAGGGGGAAGTCTTATTATAGCAGGGAAAGCATAGCATGAGCATCCAGACAGCTGAGAATCACATCTCCACAGCAGCATGAAAGGAAGCAGTCTGAGTGGAGCTAGCTGACACTGGAAATTATAAAATTTGAAGGCCTGCCTGCAGTGACACCTCCTCCAGCAAGGCTCTACCTCCCAAAGCTCCACCAGCTGGGGGTTAAGTATGAGGCTTCCTCACAGAAACATGAGGATATGAGGGTAATTTCACATCCAAACAACCACTCTATCTATATGTATGCCATCTATCTGATTTTCGTATCTCTGAGAACAGTCTGGCTGCATAGCCTAGGTTGGCCTGGAACTTGCAGTCCTCCTGCCTCATCCTCCCAAGAGCTGATTTTACAAATATGCATCATCATATGCCCATCCTCAGTAAACTGCTTCATGTCTCTACAGGCTGGTTTGGATTTCCTAGAATTTTCTGTAAGTAGGATAACACTTGACATATACTCTTTTGTCTGGATTCTTCCATCTGTATTGTGTATTAATAGTTTATTCTTTTTGATTGCTGAGCACATTCTATTATAAGGCTATCCCACAGCTGCTTGTTTACTCACGTGTTGAAGGGTTACTTGGGCTTTCGTAGCTTGTTGACTGTATCCGTAAAGTGATTGTGAAGATCTGTGTATAAGTCTTTGCGTGGAGATGTGCCTGCTTTCTCATGGAGGAGTCATGTGAGAGTGCCATGCCCCAGTCACATGTGGGCTGGGAGTGATTTTTAGGAAAATGCTCCAGTGCTTTCTGAAGTACTTGCATTTATTCTATAGTCACAAAAATGGTGTTCCAGTCCCTCCTGATCCTCACCAACACTCACTGTGGTCAGTCTTTATAATTTTATCCAAGTTGCTCAGTGGTACGTCATTGTGGTTTGATTGCATTTCTCTGTTGGCTAATGATGTTGAGTACTTTTTCATGTGCTTGTCTGTCATCCCTGTATGGTTTTTGTTTATTTTTATTTATTTATTTATTTGAGAGCAACAGACAGAGAAAGAGAGGGAGGGAGGAAGGAGGGAGGGAGGGGGGGGGGAGAATGGGGACACCAGAGCCTCCAGCTACTGCAAACTAACTCCAGATGCATGTGCCACCTTGTACATCTGGCTTATATGGGTCCTGGGGAATCGAGCCTCGAACCGGGGTCCTTAGTCTTCACAGGCAAGCACTTAACCACTAATCCATAACTCCAGTCCCCCTGTATATATTTTTACATTTTAAGAATTTTATTTGAGAGTGAGAGAGAAACAAAAGGCATGTGCATGCACACACACACACACACACGGGGAGAGAGAGAGAGAGAGAGAGAGAGAGAGAGAGAGAGAGAGAGAGAGAAAGTATGGACCATCAGGGTTGCAAATGAACTCCAGACTCATGCACCACTTTATGTAACTGGCTTTACGTGAGTTCTGGGGAATCAAACCAGGGCAGGCAAGCTTTGTAAGCAAGTGTCTTAACATCCAAATCATCTCTCCAGTCCCTCCCTGTATCTTTTCTGGGGAAGTATCTATCTAGATATCTACCTAGATATTTTTGTCTATTTTGGGTTTTTTTTATTTCTTATTGTTATGAAAACTCTTTTAATGAATCTAAACACAAATCCTTTTTCAGATATGTGATCTGTCAATATTTTCTTTCTCTTCTGACTTTTCAAGCAGGTAACATTTAACTACTGAGCCATCTCCCCAGCCCTTCATTCTGCTTTTGAAGAGCAGATTTTTTTTTTTATCTTTGATGAATTCTGTTTTATCAATATGTTCTATTACCACATGCCCTTCATTATTATCATTTATTTTAAGAGAGAAAGAGAAAGTAAATGGGTGTACCAAGGCCTTCAGCCACCGTGAACAAACTCCAGATGTGTGCAGCCCCTTGTTCACATGTGTGACATTGCACACTTGAGTCACTGCATCTGGTTATGTGGGAGCTGGAGGTTTGAACATGACTTCTTAGGCTTCGCAGGCAGGTAGCTTAACCGCTACGCCATCCCTCCAGCTCTACCTGCCCTCCCCCCTTTTTAGATATGATTGTATTTAAACGATCTTAAGAAATCCAAGAGCTGGACATGGTGGTGCTTGCCTGTAATCACAGCACTCGGGAAGCTGAGGCAGGAGGATTGAGATTTCTGGCTCAGCCGGGGTTGCTGCATAACTTGACTCTGTCTCACAACCAACAAGAACAGTTAACAACTCACAAAGTTTCCTGTTATCATTTCTTCTTGTGGTCCTGCCATCATTTAAAAAAAAAAACACATTTATTTTTATGTATTTGACAGAGAGAAGGGGGGTGGGGAGAGAATTGGTGCATCACGGCCAACAAATTCCAGATGCATGCACCACCATTCATATCTGGCTTACCTGGGTCCTGGGGTATTGAACATGGGTCTTTAGGATTTGCAGGCAAGCACCTTAGCTGGTAAGCCACCGCTCTCCAGTTGCTGCCATTGGTTTTAATGCTAGGAAGCCTCTTTCTTTCACCCTGTTTTGGGGAAATATATCTTCGCTTGGCAACAAATTCTAGTTGACAAATTTTCTGGCCACTCTGGGCACGTGGCCCCACTGCCTCCTCCTCCTCACTGAATGTTTCCACGAGACATAGCTGACACGCGCTTGCCAGGTCTTCTGTTCAACATGTCCTTTCTCTCACTGCTTTGAAGATCCTCTGTCACAGGTCCAGACAATTTGATCACGTGGTATGACATTCTTCACCCTTATTTTTCTTGATGTTCATTGTGCTTCCTGGATGTGTGGGCATATAGTTTTTTATTAATTTTAGAAACAGTTCAGTGAATATTGCTTTAGATATTTGTCTACTGTCTCCCATCCACCAAAACCTTATGACTCCAGTTATACCTATGTTAGGCTCCTTGGAGATGGCTTCAGTTGACTGATTTTTTATTTTTAAATTGGTTTTTCTTTCTGTTGGTATGTCTTTATGTTTGATTTGGTTCATTTGAAACATTCAATCTAGTTCCAACATCACTCTTTGAGAACAGTTCTAATAATGTTTTCAATTTCCTGGTCTGCTAACCCATCAATTTTTGTTTGTTTGTTTTTGTTTTTTTGAGGTAAGGTCTCATTCTAGCCCAGGCTGACTTGGAATTCACTACATAGTCTCAGGGTGGCCTCGAACTTGTGGCGATCCTCCTATCTCTACCTCCCAAGTGCTGGGAATAATGGCGTGCGCCACCATGCCCAGCTTAAGTTGGCTTTGATTGATTGATTTGGCTTCTCATCATCAGTCATGGTTTCCTGCTCTTTGGAATGTTTGCTAAGTTTTAATTGTATGTCTTCTTGGCTGGACACATAAGTTGCCTGTGTTGGAGTCAGTCTGTGGATGTGTTCTGATTGGCTTGCTCAGTGTCTTAACAAGATCATGGACATTTCTCACACTTAGAAATCTAGATATCCTTCTGGGCATGGTGGTCATCCTAGAATTGGGGAGCCTGAGGTAGGTGGCACAAAAACTTGAGGCTATCCTGAGCTACATAGTGAGTTTGAGGTCAGCCTAAGATACACAGTAAGACTTTGTTTCTCTAAAATCAAAACCCCCCAAATCAGAACAAAACAAAGCACATTTTAGAATTCTGTAATCCTAGCATTCAGTTAGCTGAGACAAGAGAAGTTTAAGTCAAGGCTACCTCACAAGACCCTGCTTCAGGCATCACCCACAACAGTCACAGGATAATAAGCTAACATACAAACACAATAATATAGAAATCATGCACAAAACTATCAGCTCTTCTACACTTTTTTGGATGTGTGTGGTGTGTGTGTATAGTGTACACACGTGTGTGCAGATGTGCACACTGCATGCACACATATTGAAGCCAAAGGAGGCTCTTTTTGCTGTTTCCTTCAGATGAGAGGGAGGGAGAGAGACAGAATAGCAGAGAGGAAAAAGGAGAGGAAAGATAGAGAATGCAGAGAGAGAAGAAAGGTGAGGATAGAAGAGAGGTGATGTGAGAGAGAAAGAAAGAGAGGTGAGGGAAAAGAGAAGAGGAAGAGGAGGAAGAGGAGAAAGAGATGAGATGGAGAGAGAGGAAACCTCAAGGGCGAGGAGAGACATGAAAGAACAGCAAGAAGTGTGTGCGTGTGAATGTGCGTGGGTGTGAGTGTGTGTGTTGCATGTGAGTGTTTATGTGTGCAGGAGAGGGGACAGGGAGATTGCTGTCCGGGCTGCCCTGGTTTTGAGACTCTAGGGGCACTGCAGTCCTGGTGTGTGTGGTGAAGAAACCTCAGGGTCTCAAGAAGCAAGGAGCAGGCCCGTGCCAGGCCATAATAACAGTTTCCCAGAGCTCAATCCCACTCTGGCCTCTCGGCTCCCAGCAACACTAAATTCACACAGGCGCAAAAAACGTAGCCCTGCTCAGGCCTTGCAGCCTAATAGCTACCATTGTATTTGCACTGCGCCCACAGGCATCATGGGCAATTAAGAAAGTCGTCCATTGTGATGGTGGGCTGCCATTTACGGTTGGAGTCTGGAGCCTGTCCAGTCCAGCCAGCCCTCTGCGGAGACACAAACGAGCCGGGGAGGAGTGTTGTTCCCTGGGAGGGGGACCCCTGCCATTAGCTGGCGGATCCCAAAGGAAGGCAGACAAAGACTGCTTTGGGCTCATGGGAAGGGAGGAGGAGATGGGGGCAGGTCTGGGCCTTTCCCTGCGGGGATGGCTGGATGCATGCACACCCAGGTGCACCTTGCCCTAGGCAGCGTGCTTGCTGAACCCGATGCACATCTGTGCAGGCCCACATTGAACACAGACTCATCACAGGATGGGGCAAAGTATGTGTGAGGTGTGTATATACGTGTATGCGTACGCTCATATGGACTCCCACTTCACGCACATAGTGAGCAACAGACATGCACACTCATGGGCTCACGCAGGCACTTTTTGCCACGTTTACACATTACAGACGTATTTGTTTATGCAAACCCATGTGCATACTTCAGCCAGTGCTCTCACAAATGTTCATGTCTGTGCACACGGTCACGAGAGCAGCCTAGATAAACCCAGGCACCCCCATACCACACCGGTCCATCCTGACCATCCAAATCCTGGAAGCAAGACAGCTCAGAAGAACTGAAACCTACGTGTGCCCTGGACTTCAAACTTCCTTCAAGACCATGATAAGAATGAATTTAGGGGCCTGGGGGGATGGATTAGTGGTTAAGGCGTTTGCCTGCAAAGCCAAAGGACCCAGGTTCGATTCCCCAGGACCCACGTTAGCCAGATGCACAAGGGGGCACACGCATCTGGAGTTCGTTTGCAGTGGCTGGAGGCCCAGGCATGCCCATTCTCTCTCTCCCTTCCTGTCTTTCTCTATCAAATAAATAAATAAATAAAAATAAGATATTAAAAAAGAGTGAATTTAGGGAAATAAGAATAAATTTAGGGGTGTGACGGGAGGCATTTGTCTAGGAGAAGACAGAAGAGAGCTCTTTCTTTGTTTAGCCTTGAGCCACGGCCAAGGCCACTTTACATGGTTGAGGAATACTTGCTGGTGGGTGGCAACAGGCCAGGCCCGTGCCACTGGCCACTTGACCCTGTCACCAGGCTGATGAATCCTAGGCTGTCAGGGAGGAAAAACTCAAAATCCACTTGGTCCCCTGAAGGCAAAACTTTCTGTGAAGTTTCCATGAAGTTTCTCTTCCTTGCTAGCCCAGCCAGGAGGAAGTGACTGGATTGAATGAGCCGTGAGGATTCAGTACTATGACTTGGTGATTTTGATTTTCTCATTAATTTTTTTTTTTTTTAAGTTTAGAAGTGTTTTCATCCTTTTCTGAGGTTTGGGGTTTTTCCTGTCTCTCTGCTTCCCTCACCCTAATTTCCCACACTGTTATTAGGGAAAGAAAATTGGAGACTGTGTCCATTTTGAGAAAGTCTCCCAGAATAATTGTGCCATGACAACACAGGAGTGCAAAGGAAAAACAGGAAGCTGGGCTGCAAGGGCTCGTTTGAAACTGGCAGTCTCTGCAGCAAGGTCTTTGGCCAGAGAACCCACGGATGGCAGCCGTTCCACACCACACCGCTTCCCGCCGGGCTCCGAGGGACGCTGCCGTTGGTCTGAGGCGGCTCCTGCGGTGGGTGGGATGGTGACCTTCCTCATGGGACCCCAAGACCAAGTTCAGCACGCTGTGTTCACTCCACGTGGCGAATGCTGGAAGCCAGCGTCTGCCCCTTCTCCTGCAGCTGTCCGCAGGGCCAGGCTTTCCATGTGAAGCTAACCATGTTTGTTTGGGAGGCTTCTTGGCAGTTTAGATTTGGGTCAGAATGTGGCTTCAAGGAGACTAATGGATTTTAATATTTTTATGGTGCTTTTGGCACCCCCCCCCACCTCAGTCTTTCAATGTCTTTTAGTTTTCAATGAAATCTGCTTGAAGAGCGGACTGTCAGAGGCCTCGTGAGTGGACGTGATGATGACCCAAGAGGACTGTGACCCCGGGTTCTCTGCTGTTGTTCCTGGGCTGGCATGAAGTGGCAAGGAAGTGGCAAACGCTGCCTGGGTGTGTGGCTTTCCCCCAAGACAGGGCTGTTGGGGTGACCTCCCTAGGAGCTATTCTGGTGCTTAGAGGCAATGAAAATTATTTCAATATTTAAGTCCAACCTTTTGTCTCCTCCTGTCCACATTGGACACAGACGAATTGTTTTGGGTCACACATTAAGTAAGGGCTATTTTCATTATGGGTGGGGAATCAGATTATCGCTACAGCTGTAGGGGGCTAGGATAGGACACAGCAGCTCACTTTTTTTAAAAAATTATTTATTTATTTATTTGAGAGCAACAGACACAGAGAGAAAGACAGATAGAGGGAGAGAGAGAGAATGGGCGCGCCAGGGCTTCCAGCCTCTGCAAACGAACTCCAGACGCGTGCGCCCCCTTGTGCATCTGGCTAACGTGGGACCTGGGGAACCGAGCCTCGAACCGGGGTCCTTAGGCTTCACAGGCAAGTGCTTAACTGCTAAGCCATCTCTCCAGCCCTCACTTTTTTTTTTTTGTATAAACACATGCCTCCGAACTTAATGACTAAAACAACAACAACAACAACAAAATAATTGTTTATTTGGCCTGTGATTCTGACAGCCAGCGATCTGGGTGGGACTCGGCTGGGCAATTCTGTGGCTTCTTCACACATCGGCACTTAGCTGGCCGCTGGGCTGGGCTTCTGTGCGCCCCGAGACTGGATGGAGGAGAACTCGGCTCTCCTTTGCATGTTCCCCGCCCCCCCATCTTCCACCTGTCCCTATTGGCTCATGCTGGGAGAGTGGGAAGCGGGAGGCCCCTTGAGACCTCAGGAGTGGGGTGATGTTGCAGGTGGTCTAAGCAAGTGAACCTAACAATGGATGGTGGCACTCATGTCATCGTCTGGGATCCTCCTGCGGTGAAACGGGAGGCGGAGGCAGAAGAATCCCTAGGCAGCTGGCCTGGTGACTGCAGTGAGAACGGTGGACGGACAGGACTGACACCCAAGGCTGTTCGGTGGCCCCCACCAGCATGCCATGGCGTGCACACACACACACACACACACACACACACACACACACACACAACCAGACCACGGGTAAAGGGCATAGCTGTAATGAGGAGAGGAGAAGGGTGGCCATTTTTTCCAATTTGGCACATGGGGAACAGATTTTTGATTTGATAGCCAAAGAACTTCCTAATGAGTTGAGCCGCTAGGCTGGGAGACAGGCTGACCCACTGCCTACCAGCCGGCTCACTTCCCAGGTGAGCCAAGTGGGACTCCTTGGCTGCCCAATGCCCTTCTAGTTCCAAATGTTTATTTACTAAAGATTTGTTCTCAACCATCCAGTTTAAAATTTTGATAATTACTGAATAGAGAGAATTGGATTAACTTCCCCAATTCTTCACAGCCCCAATCTTACCCATGTCCCCCCCCCCTAAGGTTCTGCTCTCTCCCTTTTGCTTGCTCTCACCCCTCCCAGCCAGATCCTGGCCTTGTTCACATCTGCTCCAATCACATCAGCCTACCTGAGCTCGGGTTTGGTTGGGTCATAGAACAGAAGTACGCCCTTCCTTAGAGAAAGTGTACTGGACCCCAGCTTATCTCATGGCCTCAAAAAAGGGATGTGCTTGGAAAAGAAAAAATAATCAGCACGTGCATTTTTTCTTTTAAGTTTATTTTATTTATTTGAGAGAGAGAAAGAATGAAAAAGAGAATAAATGGGTGCTCCTGGGCCTCCAGCCACTGTAAATGAACTCCAGATGCATGTGCCATCTTGTACATCTGGCTTACATGGGTACCGGGGAATTGAACCTTAGGCTTTGCAGACAAATGCCTTAGTTACTAAGCCATCTCTCCAGCTCACGTACATTTAAAATTTTATTTATTTACTTATTCTTATTTATTAGAGAGAGAGAGAGAGAGAGAGAAAATGGACACTCCAGGGCCTTCAGCCACTGCAAACGGACTCCAAATGCATGTGCCACCTTCTGCATCTGGCTTACATGGATCCTGGGAAATTGAACCTGGGTCCTTTGGCTTGACAGGCAAGCACCTTAACCACTAAGCCATCCCTCCAGCCCCTCTCCCCCACACGTGCATTTTTTTCAAAGCGATGCACAGGCAGAGAGTGGAAAATACAGGAAGCCAACAACCCCAAACTGAAGTTGGCTCTCAGGGAGAGAGATGTAAACCTGAGCTCCAGAGCTGGAGCCAGGCAGGAAGTGGGCTTGGCCTGCACGAGGTGCATAAGCTGCCTGGAAAACCGCCCTTCCCAGCTTCCCCCTGCTTCCAGCTTTTCCTGATCCCAGGAACAATGCTGCTCTGTGGCGAGACTGTGCCTTTTGTGATGGCCCCGGCAGTGAAGAAAGGGGAAACTGGTTGAGGTGGCCGCGTGTGTGAATGCTTTGTGTCACACGGCCAGGCTGGCTGCAGCGGCTCCCAGATCTGCACAGGGCATGCAGGGAGTGGGCCCTAAGCAGACCCCATATGTAGAGGCTGACCGGCCAGTGCGGCAGGATCCTCTGTTCTGAACGGCACAGCTGGCAAAGGACAGGACATGAGGGGAAGGAAAGTGAGGACATTCTCACAGTAGGGGACGGGCTTTGGCCCTAGATGACTTTCTCCCAGGTCAGTGTGAAGCTGGGGTGGATGCTTCCAGAACTGACAGGGCTCCTGGTTCATTTCCGAGACCAGTATGGTCCCTGCTCATCCTTTGACTTAGGTAGGACATGTCTCCCTCAGCTCACAGGTTTTCTCCAAGGGCTGGAAAATGTCTCCGGGTCTGGAGCGGTCATGATTCAGGGATAGAGAAGGTTCAGCCAGGCAGACAGGATCTCAGATTGGCGTGTGTGTCCTAGAACCCCCCCCCCCCCCCCATATCCTAGCTTCATAGCGAGCAGTCAGAAAAGCTAAGGGTGACAGATTAGAAGGTGATAAACTGTGGTGTAAGGACCGCTGGAGCCAGGCACCGAGAGAGACCTGCATTGCTTGAAGATCCGGTGGATTGCTGAATGCAGGAATGGTCCCCATTCCTGCCCCTATTTCCACTTGGAACAGGTTGGGCCAGGTGGAAACTGGGGAATGGTTCCTGTGGTCCGGTGCAGTCTGACAGCCTGGCTCAGCCAGCCTTCGTGCCTTATCCTGAACGGCCTGCAGAGGGCAGTGTGGTACTGCAGGTGGAACTGCTGTTTCTGCCACTTCTTTCCAAGAGAGCACCTTTAAACTTTAAAACCAAACTGCTGAGACACAACCTGAATCCAGCTGGAATGCACTGGACTAGCCTGGTACTCTGGGCCCACTTTCCTAGGAGAAAGCCCGCCCGGCCAGCCTTGGTGCCGCTAAGACAGCTTCCTGTCTCTCCCCTCTGCCTGTTCTCTGGTCCCTGCAGCTCACCCAAAGCCTCAGGGATAAGCGCTAGAGGAGGCCTTACACCGTAGAGCTTCAAGACACATGCTTACCTGCTTCTTGAGGGCAGTTTGGGAGTGAAAGGCACAATATCTTACACAACACAGGCGCTGAAGAAGGCAAAGTGTGGCCATGGTGGTCCAGCTGGCTCAGAGCAGTGGGGGACCCACTTCCAACCCTCAGGCCGGTGCTCAGTCCACAACCTTGTAGTGGCCTTGAGATCCAGCCCACACCACCTGACCTGCCAACCTCCCCCTACTTTGTGCTTCTCCTCCCCGCACCCCTGCCCCACCAGCAATGCTGTGGACAGCCTCCACTGTGCCCTTGTGGGTTCCTCTGGCCACCTGCACAATTACTGGCAAGTCACTGCCTCTGTCTGAGCTGTGCTTCCCTCATCAGGAAAGTAGAGTGTTGAGTCCAGTGGTCTGAAGGTGGCTTGGAACCTTGACTTTTGTGTCCCCATGTTTGGGCTGTGTGCCCAATTATGGGTTAGCTGACTGAACTGAAGAACAGAGGCTCAAAGAGTGATATGGTAGAAGCTGAGAAAACCTTTTTCTGTATGCACACGTGTGTGTATCATGTTCATGTGTGTGTGGGTATGCCTGTGTGAAGGCCAGAGGACAACCTCGGATGTCATCCTCAGGAACGCTGTTTACCTCCTTTGCGACAGGGTCTCTCATGGTCCTGGAGCTCGCAAATGAGGCTCCCGTGGTTGGCCACAGAGCTCCAGGAATCCTCCTGTCTCTACCTCCCCAGTGCTGAGGTTCTAAACCTGCACTGCCTTGCTGGGCACTTCTAATGATCCTCATGCTTGCAAGGTGGGCACTTTACCAGCTGTCCCCAGCATTGTTTGCAAATTCCAGGCACGAGTGTGAGTGTGAATGGTGCTCTGCATTGTGATTGCATGACTCCATAGGTCGGGGTGCAATCTTGTACCCCAAGGCTCCACAGAGCCATCTCCGACCACACCATGATAAGTGGCGTAGAAGATGGGCTAGTAGTGAGGGGGCATAGGGATTCTGGAGGTGCTCCTGAGGTGAGGGAGGTAGAACTGGGCCCATCCTGAGATGCTCACTGGGCAGCGGGGGCAGGAGGGCATGTCCCTCCAGGGACCTCATTCTTTCATCTCCAACTCGTAGGAGCCATTCATTCATAGGCCCTTGGTTTGGAGGCAGGACAAGGCCTGCTTCAGTCCTCTGCAGAGACTCAGGACATCTTCTCTTCTGAGAGGCGGACACAGAACAGGAAGAGGCAACTCTCAGGACAAATGTCCAGGAAGGACATACTTGGGGTACTTGGGACGGGGAGAGGAAGGAAAAAGCAGAGGAGAGAAAGCCCAGAAGTCATGATTCCCTTGACTATCACCAGCCACCGTTTACCGAGGGCATGTATGTGCCGGGCACATACCTCCAGACAGGTTCCAGATCAACACTCCTACTTTACAGACAAAGGAAGTGAGGCTCAGGGAGGTTTAATACAAGGTCACATGGCTCCATCAAGGTAGAGTAGAGACCTCCATGCACATACCTTCATCACTCTAGTTTGTTTAAATTTTTATTTTCTTGAGAGAGAGAGAGAGAATTGGTGTGCCAGCCACTGCAATCGAACTCCAGACGCTTACGCCACCTAGTGGGCATGTGCGACCTTGTGCTTTGCCTCACCTTTGTGCACCTGGCTAACGTGGGGTCTGGGGAGTGGAACATGGGTTCTCAGGCTTCCCAGGCAAGCACCTTAGCTGCTAAGCCATCTCTGCAGCCCTTACCCTCATCATTCTTCTACACCGTTGGTCTCCTTGAGATCAGGTTGACTTCCCTGTTGTCTGTGCAGAAAACAGGACATGTCTTCTTCAAGGTTGAGGAGTGCTGATGAGGAAGAATGGCTATCTGGACTCTCCCACAGAGCTGGGACATTATGTCTGCACTATGCATCTGCTTCTCCTAGGATCTTCAGGCGGGAAGTGGGCTATGCCCTCCACACCCTGAGTCTCACTTGCTCTGCCAGGTGCCTTGCAACATAAAGATGCTGGTGGCATCTCTCTGAGTTGAGGGAGCTGAGACCTGCTCAAGACTCCACAGCTGGCTCGTAATGGCCTGAGACAAGAGCCCAGGACTCTGTCTCCCCGTGTCTTGTTTACCACAGTGAGGCCCAGGGAACAGATCAACCCTGGCTTGAAGAGCATAGAGCCTTCCCAGCTAATGATGTCTCAGCCTTTGGGGACTTTGAGCTCCTGAAAGCTCTCTGCAAATCTGTTCCCTTCTCTAGGAATGCCCATGACTTCCATCCTAATGCAGGTTTGGATAGGAGATTGGGTGGGATTTGTGTTGCACTTAAGGTCTAGTGTGGCAGACAGAGGCTTTTCCCGCCCAAACCATAGCCCTGCCCTGGGTCAAGCCTCAGAGGTGAGTTACCGAGCAAAGCTTTGTGCTGAAAGCCACAGCTGCCCAGCAGGCCATTGCTGCAGCCCTGCTGTCCCGAGGGCCAGCTGCAGACAGGGAGAATCCATGGCAGGGAGCCTCGAGAAGGGCTTAGTGGCATTTGCATGGGGTTTCAGGCTCTGTGGGCACAGAATAGTTTAGATTTCTGAGAAACCATTCTACCCTGTCTGATGGTATAAGGGAAGCTTCTTTTGGAGGTAGGGGCTTAGACATAGTAATTTTAGACTTATTTTTTTTTTCTTCCCACTCATCAGTCCTTCTTCTCTTTTATAGTTTACTTTCCTGCTTAAAATGTTCCGTGTGTTAAATGCCTGTAATATAAAACTTGAATGGCTTCCCTTGAGAAGAAGACCCCCTTCTTAGCTCAGGTCTACTACTACCTTCTGTGTTGTTCTCTGTCTTTCTTCTTGTTTCTTTCTCTCTCTATCTGTGTTAGGCATGCATGGTTATGACTATGTGGGTACATGCATGTGTGTGGACGTGCATGTGTGTGTGTGTGTGAGTGTGTGTGTGTGCAAGTGGAGGTCCAAGGTGGATGTTGGGTATCTTCCTTGGTGGTTTTCCATCTTATTTATTTATTGAGACAGGATATCTCACTTGAACCCAGAGCCCACCTATGTGGCTAGTTTAGTTTGCATTAGCCCCCCCCTTCCTGCTCAGGTCTTTGTCTTCTGAGTGTTGGAATTACAGGCACAGCCTCCATGCCCACTTGGCATTTATGCGTGTGCTGGAGAGCTGAACTCAGATTCTCATGCTTGCATGGCAAGAGCTTTACCAAAGGAGCTCTCTTCACAGCCTCTCCTCTGTGCCTGCTTCTCTAACCCCGCTGGCTGATTCTGTAATGGTGAATATGTCCTTGCGTGAGAGGCGTATCTGCTAGAACAAAGCTTGTCAACAGGTCTGAGTTCTAAGCCAGCTCCAGCCAGTGTTGTGAACTTAGATAAGTCACTCAGTTCTTTGTGCTGGTGTGTGTGTGTGTGTGTGTGTGTGTGTGTGTGTGTGTCGGGGGGAGGGGGGTTACCCAGGCTGACCTGGAACTAGCTCTGTAGCTCCAGGCTGGCCTTGAACTCATGTGCTCCTCCTACCTTTGCTTCCCAGGTGATAGGATTAAAGGTGTGTGCCATCATGCCTCTCACTCACTCCTTCTACACCCCAATTTACTCCTTTGTAAAAGAGGGATAAGAATATCTTTGTTATGGAGAGCTCATGAGGACATCTAATTTCTTAGGAGAGTCTACTCAGGATCTTCTGGAAGGAGGCCTCTGGGAAGTGAGAAAGAGGCGTCCGCTGCATGTGGAGAGTGGAGCAGCTGACAGTCCTGAGCTTGACTCGGCCACTGGGTGGTTGCGTTCCTGCAGAGTGATGCGCAGCTCTGAGGCTTAGCAGGTGCGGGCCACTCGTGCCTGTCCTCGCATGTGGCACTGGTGGCAGTGGGCATGACAGAGGAGGTCTCTGGGAGGGTCCCCAGGGTTGAGGATCCGAGGGGAGCATGCTGGCCAGCCAGCCTATATGTGGGCTAGACGGTGAAAGGCCCAGCAGCTGGAGAATGGGATAGAGGTGGGATTTTATGGTCTTTTCAAAGCAATTCAAGCAGGCAGAGGAGGTGAGGAGAGGACGCTCTTGGAAGCACCATCAGGAAGAGGCTCCAGTTCTCAGATAGCAAGCGGCACAGGGACTGAGTAGGAGGAGAGATTTCCCCAGTGTTGGTTAATGAAGGCTGACCCACCTCAGACAGCATCTCCAAGTGGCTTATTTGTTCCTTTTCTTTTCTTTTTTTTTCCCCCCCATTGCTTTGATGTTTCAGACGGCAGCCCTCAAACCAGCATACCAGACTCCACTCAGCCTCCACAAACACTCAGCACCAGATGATCTTGTGTCTGCCCACCCCCCCCCCCCCCCCCCCCCCCGCTGTTCCTGCCGCCCAGGCAGATGGGCCACCGGAAGCTCTGCATGTGCGCGTACGTGATCATCAGAGAGAGAACTGCGGGTGGGGGAGGCCTCCGGCCAAGTGCAGGCGTCAGGGTTCTTGTCATAAGTTACATCTGGTGGCCATGACCTCTTCATAGCCTCCTGATGGAAAGCTGCAAGAGAGAGGAAGGTTGAATAACTGGTGTCTTGCACTAGCAGCTCAAGTTGCTGTGTGATCCTTTGGAGGTTTTTTCTTTTTCTTTCTTTTTTTTATGTGTGTGTGTTCGTATGTGTGCAGATACGCGTATTACACATATATGTGTGGAGGTCAGAGGCAATGTCAGGATGTCATCCTCAGAAATGCTATCCACCACCTTTGAGTCACAGTCTCTCATTGGCTTGGTCCTCAACAATTAGGATGGACCCACTAGCCAGCGAGCCTCAGGGATCTTTCTGTCTCTGCCTCCCTGGCGCTGGATTACAGACACATATGACCACACTTGGAATTTTACATAGGTATGGGGAATCAAGCCCAGGCTCTCATGTTTGTCAGGTAAGTACTTGACTGATTTATCTATCTCCTAAGTCCAGTCCTTCATATTTCCAAGCAGATTATCCTAAGCCATGAAGTCCTGTGTAGACACAGATTGGATATTACTCATGTACATTCATTTTTTTTTTTTCTGAAAGGGTTTGGCAGCTCAGCACCTCTCAGTAGTCCCACAAGCATTGAACTCTGTTTGCCTATGATGGGAAGAACATAGAGTCATTAAACAGTGCCCAGAATGGCAAAGGGAGTTTGGGTGTGCAGGCTCACTACATTTCTTTGCTTACCTGGTACAGCAGGAGGAAGGGTGGTCACCTCTGAGGATGTGTCCTTTCTGCCAATCCTACAGGGCAGGGATTTCATAAATCATGTGAGATTGGAATGAGAGGACATAGAATCAAGTTCTGGATTTGCCTCAGGGATTTGCGTTTCAATTCATTTAGCCTTAGGCTAGGAAAATAACCTGAACAACTTGTTGTGAGAGCTTTAAAGAGATTCTTCATGTGGAATGTAAAAGAAAGGAAATGAGACATTAGGAAGGGCACTCCCCACATGTCACCACTTTTTCTACCCGAGCCCTGAAGTGTCATTAGTGCTTACCACTGGGGGTTCTGATCTTTAACAGAGTTGGCAGTCAGTGAAAAGACTTGGGTCTCTAGTCCTATCCCTCTGAGTATCTCTCACAGACTGTGTGTTGCAGTCAGCTTCATGCTGCTGGGGTGAGCATCCAACCAGACACAGACTGTGGGAGGATGGAGTTTACTTCCGGGTTACAGAGTCCAGGGGACACCGTCAGTGGTGGAAGGAGCTGGCTCCAAGCAGGGAGCCATCACGAAACAGCCAGCGCCACCAAACCCAGCAAGCACAGTCCTCCGGAGCTCAAGCTCTTCTCCACACACCTTAGAGCTAAGCTCAATATCCGCCCTCAGGGCCACGCCCCAGTAGCAGGGATTTGCCCACTAGGGGCTCAAGTAGGAAGTTTATGCAAAAGTTCCTGTGTCTACGGGGCCATACACTCATACTTCTACCCTGTGTAATCACAGCTCTGTTCCTTAGTAAGCTGCGTATAGATATCACCCAAATTGAATGCATTCAGTTTGAAATAGATTTTGTAAGGCCAACCAGTGACACACGTTCTTGTATCACTTTGGATGGCATCAAAAGAGTTCTTGGGCCAAAGGCACAGGAAATCGTTGGAGCTGGCTTCCAGTGTCTGCTTTTTCCCCTGGAGGGAGTTTAGATTTTTCCACATTACTTCGAATTGTTGTTGTAGTGGATTCTATCTTGACTCCTTTCTACCCTCTCTCCTCTATCAACTGGCAAAGATGAATTCTTAATCCTATCTCACAAACACAGCCAAATAAGATGGAATGCCATTTTTTTAATCAAAGCAAATAAAATCAGTATCACAACCGTATGAATGAGTGTATAGGGGAACAGGCTCATAGCTCATGGTGAGAGTGTAATTGTGTCTGATTTGCGGGGAGGCATGTTGGCATTTTCAGACATCCTTTGGTATCCATGGGAGATTGGTTTCCAGCTCCTTCACAGATGCCAAAGTTCGGGCTTCTCGAGTCCCTCATAGAAAATGGCATAGTATTTGTATATAACTTATGGTTTAATCATCTCTAGATTACTTGTAATACCTAGCACAATACAAGTGTTCTCTAAATAGTTATTATAAGGCATTACTTAGAGAGTAGTGATAAGAAAAGTCTATGCATGTTTAGTATAGATGTAACCATCATAGCCTTAACTGAAATTTCCTTCTGTGATTGGCTGAGTCCACAGGTGGGGCACCCCTGGGTATGGATGGTGCACTATACTTCAAAATACTGATAAATATTACATGGTAATTTTACATCTAGATATATACCCTAAATAAATGACTAGACAAATTAGCATTTTTGTGAATGTAAAGTAGGAAACTTTATTGCAGTATTGTTTATAATGCCCCAAACTGGAAACCATGATAATACTTAATAACAGTGATTTGTTGAATAGATGATACACTATGAAGCCAATTAGCATAATAACCTACCTTCGATGTGATTAACTCAATTCAGAGGAAAAATAATTCAAGAGTATGCTTGATTCAACTTTTATATTTTATTTTATTATTTTTTGGATTTTTGAGGTAAGGTTTCACTCTAGTTCAGGCTGACCTGGAATTCACGATATAGTCTCAGGGTGGCTTTGAATTCATGGTGATCCTCCTACCTCTGCCTCCCAAGTGTTGATTCCACTTTTTTGTTTTGGCAGCATTGCATCAGAAAATGCACAGGATCTGGAACTTATGCAGAATTTATGTGAGGGAGAATTGTTTTATATTTGTTTTTTGTAACTTCATACATATATGATCATATTTACCCCTCCTCCCCCATTACCTTCTCTTGTTCCTGTTCCACTTCTGCTGACCCCTCATCTTCTTCCCAGCTAGTCTTCCTCCTACTTTGGTATTGTGTGTGTGTGTGTGTGTGAGAGAGAGAGAGAGAGAGAGGGGTGGGGGGAGAAAGGAAGACACCATGGCCCACTGAGTTTAATTTGGATTACTTATGTGAGCATGAATGGATGGACAGTTATTTACTTTAGTTTGGCAACTTACCAGTGGCTACACCACTAAAGAAAATGACCACATATATTATCATTGGAATTTTTCCTTTTCCTAAATAAGCGAATATTGCTTCTTTCATAAGGAAATCACATACAACTATATTGAGTAGAATAATGACCCTGAAGTTCAACCTCAAGAGGGTGTCCACATGGGCATTTCCATCAGAATCTCAACGTCTCTTTCTATCTTCACTCTTGACTTGTTCCCTGGGATTCTAGCAATGTTAAAGTCAGACAAATCATTCTTTCTTAAGTAATATGACTGATTAGTCCTATGCTGACTTACGAACAGTGCCAAGGGTGTTGTTTTCTACTATTTTGATTGACTGCCTTTTTCTCCTTCTTTGGGGCTGAGAGAAGGCTGGAGAGGACTGGTGAGTCCTGTCTTCATTTTTGCATGACTGTCCTTCCCAGCTGCAGCTTTGGAGAAGAAACAAACATTGAAACCCCATCAGGGAGGCAGCTGTATGCATCCCATTTTGTCTGGCTGGCAGGAAGGACTCCTGGAAACCAACCCAAGGGCAGGAGCTCCCTTCCTGTCCCCTGGCTCCTTCCCAGCCCTGCCACCCCATCTGCACTTCCTCTGGCTCCTCGGAGCCTTGCTCCCAGAGGGCTTTTGGAATTGAGTTTGGGGCACCTGTAGCTTAGTTTTCTCTCCCAAGGGGGGTTTAAACTTGTCCCTGAGAAATGAGTCAGCACACATAGCCTGGAGCACTGAGAAACTTCCGTTCTGAGATCTGGAATCTTCTGGCCAGCCCAGAAAGGCTTGTTTTGGCTGGTGAAGGCACAAGGCCAAGGATGGGGGCATTTTGGTTTTGGGGCTTGGTTAGGCATGTTTGCCAGAGCAGCAGAGATATCTTGTTAAAAACAGGAAGATGCACTGGTGTGGAGTTTCCGTGTTGGAACGAGAGTGGAGTCTGCTTTCAGCTCCCCTGGCCCTGCGGTCCCGTGGGAATCCACTCTGAGGACACTTGTTAAAATTCTAGGCTTCATTTAGGGCTTGGCTGTGTGCAGGAGGCAAGGAACAGGGTGGGGCTGCAGGCGGAGGAGATGGAAGGATTAGGGCAGATGGGGTAGAATGAAGCAGAAAGTGGAGTGGAGGGGGTGCAGACTGAGTCTCTGTCCTCTAAACTGCCGGAGAAGATTGACTAGAATCTTGGGGAAAGGTTGCTGTGGTTGGTGGTGGTTATTGAAGACATATTTGTCCTTCCCAATGACTGTGATGAAGTTGGACTTGGCTTTGGGAAACAGACACGGAGAGGTCAATGTGGAAGATGGATACACGGTTGAATCAGTGAGCAGTTGAGGTGTGCTTTTTAGTGTGACTTTGGGCAGACGACTTAGTGGAATTGTGGCAGGTGTCACAACTGAAGTACCCAGTGACTGACAGTACAGCAGGAGTTTGCTGGATTGTGTGTCCAGGAATGCTGAGGGGACCCCACACAGGGCATGTCTGATTTGAGGTGGTCAGCACTCATTAACCTCCTGCCTCAGGCTGTAGGTTTGTTTCTGGGTTTGGTGGATTGGTGTAGAGGGCCATCCTCAACTTCTGGGAGTGTGTCCATGTATGTAACTCCCGTGTCTGGGCTGTTTTTGAAGCGCCTTCTTACACAGTGCTGTAGAATGCCATTGCTGTCCCTTCTTGAGGCTCCTGGGATGTCAGAGGACCCGGGCATCTGTGAAAAGGATCCGTGAAGCAGAGATGGAATCCTTTGAAATCTGTTTTTCTTCCTTCTCTTCTTTGTGCTCAAGTTCTGCCTGGAACAGTTCCAGATAACCCAAAGAAGTCTCTGAGCTTTTGTTTTTGTTTTTGTTTCTTTTCTTTCTATGTACTGTGTGTGTGTGTATTCCATAGCATGTGTGTGGAGGTTGAAACCAACTCTAGCTTTGATCCTGCCTTCTGCCTTGTTTTGAAGCAGGACCTCTCATTGTTCGCTGCTGTATTTGTGAGCTTCCAGAAAATATTTTGATTTTCACCTACCTTCTCTTTCTGTAGGTGTGCTGGGATCACAGAAGCCCACCACCGCTTCCAGATTTTTTTTTTTTTTTTTTAACATTGGGCCTGGGGATCTGAACTCAGGTACTCTGAGTTGCACTGAAAGCTTTTTATCCACGGAGCCACTTTCCTATTCCATTTCGCTTGATTGCAGATATGGAGAATAGAGACAGAGAGGTGGTGGAGAATCAGGAAGCAGGAGGCATTTGCCTGGGGAGAGGCAGTAGTCTAGCTGCTGGGCCAGCCTGCCAGCGAGGACGTTATCTAAGGTTAGGATCTGGAGATAGCGTTCTCTCTCCTCCGGATTCCCACAGCTGGAACACAGTGCCCCAAGCCATGCTTCTGCAAGCCCTTCATGCAAGTGGTTTTACATCCAGTTTGAAATGTGAGAGTCTCTGTGGAGGCCAAGGCCTCCAAGCTTAGCTACAGCTCGTTGAGCTGCTGTCTCCAATCTTTTGAGTAAGTGGACTGGCTCCTGGGTGGGTGGCCTTGGGAAGTGGACCCCTCTGTTTGTCCCACAAACAGGTGTCACCTGTGTACTTCAAGCAGAGCCACAATGTGGTGTTCAAGGCTAACTCTTGATTTTCTGTGAAAGGGTGAGGGAACATTTGGACAGCCCAGAGAATTGATGCGTATAAGCCAAGTCAATAATGATCCTGCTAATTCATCCACCTGCATTGCTGTTCACTCAGGAAGATGTTTTTAAAGTTAAGCTAATGATGTGGCATGTGCGTGATCTAAATCCTAGCTTGTCTGTCACCCTGTCTATCCTTCAAGGAGGGAGTCAATGAAAAGCAAAGAGCCTGTTTATATCCCTATATTCAGGCCATTAGGAATAGAGACTGGAGAGCCCAGGCTTGTGAGCCCAACTCTTACACGTCCCTCCTGGTCTGCCAGGAGGGCAGAGTTAAGCCTTCTTTCTGGTTGGGATTACCAGTATCACTGACCCGGTTATTCCTTTTCCCAGGGTGCTCTGCAGGATTCCAAGAGCTGAGCATGGCTACCCCGAAGGGTAAGCGAACCACAGACAGTTGAGTGAAATAGCCACATCCCTAAAGCGGTCAGCAGGTGAATCTGAGACAGTGTGGGTGGGCCATTAATTTACCACTGCTTTGCAAAGACTGTTAAGAGATCCAACTGATTGCATGAAAAAAATATACTCATGGAAGCACATCAGTCAAACTGATAAATATGTCAAACACCCGAGACACCCATTTGTCTAATGAGCCAAGTGGCCAGAAATGTGGAAGGGTGGGGTCAGATGCCGGACAGGGTGACGTTCATGTTCACAGCATCAGAGAAAACAGAGCCGGAGGGGGATCTGGAAGGACAAGTTGTTTAGCTCGCTCTCACACCCCTGACCAGTACGCAGCCCCACCTTGGATGCCTGTAAGGACAGAGAAGTCACAATTTCCAGAGGAGGTGAATACCACATCTGGACACTTCCAACTTCCTGGATATTGGATGGAGAGTTGAATGACAGTGTCTTCAGAATGAGCGCCTCTGAACAACATGAGGCCACAGTGGGGGTGCTTTGCAAAGCAGCTAGGTCATATGAAGTTAAATAGGCATCTAACTGCATTATCTGGCAACTCCATTTCTATTAGTTATCCAGTGATAATGTATAGCCATGTGAAAACCTGCATGCAAGAACTTCTTTCACATTCATCAAAAACTGGAGGCAATCCAAAGGTCGCCAGCCGCTGAATGGGTAGACTGTAGCATATCCAAATGACAGAATATTAGTAGTAGAGCAAGAAAACACACCATGGCACCGGTACCACCCTGGATGAATCGTGAATGCGTTACCTGAGAGAAAGAAACCAGATTCCAGAGGTCATTTATATGACACGCTCTTGTTTGCTGGTGTGTGTGGTGTGGTGCATGCGCGTGCATGTGACCTTGGGGCACCCCATGCCCTCACCTGCAGTGGGGGGGCACTCACCTGTGATGGCCGACCTTTGGCTATTTGAGGGTAATGGTTCTGTCTTTCTGGAATTTTCTCTCCAAAAATTTTGTTTCTGCTTGGGAGACCACATCTGGAATCCCGTGGGTAAGGAAGACATAGAAAAAAAAAAAAAAAAAAAAAAAAAGAGGAAGAATTAGCTTTCTGAGGGAACAAGCGAAGCCACGACACATTGTAGTCAGAGCTTGCTTGTGCTGTGATCCTGTCATCTTCCTACATGGATATGTCTAGAGAAACAACCCCTTGCATCACTACGTCCCTATTGACCAAGACATCCCTTGTCATCAGGGAATCTGGAGTTCACGATATTCCCATGAAAGTTCTCCATGAAGTTATTGGCATTTTTATGAAATGAATTATTTATACTTTTTTTTGGCCCCAAAGTAGAATTAGTATATTCTAGGAGTATCATTTTGGGCTGATTCTATGTGAAGACCCAGAGGGAGGACAGGTCCTGGTTTTGATGGAAGGAATATCTCAGACACATGGGGGACAGGCCCCCACACAAAGACGGAGCAGCAAAATATGCTCAGCCTTGCTCACAGCACATGGGCCCTGGCACTCTGCACAGTTCTGGCCCTAAATCAAGCTTGAAATGTAACCCAAATACTGGCTGGTCCATGGGACAACTCCCTGCATTTCTGGAATGGTCTCCCTGAGAATTACAAATGCATTTCATCCATTCGAGTTTCCTTTATTTGTTGTCACCCTGGATGTTCTATCTTTTGCGCAACAAGACTCATCCATTCTCAGCACAGCCCATTTGGTGAGGACAGAAAGGGACCCCTTAACTTTCAGTCCAGAACTCTTTCTGACGAAGGTAGCAGGTTTATTGGGAAGAAATACTTTGAGTCACTCTATGGGTGGAGGGTAAACCCAAGGACATGCTCAAGTCATGAAAGGTGCCTTCAGAACTGCTGTGTATAGGACAAGGAGAGGAATTGTGCTCCTTGTGAAAGATAAGAGTGGGAAGAAACAAAAAATAAAAATCAAATGAGTAACAATCAACCAGCCCACACCAACGCAACCAGAAATGGGTGTCCAGGGCATAGAAAAGGTATTGAAGGTGACCCTACCTTCTGGAAGACTCGATATAAGTCATTAAAATCACCGAATGACTAGTGGGAATGGTTCTGGGGGTGGTGGTGCTGGAGAGGGGGCTGCATTCTGAGCCTGAACTTGGATGGGAAAGTCAGAGGCTGTGGCCAGGCTGGGGGAGAAAATTTGAGCCTGAGTTATATTTTGTTTCCTTGTTTATTTCTCCCATGAGACTTGAACCTCCCCTGGGGAGGGGGGGTTCTATAGTGCTTGTCTTCATATTTTCAGTCTCAAGCATACTGCCCCAAGCATGAGAGGCCCTCAGACAACATTGTTGAAAGGAAAGAAGAATGGAAAGACAGACCCTTGCAACTATACTTTGCAATTTGACAGGCAGCACAACTGAGCATACACAGAAAGTTCAGATCAAGTCCTGGTGTGACTTCTTATAAGTTTTAAGATGTATTCAAAGGAAAATGGAGTCCATCTCTCTTCCCTATCAGTGCAGGTCTATCCTAGATGAAGTGGTCCAGCCCAGAAGTACCTTCTCCATGGAATTTATGCTATGCCCCCCAAACGGGCATCATGGTATATGGTCCAGAATTATGGAAAATTAGTGAGAAAGGACATTAGAAGTCACATCTATGAGCCTTTCTCATGCCTCTTAATGCTTTCTATCTTGTTTCTTCCTAAAACGAGGCCTCTCAGTCTGTCAGCATAGATGTGTGCTCCACACAGGAATACACCTAAGGGCAAAGCATGAAACATGATTGGCATGGCATCAGTGCTGGGAAGTGCTCTGCAAGTGCTTTACAAGAAACAAGTCTCACTATTTCAAACCACAATGGCTTCCTAGGTGGGACATCCAAGAAAGGCTCTTTAGGAGTTTGGATAAGTGAAGTGGACTTGGAGCTCTGACTTGGAAATGTCAAATTGAAGCCCTTGTGGTAGGGGTGAAGGGTGATTTGGGGGGAGGGGAAAAGGCCACATGGGTGGAGTTGATGCAAGAAGATTGGAGACATGGTAAAAGGTTATGAGATAGAGAGATGGTGAGAGGTTAGGGTGAGGTGTCACATGGCTGGAGAACTTTCCCATGGCAATGTTCAAGAGTTAAAATGTAGAGTTGTTCAGGCTCTTATGGTGCCCTTTCCCTCTCTGGAAAATCTTGAGCTGATTTTTTTTTTTTTTAGAATTTTTTTTAAAATTTATTTATTTATTTGAGAGCAAAAGACACAGAGAGAAAGACAGATAGAGGGAGAGAGAGAGAATGGGCACGCCAGGGCTTCCAGCCTCTGCAAACGAACTCCAGATGCATGCGCCCCCTTGTGCATCTGGCTAACGTGGGACCTGGGGAACCCAGCCTCGAACCAGGGTCCTTAGGCTTCACAGGCAAGCGCTTAACCGCTAAGCCATCTCTCCAGCCCTGATTTTTTTTTTTTTTTTTTTTTTTTTTACCAAAGTGGCCAATTTGCCCAGTAATTTATAGGAATTTTGGAGGGAGAGAGCTGGCTTGGTTAACAGGATGTAGACTAGAGATTTGAAGAATCTTCCTGGGCTTAAGAAGCAGGAAGATTCCAGAAACCTTTAACAGCATGAAAATACATCCATACCTATGCTGGCACCTTGATAATTTGCAACAGGATGGAGGGGAAGAGAGGTCATGCATAAACTCTCAACTTGTAGCTGCCAACTACAAAATATCAACCGAGAGCCTTTTGCACAGTCTTTGTATTTCTCTGACATGGATTTGATGATATCATGAATGCCTACGAGACCTCACAGGCAGTGGTCAGAGGGCACTGATCGGCACCCACTTGAAGTTGAAGAGCTTGAGTGAAGGATGCCGACAGTGGAAGTACTGTCTCATTCCAACAGCTTCCCCAGTAAAGTCCGTTTTCATTCCTGTCACCGTACACCCAAGTAACTGTGGCATGTGGCATCTCCACAAACCCATCTGAGCCAGAAGCACAGTGAAACCAGAAGTAGTGACCCTCCTCAGGCCACGGGAAAGCATTAATGTTATGCCAAGCTATGAGGCAATCTTCACCCAATGGCTTCATGTGTGAGTGAAAGAGAAAATGTCTTTGTGATTAGATATGCTATTTGCTGAATTGTGCCAGTGAAGGTGCTGGGTAGCTTGTCATCCATCTTGGGCTTTTTCTCCTGGGACTTTGTCTATCAACTCCATGGCTGTTCCTCGTCATTCCTCCTGTCTTCCTTCTCAACCCGGGGGTTGAGCGTGTCAAGTCTAAACTCTCCCCGTACATCAAGGAGAAGAGCTCCCAGGGATTCCAGGCTGCTGGTTCACAGGCAGGAGTGCATCCCATGGCAAGCATTGCTTGCGTACTGACCTGTTCTTGCGGTGAGGTTTCCGGGTCATAAAGCCACTTTTAGCTTCCTCATGTGCTGAGGTAAAGAGTGATTGATGAACAAGGTGCTCATGGCATTACTCGGTGGGGTGGGTGTGACAATAACAGAGAAAAAAAGGCACCTCCGCTATGTCTGTGGTCAGAGCATAAGCAGTGATCTGCCCAAGGTCATCGTAGATCCTCTCTCTTGTGATGGTCCACATAGGGATTGTCGACGTAGAGTCGTGACGTTGCCGTTCATTCAGACTGTGTGGCCTACATTTATTTTCAGCTACATCAGAACCCGCTGTGCCTGCGGCAACTCTACATTTCTGCCTTCTGTGGGACACTGGCTGCATCTGCCCCAACTGTATTCTGCTCCCAAGAGACCACCACAGTGACCAGCTTCTGCCAGGGAGGTGCCTGAGCAGAAATGGCTTCTGAATGGGTGGGAGTTCATTGAGATGTTTCTGTAGCTCCATGCCAGGCATCATAGCAGCTTTCAAGTACCATTGAGGCATTATGCAATGTCTTCCACCACTATTGCCTGACATAACCACACTCCCGGGGCAATAGCTTTGGCCAGGAAGAGACAAGCACTGGGAAGTATAATGACCTTGGCCCAGCACTCTTGTAACAGGGTGTTACCTCAGGGGTTCAAACACAAACCCCAAAGCTAAGCTCGTGTCTGCTTTTAATTAAAGAATTGGATAAACCAGGCTGAGAAGGATGGTTATTAAATTAATATATTTATTCAGAAGTCAGGAGGGGTGAGGGAGTCTGCAGACCAAAGGAGAGGAAATGGTGGTGGGGGAGGGGGAGGGTTCAGTGGGGGAAAGAAAAGTTCAAGAACCAAAGGGTGGGCAGTGGACATACCCACATTTTCGAAGGGCCCATGGATATCCTTTCCCACCCTAAGCAGCTAAGCTGCCAGGGCGGGAAGGCCAAAACCTTATTTGTGAAAATCTCTGATGTTGAGAGATGAACATCTCAGGAGCCAGGAAAGGAAAAATTCACACTAAAAGCCTTGTGAGTAGTCAGGTCTTTACTGAATGCAGAAGTCAGTGTACTTGGGAGCAGTGTCTGGAAGGAGCCGGACTCGATCACAAACCCCTGAGTAACTCCAGCTCTGCAGCAGCTGCAGCAGATGGCAGGGTGATGTGCGGGATTGTTTCCCTCTCATTCTGACTTAGAATTGCATTAGGCACAGAGGACTAAGTAAGTCGAGCCCTGGCAAGAGATCCCAGGGCAGAAGAGGGGCTGGGAAAGGAGGGGTCTGCGTAAGTGAGGAGGTTCCTGGGAAGTTCACAGGTGGAGATGACGGCACCCAGAACACTGTCCCCCAGGCTGCTGAGGTCTGTGTACATTATGTGGAAGGCCTGGGCGATGCTAAGGGCCAGGGGCTGCTCCGGGCCATGGTGATAAGGGTGAGAAGTTGCCAGTGGGATGGTCAGCTCATGTGTGGGGAGCTGAAGTTGTTTAGTAGATAGATGCAAATGAGATTTCCCTCTGGCTCCTTCGCAGTTTCAATTTCTACTTTCCATCACGTCTTCCCGAGCAGAGCTTGGGCTTGCACCTCCCAGGGAGAGGCGTTTTCTTTTGTCTTTTATTGTTTTTTTCGAGGTAGGGTCTCTCACTCTAGCCCAGGCTGACGTTGGTTGAATTCACTATGTAGTCTCAGGGTGGCCTTGAACTCACGGTGATCCTCCTTCCTCTGCCTCCCATGCCCATCTGAGAGGAATTTTCTCTCCCACCTCCCTGTGGCGCCGACAACCTGATATCCACAGGAATGAAGCCTTCTTTAATTTTCACCATGCCGGGCTTGTCTGCAAGGGTCGTTTTCTTCTCTGCAGCTCAGATAACACCAGCTCGTTGAGGAATACTTGTACTGAAGCTGACCATGACGCTGATGCATTGTACCTCTTGTAAATAAGCAAAGAACCCCAGAAATCCAGAAGGCACAGAACCCAAGAGCATATCATCTCAGGGTTTAGACTTGCCATTGCAGGACTGAATCCCAACTCTGTGGTCGCCCAGGTTGGGTTCTTTCCTATGCTTCTCTCCCTTCCAGGATGTCCTTATGGCCCCCATACTTCTCCTTGCCACCTCGTCTGTGTATCTGTAGTTCCGCTGAGCAGGAAGGAAGAATCTGGTCATGGTTTGAGTGACATGGGTGCTGGTAGACTGAGGTTGGGTGGAGGGTCCTGGGTCACAGCAAGGTGCAGCTTCAAGGCGTGCACCATCCTAGGGATCCAGACCCCAGACACCTGCTGCGGGGCTCAAGCGAAGGGACGCTGAAGGAAAATTATGAGTCTATATGCTGAGCTGGCTTCCTGCACCCCTTTGGGTAGAGAGAGCCCCAGTCCCTGACTTATGTCTTTTCTCTCTACTGGGTTGAAGGGCTTCTGAGGACCAAAACCTGGGTTTGCTTCATCATTGTATTCTTATGTGGTAGGAATTCAAAATGGGTATTTTGGTATTGGGTGGATGACTAAATGGCTTCACAACTTAAGGTCTGTGGATTTGTGTCTTTCTTAAAATATTTTTTAAAAATTTATTTATTTATTTGCAAGGAGAGAGAGAGAGAGAGACAGAGACAGAGAGATAAAGAGAGAGAGAGAGAGAGAGGAGACAGAGAGAATGGGCATGCTATGGCCTCTAGCCCACTGTAAATGAACTCCAAGCGCATACGCCCCTTGTGCATCTGGCTTATGTGGGTCCTGGGGAATTGAACCTGGCTCATTTGGCTTCACAGACAAACACCTTAACCGCTAAGTCATTTCTCCAGACCGGATTTGTATCTTTCACTTGGCAGATAAATGTAGCCCCCTGATGGGAAAACAAAGCCTGAATGAGTGGATGCATAAAGCAGGGGACCTGGGCGTCTCAGCCTCACTTTCTGTACCTATAATGTCAGGATGCAGATAGTCAGGGTGGAAATCTTTATCTTTGGGAGTAAGGATTAAATGAGATAATGCATATAGAATAACATTTTTGGTACTTAGTAAGCACTCAGGTTTACTTAATCATATTCCTATCGCAGTAAGTAGTCACAGTGAAAAAGCACCCAGTCCCCTGGCACCCTCAGTACAGCCCTGCAGGCCGTTTTTACCACAGGGAATGGTTACATTCTTGATCATAATTTTAATTTTGGAAGGTTCCCAGAGGGGTATTTCAGCTCTTTCTTCTCAGGTCCAAGTCAGGGCATATTGCATATTCATCCCTTTATCCTGCATATCTAGCACAGAATGGTATATGAGAGAGCTAAATGCATGTTTTCAATTAGTTGACTCCTGTTCATTGAAGCATTGGTGTTGGACACTGGCTCAGAACTCACGCAGTATCTGTTAACTTTGCAGTGCTGAGTTTTAACTTCAGTACTGCTCTGGAGATCTTTCCATACTCACAGGCTCCTGCTAAGCCATAGTTTTTGTAATCAGTATTCCCGAAACTAACTTTAGATTTGGATCCAGCAGCCCCCTCCACAGTGAGAGCATTGCTACCCGTCAGACCTGTCCTAATTAACAGTTGATCAACCCGAGTATCAGAGGAAGGAATGTCTGATGTAACTCTCCTCATCTTCATCAGCGATTGCCATGATCAACTTTCAAAGTTGAGCTGATGCAGCTTATCAAGGGACCTTAGCTGTTATGACGCCAGGCCTTGGCTTGATGCCCTTGGTCAAAGTCAAGTGTTGGGCGGGTAGCTTGGCTCTATCAGAAGCCTGCCTGGCCCACTCTAGTGATATGTCAGGACAGCAAGAATGCATTGCCTAAGCGAGGAATGTAGTCCGTCTCTGAGAGCTCACGGAAGTGGGGGGCAGAGGGAGGGAGTGGGTTCTGATGGTGAAACAAGAGAACAGGTTGTTCAGAGGTGCAGTAAACAGGCCTTGGCTCCAGTGCTCCTGCTGTTTCCCCCCAGTTGCTCACAGTGTGTCTTGGGCATTGTTCTGGGGCAGGGAAGGGTGGAGCCCAACCAGGAGCAGATGGTAGGACCCTGTCTGGATCTGCTTTGCAAAGGCCTAAACTTGACTGAGGATGTACGATCTCAAGGTCTCAGTCTTTGGGAAGAGGCCCTCTTCTTCCAAAAGCAAGTTCAAAGGCTATATTCGCAAAGAGACACATTCTGATTTGATAGTTGGAGTCCTGTGTTCTCCCATCCAAATCTTTCTCCGCTCGGGTAAGATAAATAAAGTAAAAGAAAATAAAAGGGACCGCTACAGATCTCATTCTTGGTCATTAACTTTCAGCACATGGAACATGCTTAGGTTTGAGCAGGCTCACCTCACTGAGATGGAATTTGAGCTTGGAAGACAGGGCTTTTGGGCCATGACATGTTTTGTAGTGCCCTTATCAAGTGGCCTTCCCACTGGGGGAAATAAATCATCTCACTAGAGGGACGGAGGTGACAGAGTGGCTGTGGGTGAGCCTCTGGCTCGGGGTCTCATGAGGATGAAGAGTATGTCACTTCCCTTCTTGGTTCAGCAAGTCTCATCTCTGATCCTCTGAGATGGTTGACTTTTTCCTTGGACTCTGCAACTGGCTCTGCCTAATTCTTCAAATTGCTGCTCAGTTGCAGGAGTTCTGCTGGTGGGATGTCAGTGAGTCAGAAGGATGAATGAATTGCTCTTCTGAATCTGGGTGGTTAGCTGCTCAGTGTGGGCATCTCAGAGAGGCCTTCTCCATCCCTCTGTGCTTAAGTAGGTGCCAATCTCCTCCATGCCCAGGCTCTAAAGTGGTTTTTCTTTTCAGACCACCTCATAGCTCAGGTTTCTCGGTGTGTCCCCCATTTGGTTTAGTGTCTTTAGTGTGAGGGGTTTACCTTGTTCAGGGCTGTGTCTTCAGAAGAGCTGGGACGGATGTTGCACATGTACAATATTTGCATCAGTACATACATACTTCAGCTCTTTGGTGCTTTCTGGGGATGTGTAATGGACAGATTGCTCTTCAAGTTCACTTGGCAAGTAAGACACTTGGTCACTTGTGCAGGGGATGAGGGCTTTGTGGGAGGAAGTCTGAAACAGGCCTGTGGAAGTCTAGGCAGCTCCATGCTCTGGAACCTGAAGACGGTAGAAGTTTAGAGACAGCGAAAGGAAAAGAGTAAATGGTCCCAAGGAGAGAGACTTGCATGCGCCCAGGGCTGGAGGAGAGAGGGAGTTCTTGCTAAGAGCCTTGAGTGGGCTCTGAGAAGTTGAAGGGTTTGGGGTGTTAATGAGGAGAGAGCGGGGCCACTCCTTAGCATATGCAGTCACACCAAAGTTGGATTTCATTCTGTAGGAAGTGTTTGGAGATAGCAAAGTATTTAAAGTTGAGAGAGGCATTACAAGATACTCAGTTTGGAAGGATTATTCTGGCTTGTGTGTGTGTGGGGGGGCAGGCGTGTCAACAGGGGAGAACAGGAACTTGGAGGGACAAGAATTAAGGTAAGGTATTAGGAAGGCAGGATGGATGGCAGGGAAGTGGCTTCTTAGAAGTGGGGGGTGGGGTCTGGACATTTACCACAAAGCTGGGGATGGAGGGTACCAGTAGGGCGCCTGCCTGGCAAGCTCAAGAATTCTAAGCAGGCAGCCTTTTCTTCCATAAAGCCTGGGATGCAGCAAAATTTAGCACAATTCTATGCACGACACCTTGGAAGGCATGCTAATGGGATTTCAGTATTCGTCAAAGCAGAAGACTCATGTCAGTTCCAGCCACACAGGCTAACCACACAGATTCAGAAGAGCAATTCATTCATCCTTCTGATTCACCGACATCCCAGCAGCAGAACTCCTGAAACTTTCACAACACACGTGGTGGAAACTACACTCCTGGGGTTTGGTTTCTCTAACACTGAAAGATGCCTTCATTCATCTCACGATGAAGATGTCTTTTCTTAGCTCAAGGGATCTTGCAATTATCTTCATACAAAAGAAACTGGAGCCCAGTGGGTGTACCGTGGGCATACCAGGTGAAGGCTCGAGAGTCAGTGTAGTTAAAGCCACCTTTTTTATTTTTTTGAGACAAGCCCAACAGACTGGACTTAAAAAAATATATATTTGTATGTGAGGGGGTGGGGAAGGAGGGAGAGAATTGGTGCACCAGGGCCTCCAGCTGCTGCAATCAAACTCCACATGTGTGCACCCCCTTGTGTGCATGTGTGACGTTGTGTGCTTCAGTCACTGCACCTGGCTTACATGGAACCCGGAGAGTTGAACATGAGTCCTTAGGCTTCATAGGCAAGCACCTTAACTGCTAAGTTATCACTCCAGCTCCAAAGCCACCTTTATACAGACCTTATCTCCACAAGCTGTATCTTAAGTGTCACATTTCAGGCAAGATCAGACATGTTCAGGGGGGTGTGGCTGTAGAAAAGTTCCACATTTCAAAAACCATTAAATTGACATAAATGCATTTGGCCCCCTGACCCAATATGGTGCCAAGCATGGAGATTTGCAGGCGCCATAAATTTTAAGCACAATAATGGCAAATATTCATTTGTGTGTGTTTGTGTATTATATGTGCAGTTGAAGGTATGTGTTGATACATGTGCCAATGTATCTGTATACATGGGGAGGCCATAGGACAACCTTAAACACCATTGCTCAGGAATACCATCTTTTTTATTTGTTTATTTATCTGAGGGGGGGCATATATAGAGAGAGAAAATAGGTATGCCAGGGCCTCTAGCCACTTCAAATGAACTCCAAACACATGTGTCACCTTGTGTATCTGGCTTACATGGGTCCTGGAGAATCAGATCTGGGTCCTTTGGCTTTGCAGGCAAGTACCTTAACTGCTAAGCCATCTTTCCAGCCCCATCATCTTTTCATTTTGAGATAGGATCTCTCATTGGTCCTCTGACCTCACCAAGCATGCTAAGCTGGTTGGCCAGTAATTCCAAGGATCCTCTTGTCTCTGACTTCCCAGCACTGGGATTACAAGTGTGGCCTATCAGGTCCTTCATTTTAACTGGGTTCAAACTCAGGTCCCCATACGTGCAAAGCAAGTGCTTTATCAACTGACCTCTCTCCCCAATTTCAATTATTTGAAATCTGAGCCTAAACACGATCCTGTCTTCATATGTGTTAGGACACACATAAAAACGAAACTGGGGTCACCCAGGGGAAAGGGCAAAACACAAGACTGAGGCTACCATTGTGCATGGCTATACCCAGCTGTTTATTTAGGTTCTGGTGATTTGAACTCAGAGGTTCTGAGGCCACTCCGACCCTCACATTGCTCAGGAAGTGCACTCAATCACTGAGCCATCTCTCCAGCCCCCATCTCCTTTCTCTGCCTTCTTTTCCCTGTTTGTGCTAAGCAGACCACCAGAAGTCCTAAACGGCTGGCTCCTAGCCAAGCAGAAAGAGTTCCGTAAGTGTTGCTAAACTGACCTCACTCTGGGCGTGCATGCTGATCCTCTTCTTGAATCTTCTCTAGAGTTGGTCATGCCAGGGACACAAAGTCTTCAGCCTCTAAATCTCCATAACTACGGCCTCAGCAGACTCTACAGGAAGGTCACTGGCCTCCCCTCCACCCCCTCCCCCGACCTGCAGCTATTCTTGTCCACAGTCATGGAGGGCATTGACTGTCAAATACCCTCTCCTCTGAATCCCATCACCACCTACCCCTCAGCCCCACTCACCCAGCAGTGAGTCACAGAGTTAAGTACAGAACAAGTGGGTAATTCTCTCTCTTGCCCCAAGTCTCTCTAAGTGCTCTTTTTTTTTTTTCCAGATTTTTCTCAACTGCACAAGATATTTGGACTTCAGATTCCTGTCTCACAGATGTGGTTGTGCAATTTCAGGCTGGACTTGGTTAAAGTTCCTGTCTCTTCCCACCAAGAAAGGTTGTCTAGATCTGGAAAGTTCTGCCATAAATTCTTTTCTGTTGTCCACCAGCACCTCCTGGAATCCCTGCATAGCTTAGAGAGGAAGCGGGACAGGACAAATATCCAACCATCCCACCCCAAAATATTCACCAGCATTGGCCACCAACGTTAGGAGCTGGCTGCCATCCCTCCCTGCCAGTTTCCTGCTGGAAATGCCACAGTGCCTCTCAAAATAATCTGTACACATCTCACAATTCCAAATCCATAGCACCTACAGAATTTCTTTTATCGTCATTGAGTAATTCTGTGAATAGAAAAGAACAGTGGAGAAGATCTACCTATCTTCCACCTGCCTCTAAGGTTTCAGCCTTTCCTTCTGTTTATCTGAGGCACATGGTGCACTAGCCAGAACTGCCTCCTTGCTCCTTGCTCAGTGTCTTGCCCTTTCTCCTGGGTGACCCTAGTTTTGTTTACTCTGGGTGCTCTGATGGCCAGACATTTGGAGACGTGTGGAGTGGGAGAAGGGTCTACTGCATCAAAATGAGCAGAGAGAGCTGAGCTCCACCATGATTATCTTGATGTGAGAAATGCATTGAGATTTTCCCCACCCCTTTCTCTGGGCAGGTGGGCTTCCCTCCTGAACCTCTCCTAGGTGCTGTGTGGAGAATGTTGGCTTCAGAGAGACCTGGAGGCTGGCAGATACTCTTTCTAGAACATTCTACTCACAAGCAGCCCCACTGGCTAGATGGAGCACTCTAACTCTAGTGCTGGTACAAGTCTGCACAAGTCTGAGATGGCTGCTGATGGACTCCTTCTCTCTCTCTCTGGCTGTAAAAGCAAAACCCCAAGGATTTTCCCTACCCTTGACAGCTTTGTTTAGACATTCATGTGTCAAACCTGAAATGCACATTGAAAGAAGCTTTCCAGAGGCATTCTACAGTTGGGGTTGGCACTTCTGTGGCTGAGGCATTGCTCTGAATGTAGCTCCTCACCTTCTAGAAGTTTTGATGTAAAACAGCATTGAGCAAAAGCCTACAGAACTCTCAGGCCACTATAAACAAGGGCAGCACACGGTGAACAAATATGTAAGGTTTACATGTGCATGGAGTCAAACCCCAAGGACAATAAGCTCATGCCATTGGATGGTCACAACCGCTCTAGATAATGGCAAGAGTTGGTATTAACTGAAATGCACCTTCTCTTTTCCTCTACACTTGGCAACCCCCTTCCATACCACTAATCTTGGTTTGCTCAAGTTCTAATGCAACGCAGTTTCTTTCAAAGCAGTTCCTATAATGTAAGAGACTGAGCCCTGGACAGTGTGTACACAAGAGTTTCTTGGAGCTATAGAACTTCAGATCCCTTGTGAATGGGGTCTTTGTGTGTGTGTGTGTGTGTGTGTGTGTGTGTGTGTATACAAACATGAGTGCACGCATGCTCATGTATACCTATGCAATGTGGGACAAGTTTCCGGAAGTTTAACTGCAATGTCCTTACTCCCAGCATGTAATATGAAAAGCGCAAGTCAAATGTTCGTGGGCACATCCATGCGCGGGCAACGCCCGCCGGCTCCAACTGTGGGATTAAGTGGGCAGCCTGGACAATGACCATGGGGCCAGTGAAAGATAGGAAAGGGGAAAGGTCGCTGCCATCGTGCCCTTCACCTGAGGCAGGAATGGATTCCTGCAGAGGGAGTTGATTTAGTCAGCAGCTCGACCAGGTTCGCAAGTCCACAGAGCAGCCTCCCAGGAGCTGGAGACAGTCTGAAATGCTACACATCGGTTTGCTCCATCGGCAGGACAAGCCCCCCCCCCCCCCCCCCCCCCCCCGAGGTGTTGAAAGAGAGGGGTGTGGTCAGTGCCTTTGGCTGACGGCACACCCAAAAGAGCTAAGAAAACAAGGGCATGAGCCCAAAAAGCCTTTCAGGGTTTGTTTGCTAAAGCAAAAGGCAGTTGAGACTATAGGCATTAACTGATGAATAGATAGTGTCGACCTGGCAAAGCCCAGTCTGCAGCCCCCTTTCCTTGAGTCCACCTTCCTTCCCAAGCCCACCTCCTCTCTTGTTCACACCACACTCACACACACTAGTACGTGTGCGCTCACAGGCATGCGCACAAACCCACATACTCTCTTTCCTATGAATATGTAACTACTTCTTCATCGACTTACTTATCTTTATTGTTAATTACTTCCTGTAAGAAGACCTTATGTTTCTGAAGAATCATACCCGTATGTTGTATTGCTGCTTCTTTTATTCCCTTTCCCTCTCCTCCCTTTTCCCTCCCTTCCACCACTCACTCCTTCCTTCCCTCTGTTCTCCCTCCCTCTTGAGGCCCACCTAGCTAGTGCTGGGGTCTGTACCGATTCTTCAGTTATTTTTATAAGTTATATTACTTCATTCACTTGCTCAACTATTGTTATCAAGCACTCCCTGTGGGCTGTCACCAGGGGCAGCACTGGCGATGTGGAGACAAAAGCCATGCTCTGCATTTTCAGGTCATTCACAGTCTAGCAGAAAAGACCTCAGGTTCTGGGCAGTCAAGTGTATATATGCCCAAAACACACCTGGGAATCTCCAAGCTTGAAACATACCACTTGGGAGATAGGTAAGTTTGGGTGATTGAAAGCAGATTTTAAAACCACCCAAAGGTCAAAATGATGGAACTGATGAGTCATGATCAAATGACTTCTCTAAAACATTCTTAAACAAGGCTTCTAGCTCTCTGCAGGACTGGTTTCCAAGAGGCTAGGAGGGGTCTGCTGTACCCCTTCGTGGTCCTGAGGGACGACAGTGGACACAACCCTTGCCACTCAGCTCTGGCCAGGTGTGACCCCTACTCTGGTAAACTTCTCTGTTGCTGTCCTTGGGCTTGGCACAGCTTCCCAATCAAGGGGACTTTTCTCACGCTATAGTGTCTTTCATATTCTTCATGGGTTAGAAAAGAGGTAGATTGAGGTGAAAAAAAAATCAAAGAAAACAGGATAAAGAAAAGATCAGTTAAAAACCCCTTAGTAGAGGCCCTAGTGCACCCATATTGTCCCCCCTCTCTCTCCTCTCAAATAAATAAATAATAAATAAATAAATAAAAAACAAACCCTTAAGTAGAAAAAAAAGCACATTCACTAGGGGGAATGACTATGGTTAAGAGTAGGGGCTGGGCTTTCAGAAGAGACAGTTTTCCCATGGAGCAAAGTCCTTGCCTAATATGAGACGAGCTGTGGTGTTAGTGAAAGCATATCGCTTTGGAGTGAATTGTTTAATTTGATCTGGGAATGGAATGTACCTTTCATGCCTCCTTTTTGAAGGAACTGACATATTTACAGCTTGCAATTCATTTACTTAAGATGAGGACAAAACTGGCCTTGGCATTTCCAGGAAGTTCAGCACGATAAAATTTCCCCACCCAGGGCTGGAGAGATGGCTTAGTGGTTAAGCGCTTGCCTGTGAAGCCTAAGAACCCCGGTTCGAGGCTGGATTCCCCAGGACCCACATTACCCAGATGCACAAGGGGTCACAGCATCTGGAGTTCGTTTGCAGCGGCTGGAAGCCCTGGGGCGCCCATTCTCTCTCTTTCTCTGCCTCTTTCTCTCTTTCTCAAATAAATAAATAAAAATGAACAACAACAAAAAAATTCCCCACCCGCCCCCATAATCAATCTCTTGCTCTCTCTTTTCCTCTCTCTCTCTCTCTCTTTCACACAGACACCTTCCTTGACCATGTCTATGTGTTCCATATGGGTGGAGTGTCTCGTATCAAGCTCCAGAAATGGAGATTCCCGTGTTATCAGCTTGACCATTACGACATGGTGAAGCTGGCTGTGGCCAGACATGGTTGGTTGGGTTCTTGTTTGAGAGGATGGCCAAGATTTCAAACTTGGTGCACAGGGAGCCTGTCCCTCGTGGATAAGAATACACGCTTTAGGAAGTCGCCTTTGCAGACCCCTCTCATGGTGGAGGAAGAGAACTTTAGGGCTCATTACTCACATCACTGGGGTTTCGAGATGTTAGGGACCCACTGGACACAGCTGTAAGTATTAAAAGGTAGCTGGGGGGACTCATTGCTCAAAATGTGAGAAAATAACAGTTTAAGCTCAAGTCTATGGGCAATTTGCACATTATGGGCAATATAGCCTGAAGAATTCTGGGCATCATCTTTCCAGGCTATGAATTACTTTTGTGCCAGATTCTGGTGAGCTGTTCTGTTTATTGGAGAGTCCTTCACCCTCCTTCAAGACAGGAAGTGGGCTCATATGACCGCCAGAGGGTTTAAGTTAGAAATACAGAAAAGCACGTTGACCTTATCTTTGAGACTAGGAGAAGTATTCTGGGTAACTCTGCTAAAAGCTGCTTGGTTTGGCTGCCTTCATATGTTTTGGGCAGGTTAAATTCTAGAAGGGTACAGTGTCTTCTGAAATTTTATTTCACTGCTAGATACAATACATTTATTGTCCTCTTGTTCTTGAAAGTCCATTCCACAAATATTTGCATGCTTACACGGTGCCAGGCGTGGCAGTGGGGATAAACAGGACCTTGGGTCTCTTTAGGACCAGTAGAATCGAGGATCACCTGGTGGAAAGCCCTGGAGGTCAGCGCAGAGACCCGCCCTGGCCCTGTGTAATGTGGCGGCCGGGGTTGATCCCCAGAAAGATTCAAGGATGATGGCGAGTCCAGAGAGTGCTTCTTCAGCAAAGCTGGACCAGGTTGGTCATGCACATGTCACAGTCATTGTCACCATCACTGCTTCAATTCCAGCCTTCCGGACGGAACACGCTTTGCTCTCTATGGGAAGGGGAAGTCAGGTGGCCTTGCCATGAACAGGGACTTGAGCGGGGCAAGCCCACTGCGGTTGTGAAGTCTTCCTGAGCAGTGAGAAGTGTAGGCTCCTTCACTGTGGAGCCCTGGGGAGTCAGAAAGCCCTCAGAGGAACAGAGCATGTTCAACTTCTATCTGGGTATCTAGAGGGAGAGCTCCTTGGGCTTTGGGTGAGGCATGATGTTGACTCTCTCTCTCTCTCTGTGGTGTGTATGGGTGTGTGTGTTAGGTGGAGACTATTAGTGCCATGTTTTGTCTCTTAAAGGTAATGGTTCTTTTTGCTGGAAATCTCAGATAAACAGTATTATAGGTTATCCACAAATATATTTTGTTTTCTTTTTCTTTCTCTTTTTGCATGTATCTATGTGTGTGTGTGTGTGTGTGTGTGTGTGTGTTCATGAGAAGGCTAGAGGTTGATGTCAGGTGTCTTCTGTCGTTCCTCACCTTAGTTTCTTGATCAGGCTTCTCCGTAGCCCAGATCTCACTGGTTAAGGTAGACTAGCTAGCCAGCAAGCCCCAGGATTCCTTCTGTCTTCACCTCCCCAGAGCTGGGATTACAGGTGTAAGCCACCAAACCCAGTTTTTATGTCACTTCTGGGAATCCAAACCCAGGGTATCATGTTTGGGCAATATACACTTTACTGACTGAGCAATCCCCTCCCCCCCCCCCCAGTCCTATTCTAGTTTCTTTCAAAGGTGGATAGATGGTGGGTCGGCCATTCTAGTGTCTGCCTGGGCATGCTCATATTGTAGGATGAAGTAAACCTTTGTCCACTTGCTTTCTGGGCATGGTGGACAGTGATTTCCTTAGGCTTTCTTAACTTCTTTTTCTAGAAAGAGGTGTCCATAGTGAGCACATCTCCACACGTCCCCAGAGCAGATGCGGACAGGACGATGAGAAGTGGGTTTAGAGAGGGGCTTAACAGCGACCGTAACAGCTCTTCCGAGGCTTCTCCTTAGGCCCAGGGGAGCTTGCTGCTGGGCCCGGGAACCGTGGAGTCCCTGTCTTCTCCTACCTCCTCCCCAGCTCCACACCACTGAGCCCACTTGAGAGTTGTGTCCCAGCCCCTATTCTGAGAGTCACAGATGGATATGAAGGGACATTCTTAAGCTTTAAGGGCTATACTCTAAGGGCCCCAGTGGGTCTTCTAGCCTCTAAGACTTACTGAACTTGAAAGCAGCAATATTCAATGGAGGATAGGTATGATGACTACAGGATCCTGTGACCAGTGTAAATGGAAGCCCAAGGACCAGGAGTAACTTAGTAAGGGCCACTCTGGTTGCTAGAGGTTTTGTCTCCTGCCCTATGGGAGTGTGGCCTCTGGAGAGTCCTCCCTAAAGGCGTTAGGGAGGGGCCATTCTGGCTCATTGTTTCTGTCCCCACCCAGAGAACCTGCATCTCATTTTGCTTCCCCACTCACTGAACCAGGATCCTTGGACTCTTCTCTTCCTGTGTTCTAGACAACTGCTCACCACCCTAACTTCAGAAACAAAGAAATCTGTGTGTCCCATGGAAAAGTTCCCCGCAGATACAACCAGTCCTAACTTTTCACTGCTTTGTTCCATTAGCAATCTTGAAATAAGTTTTCTTTGGCCTGTCTTCTGTAGGATATTTTTCGCAACTCTGGAGGTGCTCTGACCTTCTGCGGGCTTGCTGGGTCATTATGTTTCAGTAAAAATTCGAAACTTGCTACTGTTCTGAAAACATTTTTTTTCCCTATGAGTTTGTCATATCAGTTTGCCTTATCTTGCATTCAATTAACTTTTGGCTCTGAATTTTTTTCATTTTCCAGTTTAAATTGGCCAACAGACTTGTTAGTTTAATCTGCCATTGACTTGATATGAATTGGTTTTTGGTCTCAAGCAGAGCTCCAGGTAAAATTATGAAATGGTTGAAATATGTACCTGGCACCCAACTGCCCTCCGTTCCCAGTCCCTTCGTCTATGCACCCTCCCACCCCGTGTTTGTCCTGTTCCTCTTGGACAGTGGTTGACAAATATAATAATTTTTATCTGTTTAACCAATAACATTTATATAATCACAGCAATTCTAAAAAATAATATGGATCTTGCCACCCCCCTCTCACTTCAGTTTGTACAAGAAGTTAGTGACCTCTAACCTCGTGTGAGCACAGACTACCTGGAGATTCTAATTGCAGATTTAGGGGTTCAGACTTCACCTTAAAGGAAAAGACCAGAACCTTGGAGTGAAGCCTATGGATTTACATTTTACATATGAGCTCTAGGCAATTCTGCTAGCCACCGCTTTTTCTTTCCAACCTTGAGATTAGGTGATTCTCTGATTTTATCATCATCACAGCCCTGGGAGCAGTCACCCTCCTCGTGATGATAGGTCATGCATCCGGCGCTCCCCATGTATATTTGAATTGAGCAGTTTGTATAAGTAACCTCAGGAGTGAGGCCATTCTTAATCTCTTCAACAACAAAGACATTTAAGGCTCATATGGATTGATCAAGGTCATTTGGCATAGAACTGACTAGAATGTCTTAGCATAACTAGTAGAGGGGAAAACCTCTTCCACCATGGATTCCAGAGATCTCTGTGGGGGGCTAGAGTCAGGGTCAATGAAGGTGGGGCCTTAGGTCATTAGACCTTGAACCCCCTATGAATTCCTGAAAGGCAGGAAGTATCTTTTTTTTTTTTTTTCCTCTCTCTCTTTTCCCTTTCCCAACACACTGGAATCATAGTACCTGGAAGAGAAAGCTTGCAAAGAATGTTGTTGAATTAGAGTTACTTTAACCCAGGTCTTCTGAGTTTTAACCCACAGCATTTTGGATAATGGTGACTCACTATACTTTATACCCACAGGTATAATTTAAGAATAAGGTTTAATTTGTTATATTTTAGATAGTACATAGACATTTGGAATTTTAAAGAACTAGATCATGCAAATATAAAAGAGTTTATCTCTGATAATGAAGTCTCAGGCACATTCTTAGTTACACTAGTTTTTAAAGGGTAGATTGAGAATCCGGACATACATGGTCATTTGACTTTCAGCAAGGGATCAATGCATTTCTATAAGGGAAGGGAAGGTCTGTTAGATCAGTGGCACTGGAGCAACTGATATCTGTATGGGGTATACAAAAAGAAATGTTGCTTATGCAAACTAATTTGACATAGGTTATAGGTTTAATTGCAGAAGTTATTTTAAAAGTTTAAAATAAAATTTATAGCAGAAAACATCATAGAATTCTCTGTTGACTTCAGAATTGGTATACATTGCTCAGGCCATAGAGTTACTAAGTATAGAAAGAAATTTTGAGGGATGGGTAGATGGCTGAGTGGTGAAAAGTGCTTGCTGCAAGCCTGACTCAGAGCCCACAGAAAGCTGAACACTCCGGACATGGTGGCGCACGCCTTTAATCCCAGTGCTTGGGAGGCGGAGGTAGGAGGATCACCATGAGTTTGCCTGGGCTAGAGTGAGACCTAGAAAAACCAAAACCAAAACCAAAAAAAAAAAAAAAAAAAAAAACAAGGAAAAGAGAAAAAAAGTTGAGCACAAGAACAGCACACATCTGCAATCTCAATGCACCTTCCGTAAGGGGAGGCAGAGTCCAGAGAATCCTGAGGGAAATGGGCAGCCAGCATAGGAGGAGAGACTCTGTCTCAAACAAGGCAGAGGCCAAGGACTGGCATCCTGATGTTATCCTCTGACCTTCACATGCATGCCATGGCATGATCGTGCCCATATGTGCACACATTGGGGTAGTTTGAATGTCCCCCATAGCCTCAGGTATTTTTTATTAACATTAAACTTCCTGCTTAAGTCTCCAGCAGCCTACTGGAGGGGACATACATGTCATGGGGGTGGATCTGATTCCAGCCAAAAGGTGTGTGGAATTCCCGACTAGAGCATCTATGTGTGGCCTTCTCAACATGGTGGCTTTGGGTGTCAGACTTATTTACAAGAGTGGTACAGAGAACAAGGCACCAACTGCGTGGCCTTTACTAGTGTAGACTGGTGTCATTCCTGCTGTGTTCCTTTGCTGGAGGCAGTCCCGGGCTGCTGGGGCTCAGAGAGGAAGCCTATGGGAGGAACACATGAACCCATTTCTCAGTGGGAGGACTGACCAAGATCTTGCAGCCATGACTTAAAACCCCTTGGGGAACTTCTTGAGGCTATTATCAATATTCTATATTTTGATTTCAGTGGGTGGATACATAACTGTACACAAAATTATTGTGGGATAGACTTAAGATTGGGGTACTTGTACTGCAACTTAAAAGTGTGCAGAGTGCCCAAGGTACATCACTGTCATTATTTTCAAAACAACCCTGTGAGTCAGCACTTGTGACATCATTTTATAGATGTTTCATTTTATTGAGTAACTTGTCCAATATCAGAGAGAACCCAATTCAAACCCAAGTTTGTTTTAAATTTTTTTATATTATTATTAACTAGAAACTTTGGATAGACACATTATTTTCCTCCTCCTTGCCCCCATTCCACTGAGGGCCTTCCTCAGTGGGATTGCTGTTATTCACCGTGGGGTGGTGGGTTATGGGTTGTGAGAGCAGGAGTCAGTCACTGTGGGAGGGGGCAATGCCTCTGGATATTCCCTCCTACCCTGTGGCTCTTACAGTCTTTCTTCCCTGTCTTCCTCAAAATTTTCTGAGCCTTGGAGGGTGTGTTTTAAGTCCATTTTAGCTCTCAGCAGATTTTGGATTTCTGCTTAGGTGCATTCTGAGTCTCCTCAGTGTCTGTCGCCATCACCCTTGTGCAAGTTGTCAGGCTCACAGTGGAAGCAGCGCTGTGGCTCATCTTGCCAATTCCTCTGTGGTTTCACCTGGGCTCTATAAAACTTTTAATATCTATTTGCATGCATGCATTTGTGTGTGTGTTTATGAGTATACCAGGGCCTCTTGCCCACTATAAACAAACACCAGACACATGTACAACTTTTTGCACATGGCTTATATGAGTGGTTTGGGAATTGAACCTGGGCCAGCAGGTTTTGCAAGCAAGTGCCTTTAACAGCTGAGCCATCTTCCCCCAAATCCAAATGTTTATGACCTCAAAATGTCATCTGTTCACTAGCATCGTGTGATAAGGACAGCACAATTCATTCATTCCTCAGTGATATCTATCAACAAACTGCATTTTGGGTAGTAGGCCAGTAGAGGATAAAGAGAAAACTTACATATGTGCTTGCCTTAAAGAGGCTCATAACCTAGAGAAGAAGACATATAGGTATATAAATGTCAATTTTACAACGTGATTAGTTTTATCTTACACAGAACACATTTTTCTGAACTCCTGACTCAGAACCTTGTGAAATGACCAGTGCCCAAGAGCACAAAGGGACAGAATACTTGAAATCAGAATCTGCTACAGAAAATTTGTGGTCATAGTAGACTTAAAAATCTCTCAGGGGCTCCAGAGTGAAAGAATGGAAACATGGCTGCAAGAGAATGGGACTGTCACTCAGGGCCTCCAAGGGTCTTGCACTCTAGAGGGAGCTTTCTGTTTGTTTCCTCCCCTGTCCCTAGCTACATTCCCCTCTTGGTGTTATTTGTAGGTTTTGAATGGGAGGTTGAAGCTAGGCATGGTTAAGGATATATCTTAGGTTATGTGGTCAGCAAGTAGCAATGTCCTCATCTTAGATCTGCCTGTCTACGTTGGGGTAGGGATTTGAGAAGTCTTTAGCCTCTTTACTGGTTTTGTCTCTTTGGGATCTTATTGTATTTCTCTTTATGTTCCCAACACGCCACTTACTTCCTCTGGTGTACTGTGGGGTTGATTTTGCAGGAGCCAAGTACCCAACTTCTTCTCATCCCTACCAGTCATGTTGGGGCTTAAACTTGGCAAGGTAGGGGTTGGGGAGCTGGTTCAGTGGATAAAGCGCTTGGTGCTCATCCTGGAGTTGAATCCCCAGGCCCCATGTAAAAAGCCAGAAGCTATGGTGGACTTCCATAAGCCCAGCATGATGGCACTGATGGCAAAATGGGAGGTGGAGATGGCAGAATTTTCCAGAAAGGCATAGCAAATGAGTGTAGCAACGCAGAGTGAGAATCCAAAATGAGAGACCTGCCTCAAGTGGTGGACCGGAGCTGGGCGCTGTGGTGCACGCCTTTAATCTCAGCACTTGGGAGGCAGAGGTGGGAGGATTGCCGTGAGTTCGAGGCCACCCTGAGACTCCATAGTGAATTCCAGATCAGCCTGGGCTAGAGTGAGACCCTACCTCAAGGAAACAATATAACAAAACACAACTACAACAAAAAAAGGTGGACAGGTGAGAACTGAACTGAACGTTGTCCTCTGCCTGCCATGTGTACACCATAGCACATGTATACCCGGCACATGCGTGTCCATACATTCAGAAAGTAAATAATAAAACTGAAAAATTAAGGTCTGGAGAGATGGATTAGTGTTTAAGGTGCTTGCCTACAAAGCCAAAGGACCCAGGTTCAATTCCCTAGAAACCATGTAAGCCAGATGCACAAGGTGGCACATATGTCTGGAGTTTGTTGTAGTGACTGGAAGCCCTAGTGCGCTCATTCTCTCCCTGCCTCTTTCTCTCTCTCTCTCTCAAATAAATAAAAATTAAAAAAAAAATAACCAAAAGAACAAGCCCCAAATTAAAAAAAAAAAAACTTAAAGTTGGCGGCTGTAGAAAGACCTACATCATAGAAATCAATAAATACTGCAGATCAGGGTTTCTTTGGGTCAGGATGGGGGAGGAATGAGAGAGACTGACTATTCTAAGATACCACAGCTTTGCTTCCTCCAAACTACAAAGTCTACATGTAGTTGTATGTTAACTTTGCAGTTCATAAATGTGTGCCATTTTATTATAATTATAATTATTGCAGTATTGGGAATTGATTCCAGGGCTCTGAACATGCTAGGCAAGTACTCAACCACTGAGTTGCTTTCCAAGCCGTGTGTGTGTGTGTGTGTGTGTGTGTGTGTGTGTGTGTGTGCATCCCAGCATGCACATGGACATCAGAAGACAGCCTCGGGCTGTTGGGCCTTGCCTTCACCTTGTTTGAGATCAGGCCTCACTTCTCGGTGTTTGCCACTGTGAGCAGCAGTGTCGTGGGCCTGTGAGCTTTGGGATTCTCCTGATTCCCCTCCCACTGTCATGGGCCTGTGAGCTTTGGGATTCTCCTGATTCCCCTCCCACTGCTGTTGGTGTGCTGGGATTGTAAGTGGCTGAATTTACCTGGGTTTGGGGGACTTAAATTCCAGTGGTCAGGCTTGCACAACGATGAGCACTTTAAGCTACTGAGCCATCTCCCCGTGTCCCTGCCTCCCTAGCCCAGTCCTTCTCTTTGGGCAGGGGGCAGGGGACCAGAAACTCACTCTGTGACATGGTTGGCCTTGACCTTATAATCCTACTGCCTCCTGAGTATTGGAATTAGAAGTGTGTTTTTTTTTTTTCTTATACCCAGTTAAAATTATCTCCACATACATATATTTAGTTTGCTTGCATTTTATTCTCTTAGAAAACCTTTTTTGTTTTGGAGTTTGAATTTGAATTACCAGTTGCCTTCCCATTCCTTCATCTCCTTGTCATGTGGTTTTTTTTTTTTTTTAATTGTTTGAGGGGGGAGGGGGAGGAAATTGGTGAGCCAGGGCCTCAGCCACCTAGTGGGCACGTGCGACATTGCACTTCGTCCACCTTTGCGCATCTGACTTACGTGGGATCTGGAGAGTTGAACATGGGTCCTTAGGCTTCACAGGCAAGCGCCTTAACTGCTCAGCCATCTCTCCAGCCCTCTTTTCCTTCTTGAATAACACTTGGGATTGACCTGGTTTGCCTTTGAGCTGCCACAATTTCTCTTTGACCTTGTTACCAGAGCCTCTGTCTGTGTGAACTGTGCTTTTATTCCCCTCTCAGTTTTGAGTTCAAGTGGGGCTGTCTGCTCTGAGGCCTCACTCTATTGTGGCCACCTGTGATCTGTCTTTCAAGCCTCTCTTCTTCTTCAGCATTCATTGACTGCTGGACTCAGCTTCTTCGACTAATAGTGTTGATGTGTTGATCTCTTGGAAGCAGTTTAACCTTTATCAGCCCCTAACATATCTCACTGTTGTCAGCAGCCAGTCCAAGATAGGAGTCTCCACCAGTGACCATGCCGGCTCCACTTTCTGGAGAGTGTCTCTGGCTCCATCAGTTGATGGGAGGCAGGGAGGGCCGGTGGCATTGTGCTGACCCAGCTTTACAGAGAGAGGCTTCTGGTTCAGCTGCTGCAGCTGAGGGTTATTTCTTCTAGGAGGTGGTTGGGGGTGATTTTCTAGATTTTTCTTGTCACATGGATGGATTTCTCTCTCTCTCTCTTTTTTTCTATCTTCTGCATAGGGTCACCCTGTTTCTAATATTCCTAAGTAAAGATATGGGATAGTATTGAGTATGAGACAACTAGAATATCCATGGATCAACCCATGATATTGCCAGTTGGATTTTGCCCTTCCATGACATTTATTGAGTGTTTACTGAATTCTAGGTGCACTGCCAAGTGCTTCAACAGCATTGTCTCATCTGATTTTGACAATGTCTCACACGAGGCTTATACAAGCCTCAGAGAGATTACAAAACTTTTTTTTTCATGGTCACATAGCAATTAAGTGTGTGAGTCAGAATTTGAACCCAGGATTGCCTGTTTCCACTCAGTATAATCTCCTAACTTCTCTGCAATGTTTTCCTGGCTTTTCTTCCCCCTGGCTTTTAAGGATTTCACCATTTTAACCTTCAGTGAATAACGTTTATCTACATGCTAGACTCAGGGCTAGGAGTTTAGGGATGAGTGAGACATAATTCCTACTTTGTTTTTGGTTTTTCTTTTTTTTAAAATTTTTAATCTATTTATTTGAGAGAGACAGACACAGAGAGAAAGACAGATAGAGGGAGAGAGAGAGAATGGGCGCGCCAGGGCTTCCAGCCTCTGCAAACGAACTCCAGATGCGTGCGCCCCCTTGTGCATCTGGCTAACGTGGGACCTGGGGAACTGAACCTCGAACCGGAGTCCTTAGGCTTCACAGGCAAGCGCTTAACCGCTAAGCCATCTCTCCAGCCCTGTTTTTGGTTTTTCGAGGTAGGGTCCCACACTAGCCCAGGCTGACCTGGCATTTACCATGTAGTCTCAGGGTAGACTCAAACTCATGGTGATCCTCCTACCTCTGCTTCCCCAGTTCTGGGATTAAAGGCGTGTGCCATCACACCAGGCTCACAATTCCTACTTTTGAGGCGTTCTTGATCTAGTGGACAAGGCAGTCTTGTACGCACATTATTCTAATAAGGGCATTAATAGAAGTTGGAGTGGATGCGGCATGGCGCGGGCTTGGCTCCTCTGCTTGGGGACAGAATGAGCACGGAGGTGCTCCCTGAAGGGTTAGCTTTATCGCACAGGGTCCGAGGCATGGAGGACCTACCTTCTCACACTGAGAGCACAGCAGGGTCTATGACCCTGGAGGCAGAAATAGAAAGTAAGCCCTTCTTCGCTTCAATGTACTGTGATCTTGTAGCAAATAGATCCACATTGGTAAAATGTCTTAGAGCTAAACTTGCAGCCTGGAAGACAGTATCCTCGGCTCTCAGGTGGGGAGAAAAGCCGTTAGGATCTGGCCTTCTCTGCTCTCTCATCAAGGACTGTCCACTACGATAACGCCCCCTCAGGTCTGTGAGATGTCGCAGTCCCATGACTTGGATGAGCAGTTAGCTGGATCACATGTTATGTGTAAGCGTCCTTGATGTACAGGAAGGAAGTGCGGGAGAGGCGAGGAGAGGTATGTCATCGGCCAAGGATTCTGGTTGGGTTTTAAAATTGAAACCTGGCCTTTGAGAGCATTATGAAGGAGTTCTTTTTTTTTCTCTTGGAAACATTTTGGAGAATTTGAAGAAGTTGTACAAAGAAGTATTATATTCGAATTTTAATATCTTCTACAATAATGGTACTAGTAATTAAACAAATTGTAATTGGCATAATAATACCAACTAAAGGACAGACTGAAAACTGGCAACTAATGCCTACATCAGGAAGGTCCTCATCTTGGAGAGGGGTGACTGGCCTTTCCAAAGCTAGAATCAGGACCCTGGAATTTGGCCCTCCCAGGCACACAGAGGGTGGCTCTTGCCATCAGAGTTACCTTCCCAGGAAGCCAGGGACTCAGGAGGGTGGGGCTCAGAGGTCTGCCCAGAAGATGGACATTAACCTAGTGACATCCTGATGTCCCTTCAGCTTTCTGATTCTTCCATGGGTGCTCAAGTGAGAGAGCAAACAGTGTCTTCTAGATCTTAGATACATTTCCCGAGAAGTTCTTGGGGTCTAATAATGAGAAAATTATGACTGCTAAGTTGTCAGCTCTTAGGTTACATTAGACAAAACAAGTGTTTGAAGAGGCCCAGGGCTCATGTGTGCGTGCACGCACACACACACACACGCCACATCCTTCTGCTCGTCATTCCATGTTTTTCTCTCAACTCACAGCAGAATGAGGAAAGTTGCTAACTGGCTTCAGGATGTTCCTGTCCTCTGCTTTGGGCTCAGTGAGCTTGGGCAAGCAGTTTCACGTGGGCCTCCTGCCTAGGGCTTCAGAGGAGACCACCTGTGATGTCCATCCAGATGTCCTTTATCTCTGACTTTTCTAGTCTTCCTCTCTGCCTCGGATTTTTATTCTGTTTCTTCCCCCCCCCCCCCATTTTCACATTCTCCTCAGTTTTCTCTGTCCTTTCTGCTCATCAAGTTTCTTTACCTGGTTTCCCTGCTTCCCTCACCTCAGTCCTCTCCCTCTCTTTACCCTCCCTTCCCGTCCTCCTCATTCCTCTCTGCACACACTTGCCTTCCTCCTTTGGTGTAGCATTTCTTCCATGCTGGGTCGTCATGACCCACCAAATGCTTATGGCACTTAATTCAAATGAGAAGGAAAGGAAGGGGGGGGGGCAGAATTAAATCATAGTATTGGCAGCTGGCAATTTGCTTCAATCTCAGAAAAATGTCCCCAGTTTCCTTGAATATTGAAACCCTGATGAGAAACAGATTTCTTCTGGCAGTGCGAATTCCCCTCTGTCTGAGTTTGGCAGAGGGAGTCCCTTGCTTGATATTATTATAAGCATTTTGATGCGTTCTCTGCTCAGCAAAGTTGGAGCACATTTCAACCAACCCCTGTATTGATGTGAAACCATTTTTATTTGTAATGAGGGTGTATTAAAATATATATACATTTCCACTGATTTCTGGCTCTTAGGAGGCCAACATCTGATGACATCCAGTCAAGGAAGGCCTGGGTTTTTCCACCCTCTGTCCATGGGGACAGTGCTGGAATCTAGACTGCTGCCCTTGTCCCCACCTCCTTGTTAGATTTCACTGATTTTAATAAACATTTTCTGTAATTCAGTTCCTCTGTGACAGAATCAGAGGGATGTCACTTGGATGGGTCTTCCAGAGGTCACCTTCTCTCAAGGACAAGGACTCCATGACAAGGGGTCGGAATTGAGCAGAACGAGGAGGTGCTGGGGACAATACACAGAGAAGTCAAGCTTGTGAGACAACACGTGAACACAGAGTCAGCTATTCCCTGTCATTCTGCACACGCCCAGGGGATCAGAACAGATGCAAATGGAAGCTTACAAGGTTGGGTTAGGCTGGGGCCAATCTGTGAAGGAGGGTGAGGCAGTGAGACCGAGGAGCATTGGAATGCTCTGGAAGGCCTGAAACAATGGCTACTAAGAGAGAACTTATTTTCTTTGGAAAAATATTTAATGCCTTCTCTCAGGGTAGACTCAATTGTGTGTTGTGTGTTGCATGTGTGTGGGCACACGTGTGTGCCTGTGTACGTGGAAGGGAGAGGTTGACATCAGGTTTCTTCCTGGATCATGTGTCTCTCACGTCAACCCAGCGCTTGCTAACTCAGTTAGTTTAGCGAGGCAGCCTGCCCTAGCGAGCCCGTGCCCAACCTCCTGAGTGCTGGGATGGCAGACAGGCTGCCGCATCCACTGGGTGTATGTGTGGGTGCGGAGAATCTGAGCTCTGTTCCTCATGCTTGCCTGGCAAGCACTTTACCACCTGTGCCATCTTGCCAGCCCCACACTCATCTTTTTCTAATTTAATTTTATTTTTTATCTTTTCACAATTTTTATTAACATTTTCCATGATTATAAAAAATATCCCATAGTAATACCCTCCCCCCCTGCACTTTCCCATTTGAAATTCCATTCTCCATCAAATTACCTCCCCATGTCAATCATTCTACTTACATATATACAATACAAACCTATTAAGTACCCTCCTCCCTTCGTTTCTCTTCCCTTTATATCTCCTTTTTAACTTACTGGCCTCTGCTACTAAGTATTTTCCTTCTCATGCAGAAGCCCAATCCACATATGAGGGAGAACATGTGGTGCTTGGCTTTCTGGGCCTGGGTTACCTCACTTAGTATGATCCTTTCCAGATCCATCCATTTTTCTGCAAATTTCATAACTTCATTTTTCTTTACTGCTGAGTAGAACTCCATTGTATAAATGTGCCACATCTTCATTATCCACTCATCAGTTGAGGGACATCTAGGCTGGTTCCATTTCCCAGCTATTATAAATTGAGCAGCAATAAACATGGCTGAGCACATACTTCTAAGGAAATGAGATGAGTCCTTAGGATATATGCCTAGGAGTGCTATAGCTGGGTCATATGGTAGATCAGTCTTTAGCTATTTTAGGAACCTCCACACTGATTTCCACAGTGGCTGGACCAGATTGCATTCCCACCAAAAGTATGGAAGGGTTCCTCTTTTTCCACATCCCTGCCAACATTTATGATCATTTGTTTTCATGATGGTAGCTAATCTGTCAGGAGTGAGATGGAATCTCAATGTAGTTTTAATCTGCATTTCCCTGATGACTAGTGATGTAGCACATTTTGTAGATGCTTATATGCCATTCATATTTCTTCCTTTGAGAATGCTCTATTTAGCTCCATAGACCATTGTTTGACTGGCTTATTTGATTCCTTATTATTTAACTTTTTGAGTTTTTTGTATATCCTAGATATTAATCCTCTATCAGATGTATAGCTGGCGAAGATTTTTTCCCATTCTTTAGGTTGCCTCTTTGCTTTTTTCACTGTGTCCTTTGCAGTGCAAAATCCTTGTAATTTCATGAGGTCCCAGTGATTAATCTGTGGTTTTGTTGCCTGAGCAATTGGGGTTGTATTCAGAGTCTTTGCCAAGACCAATATGTTGAAGGATTGCCCCTACTTATTCTTCTAGCAGTTTCAGAGTTTCAGGTCTGATGTTAGGTCTTTAATCCATTTGGACTTAATTCTTGTTCATGGAGAGAGAGAAGAATCTATTTTCATCCTTCTACAGATATATATCCAGTTTTCCCAACACCATCTGCTGAAGAGGCTGTCTTTTCTCCAATGAGTATTTTTGACATTTTTATTGAATATCAGGTGGCTATAGCTACCTGGACTTACATCTGGGACCTCTATTCTGTTCCATTGATCTACATGTCTGCTTTTGTGCCAGTACCATGCTGTTTTGTTACTATGGCTCTGTAGTATAGGTTAAAATCAGGTATGGTGATACCACCAGCCTTATTTTTGTTGCTCAGTATTATTTTAGATGTTCGAGGTTTTTTGTGATTCCAAATGAATTTTTGGACTGTTTTTTCTATTTCCATGAAGAATGTCTTTGGAATTTTTTTTTTTCTGTTATAGCCATTTATTTATTTCTAGTAACATTTGAGATGGGACAAACATGATTCCAATGACTCTTTGGAAAAGACTCTGGTAGGCTGGGATTTTGAAGTACAGTATGGAATGTCCCCACCTCTAGAAAAGGCATCAGAATGAGTCCAAGAGAGAGAGGGAGAGAGAGAGAGAGAGAGAGAAATTGGGACTGGGAGGATGAGGGGGTAGTGCCACAGGGTGTCTTTGGAATTTTGATAGGGATTGCATTAAATATGTAGATTGCTTTTGGTAAGATTGCCATTTTCACAATGTTGATTCTTCCATTCCAGGATCAAGGGATGTTTTTCCACTTTCTAGTGCCTTCTACAATTTCTCGCTTGACAGTTTTAAAGTTCTCATTGTAGAGATTCTTTACTTCCTTAGTTACGTTTATTCCAAGGTACTTTATTATTTTTTTGATGCAATTGTGAATGGGAGTGATTCTCTGATTTCATCCTCTGTTTGTTTGTTGTTAGCATATACGAAGGCTACTGAATTCTGTGTATTTATTTTGTATCCTGCTACATGGCTGTAGGTTTTTATCAGCTCTAACAGTTTGCTAGTAGAGTCTTTAGGATCCTTTATGGATAGAATCATGTCATCTGCAAATAATGATAACTTGATCTCTTCCTTTCCAATTTGTATCCCTTTTATGTGTGACTCTTTCCTTATTCCTATGGCTAAGACTTCCAGAACTACATTAAATAAAAGTGGGGACAGTGGACACCCTTGTCTTATTCCTGATTTTAGTTGAAAAGCTTCCAGTTTTTCCCCATTTAGTAATATGTTGGCTGTATGTTTGTCATAAATAGCTTTTATTATATTGATATGTGTTCCTTCTATTCCCAGTCTCTGTAGGACTTTTATCATGAAGGGATGTTGGATTTTGTCAAACACTTTCTCTGCATCTAATGAGATGATCATGTGATTTTTGTTTTTCAACCCATTCATATAAGGTATTACATTTATAGATTTGCATATATTGAACCATCCCTGAATCTCTGGGGTAAAGCCTACTTGGTCTGGGTGAATGATCTTTCTGATATATTCTTGTATTCTGTTTGCAATATTTTGTTGAGAATTTTTGCATCTTTGTTCATGAGGGAGATTGGTTTGTAATTTTATTTTTTTGTTCTATCTTTGCCTGGTTTTGGTATCAGGGTGATGCTGGCTTCATAGGAGGAATTTGGTAGAATTCCTCCTTTTTCTATTTCCTGGAAAAGCTTAAGAAGCAATGGTGTTAGCTCTTCCTTGAAGGTCTGGTAAAATTCAGCAGTGAATCCATCTGGGCCTGGGCTTTTTTTATTTGGGAGATTATTGATAACTGTTTGGGTCTCCATGCTTGTTATAGGTCTATTTAAGTGATTAATCTCTTCTTCATTTAATTTAGGTAGGTTATATAAATCAAGGAAATCATCCATTTCTTTCAGATTTTCATACTTTGTGGAGTATATGCTTTTATAGTATGTCCTATGAATTTTTGAATTTCTCTGAAATCTGTTGTGATGTTATCTTTTTCATCTCTAATTTTATTAATTTGTGTCTCTTCTCTCTTTCTTTGGTCAGAATTGCTAAGGGTTTATCAATCTTGTTTATCCTTTCAAAGAACCAACTCTTTGTTTCATTAATTTTTTGGATTTTTTTGTTTCTATTTCATTAATTTCTGCCCTAATCTTTATTATTTCTTCCCATCTACTGATTTTTGGTTTGCCTTGTTCTTCTTTTTCCAAGGCTTTAAGGTGAAGCATTAGGTTGTTTACTTGCGGCCTTTCTAATTTCTTAATATATGCACTTGAAGCTATAAATTTACCTCTTTGGACTGCCTTCATTGTGTCCCAGAGATTTTGTTATGCTGTGTTCTCATTATCATTTGACTCTATAAATTTTTTGATTTCCTTCTTGATTTCTTCATTGACCCATTCATCATTTAGTAGTGTATTGTTTAGTTTCCATGATTTTGTGTATGCTCTATAGCCTTTCTTGCTACTGATTTGTAGTTTAATTCCATTGTGGTCAGATAGAATGCAAGGAATTATCTCAATTTTCCTGAATTTGTTAAGATTTGCTTTGTGTCCTAATATATGGTGTATTTTAGAGAATGTTCCATGTGCGGCTGAAAAGAATTCCATGTGCAGCATTTGGATGAAATGTCCTGTATATATCTGTTAGGTCCATTCTTTCTAAGACTTCATTCAGTCCAGATGCCTCTCTGTTTATTTTTTCATGGGATGACCTGTCAATTGATGAGAGTGGGGTGTTAAAGTCACCCACCACCACTGTGTTTGGTGTTATCTGTGACCTTAGTTCTAATAGTGTTTGATGAATTTGGGAGCCCCCATGTTAGGTGCATATATGTTTAGGATTGTAATGTCCTCCTGTTGGAGTGTGCCCTTAATCAATATAAAGTGACCTTCCTTATCTTTCTTGACTAATGTTGTACTGAAGTCTACCTTGTCAGATATTAGGATAGCAACCCCTGCTTGTTTTCTAGGCCCATTTGCTTGAAACACCGTCTTCTAACCTTTCACCCTAAATTAATGTCCATCCTTTGTAGAAAGGTGAGTTTCTTGGAGACAACAAATTGTAGGATCCTGCTTTTTAACCCAGTCTGCAAACCTATGTCTTTTCATTGGGGCATTGAGGCCATTGATATTAAGAGATACTATTGAAAGGTGTGTATTTATGTGTGCCATTTTTTTTTTTTTTTGTGGTTCCGGTTCTACCTTTGTTCTCTTGTGTTAACTAGTATTTGAGTATTGCTTGTTTTCTCTAGGTTCTTTATATGTGCGTTTTTCCTTTTCTTTAGCAAGGAGGATTCTTTCAAGTATTTTCTGTAGAGCTGGTTTGTCTTCAAATACTCCTTTAATCTGCTTTTGTCATGGAATGTCCTTATTTCTCTGTCTATTTGAATGGATAGCTTTGCAGGATAAAATAATCTTGGTTGACAGTCGTTATCTTTCAGAACTTGGAATACATCACTCCAAGCCCTTCTGGCTTTTAAAGTTTGTGTTGAATAATCTGCTGTAATCCTGATGGGCTTGCCTTTGTAGGTAACTTGATTTTTCTCTAATTGCTTTCAATATTTTTTCTTTGGTTTTTGTATTTGGATGTTTGATTATAATATGGCGAGGAGAGGTTCTTTCCAGGTTTTGTCTGGCTGGGGTTCTAAAGGCTTCTTGAATCTGCATTGGCACCTCTTTCCCAATTTGGGGGAAGTTTTCTTCTATGATTTTGTTGAAGATGCCTACTATGCCTTTGGAGTGGAATTCTTCTCCTTCTACTTTGCCCTGAATTCTTATATTTGATCTTTTCACAGTGTCCTGAATATCTTGAAATTCCCCCTCATACTTTTTTATAAGTTTATCTTTCTCTTTGTTGGACTATATTAGATCTGCCACCTGGTCTTCTAGCTTAGATATTCTGTCCTCTCCTTCATCAATTCTACTGGTGAGATTTTTCTACAGAGTTTTTAATTTTATTAACCGTGTTCTTCGTTGCTAGTAATTCTGACTGGTTTTCTTTATTATTTCTATTTCCTTATTTATGTCTTGTATTGCCTTCTTTATTTCATGAAATTGGTGTCCTGCTTCTTCCTTGATTCCTTTGATTTCCTCTTTGACTCCTTTGATTTGTTCTTTGACTTCTTTGAACATATTTACAACCATTTTTTTGAAATCTTTCTCAGGCATTTCCTCTAACTCGTTCTCACTGGAGGTCATTTCTGATGCCTTAATAATTTTATTTTATTTTATTTTTTTAAACATTTTTTTTACGTTTTTTTGTTGTTGTTTATTCTTACTTATTTGAGTGTGACAGAGGAAGAAAGGCAGAGAGAGAGAGAGAGAGAGAGAGAGAGAGAGAGAGAGAGAGAGAGAGAGAGAGAGAAAGGAGAGAGAGAGAATGGACATGCCAGGGCCTCCAGCCACTGCAAACAAACTCCAGATGTGTGCGCCCCCTTGTGCATCTGGCTAACGTGGGTCCTGGGGAATCGAGCCTCAAACCGGGGTCCTTAGGCTTCATAGGCAAGTGCTTAACTGCTAAGCCATCTCTCCAGCCTGCCTTAATACTTTTAGTGGATGTATATTGTCTTGCTTTTTAGTGTTTCTTGTGTTGTAATGTATATATTTTTGCATCTTGGATTAAGTTAATGCTTGGATTTTCTAGCTAGCTGTGTATTCTTAGCTGTATCAATTGATCTGATGTTATATATCTTCAGGGTAGGAGCTTAAGGTGTTAGGTGTGGCTCTTAAGACTCTCAGAGTATCTACAAAGGTGTTCCTAGGGGTTGAGTTTGCCTGCTATGGGAGTATTCAAGTAGGCTGAGTGGAATAAAATATAGGTAGATTCTAAAATTTAACTAAACACTGTACACATTCAATCAAAAACAGTACTGAGTATTTATGCAACAGTAAGTATTATAACAACCAGATCCTCTATCAACAAAGAGGTTAAGATTTCTGGTCTGTTGAGGGATCCAAGTCAGCTTGTGACCAAGTGAGACCCTTCCCTGGTGCAATCCCAGTTACCTTGGATGATTTTGGTCTCAGTCAAGTTGCTGCCTGGGTAGTCGGGCTGCTGTTCTGATTTCTGGAGCTGGGCACTGGCTTTTCCTGCAGGGAAAACTGAGCCTGGCATCTGTGGCCCTGCAGATCGGAACCCCCGCTGCTGAAATTGCTGCTGCTGAAGCTGCTGCTGCATCCACCACTGCTGCTGCCACTGCTGCTGCTGCTGTAGCTGCCGTTGCTGGATCTGCTACTGCTGCCTCTCAAACTGCTGTTGCTGGAACCGCTGCGGCTGCCTCTGAAGCTGCCACTGCTGGATCTGCTACCACTGTGGCCACTGTTGCCGGTGCCAGAGACGGGGATGTTGCTGCCAGTCTCTGCTCCTGCTTGGGTCCCGCTGATGGCTCAAGTTGGTGTGGCTGGGACCCAAGACCACTGCTCTGTTTGCTGGAGCTGGGCACAGGTGGTGGGGGAGGGGAGGGGGCCAATGCTGCTCCAGTTCTCTCACTGTTCCACGTGTTCTTCTACCTTGTGATCTGCTCCTCTGTTGTTCACTGCCACTCTCCCTTCACATTTCTTGAGTTGCAGAGAGCGCCTGTGTGAGTGGAAGCTCCCCTCACCTGGTTTTTCCTGTGGCTCGAGCTGAGTCTGGCGGCTTTCTGGTGCGCTGCCGCTGCCATAGTCAGTGGACCTGCCGGGGCCAATTTTGCCGGCCTGTGCGGGCTCTGGATGCTCTGGATCTCTCCTACTTCTCCACTGCCGTTTCAATTTCCTAGACCCCTCACTTTTCAGTAAAAGTGTGTATTTTGCTGAGTTTGTTTGTTCTTCTTCCCCCCTAGGCTGCTTTGGCATGGTACCTACACTGCCATCTTAACCAGAAGTCTCCTACGGTCATCTTTTGACCTTCCTCACCCAAACTTACCTGAACGATTTCCTCTTTGCGTGAGAGCCACTGCAAGTAGGATTCTAGGATCTGTGTTGGCAGGCACCTTAGGTGCCAGGGTGAGGGGAAGGAGTGCTTAACCTGGAGCCTTGACTGGGAAAACAGAATCACAGTAACAGAGGCCCTGTGGAGTTGCTGGACTTCTTTTCTGTGTACAGGTGATGCAGGTTGTAGCGGCTCAGCAGCAAAGCCAAGCTGCTGTCCATGCAAAGATTTCTTTTGTACAGCCCCTGCCCTCCTGCTATGCCACTGAGGCAGTTTAGGGGTAGCAAGTCCCAAGAAAATAAAAGCCAGGATATCCCTGAGCCTGTAAGGGTGTGGGGGGGTGTCTGGTTTTTCCCGATCTCTTTTCTCCTAAGACCTGGCCAGAGGATGGGAGTAAGATGACTAGATGTCTGGACATATGGCATGGGACCTGGTTTTTCCCCTATTGCTTTCCTTCCTGGAAAGTTACTCCTTTACAAAGAGGATTATTCATTTTCCTCGGAATGTAAATGGGATTACTCTTTCTCTAGACACCTGGTGGTGCCTGGACACCTGGTGTACAGGTTGGATTGAACAGCTCAGCGCCCCATCCAGTATAAAGTACCCCAACCACAGACACCACATAGGCATTCCAATTTCCAGGGCCTCCTCCTGCTTATACCAGGGGCTCTGCCTTCTTTACTTCTCATAAGCTCTATAATAAAATCTTTTTAAACTTTACTCTACGGTCTGTGGATTTTGTTTGTCAAATTTGTAAGATAAGAACCAGCAGGCCACTGACACAGTGGAAATTTTGCATGGCCGTGAATGTCTGGCATTGTAACTCCTTAGTTACCAACTAGAGCCGAGAAAGGCTCCATCACTCTCAAAGACACAAGTCCCCAAATTCCCGTATCACTGATACTGCCTCCTCATGTCTCCTGTCATTGAACCCCTTTCCTCTGGAAATGCCCCCTTGTTCCTTAAGACTTGCACTAATAGTGGTCCTCCCTGAAGGTTTTTCTTTTTTCTGACACACCTTTTTTCCTATCTGTATGCTGGTCCCAGTGAACACGGGTAGATGTCAATGTTCTCAACTAGACTCTGAACTCCTGGAGGAGGAGGTCTGCTCAGCACACTGTAGGACAGCAGCTCACCTAGGAGAGCGTTTCTCCGAGGGGTGGTGTTAAGGGTGTTAATGACATCTAGTGGGCAGAGTTCAGAGGTGTGGCTAAACATCCCACAAAACACAGCACAACAGATGAACAGAATTATCAGGTCCAAGAAGTCTAGAGTTGAGAAACCTGCCAGGGGGAATCAGCATCTCCGACTAAGTCCTCAGTGGCCTGTACAACCCTGACAACAGTGATTGAGGCTGAAGGAGTACTTAGCGATCACATCTCCTGGTGGAGAAGACAAGGAGTGTGGCCTTTGAGTGGACTGCTGCCAAACGACAACATCTGTGAGGAAAGAGGCATGTGACTGGTGTTGTAAGAGTGCTTGCTGTTTGAATCTGTCACCCACTGGAGAAGATGCCATTGAGGTTCCCTCCAGCCCTGGCATTCTAGAGTTCATTGTCCATCAAGCATTTTATGGTTGTATAGGCATAAAGAGGCAGAAAGACATGTGATGGTAAGAGATGGGGGAAGGGAAAGACATAGACAGAGATGGAGAGAGGGATAAAGGAAGAAATTGAGAGAGAGAGAGAGAGAAAGAGAGAAGGAGGGCAGAAGGAAGAAGGAAAGAGATGCAGGTTCTGCTCCTTGAACATTTAACAAAATCTTCTTCTTTTTTTTTTTTTTTTTTTTGGTTTTTAGAGGTAGGGTTTCACTGTGGCCCAGGCTGACCTGGAATTCACTATATAGTCTCAGGGTGGCCTTGAACTCATGGTGATCCTCGTACCTCTGCCTCCCAAGTGCTGAGATTAAAGCCGTGAACCACCATGCCCGGCTTAGGGTTCTCTGTTTTTGAAACCCTTCACATGTCCTCAGAGGTAAGTAAGTTGTTTAAATGAAGCTTTCCTTCCATTTAATAACTTGTTTCAAGATAAGAGATGGCTGATAAGTAGAATTTTAGACCTATTCTACCTAAAATAACATATTTACAAGTGTTTATCTTGGAACAAAAGCATAGACCAAAGATCCTTAGAGGGTGAACGTAAACTCTGGGTCATTTTCTTTTTCTTTTTCTTTTTCTTTTTCTTTTTTTGGAGCTGCAAACTCTTTTATTTATTTATTTATATTTAATTTTTAAATTTTTATTAAAAATTTTCCATGATTATAAAAAATATCCCATGGTAATTCCCTCCCCCACCAACACTTTCCCCTTTGAAATTCCATTCTCCATCATATTACCTCCCCATCCCAATCATTGTACTTACATATATATAATATCAACCTATTCTTTTTTTTTTTTTTTCTGAAGGCTTTAAGGTGAAGCATTAGGTTGTTTACTTGCGACCTTTCTAATTTCTTAATATAGGCACTTAAAGCTATAAATTTATCTCTTAGAACTGCCTTCATTGTGTCCCAGAGATTTTGGTATGTTGTGTTCTCATTATCATTTGACTCTATAAATTTTTTGATTTCCTTCTTGATTTCTTCATTGACCCATTCATCATTTAGTAGTGTATTGTTTAGTTTCCATGATTTTGTGTATGCTCTATAGCCTTTCTTGCTACTGATTTGTAGTTTAATTCCATTGTGGTCAGATAGAATGCAAGGATTTATTTCAATTTTCCTGAATTTGTTAAGATTTGCTTTGTGTCCTAATATATGGTCTATTTCAGAGAATGTTCCATGTGCTGCTGAAAAGAATGTATATCCTGCAGCCTTTGGATGAAATGTCCTGTATATATCTGTTAAGTCCATTCCTTCTATGACCTCATTTAGTCCAGTTTATTTTTTCTCGGGATGACCTGTCAATTGATGAGAGTGGGGTGTTAAAGTCACCCACCACCACTGTGTTTGGTGTTATCTGTGACCTTAGTTCTAATAGTGTTTGTTTGACGAATTTGGGAGCCCCCATGTTAGGTGCATATATGTTTAGGATTGTAATGTCCTCCTGTTGGAGTGTGCCCTTAATCAATATAAAGTGACCTTCCTTATCTTTCTTGACTAATGTTGGACTAAAGTCTACCTTGTCTGATATTAGGATAGCAACCCCTGCTTGTTTTCTAGGCCCATTTGCTTGAAACACTGTCTTCTAACCTATCACCCTAATATAATGTCTATCCTTTGTAGAAAGATGAGTTTCTTGGAGACAACAAATTGTAGGATCCTGCTTTTTTAACCCAGTCTGCAAACCTATGTCTTTTCGTTGGGGCATTGAGGCCGTTGATATTAAGAGATATTATTGAAAGGTGTGTATTTATCTTTGCCATTTTTTTTTTTTTTTGTGGTTCCGGTTCTACCTGTGCTCTCTTCTGTTAACTAGTATTTGAGTACTGCTTGTTTTTTCTAGGTTCCTTATATGTATGCTTTTCCTTTTCTTCAGCGTGGAGGATTCTATCAAGTATTTTCTGTAGAGCTGGTTTTGTCTTCAAATACTCCTTTAATCTGCTTTTGTCATGGAATGTCCTTATTTCTTTGTCTATTTGAATGGATAACTTTGCAGGATAAAGTAACCTTGGTTGACAGTTGTTATCTTTCAGAACTTGGAATATATCACTCCAAGCCCTTCTGGCTTTTAAAGTTTGTGTTGAATAGTCTGCTGTAATCCTGATGGGCTTGCTTTTATAGGTAACTTGATTTTTCTCTCTAACTGCTTTCAATATTTTTTCTTTGGTGTGTATGTTTGGAAGTTTGATTATAATATGGTAAGGAGAGGTTCTTTCTGGGTTTTGTCTGGCTGGGGTTCTAAAGGCTTCCTGTATCTGTATTGGCACCTCTTTCCCAATTTGGGGGAAATTTTCTTCTATGATTTTGTTGAAGACGCCTACTATGTCTTTGGAATGGAGTTCTTCTCCTTCTACTATGCCCTGAATTCTTATATTGGATCTTTTCATAATGTCCCGAATACCTTGAAATTCCCACTCATACTTTTCTATAAGCTTGTCTTTCTCTTTGTTGGACTGTATTAGATCTGCCACCTGGTCTTCTAGCTTAGATATTCTGTCCTCTCCCTCATCCATCCTACTGGTGAGATTTTCTACAGAGTTTTTAATTTTATTAACAATGTTCTTCATTGCTAGTAAATCTGACTGGCTTTTCTTTATTATTTCTATTTCCTTATTTATGTCTTGTATTGCCTTCTTTATTTCATTAAATTGGTGTCCTGCGTCTTCTTTGATTCCTTTGCTTTCCTCTTTGATTTCTTCTTTGTTTCTTTTGATTTGTTCTTTGACCTCTTTGGAGATATTTATAATCATTCTTTTGAACTCTTTCTCAGGCATTTCCTCTAACTCGTTCTCGCTGGAGGACATTTCTGATGCATTAATACTTTTAGGTGGATTTATATCGTCTTGCTTTGTAGTGTTTCTTGTGTTATAATGTATATATTTTTGCATCTTGGATTAAGTTAATGCTTGGATTTTCTAGGAGGGAGCTTGATGGATGGGGAGAACGAGGGAAAGGCATAGGGAAGAGGATGGAGGGGGTTCCACAGAGAGACTGGCCTTATGAGAAGAATGGAAGATGACATAGTTAATTGGAAGGAGAGAGTACAAGGTCAGGGGATAATGCTTTTGCATCTTCAAGAGTAGTGGCCCTTGGGCTAGAGAGATGGCCGAGTGGTTCAGGTGCTTGCCTCTAACATCTCTACTGATGTGTGGCTAAGCAGTAAAAGGAAAGGGGTCTTTGAAGAACAGTTGTTCTGTCTGGTGATGTCTAGCTGGAGAGGGAGAAGTACTGTAGAGAGCTCGAGTTCTGTATAGCACAGAGTGGAGAGTCTTAGGTTTCTAAGGGTGAGGTTGGAATTTAGGCCAGTTACTTGAATCGGGTCCCTAACATGGGAAAATGAACATTAAGCTGCATTTCTTTTTCCACTTGCAGTGGTGCCAGGCATCTGAGAACAAGGACGCGGCTTGTAGCTAGAGGCATGGAAAGCTTGATGAGCAGACCCAGCACAAAAGAAGCAACGGATGGTCAAAACGTTTGTATGACCCTTTCTGCTTCCTTTGGGGCTCAATCTAGTTTCTTTCAGATCCAGAAGCCATGAGAAACATGGTCCTGTCCTCAGAAAGTCTGTGAGTATATTGTGGAAGAAGACTTGCATGTGTGAAAACGAAGAAGATCACTGGCCAGGAATGAAGACACCCTTGTGCTAAGTGACCTGGAGTTGAGGCCACTCGGGGGTGGGGTGTGGAATATGTGTAAGGGGATATGGGGGGGGGGTGGATTCACCCAGGAGTATCTTAGAGGAAGTGGGAACGGAGCAGGGCTCTGAAAGACTTGGAAGCAGAGTAGGGTGTGGGGAGGAAGGGCTTTTCAGGGCAGGGAAGGGTGTGACAAAGTGGGTGTTGGTGACAATGACTGTGAGAGTCCCAGGAATGGAAAACAGGCTGGCTCTTCTCTGGGCAGTGGTAAAACTTACTGGTGAGAAATACTTAGTGCAAGGGCCTTTTGAAGACCCAGTTCTTAGACCTGACTTGGTACTTCTCTTACCAGTAGCAGATCTGACCCCCATTTAGTTCCTTCCACCTTCTTCTTCATCAGCATCATTAATTTTTAAAATTATTACTAAGAATGTACTTTGTATGGACACATCATGTGTTGGTATCATCTTTTCCCTTCTTCTGCCCCCATTCCGCAGGGGGCCCTCTTCAGTGGGGTTTGTGTTATTCTCCATGGGGTTGTGGGGAAAGCATTTTGGGAGCAGCAGCCATTGGGGGTGGGGGAGGCAGTGCCTGGGGCATGACATCCTAACTTGTGGCTTTACAATCTTTCCGCCCCCTTTTCTGCAAAGTTCCCTGAGCCATGGTGGGTGTGTTTTAAGTCATCTTCAGAGATGATCTCTTGGGAGCCTCTGGATTCATGCTTTGGTAGGTGTTGAGTATCCTCACTGCCTGTCTCTTTCACCCTGTTGCTGCTTGTCAGGCTCACCATGGACGCAGCATTCCTGCTCATCTCCCCAGCTCCTCTGTGGTTTCACCTGGGCCTTGGCTGAGATGCGAGGAGTGGTTTATCTCCTCGGGTCTTACTATCTTCTGAAAAAGAAGAACAGATTCTCCAATGGAGAGTCAAGTCAGTGTAGGTTAAATGGGATAAGCATTATTAATCTAGGGGGATTTTGATGGCTGTAGCCCTTCTTTTAGCTAAAGACTAGTGGGAACTTGACATTGGAGATCATAATCTTTGTCTCCTTAGCATTCAGACCTGGTTCCCAGTTCCAGAGATGGGTTCCTTTCCACTGATCAGATCTCTTCGCCAATCAGAAAGTTATTGGTTACCCACCAGTGCTGTGTGTCACCATTGCACTGGTGTGTACATCACATTGGGGTGTCTGATTCTGAGTATCTTAGCCCCCTGCTGTTGTTGGCCACTTTCCCCCAGTAGCTCATGTAGCACTTTCCAGCACTAGATGGGCTCACTGTCTGGGGACTGGCTCTCTTCTGGATTCCAGCCAGGTCTCTCCATGCTCTGTGTCAGCAGCATACAGTGTCTTCAGCAGTAGGGTCTTACCTTTTACCTCAGGTGGGTCATCAAGTGCTTTGACAGAAGCCTGTTTTCTTTAGGAAGCCTTGTAGGTCTCTTTGATCAAGAGCTCAATGTTGGTAGCACTTATTTCTGGTACTGCAAATCACAGGTCAGAGGCAAAGTTTTTTAAGGTTTAGGTTTCATAACACCCTCTCCAGGACCCTTCCTTTTGGGAACCCCCCCCCCCCCATGATCCTGTTGAGGGTTATATCTTTTAGTCTGCCATTAAGGAGGAAGGTTTCTATGGCACTGTTCATTTTGGGCATAGCTTTGTTTAAATTGGTAAATGATTATTTGTATATATGGGATATAATGTGAACTATGCTCACCATGCAGATCACTAAAACTTATTTCTTCCATCTTGCCAAGACTCTCTACTCTTTGGTCAAAAATTTCCCTTTTCTTAACCTTCATCTCAAGCCATGCCCTCATCCCACCACCAGCTTATGGTGATCACCTTTTCATTCTGTTTCCATGAGACTGACATTTAAATGTTCACATAGGAGTGCTATCATACAGGATTTACCTTTCTGTGTGTCACAGCCAGCTTCACATTGCTGGGATGAACCTCCAGACCAGACACAGTTTATGGGAGGAAGGGATTTATTGACGCTTACAGATCTAGGAGAAGTTTCATAATGGCAGAAGGATCTGGGCCCCTTTCATAGGTTGAGAGAGCTCCACCAGCACCATATGCACGCACACTGCAGGAAACCCAGGCAGAGCTTAAGCACTCTACACACTTTTGGCTGGGGTTCAGATCTGCCCCCAGTAATACCTCAGTGCTTGACCCTAGGATTCACCCACAGTGACACCTCCTCCTGCCAGGAGGCTAGAGATCTAAAGCTTTAATAAACTCCTGAGTCTATTGGGGGACTTTCATTCCAACTACCACACTGTGTCTGGACTGTTCACTAGCATAAGTCTTCTAAGCTGCTACTTGTCACCATCATTGCCAGGCTCCCTGCCACTATTATCTAAGCCTCAACCCAAAATACATGCTAATTTTTCTTAACCACCACATGAGCTTTATTTAAAGAAGCACGTTAATGTGGTCCTAATTTCAAAAATTCCATCTTATTTACACTGTTTGTTGACTTGAATTTGGTAGGTATTGTCGCTTAATCTTTTGGCTGGGAGGTATGGTCATGATATTGTTAATAATGAATTAAGAATAGTCAACTCATATTCATGTTAATAATGAGCAGTCATTAAAAATGAATAGCAGCTGATATCCACGGAGTGCTAAGTGGAATAGCTGGGTTTATAGTTAGCAGGATTTAGTCATGATGGGCCTCCTACAAAGTAGGGGTAAGTGGTAGTGTTTGCATTGGTATAGTCTGGCTCCAGGTTTTGCAATGCTTACTCTACTACTTTCTCATAGAAAATGCTGGGTCATGACCTTCAAGGACAAGAATGGAAAGGGACCATTTTGATTAACCTCAAGGATGTGCCACTCCTTGTGCTAAAGGCATTGCACATATGTCATTTCAATTCACTCCTGCCTCACCCTGCAAGGCAGATCTTATTGCCCTCATTTTATAAATGAAGAGAACAGATGCTACTTGAAGTAACTGGTTGTGGGCCAACAGCTGCCATAATACCAGGAGTACTGAGATTGAAAGTGAAGTCTGCTCCTCCACCCCGCCTCAGCTCTAGGTTTCCATTACAAGTGTGAACTGGTTCTCAAGCAGCTGCTCTGAGGAGGGTGAGAATGGAGCCCATGTGAGCAGAAGGAGCAGAGAAAACTTTCCTAACCATTAAAACCCACAGCATTTTGGTCCATGGGACACAGCTGGGCACAGCTGAAAGACAGCAGTTAGGCAGTGTCTGCAGCCAAGGTGCTGTTGATTCATGCACTTGACTACAGAGAGTCTGGTCTGATCTTATGTGTTTATGTACAAAGAATCTGGGAGGGTAGTAAGCGTGGCATGCACCAGCTACTAGCTGCATCAGAAGGCATCTGACCTCTGGCTGCAGCATGGTAGAGGGCTATCCTTCTGCGATGACCTTCTTAGCCTAAGCCACCACTCCAGTGGGGGATGCCATCTTCAGGATCATCGTTGGATGTTCAAGAGGGGCCGAAAGTGAATTTCTGTCATGTTGGCAAATGTGATTTTCATGTTCCATTATCTGCCTCCCTTTGGGCTGGACAGAGGGGAAGCAGAGACAGAGACACATGGCAGTGGGACTCACAACTTCCAAACCGAAGATCTAGAGCAAAGATGCTGTACACTACTCCCAGAGTTTGTTAAGTGCGTCTGGGGTAGAGCCCAAGAACTTGAATTTTTAACAAGTTGGCAGGTGACATTTTTAAAAAAAGATTTTTAAAAAATATTTTATTTTTATTTATTTATTTGACAGAGAAAGAGGGAAAGAGAGAGAGAGAGAGAGAATGAATGGGTGTGCCAGGGCCTCCAGCCACTGCAAATGAACTCCAGATGCGTGGGCCCCCTTGTGCATCTGACCAATGTAGGACCTGGGGAGTTGAACCTGGGTCCTTTGGCTTTGCAGGCAAACAACTTACCCATTAAGCAATCCCTCTATCCCTAGAATTTTTTTTTTTTTTTTTTTTTTACTAATTGAAAACTTTGCTGTATGAACATTTTGCATATTGATCATATAACCATCAGGTTATACTTTTCTGTTCCCTTTCTCATGCCCCTGTTAAACTGAGGGCTCTCTTTAGTGGGGTTACTGGTCCTCTCTATGGGGTCATGAATACACCAGTCTATGGCCATCCCACCCAGAATGTGCCCCATTTCATCTGAGGATCACATTTTGAGAACCTCTGCTCTTGATCCATCTCCAGTAACCATCTGGGATGGAAAAATAAGTTGAGCTATATTTTCTTCTGGTCACGGTATGACTTGTGTGGGTTAAACACCCCCACCTACTTTAAAAAAAAAACAAAAACAAAAACAAAACACCTCTGTACTTGCACTAAGCTTGCCAGGTGCGCCAGGCAGAGGCCTGGCAGGAAACACTATTTATCCCAGATGGTACCAACAAAAAGACTGATGAAGGTTGCTTAAAGCAGAGCATGTAGGATGTTAAAGGAGCACACGGGGAAACGGAGGAGTAGAAGGATAGCAACAACAAGAAACTGCTGTCGTCTTTATGACAGCAGAGGCAGGTGGAAGAAACAGAGTTCTCTTGGTTTGATTGGCTTGGTGGGTGGGGGATGGGCTGATGGGGCGGGGCAGGGTGACAGTAGAGTGGAAATACATGGCTGCAGCCAGAGAGTCGGTGCAAAGAGAACGCTCTCTCTCTTCTTCCCATCTCCAGCCACCTTCAGGAATCAGTGTCATCCAGCAGGGTTCCAGAAAGCCACAGAAGTAGCTTCCAAAGGTCAGTTTCCCAGGACACAGGGCAGAGCAGACATCTGGAGTGGGGTGGAAGGACAAATGGAGTATAGTCAGATGCTCAATGAGATTCTTGCTGTGCCCTTGACATCTATATCTATATATATCTATATCTATATCTATATCTATATCTATATCTATATCTATATCTATATCTATATCTATATCTATATCTATATCTATATCTATATCTATATCTATATCTATATCTATATCTATATCTAATCTATATATCTATCTGTAACATCTATATATCTATCTATAACATCTATATCTATATCTATCTATACCATCTACCTCTACCTCTCTCTCTATCATCTATATCTATAACATCTGTCCATCATCTATCTATCTATCTATCTATCTATCTATCTATCTATCTATCTATCTATCTATCCCTTTGCTACCTCTAGAAGCTCATAAGGGTCCAGCAAGTCCAAGAGAAAGGAGAGATTAAAAAAAATACTATTTATTTATTTGTTTTTTGTTTATGAGAGAGAGGGAGGGAGAGTGCATTTATAGAATAGACATGCAAATGAATTCCAGACGCATGTGTCACCTTTGGTATCTGGCCTATGTGGGTCCTGGGGAATCGAACCTGGGTCCTTTGGTTTTATAGGCAAGTGCCTTAAGCACTAAGCCATTTCTCCAGCCCAGATTTTAATTTGAATGTCTGAAATGACCCTCAGACTCCACCAACTAACTTATGGCTGCTTCCTAAGTGAACTGAGACGTGGAGACTTCTAGAGAAGCCATTAGGAGCAGCTGACTCTCCTTCTGCCATTTGCTCTTGGTATATACTCCATTTCACACAGGAACACAAAACTTCTATTCTCTGCTTGCAGCTGATCTGGGTGGAGTGGGAAAGACAGTTTCTGCAGTAGCTTTAACCAGACTTCAACAACTTTAAGGGGTTGGGGGGATACAGCGTGGGATGGCTGCTGGAGGAGGAGGGGACAGGGTGTTTCAAATGGTTTTCAAACTGTAAGGAACACACAGTGCTTGGCCTTGGCTCAGGAAGACCTCCCTTTCCACCCATGGAACAATGAGAATGAAATGTCTTAATCCTTAGGAAAGAAAACAAAGAGGAGCAGGGGGAACACAAGGCAGAGGAGAAGTGTTTGTGTTTGAGAACTGTCCTACAGCTGCCTGACAAAGGCTGCTGGCCTGGCCAACATGAGTGTAGGGTCTTTATTTACCTGTCTGTGGCTGTCGGGTTATTTTCCTGAGGAATGCAACAATCCTATGTCAGGAAACTCCTCACTGGTTGGCCCGCTGTTTTACAACTTGGCATGAAAAACAATGGGTAGAACACAGATATGGAGGGTCTCATGCCCTTGGAAATGGTGGGGTGGTTTAGACCCTTCCCAATGGGTTCCAATAATCCTTCTCTAAATAATCAATTCCTTTTCTTTTTGGAGCAAAGCCATCCATCCAACCAGCCAGCAAAAACCCCACAAAAATCAGGGTCTGTCTCGAAAGGTGAGGGAAGCGATAAACAAAGGTCACAAAGAGAAATTGACTCTCTGCAGTTGGACGGCTTCTCCTCCATGGTTACTCATTTCCTTAACGCTCTAGATAGAGGTCTTGGCCTCATCTGCCTTACTCCAGGAACCCTAACTCTTTCCTGGAACTCACTGTTCTGCTGTTCTGAGCCCTTTCACCCCAACCCAGTCTTCTTTCCTCATCCTTTGATGGGCCAGCACAGAACTAATAGAGAAAAGTACAGATTCAGGCTTTATGATGCTGGAGGCTTAGAGGTAGGGAGGACTATCTGCATCTCATGCAAGACATGATACAGCAGTGACAGGAAGTCTGTGGTGCATGGGATAGCTGGTAGTGCGGAGCGAGGCAAGGACTTCTTTTCCAGATGGGGTGAATACCTGTTTTTTTCTTCCTTTTTTTGGTCAGGGTTTTCTTGTGACAGTCACTCTGAATTTCCTCACAGCACTCCAGAGCAGATCTAGTACCCTAGGGACTGAGTTCATCTCCTGCCAGAATTCAACTTACAGGAGATCTTTTCTCTCTGGGTTTGTTTTTTCTGGAGCTGAGATAAGGAATTCGGGTTGGGTAAACTCTGAGACCCTGTCCAGCCTTGGTAGTCTGTGAGTCTATGGCCTGGATATTGGCTTCCTTATGCCCTGCATAGTTGTACATTTCTTTTTTTTTTAATTTATTTTTATTTATTTGAGAGTGATAGAGAGAGAAAGAGGCATATAGATAGAGAGACAATGGGCACACCAGGGCCCCCAGCCACTGCAAATGAACTCCAGATGTATGCACCCCCTTGTGCATCTGGCTTACGTGGGTCCTGGGGAATCGAGCCTCAAACTGGGGTCCTTAGGCTTCATAGGCAAGTGCTTAACCACTAAGCCATCTCTCCAGCTTATAGTCATACATTTCTCTTGAGGGTTCATAGCTATGCATTGAAGAGGAAATCAGAGATTTTAAACTTGGCATATTTGGACATCCATCTTCCTTCCTGACACCACCATGACAAGGACGGAGGTTGGGTAAGTTGTGGTGGTGTGTGCCTTTAATGCCAGCCCTCAGGAAGCAGAGGTTTGCTGCAAGTTCAAGGCCAGCCTGGGACGACAGTGTGAGTTTCAAGTCAACCTGGGCTGAAGTGAGTCCCTACCTTGGAAAAGCCATAAATTAATAAGTGATAAATAAATAAATAAATGAGATTGGACTCCAAATACTCCACAGGGCACGGTGACCTTAGATCTCCTTTGGAATGAGTTGGAATTCCTAACTTACCCTGGAGCCCTGGGGGCTCAGTGGAAGTTGTCATTCAGCACCTCACCTTCTGGCACCTTCATCTGCAGTCTCATGTTTGCCTAACTTCAAAATTATGGATGTCTTGACCCTTCCAAGTTGGATACATGAAGCTGTTTTCTATATATGCTCAGATCTAACTAAAACCCTTAGATCAGGCAGAATGCAAGAAACCCAAGGAAACAAGGGAGTGAACTGGGGTTTGTGGTGGGGGTTCAAAGCTAACAAGGTTCCTGCCTTTGTTGTCTGACAGAGCTGGGACTTAATTTGACCACAGCCATTACCGTATCTGTGGCCAAGACCAACTCCTTTTGTTTACTTAGCCTCAGTTTCCTCATCTGAGAAGTGCTGTTGGTATTGCTATGGGTAACAAAAATTGTACTTGCTTTTGAATATGGCTGGGGACCATGTAATGAAAGTATTTTATAAGGTATTTTTCTCTCTTATCTTACTTCAAGTTAGACATTTAGTTCATGAATTTCCTTTCTTCTTTTTCCTCCTCCTTTAAAAATTCTGGGAGAAAAATGGAAGAAGAGAGACTCCTTGGAGGTAAGAAGGCCAACAGATGACTTGGAAATTACCTTGAATGCAGGAATGGTTACCCACAGGCATGGATATCATTTCCAGAAGGAAACAGAAGCCATTAAAGCAAGAAAAGAGTTTTTCAAAGACTTTTATTTATTTATTTATTAGAGACAGAGAGAGAGAGAGGGAATGAGAGAGAACGGGTGTTCCAGGGCCTCTAGCCACTGTAAACGAACTCCAGATGCGTGTACTTCCATGTGCCTCTGGCTTACTTGGGACCTGGAGAAGTGAACCTGGGTCCTTAGGCTTTGCAGGCAGACGCCTTAAGTGCTAAGCCATCTCTCCGCCTCGAGAAAAGAATTTTACACAACCTGACATGACCATGCAGCTGAGAGTGCAGGGCATGGGAGGTTGTGACAAACATGAGGCTCCCTATGGAAATGTCTCTCAGCCCAGAGATTGCCTTGGAGAGATGTCTCAGAATCCATCCTTCCACATGGCTTCTCTTCTCCTCTCTTGGTAGCCTCTCTCTGCTTCTCCCCCAAGGCTTCTGTAGCCAGACAACCCTGTAGCCCTTCAAAGAAGCAGGCTCTGTCATCTGTGTTTCTCAGTCTGGGTTCCCCTCATCATCATATGCACAGTCCTTCTCCTTGCTGGTACTGGTGGCCTGGTCACCATTGCCTCAAAAGTGAGTATGTCAAAGGGATGTCTTCTCATATAGGTGAGGAGTGGGTGTCAAAGGAGTAAAATGGCCACCGATCCATTTCTGTCACATTAGAGAGTGAGTCATGAAGTACCTTGAAGGATTTAGGCTGGGTGTGAAGCCCACTGAGGTAGTGACAGTTAAAGTTCTACCTGAGGCGAGCAACATACATTTCACACCCCCTCCAACTCAGCACATTCCCCACAAATGGAAAAGGAGACTGTGGGCTGGAGAGATGGCTCAGCAGTTAAGACACTTGCCTGCAAAACCAAAGGACCCAGGTTCAACACCCTAGGACCCACGTGAAGCCAGATGTAAAAGAAGGCGCATGAGTCTAGAGCTTGTTTGCAGTGGCTGGAATGCCCATTTCCTCCCCCGCCCCAACCCCTTGGATTCTCTCTCATTTTCTCTCAAATAAATAAATAATTTAAAAGAAAATACAAGGAGGCTGTTTAGAGGGAGAGCATTTTGGAGACTGGTTCTCCAGGATCAGATAGAAACTCTCAGGGGCATTTTGCCCTCTAAGCTTCCTGCCTCGGGTCAGACTTGGCTGGTCTAGGGGCAGTGTAGTTAGAGGGCTGCTTAAGCTTGTAGGATGGCGGCTTAGCAGCCCCGGCTCATCCTCCTGCCTTGTTCCCAGTCCCCCCCCCACACATGGGCCCAGACCCAGATTTTCAGCATGGGTTCTCCCCTGCCAGGGGTCTGCAGAAACCGCCTTTGTTCTATTGCCCACTCCCAGCTTTTGCTGAGAACAAAGAGGAAGTCCAGCTACAAACTGTCCTCTTGCAAAGTAATTAAGCTCACGGCATGGGGGCCGGGGCCTTGCCACTCAGCGCTGGCCAGCATGGGAGGGTTGGAGTCCACAATCGCTCTGCCAGGAGGGACCTGCTGTTGCTCACGTCCTTCCATCCTCTCGTGGAGGTGGCCTTCCCCCACGTGGCCGTCCCTATGGTGACATTTTGGGCACAAGGGGTTCATGATGCGTTCTGGGTCGTGCTGGCACGGTGCATGGCACTCCAGCCTCCTAGCTCCATTGGTCAGTGGGATCTTCAGACTCATCCACACGTGGCAGGGCCGGATGCTTAAGAAGGGCCTTTGTTCTCTCAGAACCTATGAACCGGCTCATAAAAAAGAAGGCTGTTTGCCAAGGGCCTTTGTTGCGGGCAGAGGGAAAGAAAGAGATTGCTTCCTCTTTATAAAATGTGCAGAGGCCAAATGTTCGCTTTCTTCACTGAAAGAAGAGATGGAGACTAGAAAAAAAAAAAATTAGAACTGAGAATTAGAATGTTCCAGCAACGGGACAAAAGAAAAACAATACAGAAGTGGACCAGGTTAGAATGTTCCAGCATCGGGACAAAAGAAAAGAAATACAGAAGTGGACCAGGTTTCTTTCCTGCGTATGCTCTTCCGCATGGATTGAATAGATATCTAAGAATATTATAAAAACTAAACGGAACTAAAAATCCCTTTCCCTGGAAGTGCATAATGCTTGTTTGAAGTAACATCTGAAGTGGTCCAAGAGGACTGCGACACCTTCTAGAATCTCTGCCACGAATAAGGAGCAATTTACAGAGGTATTCCCTTGAGGGTGTGACTGAAGCCCACAGAGAGGTAAAGTTTAGGCTGACTAGAAACGAGAACATTTTATTTATTTATTTTTGTTTTTTTTTTGAGGTAGGGTCTCACTATAGCCCAGGCTGACCTGGAATTTACTATGTACTCTCGGGCTGGCCTCGAACTCACAGCAATCCTCCTCCCTCTTCCTCCCCAGGGCTAGGGTTAAAGGCGTATGCCACGACCCCGGGCAAGAACATTTTAATAATGAAAGCTGTTGAGGAGTGGAATGGACTGATTTATTAAGGGAATATTTATTTATATTTTGAAATTTATTTATTTGTGTATACACACGTGTGTGTGCATATGTGTGTGTGTGTGTGTGTGTGTGTGTGTGTGTGTGTGTTGGAGTGTCAGGGTCTTATTAAGCTACAAAAAAACCCCAGACGCTTGTGCTGTTTTTTTGCATTCAGTTTACACGTGTGGCTTGGGAATTGAATTCAGGCTGACGGGCTTTGCAAGCAAGCAAGTCCCATTAACCATTAAGACATTTTTCCTGTCCCCACTGCAAGAAATATTCAAATCAGAGATTCAAGCCTACAAGAAGAATCAGATGTTTTTCTCCCGTAGTGGAAGAATGTTGCTGATGCCCTGTGCGGCTCGCTTCTCTTTCATCAATCTGTTGCTTAAAGTTTATATACTTAAAGCTGTAATTCCCTCATATTGGGAAGGTTTCCCCCTTAGGAAGGGGTTTATTCATTAATTTGTTTATCCTTTGAGTGCCTACTAGGTATGTGGCCTAGAGAAACAAACATGTAAGAACACAGCACTTATTTATTTGGGGAGTTCTTAGTAAAGTGGGAAGACAGATCAGGAGCCATACATTTCAACTGTGCGTAGTAAGGGCTGAAATGGAAATACTGAGAGCAGCGGAGGAATGGACCGGGGAGTTAAAGGTCAGCTTTCCAGAGGCCCTGGGGAAGGCTTCTCACATGATAGCACTGTTTAGCTAGCATCTTTCTCCAGATCCACTCTAGAGACTGATGAACTGACTTATGTATTTATTGCATTGGGTTGTATATAAGGCAAAGAGAATGGATGTAAACATGCACTTGCCAGGGGCTGGAGGGATGGCTTAGCAGTTAAGGTGCTGGCCTGGAAAGCCAAAAGACCCAGATGGGTTCGATGCCTCAGGACCCACATAAGCCAGATGGACAAGGTGGTGCATGTTTCTACAGTCCGTTTGCAGAAGCCGGAGGCCCTGGTACACCCACTCTTTCTGTCTCTCTCTTGTGTGCGTTTCTGTCTCTATCTCTCCCTCTCTTAAATATATAAATAGAAATAAAAAATTAAAAAGATGCACTTTCCAAAGATCTAGTCACATGTAAATCCATATATGTGCCCACAGAGTTACGTGCTTTGGAATGGGGATACACAAACTTAGACTTTAAGGGGCTTCTGGTCTCATAGTAGCTCCTTTTCCCAGGTCCTGGGATCCGACTGTGGTGCAGAAGCTAGATCTGAGGGTGGTCATTTGGAAGCAGGGCTTCAAAGAGCATGAGAAAGGAGTTTGTTTCCTGCCTTCCCTGTTTGCACTCAGAGTGGAGGTGTTGATTCGATAGATTGCTCTCCAAGTGCACTGTTGTTGACCGTGACAACACGCACTCTGCTGGTCCGCATATCTCCAGTCTTCAGCCCTAGTTGAGGCGTAGTGAATGACAGTGGGAGGTAAGACATGATTCATAATTTACTTCTTGTCCCAGTATAGCAAAACATAAGGAAAGCAAGGTGCTAGATGGCAGGAGACCTGTGACTCTCTGGAGTCTTTCAATGTATTAACCAGGGCCCAACCACAAGACATGACATCTAGTGTGTTTTTTAGACGTAAGTAATTTAACCTTAAGAATAGTTTGCTTGTGATTGAGTGTGGACAGGGAGCACTGAGGCAGCATAGAGGAGACACTGTAGGAAGCAGCCTCCTCCCCTTGGGCTGGAGAGCAAAAGAAAGAGGCCAAAAGTATGAAAATCTCGAACAAGAGGGCCGAGCCCAGAGGTGGCTGTGCCTGTGGTGGTGGTCTCTTAGAGACAGATCACGATGCGGGTCCTGTGGGTGGTGGGGAAATAAAAGCCTCTGTTACTGGGATGAAGTAGATGGTGAGGAGAAAACAAAGGGTGTCTGGTGACTCTGCTGGAAGCGGTACACGAGAGGAGGCCTTCTGTCTTCTTTCAAGTTTGCAGTCTACCTCCAGAACTCTCTGTTACCCCAGCTTAATGCAGAGCAGAACCGAAGATTACGGCACACATTCAGTTTGCAGAGTCCCAGCCCAGAGACTCATAAAGTCCAGAACAGAAGGATGTGTTCACAGCCATGTTCACTTGCTTAGTTGGCCTGGTTGGGCTTCTGGGAGGTGTCAGACCAAGAACTTTGCCAAAGAAGTCAGGTTGGTTTCTGAGTTTGTTAAGGTAATACTGACTCCTAAAACAAAATACAAATCCAAAAATAGATCTGAGTTCAAATGCAACACAATTTTTTTTTCCCTAGCTCTTGTAAAGCTTGCTCTGGGTGTCTCTTGTCTCATAATGACTCCTCTCTGGGCAAGGATTTGAGGATCCAAGTTCTTCTCATTTTCTGGCTTCGTAACTTCAATGCATGGTTTCCACGCTGAATATACAGTTACTCATCTGTATCAAACCAGCAACAGGAGACAGATCCTGCAGTGGGAGAGGTTTTCATGTGCCAGGTGTAGAGATGGTGCCTGTGCTGTGGTTCATTGGCTGGGACTCAGACACATAGGCGTATCTAACTGCAAAGGGAAATGGGAATTGTGATGTACCTCAGTGCCCAGGATGACAACGAAATAGAAGAGACCATCTGCCAGTTATGCCACATATGTGGTAGCCCCTAAGTAGGTTAATGATTCTGGAGTTTTCTAGACCTCAACCCTCTCCACAGTTGTCCATAAGGACAGGAACTGGAGGATAGTAGAAAGATGGAGTGAAGAAATCCCAAGAATTAATCCTTTGCCCTTTGATAAAACTTAGTCTTATGTTTTCATAGTGATTTTGATTTCAAAGAGTTTTCCCCTTTATTCTAATCTCATTCCTGGGAAGAAAAGTGGATGGTAGAGAAGAGACTTTCTATCTTGTTTATTGTCTTTAATTAGTAAAATAAACCATGCTCACTGTCAGGAGGAAGCATAAAGCAAACATATTCAAAATATATGTATGTTGCAAATATGTATTCCCCATCTTTACTTTCTTCTTTTCATTTTGTTTATGGTATCCCTTGAACACAAATGCTTTATATTTTTTTAAAATAAAAAACATCTTATTTACTTAGAAGCATTCAGAATGTCAACAAACAGCTGCAATTACTTTTGCAATTATAGTATGGTATTTAGTTAGTAGAACAACAATTATTTCATATAAATGGCATCAGAGATAATGGAAGATGAAAAAGAAAAACACTACAGTCCCACATATAACTAATTTGTACTGTGTACCAACAAGAACCTGCCATTTAAATGTCCATGCCAATTTACAACCTCCAACCTGTACCAGGCAAGGTTAGTGGCTGTTGCAGTCAGGTTTGCATTGCTGGCAGAAATTACATGACCAAGAGCAGCTTTTGGGAAAAAAGGATTTATTTTGACTTATAAACTCTAGGAGAAGCTCCACAGTGGCAGGGAAAATGATGGCATGAGCAGAGGGTGAACATCACCCCCTCGCCAACATCAGGTGGGCAATAGCAACAGGAGAGTGTGCCAAACACTGGCAAGGGGAAACTGGTTATAACACCCATAAGTCCGCCCCAACAGTACAGTGCCTCCAAGAGGCATTAATTCCCAAATCTCTATCAGCTGGGAACCTAGCATTCAGACCACCTAAGTTTAGGGGACACCTGAATCAAACTACTGCATTCCACCCCTGGCCCCCATAAACTGATAACCATACATGATAGAAAATACAATGAATTCAGTCCAGCTTTCAAAGTCCCACATTTTAAAAAATCAATCCTAATGATGCTCAAATATCCCCATAATCCTAGGTCATTTAACTGAGCCATAATACCCAAAAAATCCCCCCCCCCAAACCCATAGTGGCACTGAATAAACATTCACACTGCAAAAGATGGCATTGAGTATAGCAAAGACATATTCAGCCAATATAAGATTTAAACAGATTCAAACTCTGTAGCTCCAAGTCCAACAACTCTAGTCTTTGACAAATCTCCAGGTCTGATAATTCTAACCAGCAACAAGCCCCTGGAGTTTTAATTCTGCCCTTCCAGCTAGGCTACTCACAGTCCTAGAAAACTTCATTGGGGCAGGCAGCTTTCCTTAGCAGCCATCTCGTGGTCCTGGCATCTCCACTGTGTCTCCAATGCAACCCATGGTTCAACCTCATGGTTCCATGGGGTCTCCATGCAGGCATCCAGCAAACCTGCTTCACACCGCCCATGGCCGTTTCCAAAACACAAGACTGCATTGCAAACTCAATGACCCTCTCTTTCCTGTATTTCTTGTACTCCACAATACCAGGTAGGGTGCCAATTTATTAATCCAGGAGGAAATAAAGCAGACTTTGAAGAACAGGACACTTCTTGAGCACTCAGGCCCCTTCAAAAGAGTCTACATTCTTCCTGTTGCCCCAGTGCAGGTCAGTTGGCCCAATCTCAAAGGTTGTAATCTCTCAATAGAAGCTGAATGACCAGCAGTTCACCTAACAATTTCACTTTTTCTGTGCCATATCCCTCTGCACACACTAGTCTGTTCCTACTCAAAGCAAACCTGCACAACTTCTCAGGACACAGGAATAATAGCAAGCCTCTCACACAAACTGCTTCTAACCCAGTCCAGACAAAGCTCCTTTTCACCCTCGTAAGCCAAACCTCACAGACCATAGTTCTTACTGCATTCAGGTCTTGCAACTCTGACCAGAATAGTCCATCAAGCTGTACTTATAGCACTGCAAGGCATCTCTTAGGCCAAGGTTTCAAATCCTTCCACATTCCTCTTGAAAATCAGCTCCAAAAGGCCAAAGCCACATAGTCAGGTGTCTAGCAGCAACCTCACTCTTGGTACCAACATTACTGTTGCAGTCAGGTTTTCATTGCTGGCAGAAATCACCTGACCAAGAGCAGCTTTTGGGAAAAAAGAATTTATTTTGGCTTATAGACTCTAGGAGAAGCTCCATGATGGCAGGGAAAATGATGGCATGAGCAGAGGATGGACATCACTCCCTGGCTAACATAAGGTGGACAATAGCAACAGAAGAGTGTGCCAAACACTGGCATGGAGAAACTGGAGTTATACCTATATTCTGGTGTTATACCCATAAGCCCACCCCCAACAATACACCGCTTCCAGGAGGCTTTTAATTCCCAACTCTCCATCAGCTGGGAACCTAGCATTCAGAACACCTAAGTTTATGGGGGACACCTGAATCAAACAGTGGTTATTGAAAATACCAGCAGCACAGGGCTGTCTAAAGACACATTAGGTAGTGCGTTAACTATATAAAAAAGGACACTGTACAGTTTTTTTAAATTTTTACACAGCCTTACATTTAATTTTTTTCTTTAAAAGGAGTGAGTTGTATACAGGTGGTTAAATGCTTTAGAGCAAAGGAAACAAACTGTACCAGGACCACCTTATCTATCATCCTCATCTTCTTCTTCATCCTCATCTTCATCTTCCTCCTCTTCTTCCTCTTTGTTCTTTTTATTGCTCTTTTCAGGCTTGACACCCCCCCTTTTCTGCATCAGGTTTCCATTAGCTTTGTAGGCAGCATCATTCTTTGCATCCTTTTCCCTCAGCTCGGCTGCTCTCTTTCCTAGGGGTGTGGTCGTCAACAGCAGTGTTGTTCCACGTCTCTCCCAGTTTCTTTGCAATATCACCCATGGATAGGCCGGGGTGTTCTCCTTTGATTTTTGGGGTGATATTCAGAACAGAACAAGAAGAAGGCCAAAGGAGGCCTCTTGGGTGCGTTGGGATCTTTGAACTTCTCTTTTGTTTCCCCATTATGAGGGACATAGGTTTTATTTCTCTCTCATAACAAGCCTTGTCCGCCTTGGCCATGTCTTCAAGCTTTTCTTTTTCTTTAGCAGACATGGTCTTCCACCTCTCTAAGCACTTCCTGGAGAACTCCGAGAAGCTCACAGAAGCATCTGGATGCTGCTTGTGTTCGTCCCGGCAGATTTGCACAAAGAATGCATATGATGACATTTTCCTCTCGGCTTCTTAGGGTCTCCTTTGCCCATCTTAAGTTGACTTTTTTCCTCAGTGAGGCACCGAGAGTCGCCCAGTTGCCCGTCTGGCTCTCACTTGCCCTGGTGCTATCTCTGTGGAGCTCAATGTACTGCAATGGCTGTGAAATGCTTTATATTTTAATATTATAAATTTGATTAATTCTTGAATATTGTTGTTTCCTTTCCTATTGCAAAGTTATAAACACATTCTCTTATAGTTACTTCCAATACTCCCATGCGTATTTTGTTAAGGTGTTTAATTCGTCTGGACTTTATTCATTTTTATTTATTTATTTTGTTCAAAGTAGGGTCTAACTCTAGCCCAGGCTGGCCTGGAAGTTACTATGTTGTCCCAGACTGGCCTCAAGCTTACAGTGATCCTGCTACATCTGCCTCCTGAGTGCTGAGATTAAAGGTGTGTGCTTCCATGCCTGGCTGGACTTGATTTTTATGACTGAAATGGCATAGAAATCTGATCTTGTTTGTTTTTTTCTTGGCAACATGAATAGCTAATGGTCTTTTACTGAGTAATGTATCTATTTTAGTTATTTAAAATGCTACTTATATTATGTCTTAATTCTTTCATGTATATAATGTATCAGTTTTCTATTGCTGTTATAACAAGCCACATAAACTTATTAGCTTAAAACAATGTAAGTTTATTATCTTAGAGTTCTGAAGGTCAGAGTTTGAAATGGTGCCACTTGGCTCAAATCAAGGTGTTGCTTTCTTTCTGGAAGCTCATTGTGTGTGTGTCTCTCTCTGTCTGTCTGTATGTGTGTGCAGGTGTGTACATGCTATGGCATGCGTGTGGCAGCCAGAAGATGACGTTTGGATCAGTCTTCGCTTTCCACTTCATTTGGGGCGGGGGCTCTCACTGTTCCCTGCTCCATTTTGCCAGGCTAGTTGGTTGGCAAGCTTCTGGGAAATGCTGCTGTCCTCACCTCCTGTCTGGCTGGAGGTATGCTTGGATCATAGACGCCTAACACAGTTTTTACCTTTTTACATGGGATCTAGGGATCCAAACTCAGGGATCCATGCTTGCATAGCAAGCTCTTTATCCACTTAGCCATCTCCTCAGCCCAGAGACTACTTTTTCTAGATGTTCATGTTTGTTTGCCTCTGGCCTCTTGCAAAACAGTGATGGTGGTCCAAGTTCTCATGATGACTTAATCAAGCTAACTGTCATGACTTCCTGTTTTACTTATAAGTACTTGTGATTTTATTGTTTATGCCTTGATGATCTCTCCATATCAACCAAGGTCAGCTGATTAATTCCCTTTTTAAAAAATATTTTTATTTATTTGCAAGGAGAGAGAAAGAGAGATAAAATTGGCACACCAGGGCCTCTAGAAGCTGTAGATGAACTCTAGACACATGCCACTTTGTGCATCAGGATTTACATAGGTACTGGAGAATTGAATCAAGTGCCTTAACTGCTGAGCCATCTCTCTAGCCCAATGAAAGAGGTTGGTTGTTATTATTATTATTATTATTAATTTTTCAAGGTAGGGTCTCACTCTAGTTCAGGCTGACCTGGAACTCACTATGTAGTCTCAGGGTAGCTTCAAACTCATGGTGATCCTCCTACCTCTGCCTCCTGAGTGCTGGGATTAAAGGTGTGCACCACCACGCCTGGCTATTTTAATTATTTTTTTGAAGCAGAATCTCACTCTAGCCCAGACTGACCCAGAACTCGCTCTATACTTCCAGGCTGGCCTTGTCCACACAGTGATCCTCCTACCTCTGCTTCCTTTGCATTGATTTCCTCTTGTAGTCTTTATTTTCCTTTACTATGGGCCAAATTGTGCCCCTAGCTCATTCATATGTCGAAGAGTCAACCTTAGCAACCTAGAAAGTGGCTGTCTAGAGATGGAGCCTTTACAAAGAGAAGATTAAATGAGTTCACCAGAGATCCTGTAGGTGATCTCTCATTTAATCTGACTGTGTCGTTAGGAGAAGGGGAAACACACAAAGTACACTAAGGGACATGTGCAGCGGGCTTTGAACGACCATATGAGGAAGTATCAATGGGCTTGCCATCCTCAAGCCAAGGGGAGTGGTTTCAGACAAAAAAAAAAAGAAGAAATCAATCCTCCGTCACTTTAATCCTAGACTTCAGCTTCTGGGACTCGGATACATTTCTGTGGTCTAAACCTCTCCCTCTGTGGTATTTTATTATGGCAAGCCTGGCAAACTAGTATGCCAAGTGACATAACATATTCACAGATTTCGGGGGTTCAGACAAGGGGGACCATTTTGGGGAGGTCCTCATTTTGCTTCTCACACGTCACTCAATTGGTAGATTTTCTATTATCACTTACACTTGAGCCATAATTACACTTAAACATTCCTAGGGCTATGATTATTTTAACTGGCTGGGTGAACTTCCTTTTGGGTGTATTTTTGTTTTCATTTTCTATGTATTTACTCCTTTTTTAACCCACATGCCCTTGTTTACTATGGCACTACTCACAATGGCTAAGATAGGGATCAGCCTGCATGCATGCCGACAGCTGGTGAGGAAGAGCAGGAGAGTTATTTCCAAAGCAGTACCCTCCTTGGGTGAAGGAAACATGGGGAGTTTGGGAATCTGCGTATATTCCTGTTCACTTTAGGTGTGGGCACATTCCTGAGCATGCTCAGTTTAAGGCCACAGTTTAAGAAGGAAAGACATCAGATGCACTTTTGAACATACTTAGCTCAAGATCATGTAGCACAGTGTTCAAAAGGTTAAAATGGCAGATCGGAACAATTTTGGGCATGCATAAATTATATCAGAAAGACGGCAGACAGGAACATCTCCAGTCATTCTCAGTCTGCATAATAAAGATGGCAGATTTGTTGGGCATGGTGGTGCATGCCTTTATCCCAGCACTTGGGAGGCAGAGGTAGGAGGATCTCCATGAGTTCAAGGCCACCCTGAAACTACATAGTAAATTTTAGGTCAGGCTGGGCTAGAGAAGACCCTACCTTGAAAAACCAAAAAGAAAAAAATAAATAAATAAAGATGGTAGATTAGGATGGCTTTGGGTTGGACCACTTCTATTATAAAGTTGTAGATGCAAAAAAAAAAAAAAAAAAAAAAGAGAGGAAATGGCTTTTTGAATGGTATGTTAATGCAGTTTACCTCTAAAGGTCCCTGTTTCATTGGCTAATAATTCCCTCTCGAGACATCTCACTTCTCATTCTTGAAGGGTTCAGGAATGGTGGGCGTTCTTCTGAACCTCACAGAGCTGAATGGAGTGTTAAATCTTGGTAGCTGGGGAAGCGAAGTTCTCTTGACAAGAATGGAGACAGATCTCAGGATCGTCACAGTCTCATAGGACAGCTCATGTTCCTTTCATAATTGCTTTGCTGCAACATTTTAAGGCATAGTGAGTTAGACATAAATCATGAATAAAATCAGTAAAATGGACATTCCTAATTTAAGAAGTCCAGAAAATACAAACTTAATAGCCCAGAGAATCCATGCCAAAATACTATTAGATAGGACAAGCAAAAAAAAAAAAAAAAAAAAAAGAAAAGAAAAAAGAAAAAAAAGAGACCAAGGGGTGGATACTTGCTCTTATATAAAGCAGTTTCATTGAATGTGACTTTAGGCGTCTGGTGAAGACACAAAAGGCCAGAAGATCAAAGCTACAGAAATAAACCAACTGACCCGGCGACCAGGGCAAAAAGAGTCCTTCACTGCTGGGCTGCACGTGTTTGTCTTCCGCTTGCCTGAGTCCTGGTCTTCCTCCCAGGAGCAGGCGTAGTGGGCTCACCAGGTCTTTCAGTGTGTCTTCTCTCCTCTGCCGTGACAAAGCCAGGGACGCACACCCACACCCAGGGTGGCTTCTTTCTCTGTGTTGTATAAGGGAGGCTGGAAAGTAACCGCCACCATGTCAAATTGCTTTCTCATGTCTCAGTCAATTTTCTCTCTTTCTCTCTCTCTTTCTTTCTTTCTTTATTTATTTGAGAGCAACAGACAGAGAGAAAGAGGGAGAAAGAAAGAGAGAGAGAGAGAATGGGCACGCCAGGGCCTCCAGCCACTGCAAATGAACTTCAGATGCATGCGCCCCCTTGTGCATCTGGCTAACGTGGGTCCTGGGGAACTGAGCCTCAAACCCGAGTCCTTAGGCTTCACAGGCAAGCACTTAACTACTAAGCCATCTCTCCAGCCCGTCCCCCACCTTTTTTTTTTTTTTTTTCAAGGTAGGGTTTTACTCTAGCTCAGGCTGACCTGGAATTCATTCTGTAGTCTCTGCAGTCTTAGGGTGGCTTTGAATTCATGGTGATCCTCCCACCTCTGCCTCCAAGTGCTGGGATTAAAGGCGTGCACCACCATGCCAGGCTCAGCCAGTTCCCTTGTTGGAAACTTTAAAGACAATTTCTGTATGTTTGTTATTGCCAAAGCAATGCCATCCCAGACAAAGGGAATATTTTCTTGATTATCCTATATGCTTATTCTTCCACACCAATTTCAGAATTATTGTGTCTATTTTACTGAAAATTATATTTACCTTAATCTTGCAGATTTATGTGGGACAATCAGTGTCTTTACAATATATTTCCATTTTTAATTAGCTCGTCTGTTTGCCCTTCTTTATAATGTTCTTTCTCATTTTCTGCTGTTTTTTTTTTTTTTAATCCCCAGGAAAAAAGTTTCATTAATCATTCTCTCTCCTTTACAATAGGGAAACAGAGTCTCAACAAGACAAAGGACCTTGCCTGAGATTCTGCAAGGAAGGAGGCCCTAAGCTGTCGCATGGTTCATGATCCCTAAACCCAGGACTTTACCCTGGGGCCAGCCTTATCAGATCCACAATGTAATGTTCTGTTCTTTGTCAAGGTTCAGGTGCGCAGAGCAGCCCTGGGCCAGGCCAGGAGTACTGTGCCTTGGAGCTTGGGACAGTTGAGAGGTCACATATGGGTCACTCTTATTTCACATAGGAAGCCTTCTAGGGTGGGTAAGGGGGATTTGGGGAATAAAGAAGGAAGAGCCTGTAGAATCACTTATTTCTTCACCAGTGCATTAAGCAGTTCTCATCGGGGAAGGAGTGTGTGCTCATAAAAAATAACAACAAATAAAGCCTTGTTCACCATTCATAATAAGTGAATTCCAATGTGGCTCACTGGGAGCAGTAAATAGTCCCCAGGCCTCTTCATGAAAATGACCAAAAAGATTATGAACGATAAGAAAGAGACAGGAGATGAATTTGACAATGGAAAAGGATGTGTCTATGGCCCAGAGATATCAAGTGGAGGGAGGAATGCTGCATTCAAGTCCCCTGACCATGAGCTCAGCAGCAGAGGCAGCAGAGGTGAGCTGACCTTGACCATCCACCTGTGCAGCCTGCTGCTGGGTTTGGACTCTCCCAGACATCGCTTAGCTCGCAGCGGGGGAGGGGCTGTCATGGCTTAGTGGTTACATTAAAGGGTGCTGCATTTGTAAATATTTTGGAGGGATTTTCTAAATCTTTTCAAGCAGCTGCACTTTCCAGATGACATTGATCTAATAAATTAAAGCACGTTGCTTATTCCCAAGAAAATGTGTAAGGGGTTGAGGGGTTGCTTTTGAGCTCTTTTCTCTGTTCCAGATCTGAAAGACTTAATTTCACAGACCAAGAGAGGGAGGCCAGAGAAGAAAGTGCCTTTACCAGAACGCTGCTCTCTTCACCACCCTAGACATTTCAGGCCTGGTCTCTACTTACTCTTATGTTAGTTAGATGCCCTGCCATTGAGCTACATTCCTAGGTTCGTTTAGAATAAGGTACTTAGGTTGCTCCCTCTAGATTGTTGGGGTGAATTATGAGCCATAGAATATTAGAAATCTGTAATATTAGCCATGGAGTATTAGAAATCTGTATGTTAACAGAGGCAGTGTGTGGGAGGGGGAGGGATGCAGGAAAAGGAGCTGAGGTCTTTCATTCTCTTCAGGTGTAGATGAAAGAGATATAGAAGAACTGTTCTACTAGGAAATTGACTGTTATATCTGTCCATCCATCCATCCATCCATCCATCCATCCATCCATCCATCCATCCATCCATATATTCATGCGTGGCCTGCATGAACAATGTCTGAATGGTGTGGAGTTGTTAGATTTGCTCTGAAATTTGGAGTTCACCATAGTGTCAGTGAGGAACCATTGAAGGTCCTTGAATGAGGCATTAGGGGCAAGAAGTGATTCGGGAAGAACGAGGCAGCATAGAGGCAGCGATGAGGGATGAAGGCTGGAGGAAGTTTCTTCCCAGAAACACTGGAGTTTGAGTGTATCTCGGAAACTGCTTCTGGGCCTCACAGAAAAGGAGTCAGACTGAGTGGATATGGGTGTCACGGTTGTGGGTGGTGAGAACGTGGCATCTGATATGATATCTTCAGTGGACTTCTGACATGTGTCTTCTTGGTACACTCTTCTTAATTTTCTGTTAACATTTTTTGATCCACCTTCTAACTCAAGAGGACCATGTGCTTTGGGGGCAGAATTATTAGCTAGGAAAGGAGTGGATACAGGCCAGGCATGGGGACTGCTCTATTGGAACATTTCTGGTTGTTCCTGCAAGTTCAGCAATCTGGCCAATGGACTCAGTTTTAGGGTCAAGGAGGATCCTTGTGTATGGAGAAGCAGGAGAATTGAGACAGGAAGCACCAAAAGTAAATGTTAGCGATGGTGATAAGAGTCTTTCCATCAACTTTAAGTAAGCACTTGCCTGTGCAAATGTCTGCACTGGGATTGCTGCAGAGCGCATTGCAGAGGTCCCTCCTTCCAGAGGATTATGGCAAGGGGCAAGGAAGGAAGGGAGCGAGGGCAGATCTGCTTACCAGCTGTGTGACTTGGGTGCTGACCTCCTTGAACATTCTGAGCCTTAGTTTCTTCAGCTGGAAAATAAGGATAACACTGTCACCTGACCCAAGGGATTATTTCTGAGGACTAAGTACAATAATGCATGTGAGAATTAGTTGGTCAAATGTCAATTGCTGCTTAAAGATTGACCAACAAATAACTAAGACGTTTTCCCAATGTGATTTCCTTCATCTTTGAATGCATCTACATTAGCATTTGTCTAGATTCTTGCAGGGTGTTCCATTTGGAGGTGCTAATGTCAAGGAGAGAAAGGGCAAGCCTAGCCCCTCATTCTTTAGAGAGGTCTGTGTCTTCAGCCTATATATCCATGAACCTCTGGGTGGAGCACCCTACTTTTCCTGAAAAGGACATGCCTTGTTTTCTGATTTCATGACTCCATACTGGTTTATAAAATATAACCTGTTGGTGTTATTATATGTAGTTCAACTTCTCAGTTACCTAAGGTTATATCTGGGCAAGTAAAATGCTAATTCCAAATGGTTGGGTTTAGAGATAGTGAGTGAGGGGCCATGGCTCCAGGTTGAACCTAAAGAGTTTAGGGGCAGACTACGTAGCTTTCTGAAAATGTGGCTACCTCACCTCTCACTGTGCCCTTCTCTGGGGGAAGCCTCACTGCATGCCAATTTCAGCGTCTATCTTTCTTTGCCCTGTGGAGAGCTGAACTCTTGCTCAGGGCTGGCAGCTTCCCCCATTGTCAAGTGAGGGGGGTGCTAGGTGAGGAAGGCAGAGAGGAAGCAGCAGGGCTTTCCTGGCAACAGGTCTTGCTTCTGGGGGTTAGGATGTGAAAACCTTTCCATTTGGTTTCATTGTCCCTGTTTAGCAACTGATAATCTCCCTCTGTTGAAGGCATGCGTTGAGTTAACGCTGGCTCTTTTTGCCCATTAAATTGTGAAAATGCAGACGGACAGCCCTTTGCTGGTTAAGGATATTTATTTCAAGTCTTAAATCAATTTCAGCCTCTTTCTTTTTCCCCTTTTTCTTCCTCGTTGCACACCCCTCCCCTTCGGAACTTGGGAAAATCCAATTTCCTTCCTGCCTTAATCTCTCTCCAGTTTTGCGCAGGCTCGCTCCATCGGCACCTGCTCCTTCCAGCTGTGAGACTCCTTTTGGTAAAATACTTTGTGTCCTGCCAAGTTGTCGATGGACAAGACCCCCATGGCCGCTTCCTGGCTCTCGTAATGAACACAGTTGTTCTGTTCCACTGGATCCCCAGGAGCTCCTCCGTTCAATCTGTTAGCCAGCAGTGGCTTCCACAGCGCAAGCAAGACCCCTGCCCTGGGCCCCCAAATGACTGCTCTTGAATGCAAGGAAAGAATTTGAAATTGAGCAGTCCCTGTGCAGTTCTAAGTGCTCTGAGCTTTACAGTCCCAATGCCCGTATCGCAGGAATGTCAGGCTAAGTGAGAGAGACTCCAGACCTGCCACCTCCCTAGCCTTGGGGCTAAACCATCATTATTAATGACAGCAATCACCACCCAGAACTCCAGTCATAAATAATAAGTGTCTTTCAGCAGTCACAAGAAGGGTTGAAAACATCCATCATCTGCACACTTCTCAAAATAGCCACGGGAATGAACAGCAGAACTATCAAGGCCTATTTCTATCTCCATTTCAGGGCAAACACTTAGTTTTATTTAAAAAAGAGAAGTCTAAAGTAGCATGGACTCCTGATGATAGTGACAGATGTTTCGCACTAAAAGGAATCCTGGGGCCAAATGTGTTTGGAAAACTCCTTGTTATTTTAAAAAGTCAAATCCATTCCTTTACAGAAAGACTTTTCTGAGTTTTTAATATAGAAACGGTCATTGGGAATCTACAAAAGAGGAAACTTACATTTCCCCCAAAGTATTTGACCCTCAATTCTTTCCCCTTCTGGCTTCACATGTTACCTCTTGCAGGACATCACTCAGTGACTTGCTGGAACGACTCAACAACTGAACCTCAATGTTTGACAATTTCCTTGGTATAAGTACTCCCACCAGGGCTGATTTCAAAAGCTGCCAGTGTGAAGTCACTGGCCATGGAGTTCAGAAGACATGGACCATCAGATCTTGTGGTTGCTGGCACAAGCAGGCTTAACATTCTGTAAGGAACACTGTGGGGAGATTGTAGCTCTTTCTTATAATGGAGACTAGGGTTTGACAGAAGCCAATGGACATGATGGCAAAGGACTTCATAGTAAAGTAAGTATAGACAGGACTGGAAATTGCTAGGCCTTGGAGTTTTTCAATGTAGCTCTAGTCAATAATCTGAGTTGGCTTTTGGTGCCTGAGGCCAGTTTGTTATAGATGTTGGATTTCCTGGCAGTTTCCTGGCTTTCTGAGCTGATCATAAGAGCGGTGGATGCTAGACACCTTTCTTCACGCAGGTCGTTGGAGAACAATAAGCAAAACCTTAGATTTTTTTTTCGACGTAGGATCTCACTCTAGTCCAGGCTTTCTAGACGACCGAACCTATTCTTATGGATTTAAACACTACTGTTATTTGGATGAATCTCAAATTTATAATTTGAAACCAGCCCTCCTCTCCAAGCTCCAGATTTCTATAATCAAGAATCTACTTGGATTCTCCACCTGGATGCTTTACAAGTTTCTCAGCTTCCATTTGTGTGAAAAAGAACTTAATGTTCCCTGTACCCTCCACCCTGTTTCTCCCTTTGTTTGCTTTATCTCAATAAATAACATTGACTTCCATCCAGTTGCTTGAGCCCGAAATCCAGGACTCTGTCTTGACTGAGCTTTTGTGTTGATCTTGTCTTATCAATGTATTGAAGTCTTGAATGAAGTCATCTCATTTTCTCCCCTTTCCCCCAGGACCACTGTCATATTTCATCTATACTCTGCAAGTCTATTGGATTGATGACCTTATGCTTTTCCCTGTCAAGAAGAAAGATTTAAGTGAGGAATTGTAGCTTAACGACTCTTAATTCAATATTCCTCACCATTTCCATCAACCCACAGTGTTCTTTATATCCAACAGAGTCCATGTAGGTACCTGCTTGTCCGTGTTTCCAAGTGAGCCCAGCTTTCTTCACTTGATCCTCATATTCAGCCCTGGTCCTGTGGTCTTTGTGGTTCCATGACAATTTTTGCTAAGTAACATAAGATAAACAGTTTACTGGGACAAGATACCTTGAGAAAATATGAATAAAATCAGTGAGGTCTCAAATGAGAGTTGGCTTATTTATTTACATAACCTTGGGCTTCTAGGGTGTTGTAATAGTTAATATTGTCAACTTAATGGAAATCATGTATTACCAGGGTAACACACTTCTGGGTGTGTCTATAAGGATGTTTCTTGAAAGACTTAATTAAAGCCGGGTATGGTGGTGCACACCTTTAATCCCAGTACTTGGGAGGCAGAAGTATGAGGATATCTGTGAATTCAAGGCTATCCTGAGACTACGTAGTGAATTCCAGGTCAGTCTGGGGCTAGATCAAGACCCTACCCTGACAAACCAAAACAAAAGTGAAGGTCTTGATTGAAGAGGGAAGACCTACCCTGAATGTCCAGGCTGGGGTCCTAGACGGAATGAAAAGGAGAAAGCAAGCTGAGCAGCAGCATTCATTTCTCCTTGCTTCCTGGCTATGGGTACATTGTGACCAGCTGCCTGACGCTTCTTAAGCTGTGAGCAAAAACTAACCCTTAAATTGCTCTTCTCAGGCATTCTGCTACAGCAACAGACAAATAACTAACAAAGGCGCCTTTGGTTTCAAGATGATTTTCTGTGTACCCCAGTTTCACCTGTGGGAAGTAGGGAGTTTTAAGGAATTTTTGCCTCATCTGGAGACAGAGCGAGCAAGGCCAAGGTGATAACTATAGGAATTCAAGACTATAAGCAGAGGACCACAGCCATGTGGTTCCTTTGGACTAATTCCTATTGGAAATGGATACAAACAAAAGTTCAGAGGTCACCGAGAGCAAGGCTGAACCATTTTATATTTCTAATAGTGCACAAGAGTTCCAGGTTCTGCACATCGTTGTCAACACTTGTCTTCCCTTACCCTTTCTTTCCCTCACCTTCCTTTCTCTCCCCTTTTTTCCCCTCCCTTTCCTTTCCCTCCCCTCCCCTCACTTCCTTTCCCCTTCTCTCCTCCCCTCCCTTTCCTCTCCTTTCCCTTCCCTTCCTTTGTTCTTTTTTGGGGGTAGTAATCATCCTAACATGTGTGAAATGATACCTCTTGTTTTGATTTGTATTTCCCTAATGATTGGTGATGTTGAGCATCTTCTCGTGGGCTTGTTGGTTATTGTACACTTCCTTGGGAGAAAAATCTATTAAAACCTTTTGCCATCTTTTAGTCAATTTTGTTCTTTGGTAAAGCTCTCTTGAAGAGTGGTTATTTCAAATGTCCTTTCAATTAATCACCCTTATTAACCAATTGGTTTTTCATGGATGAGTAGTGATGTTCTGAGCTTTGTTATCTTTTTGTGCCAATAGAATCATCAGGAAATTAAACCTGTGTGCTCCTTTAGCTTTCTTCTAATTTAGAATTGAACCATCAAACAATTCAAGGTCCTGTTTATTACTCCTATTTGAAATGTTCTTATTTAATTGAATTACTATTTTGCAATGATTATAAAGTTTTTGTTCCAAGTCACTTGTTGATGTCAGTAATCTCTTTTGATTTCATGATGACCAATTTCATCGTATAACAGTCATAATCGTGTACATTGAGCTGCTGAGTAAGAGAACCCTTTCCTTTTACCCGTGGTAACAACAACTATGTCCTGCACTTACAATTCTTTTTCTATGACGGAATAACTTTCACATACTAGTATGTAGCTTGTATTTCAAAGTTTGGTTCTTTTCCATCATGTGGATGTGTCGAGCTTCGTACCATAAAATGTGTTTATGTCCCGACTGGTTCCTTGGATTGGCACCTTTATGCCATGACATTGGATGAGTTGTCCAGTGGCAGAAAGACTATTTCTGGAAGCCATTCTGACAGCGGGGCAGCTAACACTATAAATAATAGAATGGATCCACATAAACAGAACTCCCAAAACAGAACAATGTACACTGGATTCAATTCTCTCTTGGTTAAATCACCCATATACTAATACTACCTGACTACATAGGATTGAAAGAGAGTCAGGATAGAAAACACTGTTCTTTTTTTTTGTTTGTTTCTTTTGTTTTATTTTTTCAAGGTAGGGTCTCCCTTGAGTTCAGGCTGACCTGGAAGTTATTATGTAGTCTCAGGGTGGCCTCCAACTCTCGATGATCCTCCTACCTCTTAGAGACAGTGTTCTTAACTGATTTTCGTTGAAACAGTAATTCTCTTACAATTCGTGCAAAACAAATCCCACTATGGAAACCCTTGCTAGGACTCTTTCCAGGGCCTTGGAAAATGACCTGTGTTAGGGCGAAGGACTGCAGCTTATATGTCCTTAACTTTGGGATAAATTGGGTCTGGGGTTAAGGGTGGCTAAGTAGAATCTTCTGGTTTGCAGGAATGAGGAATTGCAATGATCTGGTAGTTTTGTATCTCGAGAGCCAGGCTCCCAATTCAGAACCCAGGGTTGTCTAGCCCCCCGGTGCTGCCTCTGCAACTGTAGCCCACATGTTCACCGCTCCTGGAATGGCCTGTCTTGGCTGGGAACTATGGATTTCCTGGTAAGATGACAGCAAGCTGTGATATTTTTATTTTATTATCTCACCATTCTTCACCTGCTACAAATGTCCCTTAATTGCTTCAGCATGAACCCCAGCTGACATTCCCCATTCCTCAGGTCTCTCAGTCCCAACCTTACAGTAAACTCAAGACATCCAAATGGTGTGGCCAGACATGGCAGCTGGAAGCCAGACATCACGGCCGATTGGAGCAATTAGCTGAGCTCCCATCCTGGGCTGGCTTCATTAGGGGTGTGCAGATGTCCTTTGCTCGGGCTGCCTCCCCTCCCTGGGGTGGGCTGGCTCCCAGGTGAGGCCAAACTGGTGTCAGTAGGGGCAATGTCAGCTCAGAGACCTCTTCCTCATTTTCGGGGATGCTAATTGAAGCTGAGAGGGAATCAGAGAGGCGCCAGCCATTGCGGTCTGGTCCCTAAGGCTCTCTGGTTTCCCATGCATAATCGCCGTCTGCACAGAGCTTTCCCCATCTGGGGGCAAGCCCAGCTGCCACAGCTCAATCGATTGTGAAGGGTGTTCAGGCAAGTCGCACTGTTCATCCGCTGCTCAGCTTCCACCATGACTAAGTAGGAACATCTGGAAAAGGGCAGGGCAGGGCTAGGGCAAGGAGGAGGAGAGGGTGGGAGAGGATTAAACCTGCTCCTTCTTTATGGGAAGATTTTTCTGAGATAATGCGTGCCTTCTCTTTCCATGTGGTGGGAGGTGGGGAAAGGAGAGGTTTAATCCTAGCACAAACAGAGGGCTGCAGATACCAGCTGTTGTTAGGGACTGCCCTGTGCTCTGCCAGAGAGATGGTTCGCATCCTAGTCTCTGTGAATGCCATCCTCCCCTGCCAGAGTTTCTGGCCCAATGGGTTTCATGAGGAATCACTTGGGTGTTTGTAGTATTGTAGAACAACTTACCCTGATGCCTCCTTTGTCATTGGTTGAGGACTGCTTCCAAAGTTGTTCTAGCCTGCCCAGAAGGAGCTGGTGCATAGGTTAGGTTACCTGGCCAAAGAGGAGTTGAGCTTACTTATTGGCAGACCTCAAAGAAGGGAGGTTAACATGATGCGATGGGCCCAGGGTAACCACAAGGGTCCTGATTTTGAAGATGAAGAAAGGAGGCTATACACCAAGGCAAATGGGAAGAATCTAGAAAAGACAAGGAAATAGTCTTGCAGGGGATATTATCTCTTTATAGCTTCCAGGACGAAACACAGCCATTTTAACACCCTGTTGGAACCCAGTGAGCCCTGTGTTGGATGTCTAACCTCTCAGGCTATAAAATTAGAAATATGTCTCTTTTAGGCAACTGAGTTTATGCTTGTTTGTTAGAGCAGCCACAGGCAAGCCACCCGGGCTCTGGTCCTCTCAAAATGCCTTTGTTTTGCTATTGCACTCACTCATGCTTCCAAGTAAGATGTCACTTAAGTGTAGCGTTTAGGCTTGAGTCTGAAACCCAGAGGACCAGGCAAATGCAGCCTCTTTTTGGAAATGTCAGTCAGGTGTGGGGGGGGAGGGGGCGAGGGGGGGTTGTGAATGCAGAATGGCAGACACAAGGGGCTTCCCAGGGGATTCTCGAACAACAGCATTCTGAGGCCCGCAGGAATGACTTCAGCTTTCCAGAACTGGGGCTCGACCTTCAAGGCTTGAGCTTGGTTTGATGGCAGAGGTGACAGACTTGCAGTTGAGTTGAACTTGAGAATGGGCTCTTAGCCAGCCTGGATTCACCAAGGCAGGCTTTGCTAATGATGCTGTGAGCATCCTGGGGCCATTCTGGTGTATCCGAGTCCACATTGCAGCTCGGCAATCTCTACCACCAGGGCCATGATACCCAAGGAGCAGCATTTGGGTCTGAGGAGATTGATAAATGAGGTGATGCAGTGTCCCCTCTGCCCCATCGTGACGCTGGCATGTCACTATAGTATCCATACTGTGTGGCTGGTTCTATTTTACCTGACTTTCTGGTTAAACCATAGGTAACTAGAAGGTTCCACCATGTTATACTTAATTTGGTAGAGTGGGAATCTTTGGGAAAGTGTTGGGGAGGGAGTTGACATACTCTAGAAGTCCAGTAGATGTCTGTGAATAAGCTGATGAAAGCAGGTCTGGGGGGGACGGTTCAGTGGTTAAGGACACTTGCCTGCATGCCTGCTGACTCAAGTTTGATCTTTGTTAGCATTCATGTAAGGCTGAGTGCAAAGTGGTACACGTATCTGTTTGTAATTTTGATGGGCCTTTGAGAATGGCAAGCAGAGACAAGAGAATCGAGAAGTTTGCAAGCATCAGCAGCTAGAGAGACCCTAACTCAAAAGGGGAAGAGGAGGGACATCCCAAAGCTATCCTCTGACCCTTACACACATCTTATACACACACAGACATACACACACACACACACACACACACACACACACACACACTCATACGCATATAAAATGAAAAAAAAATTTCCTGACTTGCACTTTAAATTAACATTTCCTTCGATTGGCCATACAGAAATAGGCATTTTTAATTCTGAGCTAAGAGTTGAATGTTCCACAGAGCATGTGAATGCAGCTGGTCCCTTGACAGGGAGCAGCACAGATGAGTGATGGATGGGATGTAGACCTTAGAGGCAGAATGGTATCAGTGCAATTGCAAAGGGTACTTGGGGACCAGTGGCCAGACCAGTATGGCTGTGGCACAGAGGGCACGGGTAGGTGAGGGGAGAACCAAGCTGAGGTCACAAAAGGTTTCGGATGAAATGCCAGAAGTTTGGAATTGGCATTGTAAGGGGTGGGCAATCATGAGTGGGCAAGGAAGGGTCTGCAAAGATGTCAAGTGGCAGTTGTGGCATTTTAGAAATTTTCCCAAGGATAATGGATCCAAGTCATCCATTTCCTAGGCGTTTCAAAATGATGATGACTAACTTTCAAGGGTATGTTTTAAGGGATGACCTTAGCAGAGACTCTATGTGGTCCTTGGCTTGCCAGAGCCTTCAGCAGCTCTGGTTTGTGCCTTTTGCTCTGAGGATCTTGTAGCCTGAGAGGCTGAGGGCCAAGGAGCTATACAGGAAACAGCTGGGGTGGGTGGGACCAGCTTGCAAGGGACACTGTCTCCATGTGGCTTCTTGGGTCTGTGAGTTGCCGAAGTGCACTTGAGGTGATGTATTCCGTCACGATTTGCCTCAGGGGTGCAAGCTTTGTGTTCTTCATGATGTTAGCCCAAAGTAAAACATGTCATGTTCTAGAGTAAAGGTGTGACCCAAGACATGTCTTCATCCAATGTGGTCCAGAGAAGCTAAAAGGTTGGACGTTCCTGAAGTCTAGTTAGTTACCTGGAGGGATGTTGGGAAACTTGTGCAGTTTGGAATTTTCTCTTCCCTACCCCCTGCTGTGCCGTTGAAGAAGTATCATAACCGGGTCCCTCCCTCTATTTGTCTCTCCTTCCCTCTCTCCTTCCTTCTTTCTTCCCTCCCTTGCTCTCCCCCTCGAGGTAGGGTCTCACTCTAGTCCAGGCTGACCTGGAATTCACTCTGTAGTCTCAGGGTAGCTTCTAACTCTCGGCGATCCTCCTACCTCTGCCTCTCAAGTGCTGGGTTTAAAGCCATGGGCCACCACGCCTGGCTTTCCCCTTCTTCTTTTCATCCCTTTGTCTTCTCCGTCTTTCTCTTTGGGCTGTGCTGGAGTTCAAACCTAGAGCCTTGCTTCTGCTAGTTGTGCCATGAGGCTAGACCCCCAACTCTCTCTGTTCTTTTCTTATTCCCCTGGCTAAAGGTGGGATGATGACTCAAACATCAAAGGCCCTTATCCTTTCTTCTGCTTTGGCTAACTTCCCTTGCCCATGCAACAAATCCTGCCCAGGGCTTAGCTAGACAGCATGGTTGGCTACTTGGTGGAGCCCCAGAGAGCTCAGCCAGGCCAAGAGGATGAAGGCTGAGGATACCTATTCCTCCTCATCAGATGGAGGTAAGAGTGCAGAGTTTGTGCCCAGTTGGGATGGGCTGCTGGCATTCCTCTAATTTCTGTGACTGGGATTCATCATTCCTCTCTTGAAAGTGGGTTTGAATGCAGAAGACCCTGGCAGTTAAGTGCTTGCCAGGATGTTGGAGCAGTGCTGACAGGCTGATTCTTACCAACTGTTCTTAAACTGAAGCTACTCAAGGAAAAGTGCCACAGTATGTCTGGTGGCTCTTACCCATGGAAATTGGCCCACAAGCTTTTCAGAAATCACATATCCTGGGCTACCATCTATATGTCTATCATGTTTCTTTGTTACCTGTCTACCTTTTATTTATTTATCATCTATCTACTTATCATCTATCAATCAACACACACACATGCAGAGAGACTTTTTGATACTGAGAGTGCATCAGTTTTCATTGCTAATACATCTGGGTGATATTGTTCTGCCCTGTCCTGTTTGCTACCACGGACAGTAGAGTTCATGAAAGACGGGGCCCGATGACATTTCTTATAGAAACCACTTTCCTTTCTCCCAACCAATCATGTGACCATATGTGCCCTTGGACAGTGGTACTTCCTCAAGTTGGCAATTATGGCATAGGCTGGGGTCTGTGAGGTGAGATGCTGTATTGGTAGAAATCATTATTTTTTGTCCAGCAGAATGTGTCCAGGAGTCCAAGATAAGGGGCTCATCTGATTGTCAGTCCTGAAGAAGGCCGGGAAATGAGCTGACAGATGCTGGTAATGGCTGTCCTGGAACATTCCCTGGCTATGAGCTATCACTTTCTCTGGTTGGGGAGTTCCACTCCATGCTCTGCTTGTTCTCAGAACACTGTGTTCTGAGTCTGTGTATCTGAGCTTGGAGAGTTCTGGAAAGACAGGCAGGCTTTCCAGATCACTGAGATCTGCTGAGCTCCTCCGGACCCTGCAGAAGGTTCCCATCAGCTGGGATTAGGTTACACCCATGGTGCTGATGGGTTCCCCATGCACAGTCCACTAGCTAAGTGAAAATTTACATGAACACATAAAGGCCACAAATGGACCTCTTTCTTCTTTAGGGGTTAGAGCCTTAGCACCCAGTGCAGGGCACCAGCCTGTCTCCTAGGGAGCTTACAGGCTCCTGAGTGCCCTGCTTGGTTAGCCCAGGAAGGGGTTGAATGGAGTGCTTTCTATCCCTCTCCCCCCCTTTTCTTTGTTCTTCATTCCAACACTTATTCCCCCTAATTAAACTGTTAAATTAGGTTTAGCTATCTGGCCTTAATGGAAGAAAACAGAAAACAGATTGTCTCCCAAAGCATGTTGGCACAAATTTTCCATTTTAGTACCTCTCACTCTCTGTCTTTAAAGAAGGGAAAACAGGCATAGAAATGACTTCTTTTGTGGTAATATGGACGGGACACAGGGCGCTATGCATGCCAGGCAAGCACTCTACCACTGAGCTATATCCCCCACCCCCTGGCATGTAACACGTGGTCATAACAATTACCACACTGCAGCTTCCACCCCACTGTTGATACTGCTGACTGTCCAGACCTCAGTGGTACACATCAGCGCCTGAGAGAGACTCATGGAGAGGCTTTCCCAAAGCAGCTCCCACAGATTCTGGGGCCCTAACTCACTAACCACGAACTCCTGCTAAGGTCTTCAGCAAGTGGTACAGAATAAGGGTGAATGCTTTAGGTATCCCTCAAAGACCCTTTCCTTTCTGACATGCCCAGCTCCATGCGGGCTCTTGGGCCATCCCACCAGCCTTCTCCTACCATGCCACTGCTGTTCCTGCAGGCACGTTGTTCACCAACATGGGCATTTATGTGGGGCGCAGGCATCTGCCCGCAGCTCATTTCCGCTGCTTATTATCAGACGGATAGGAGTCGATAGCATGCTATGCTGACTGAAGCCTTTTTGTATGTAGTGATGGCAGCTTGAACCCCCCAGGGCTAACAGCGTCAAAATTTCAAGTTACACTTTATTAATCCTAGAACAGGAGAGGAGTCCAGGGAGTGGTGATGGGTAGAGAAAAGGGAGCAGAATGCCTCGACGCTGTGCCAACTGCTCATCTCGGCGGAGTTGGACACGGGCAGGGCGTGTCTGGGAATACACAGGCCAGGAAGGTGAGCCTTGGAGCTTCCTTTTGCTGGGACAGTCCCAGTGGAGGTGACAGAGCCTGTGAATGAGAGTGGCTAAAAGGCTACAGCGTTACGTGGGGAGAAGCGGGAGCAGTATGAGCACAGTGGATTGTGGACAGAGACGAGGAAGAAGCAGGCTCTGCTCAGAGTTTGTTTCTGTTCGTGTTGTGTTTGCAGCTGTAGGCATGCTTGTACATGTGTGTACACGTGAATGTGGAGAACAGAGGTCCACAGGGGATGTCCTCTTCACTGTTCATTCTTAATGGCTAGCCTCCACTGTCATTATTTCTATAGTCCTGCAGAGTAGACTTCCAGTATTTTCTCAGATGAGGAAGGTTGACTCTACGTAGCTACGGTATTTTCAGAGACCCAAAGACTTTGGACTTAAAATTTGAAGAGTAGAGACCCTTCCCAGAGGCTGGTATTTCTGTCTTGTCAGTAACCACAGAAGTGTTTGACTTAGCATCCTATGGGATGCTCAGTGAAAAAAAAACACGTGTCTCAGTAAGTTCTAGAAATGCTGCAAAAGCTTTCCCTTGGAGAACAGCATGATGCCATGTTATGGTAACATCCCTGGAGTATTGTGAGGGTGGGGGAATTATTTAATTTTGTTTCACCTTCAGGCACTCAAGTGTATTTGAGAATAGCATCACTCCATTTTTTGGAACATCTAATCCAATACAACTACTGTTTTGTGACTTAGACTCTGGAAAATGGGCCCCCTGGGTGAATTCTGCCAGCAGAAACCCTTGTTTGGCTGCACACTTCAGTCCTTACTAGAGTCTGTATGAGTGGAAATTTATTTCTCTTTAGATATTTGGAAAGGCACGTGCATAGATTTATATTTTATTTTTGATAAATCAATCAAGGGCATCCTGAATCTCCAAATTAAAGGTATAAGCAAAAAAAAAATACATAAAGTGAATATGAAGGGAACATGGTTGGTGTAACAGCTGGAGAGGTATGCTAGCTCACATCCATTTGGGAGATACATAATTTGAACAGAGAGGAAATAGCATAGCAATATGGATAGAGGTGGGTAGTCTGCATCAATTAATTCCCCCAACTGCAGAGAGAAAATGTAATGAAGATTGTCTTAGGCTTGATGCATTAGCTTTGAGACCAATATGCTAATAGTTGATATAAAATGCATTTCTAGGGAACCAAGAGTAAGGCATCAACAAGTCAACAAGGCAGGGGATGAGGGGAAAAAAAGATACAAAGTAGTGTTTCACTGAACTAGTAAGACAGAGTTAGTTGTCTGGTGACATGGGTGATCTCTGGAGAGAATTAAGGAATAGTCCTGGACTATCTTGGGACAGTTCATTGAAAGAACACTGAGGAACAACTTTCATTCTAGGTAGCTTTTGGCAACACCAGGACCTCCATGAAGCCAGCCAGTTATACCTGTGTGTAGAAGTTGCCAGGGATCACATCATTATGTGCATGCAAGAGGCCACGCCACAGCCTATCTCACAATCTGTGACAGGCTGGGCTGAGTGGCTTATTAATTAATTAATTAATTTATTATTATTTTTTTTTGATTTTTTTTTTTGAGGTAGGGTTTCACTCTGTCCAGGCTGACCTGGAATTAACTCTGTCATCTCAGGGTGGCCTTGAACTCATGGCAATCCTCCTACCTCTGCCTCCCGAGTGCTGGGATTAAAGGCGTGTGCCACCACGCCCGGCTTTTTTTGATTTTTTGAGGTAGGGTCTCACTCTAGCTCAGGCTAACATGGAATTCAGTGTGTAGTCTCAGGATGGCCTCGAACTCATGGCAATCCTCCTATCTCTGCCTCCAGAGTGCTGGGATCAAAGGTGTGTGCCTCCATGCCCGGCTTGTGAGTGACTTTTTTAAAACATGACGTGACCGTAGTAGGGGAATCTGAGACTTTCCACTGAGAAAGTGGCTGAGATCAGGGGCAACTCTAAAGAGAACAAACTGAGCCTAGAATAAGAACTATTTCGAGAGATAGAAACAGATCTAATCCCTCTGCAGGAGAATGCATTAAGGTATTCCCCCACCCTTCCATTGTCCAACCTTGAGAGCTCAGCATGATGGTAAGGATGGTTAAGACTGGCTAGACAGAAAGCCAGCTGCAAAGATCCCCATATTGTCTTCTGATATTTTGGCAGAAGCCACACCCATGTCTTGGACAATGGCCATGAGCCATGTTATACTCTTTCTCCATCTGGGAGCCATCTCCAGTCTGGCCACGAGATGGGACGCTTGATGTTCTGGGAGTTGGTTTTGCCTGTCCTAGTATTCAGAGTATGACAAGTTTATTTTGGTTCAACCTTGGATCATCTACTCCCAGGGACCCATGTGTCCTTTGTGCGGAAACCCTCCTTCTCTTTGTGGTCTCCAGCCTGACACTTGGCAGGCCTGGCCCAGCTGGGAGACCATCTAGAATTACATCTTCACAGGGGCTCACAAAGATTGTTTCCCTCAGGCGTCTCCAATGTTTTATAAAAGAAAAACAAAATAAAAAAGGAAATATGAAAAACAACTCCTGCCCTTCTACCACATAACTTGGGCAAGACCCTGAAGTGGCTGCCGAGTCCCTAGTCTGTAGAGACAGAGCATAGAGCATCCCCCACTTCCTGGAGGCAAAGAGCTTAGCCTGATCATTTAAAACCATGAGGCCAAGGAGACTGAGCGGGTCTCAGTGGCCTGTGTTTGGTCATGAGGTTTTAAGATGGGCCTGAGTTTGACGTTAAGTTCATTTCAAATGACTATTTTCCTATCAGGGAGGTCATAACATTTGCCCAAAGTCACATGTAGCATGAAAGGCAACGGATCTGAACTTAGGAACGTCTATGTCTCCATTCTGTTTGAATCTCTTCTAAGGACTGATGACACAGTTTACTGTCCTTGGAGGTGAATGCTGCATGTATTCACATAGATTTGAGATCTAGAGAATTTAGATACATGATAAGGCTTCCTTGCTCTTCTGTCCATGGGCACTCCTGAGGATGGGCACTTCTTCATGCCTAGGGAAAGTTCATTTGGCATTAGGTCCTACCTCCAGGTTAGCCAAGTTTCCTTTTGGCTTGGTTGAGTTTCTGATCTGTACCTGAGTATGGAATCCAGTTACTACTGGGCCTGCCCACTGCAGATGTCATCGTGGCCACCCCCAGCTCCTAGGCATGGTGGTTACCAAGAGAAGGCCATAGCAAAAGAAAACAATACTCCTATTTTTGTTCTGATTGGTAATTTTGAGATCCATCCAACTACTATTTCTTGATTCATTTGGCTATAAGCAGAACATAGAAACATTGCCTCCATTTTGGTGTGACTCTGAAGGGACTATAGGTAACTGTTCTCATTGCTTGATAGACAATTTGAGATGCTTTTAGTAGTAGTAGTATTATATCTATCACAGAGAAATGTGACTCTAGAACTGGAATTCTCTAAAGAAGCCCTTACCCCCTAAATATATAACAATGATACTAGAATGCTGTATGTGCCATTTGATGCTTTTTAGGTGCTATTTTATTTCTAAGGCTGAAAGGAATTATTTCCTTTGCAGGAAGACCAATACAACTCCCCTTTGGAAAGTTGGGAAAATATTCAACAATGCAATGGTAGAGTTGGGATGGATATTTGGAAGGAAGGTATGCTCACCACGATACCACTAGCTCAGGGAAGTAAGTTTGAAAGCATCTAGTCATGTGATTTTTTTCAACTATATTTCACAAAAATCTGGAGTCTCCAGGATACAAAAACTTTTATTTACATTTTATGCTGAAGAACTGTGTGAATTATTTCAAAGGCTGTAGTAAAACAACAAATGTTAGACACCAAAATTTAATAATGTTTTGAGAACTACAAAAACTTAAGTTGCGTTGTCACATTACTAGGGCATTGTTAGTTGCTATAAGAAGTTATACCAAAAACCTCATCCAGATGGTCAATCAGTAACAGAATAAAGCCTGAAATTTGTATTCCTAAATGCTGAGCAGCTCTCCCTCAAAGTATAGCTACGAGGTGCCAGGCTCCCTCCTTCTGTGGCCTTTGGCTAAGGATTTCCATGTTCTCTGTGTTTTTTTTTTTTTAAATCAGTTACTACCTCATTACTGGGACAAAATAATACCTGACCATAGGTAACTTAAGGAACACAAGGCTTTCACTTGGCTTAGTTTTGACGGGAAGTTTCATGGTAGGTAAGGCATGGGCATGTTGTCAAGAGCAAAAGCAGAACTGGTCATGTTGTATTGGCACCAAGCTGCAGCACATGAAAGTGAAGTGGGATTGGACTATATAGCCTATCCTCCCTTCCCTTCCCCCAGCCCTCGGCAATACACTTTCTCCAGCAACACTCCACCTCCTTAAGATTCCACCATCTTCTCTTTTTTTTTTTTTTTTTTGGTTTTTCGAGGCAGGGTCTCACTCTGGCTCAGGCTGACCTGGAATTCACTATGTAGTCTCAGGGTGGCCTAGAACTCACGGCGATCCTCCTACCTCTGCCTCCCGAGTGCTGGGATTAAAGGCGTGCGCCACCACGCCTGGCTTTCCACCATCTTCTCAAACACACCACCAGCTGGGGGCCCCAGGGACAAATACATGAGTCAGTGGGGGCCATTTTATACCAAACTATAATCATGTTCCTCTGCAACAAGTCAGTAGAAAGGCAAAGGACATGGAAGATTGTGTGTCAGAGATCCTTTGGAGGCAAGATACACCCATCCACTTACATGGTACTGGCTAGAAACCGTGTCACCATGATCACACCTAATTGTGAGGGAATCTGAGAAACACAGTCTCCCTGCCCAGGAAGAAGAAAGAGAAATGGACAGCTCAAGCAGCCATCGGGTTTCTAACAAGGTATCTCTTCCGGCATTCGCTTGGAAATCAGACCCGTCCACCTGAGGAGCAGCCATTCACCAGTCATCCCTAAGATCTGGAATTTGAAACTGTGTAGTTAAGTTTAGGAGGTGTCAGCTTTTATCCACAGGTCTGGATGTGACATTTTTGTATTCAGTAAAACAACCTCACGAATCTTATTGTTCATGTAAATATCAAGTAAATACTATATGCATGAATGTAAGGAATGACTTATGTTAATATAATGCTTTGATTAGTATACATTTGTTGGGTAACAGGTGAGGTTCATTATATCCTCACTCATGCGTCTCATATGCTTGAACATAGCCATCTACCCATCCCCCTCTCCTGCCCCGTCTCATCTTTTTGTTATATTCAGAGAATGGTTTTTTTGTTTATTTTATCTATTGATTTTTTTCATTTTCCTTTTTTTAAAAATTAGTTTTCTATTCAGCAAATACAGGCAGTTTGGTACCATTTTGGGCTCATCCATGACCTACCTCCTCCCCATTGGCCCCTCCTTGTTGAGGTATATGGGCCGTGCATTGTGGAGTTAGCCCACAGTTATGGGTAGGATAAATGTCTCTGCATATCCTGACCCAACATGTGTCTCTGACATTCTTTCCGCCCCCTCTTCCGCAAAATTTCCCTGAGCCATGTTGGGTTCATTTTTGGTCTGCTTCAGTGATGAGGTGTTGGGGGCCTCTGGGGCTCTGGCTCTCTGATTTGGTAGGAGTTGATTTTTCTCTGTGTTGGTCTCCTTCCCCCTTTTGCTGGTATCCAGTTCATCAGGAAAACAGCACCCTTGCTTATTTCGCTAATTTTCCTTAGTTTCAGCTAGGGCCCTTTTGAGGTATGATGGGGTGGCTCTCTCCTTAGGATCTGCGTCTATCTCTCTTTCCCCAGGATTTGCAGGGCAGCGAGGCCAGAAGTCCCCGTCGCATCTCTTGCTTAACCCCTTCCTCTTTTCAATTAGTCCTCCTTCTCCTTTCATGTTTTATATAAACTCTACTTTAGCATGCTCTATAAATTATGAAGTTCTGCAGCTAAAAATCCTGAAAAACTACTAATCAGGGGTAATTTCTTTATTTTATGTGAAATTGAGGCTCAGAGAGAATAGACTGTGTGCTCAAGGCCATCTAATAATTAAAAAAATAAAAAAATAAAATCCAAGCCCCGAGCTGGCTGCTATTTGAACTAAGATTTCTTGGCTCATAGGGAAGTGCTTTTTCTTCTATTTCAACTTGTTCCAGGGCTCCGTGGCCCTCATAACTCAGATGTTTTTGAGCCCATTTTCATTTTTCTCAGTCTTCAAGTGAGAGAACAGCTGAAACCAGAGGGTTATTAATTCTGTCGTAAGGTTTAATACTTCACATTTTTGGTCCAGCTGTTTCATGAGTCAACATTCAACTGTGTTTCGTGAGCAATTGTTGCATTGCACCGGGAGCTGGAGGCAGGAAAAAAAAGGTACCATCCCTGAGGAAACTCATAATCTAGCAGAGGCAGATAATCACTAAGGAGCAAAGGTGGACATGTGTCTATTTAAAAATAGATGCCATGCAGAAAACAGCACAAAACAGCAATAGGAAACAACAACAACAACAATAAAAACCCAGGTGAAGTGAGCTGAGCCCTCTTGGATAGACAGATTAGAAGCCAATGGATTGCTGTGCTTTATCCTGGATGCTTTTCAAGGCTGGCCATGTGGATGAGCTATGATCCCGGAAGGAACAACTTTCACCCTTCTGAACATTACCATTGTGATTATGGGCCTAGGAATGCAGGTCCTTAGTGTTGCGTACAGTAATAAGCAACATAAAACTGTCAGAAACTGCAGAATGTGAACAGATGTTCAAATAATTAAAAGATGAAAGTGAGTCAAGATGCCTCCCAGACTAAATGGGAAAAGGGTTTTCCCTGATGGCTGATGAAGTAGCTTAAGTAAGATATCAAACACACATAGCTTTTCCATTTGTTTTAAAGGGTGAGTTGGGGGAAGTTTTAAATTGAATATTCATTGGCATACCTGCTGCCTTTCTCTTTCCTCTGAGGTTTTGGCATCTGCAACCTGTTCTGGGATCTGTTCAGGTGAAAATGAAAACAGAGATAGCAAGATGGTACAAGGTGAGAGGTTCTGAAATGGATAGGCCATGGACAACGGACCTGGACGTAGCGGTGATAGGCATGCTGGATTGTATGCCTGGGAGGCTGTGATGGGAGTTATGAGAACCCTTTCAGAAAGACACCACACTGGGGAGAAGCCTGCTATATTTAGCAGAGATCCAGTGGAAAATGGGTGAGACCTATATATGACTCATACTGATAAGCACTATGACAGTTTTAAAATTTGTTTTAATGAGATTTCCACCCCATCCCTTTCTCTCTTCTTAAAGACTTTGGTTAGATTTATACAAAGAAATAGTCAGTGTATTTTGAACACAAGAAAAAATAAATCTACCTAATGAGTTTGAAACCTCTGGAGAGTCATATTTCTTTTCAGTGGATCCACTCCTAGCTTCAAGTAGCTGGTGACATGAGGTGGATGAACTCCAAATCCCCCATGAGGTATCTAGGTTGGATACCTACCTCTACCTCCTTGCCCCACAGCAATTTCAAGTTCAACACCAGTTTTTCTACCCTTAGCTGAGTTATCCTGATAGCACAGAAGTCCAACACCCAAACTTATATCATTGTGTCCTATGGGGGACATAGCCCTAAATTTATAGACTAATTCTTGGAACTTCCCTATCTAAGAGTTGGCAAAAAAAAAAAAAAAAAAAAGGGGGGGGGTTGGCAAATTGCTTCCAGGAGCAGAAGCTGAGAACTAGAACTAAGTTGTGGGATACCCAGGAGTGGGCTAGCTCCCTCTAGCAGCAGCCTGAGGAAGAAAAGAAGCTGAAGAGAAGTTTAGTTTAAGCCAATCGCAAACCTGCCGCATCTGCTGTCACAGCTGCTCTGACGTTACTGCGGCGACCTCTGCATGCAGGTGCACGTTGGCATTTTTATTGAACAACCCAAACCCAATAACGTGTGAACAAGTAGCACATTTCTATGAGCAACAGGCAAGGCACTTTTGACTTTGGATAATCTTTAAACATTTGTTAAAGGAGGAGTTTTAGTAGCATGACCTGTTGGGCTTTACTGATCCAGAACGTAGACACACTCCATTCACAACCCCCCTGTTTTCCTCAGAGGATCTGTGGCCCCTCAGTGACTGACCTCATCTGCAGCACGGTCAGCACTTCTTACACACGTGTGCTTGCTCTGAATGGAGAGTTCAAGCAGGTCACTGTGGAAATTGAACAAAGAGCGCAGCTGAAGATCAGCATCTCTAAACATTGCTTGTCAATATTGGTCATCTGTGCTGTTCAGGCCAAAGTATACCAAGGTAGAGGAAACCTAATCACATTGCTTTAATTTTAATTAATTTTAGTTTTATTTTCGTGGGTGGATTACATAGTTGTAAGATTAACTTTAGGGCAAGTTACAAGTAAGGAGTTTACCATTTCATGGGCATAATCTCAGAAAAGTGATTTGTAAAATCCATATGAAATATTCTCACACTTCTTTCTTATTCATAGTTCCTTCTTAAAAATCATTCCCACAGTTTGTTCTTCTACTTTAGCCCCCACACAATTGTACTAGTCACAGTTCTCCAGAGAACTAGCTCTTCTCCACCCCCTCCCTAAAGAATTGACTCATATGGTAATGGGAATTGGAAATGTAAACTCTATAGGATTGATGAGCAGCCTGGAGAGTTGAGGTCACAATTATAAGGCTGAATTCTATCTGCTTAAGAATTTCCTTTTGACGGGGTGTGAGTGTATACATCTTGTGCTGTGTTTGGGTCGTCTCATGATTAGATGAGACTCACCTACATGATGAAAATCTACTATCAAATCTACTGACTTGAAGTGCAGTTTTATCCAAAACATCCACATGAGTAACTAGCCACACATCTCGGTATTAAGACTCCACCAAGTTGACACATTAAAACTAACCACCATGTGTGTGAATAGATTATTTGGAAAAATGATCCCAAGAAGAATCCAGGGAAAAGAAAGATTAACAAGGGGGCTGGAGAGATGGCTTAGCGGTTAAGTGCTTGCCTGTGAAGCCTAAGGACCCCGGTTCGAGGCTCGGTTCCCCAGGTCCCACGTTAGCCAGATGCACAAGGGGGCGCACGCGTCTGGAGTTCGTTTGCAGAGGCTGGAAGCCCTGGCGCGCCCATTCTCTCTCTCTCCCTCTATCTGTCTTTCTCTCTGTGTCTGTCGCTCTCAAATAAATAAATAAATAAATAAAATTAAAAAAAAAAATAAAGATTAACAAGGAAGGAAGGGGATCCCAAACCAGATATAAATTGGCCATAGTCAATTGAATGACCTAGCTTTGCAATCTTCTGAGTCAGGGAGCATTTCTCCAAGAAGTCCCACCTTCTACTGGTCACCCCACTGATGTTCCATGCCCTACCTTTCTGGGTTGCATATATAGGAACTGGTGGTTGCCTCAGGCATGAAAGCCCTAGCAGCCAGGGAAGCCCTGATGCCTGAAGCCAGGAGACATTGCATAGGCTGAAGGTGCAGCCAGGTGGCATCTGCTCATAGCTGGTGGGACGTGTACAGAAGTGGCAGTACAGCAGATGCCACAGCTAGTGTGCACAGCACGGCCAAGAGTCTGGATGAGGTGATGAAAATGTGGCAGGTACCTTCTTTTCAGAAGTTGGCTTCCCCTCGAGTCCCCGTTTAGGAGGCCAGGGCTATATTCCTTCATCCTCTAAGCCTTGGAGCCACTTGGATTCCTTGTTTCCCTCATGCCTTATATGCAAGTAAAGCCAGTTGCTTTTATTTTTCCAATTCTTTAATATGTTCTGTGCTGAAATAACCCAGCATTGCCACCGCCTTGCAGCCAACACTCACATCTTCTCTGGGCTTTTGAACGTCTTCCTGCCTTCTAGAACAACCTCTACAGTACCTACCTGGCTGTGCACTGCCCTTTGCTTTTAAAACTCCTCAAGTGCTCTGAAGCTAGAATGGTGTATTTCTTCTCTAGCCAAGCTTATACTCTGACCCTTGTCCTCCCATTGCGTCTCTTGCGACATGGCTGCTTGGATGCTCCCAGGCCAACAAGCTCCTTCACGCGCTGATGCCTTTGGTCACGCTACACCCTCTGCCTGGAATGTCCTCTCTCTCTCCCTCCTCCTTCACCCCCCAAGCCCAAGTTCACCTGGTTGAATGTTACCTGATCATCCAAAATTGGGTTTCTTGTGCTGCTTTTTCTCTTATGTTCGCCTCAGTGAGTTGACCGCCTCGTTTTTGGTGTGCTTTCTTGGTCTTTGGGTCCATGCCATGCTCGACTGTGCTCACGGTCAACCTTTAGCAGATGTGTCTCCACAGCGAGACTCCTGCTCTGGCCATTTCTTTCTCTTTTTTTTTTTTTTTTTTGTCATCACTCATTGTGAGATAAAGCAGATGCCCAGTGAGAGATTCAGAGCAGACTGTGGAGAACTGGCTACCTTAGACCTGACACAGGAGAGGGTCACCTTTCAGAATAGTAAGGACCCTGTATGTGTGGAGTAGATTGTGTCAGGGACCCATCTGGCTCAGTGAAATAGGGGGATCTATGCATCCCACTTTTTCCTCACAGGCGAAGCCTCCAGAAGCCCAAGGGCAGCTCAGGAGAGTTCAGTGCTTGGGGTCTGGCCAGGGAGGTACACATAGGCCTGTCTCCTGCCTCTAGGTTCTGAGAATTTTTTCCCTAATCTCTGCTAGGGCTGGAGTTGTCCTGAAAGGGGCCTTTGTCTGGTATGGGAATGGCTTCAGGGTTAATCTCTCCGTGGATGCATTTTAATTCACATTAATGACTCTGCCTCCTGTCAGGCTTTTCTAGGGAGGTGTGTGTGTGTGTGTGTGGGGGGGGGGGTGTTAAAGAGATTAGAAGTGAACCTGAGTCCCACATCTAACCTTCTTCAGAGGGTGCTGTGGCAGAGAAAAGGCATGTTCTGCAAAACGTATTAGGACGCTGTGGTGGGGTGATGGGCAGAGGGGAGGGCAGGGGAATTACATATGCAGTAAACACATGCCCACACTGCATATGCGAACACCAAGCCCTGTCACTAGCCTGCTATCCCCCCCCCCAGCCACTCTCCCCCCTCCCCCGCACCGAGTGATGAGAGCTGAAGCAGACAGGACAGGATGATGTCATTCCTAGGACACTGTCCTTTCTTTTCTCTCCCTCTCTCCCTCTCCTCTAGTTTTGTATAAACACAGCTGTTTGTGAGGAATTCTGGCTTGGGAAAACATAAACCGTCTGCATTAATGACCTTTCCTCTCCCCCTTCCTACGTGGGAGGGTTGCGCTGTCTTTGTCAGCTTTCTGCCTGGACTGGGCTGTCTGGACTCAGGAACTGTGCAAAGCCCAGCAGACCAGACAGAAGCTCGCCCACAGACACTCTCACTGCAGGTGACACGTTAGGTCACTAGGAGAAGATTCCCAAGGCCCACAGAGAGGGGAAGAAGGGCGCTCTTTTTTATGCTGGGGTACAGGGTGAAAGGTGGAGGGGTACAAGTGTCCTTGGTAGATACAAATAGCTACCCTGATCTGCCACTTTGGTTCACATGGCTACCATCTTCTGGGAGGTCAAGGAAGGGGTGGCCATTGCCTATGTGAGGTCAGAGACAGCAACTGCCAGGAGAGTCTTGTAGGTGGGGATGGTAGTTCTGTGGGCATGTCCTGAGATTTCCATGTTCTTGTGGCCCGGGACAAAGAATGGCACCAGGAGTACATGGGAAAGCAATAGGAGCAGGCACAGTTTATTAAGAAAGGAAAGAACCTCTGAGCATGGGAAATGGGCTGGTGAGCTGGGCCCCATGTGAGTTCTGATCCTGTTCCTCTAGCTCATGGAAGTTGTCCTGCATGCTCCATTGTTACATGTAGCCATGGGAAGGGCTTCCAGTCCTCTGCCAATTGGCTCCTTTCATGTTAATCACGATGCTTCTTTCTTTAGCTCTATTCTCCTGCACAGTAGCAGTGAGCTTTGGCCATCCTTACAGTGGTAGCTGCTGAAGGGGGCGGGGTTTAGAGGCACCCTTCCCAGTCACCCTTGACATTCCAGTGCACACTGTGGCAGTCACTATTCAGGACCCCAAGCTCTTGTCTTCTTCCCAAGGAGAGCCCGAGGCAGGCAGCCGGCAGGCAGAAGGGCATTAAGCTCAATGCCATTCTGCTTCTTCTGGGATCCAGTGGTCCTGAAACCCTCTATAATTTATTTACTGGTGGCCATTTTTCATTTTAAGATAGTGGGCCCTGGCCTACAAGGCCAGGATGACTTTTACTCAAACTTCTAAACTTGGCCTTTGGGCTGGAGTGTGCCTATCTCCTGGCCCCTGGCCTCCTTCCCAGTCTACTGATCTTTCTTATTGCTCTTGCAGGGTTTTGTGGTGACAGTTACAAAGAAGTAACAAGGGCTCCCTGGACCACCATTTCTAAGGGCCAGGAACCTGTCATGGTGCCCAGAACAGCTGTTTCTGTGGCACAAATGGGGATTCAGGGCTGGGGAAGTGGGAATAGGTGGTAAGGCAAAAGACTTCTGGCATCTTCTCTTAGGTTCCATGAGGACAGGAGATAAGCCTTCTACTTTTCCATAGTGAGTAGAAATCACAAGGCATAAAAATAGCTCATGGTGTCTCTTCTGACTATGATTTTCCAAGGAAAATGTAGGTCTGTGTCCTTACATCTACTGGCTACATGCTGTGTATCAGGTAGCCTGTGAGATGCCTTGCATCTGTTTCATTTTTAGCCTCAAAATGACATCAAACCCTTATTGAAATATTATTTTACAATTGGTGATAAACACATAAGGCGTAGCTTAAGAAACACTGACCGATGAAATAGCGATGGAGCCAAGATTCATACCAGTTCAAATTTTAATGTCCACGTATTCTAGGAATTCAAGAGGAATGAGGCAGGACTGAGCAGAACAATACTCACAGGCCCACAGAGGTGGCCATTGCCTATGTGAGGTCAGAGACAGCAACGGCCATGAGAGCTGCTTTGAACGCTGAGAATAACAGCTCTCCCTTCTCCGAGTACTCTTACAGCCTGAAACCCAACCATGTAAAGTCCTTCACTTGAGTTACTGCCCTCTGTTTTAAATGCAAATATTTGTAGGAGAGGAAGCCTTTTATCCATTAAAATGTTCCATATTAAAAAAAGAAAAAAAAAACCCTTCATTTTCTCTTAAGATATTTTACTTCAAGACAATTGTGCTCCTTGTAAAGGAGTACTTAACAGAAAATAGCTCGTATCCAAATAAATGTCTGGGAGGCAAACCTCTTAAGAGAGTGGAAAAGTGTTAATCTGCCACATTTACAAAATGCATTTTAAGTAATTCCTAGAAATTGATTAAATCTGTTAAGAGTAAAGAATTTCTCTTTAAGTAGTAGAAAATTTCACCCTTCTGATCTGAAAAAAAAAAAAAAGATAGACATGGGTATTAACTTTCCAAGATATACCTGCCTAATTGGTATCATTTGGGATTCTACTTCAAAGAAAGAAAAAGAAGGAATTTGAAAGATATGTTGGATTGGAATTCAAATATCATGAGATGAGATGATATTTGTAAAAGCACTTGGAAAAACCCTAGAGCTAAATGAATAGAAGCTATTATTATTCTTTCTAGGAATTACCTAAACAACAAAGAAGGAAAGCAAGAGGGGTTATTTCCTAAGGCAGCATTTCCTGAAGTTTTCTGCATCCCACTATGCCTAGGGTTGTTAATAGATGCTACTTGAATATAATTTTCTCATGGAATGCACTTGGAATACATCAGGCTAAACCCAATTAAATGGATTTCTTTACCCCAGGAGTTAGGAGAACTTTCACTATAAACCTGTCCATGGAAACTCTCCCAGAGTGTGATAGTACAGTTTAAGGGGTTTTTATTTTTTTAGTTTATTTGACCACTTCAAAATCCTGCTTTACTTTTCAGGGAGTAGGGTACTGTGGGGAGGTAGTTTCTCATAGGGTCAATATGCCCTGAATCATAGACTGAGAAACAGATCCCTAGTCCACAATTATATTGGCTATAACAGCGTTTAATACCAAGATGTCTTGAACCTTTGTAAAGCAGGTATTAGCTCTTTAAATAATAGGGGCAGGAGATAATTTACTGATGAATATTCAAATCCATTCTCATGAGTATGGATAGGAATTTGAATAATAAGCCTTGATGTGGTTTGGATATGGTTTGATGACTTTGTTCACCAAAGAGTCATGTGCTGAAGCTTGGTCTTCTTTGTAGTGATGTTAAGAGGTACTGTGACCTTTAAGAAGGGGACCCTAGTGGGAAGTCATTTGGGGTACTGTTCTCAGGAAGGGTTAAATCGTCCTCTTGGGACCCTGAATTATTTTCTAAAGAAAGTTGCTATAAAAAGAGCATGATGGGCCTGGTGTGGTGGCGCACGCCTTTAATCCCAGCAGTTGGGAGGCAGAGGTAGAGGATCACAGGGAATTCAAGGCCACCCTGAGACTGCATAGTGAATTACAGGTTGCCTGGGCTAGAGCGAGACCCTACCTCAAAAAACAAAAACAAACAACAAAAAAGAGCAAGATGAGCTCTTCCCTTTACTCTGGCTTCTTACCCCCCTATGTGGTCTCACCACCCTCCGGGTACACGCTCTTGCCATTGGCATAATTGTGTTGTGAGGCTCTCATTAGAGCTTAGCCAATACCAGTGCCAAAAGACTCAGGCATTTTGGTATAGTAATATAAAATGGACTAATATCAAGAGATGTTCATGTTGACAATTTTAGTCCATTTCATTTCTAAATCTCTCCAGGTCCAAAGGTTAGGTAGAATTCTACAGAGGAGATGGGCACTGGGCAGTGTTATGGTCGAATTTGAAATGAGTTGAAGATTTGGGCTCCATCCAATTTGGTGGCACTCTCTGGGGAGGTAGTGCAAACTTTAGAAGGCAAGGACTAGCTGGGTCTAATTTGGCAAGGATTGGTAAAAGTGGGCCCTAGGCTAAACTATGCATGGAGGTTAGAGGAAAAGCTAGAAAGAGAAAAAATTAAGCATCAACTATGATTATATGGCTTAGTTAAAAATTTTAATTTATTTCCATTAGTGACATTTCATACATGTTGATAATGTATTTTGACCGTATTCCCACCAGTTACCCTCACTTGTTCCTTTCCCCCTTAAAATAGTTTATTGCATTCCCTCTTCTCAAATACACAGATTTTTGTTTGTTTCTTGTGAGCTAAGTGAACTGAGAAGAAAAGCCCGGGTAACCCCAGCCTGCACTTACGTTTGAGCTACCGTCACACTAAGCCCCCATGCTACTGAACCATTTCTTTTTTTTTTTTTTTAATTTATTTATTTGAGAGCGACAGACACAGAGAGAAAGACAGATAGAGGGAGAGAGAGAGAATGGGCGCGCCAGGGCTTCCAGCCTCTGCAAATGAACTCCAGACGCGTGCGCCCCCTTGTGCATCTGGCTAACGTGGGACCTGGGGAACCGAGCCTCGAACCGGGGTCCTTAGGCTTCACAGGCAGGCGCTTAACCGCTAAGCCATCTCTCCAGCCCCTACTGAACCATTTCTATCATCCACTCAGTAAGCCCTTGCCTGTCCTGAGCATGGCGCTGAGGTTGGGGGGATCAGGATGAGCAAGTCAGTCCTGGTGTCATGTTCTCATGAAACTTGGAGTCTGGTGGGGCTACAGGCAAATAAATTCTGTAATTGCCAAACATCGCACAGTTAAAGGTATGCAGTAGAAATTTAATCTTTTTTTTTTTTTTTTTAATTGACCGAGTCGATGAATCAAAGAGCAAGGGCAAGTTCTCAACCCTACATCAGGGAGAGCTGCTGTGCTGGGCTGCACAGGCCCTGCACCCTGCACAGAGCCAGGGAGCCGGTCACACATAGACAGGAAGCCTGGCCCTGGTCAGGGCAAGGGCAGATAGCTTTAGAAAGGGCGTCTGGTAGAGAAGCAGGTTCTGCTTCTAGGTGGGAGAGAGCACTGCTCTCTGATTTTTCTGCTTTGTGTGGCACTGAGACCCACAGCGTTGCAGAGCTGCTGACCCCCTCCGTGCCCTCTGCGTTCACCTTGAACCATACTTCACACTTTCTTCATCATATGTACGCCTGTGTCTTTACCGTGGGCTCCACTGGTCCCATCCTGCTGTCCCAGCTGTAATGCACACAGCCTGGCACCTATAAATCAAGTAGGTCATTGATTACTAGGGGGTTGAGAAAATGTCTTACCTGATGCCTTTAAACAGAGGCCTGGCAAGTGTCTTTCAACTCCTATGTCTGAAATCCAAATCCCATTAACAACCTCCTTCCCCTGACCCTGACTTGAACTGTAGTCTGCTAAATTGAGAAGAGAGGCAGGCTTGAATGGGAAGAAGAACACATGATACATGGCCTATCTCATCCCCTTGTCCATGCATTCCATGACTGGTCAGGAGCCAGGTGGAGCTGGCTGCTGCAGTCCACTCTCCTTGACAGGTGGATATTAAGGCCTGACCAGGAGCCTCCAGGGCCTCTCGTGTGTATTCGGGCCATGCTGTGATCTGCAGGTGAACTTTGGGTCTTAGTATCTTGCAGTGGCTTCTGTATGGGAGACCTGGAAGACTGTGTGGGGGACAGCCAGTTGAGGGGTAATTTCTGAAGGGCTGGTTGGTCTTTTCTAACTGCAAAAAGCTTTAGAAAGTGGATTCCTAAACCCCTAAGAATGTGGAGACAAGAGATAAAGCCAAGAAGTGGGAAGCGCCCCACCTTCTGAGGGAGAAGGAGAGGAAGAGGGAAAGACAGGGATTGACAGAGGAGAATATTGGCATTCCTCTGTGGTAGTTTGACTCAGGTGTCCCCCATAAACTCAGGTGTTGTGAATACTAGGTTCCCAGCTGATGGAGATTTGGGAATCAACGTCTCCTGGAGGCAGTGTATTGTTGGTGGTGGGCTTATGGGTATTATAACCAGCTTCCCCTTGACAGTGCTTGGCACACTCTCCTGTTGCTATGGTCCACCGTTTGTTGGCCAGGGGGTGATGTCCACCCTCTGCTCATGCCATCATATTCCCCTGGCATCATGGAGCTTCCCCTCGAGTCTGTAAGCCAAAATAAACCTATTTTTTCCCCCACAAGCTCCTCTTGGTCAGATGATTTCTGCCAGCAATGAGAACCTGACTGCAACATTCTCCCAGTACATGTGTTGGGGGAAAGAAAGAGGGATACAGGAGAAGGGGAGGGAATCGGAATGAAGGGGAGGAGGGGTGAGGTTAAAGAGGGAAGTAGTAGGTAGTATTTCTGTTTTATTACAGTGAATGAACATGAGATAATCCACTAGTTTTTCCCCATTGACTCACTTCCTGCTTTTCTGGGTAAGCCTTGGAAGTAGGTAGAGCTTCTGGAAGACACTGGAGCGAAAGAAGCCACTTGGTTCACAGTGTAATTCCTAGGAACTTCACAAGCCCTTTCTAAATGTCATAGCCGAATGTATGCAATCTGAAGTGACTTCAGAGAGTCCCTGTTCCAGCCTCCTTGTTTTGCAGATTAACCATCTGAATGCCGCTAGACTGTGTCCCAAGGTGCAGGGTTTGCATAAATTCTCGCAATACATGGGCTGGAACCTTAATCCACAGTCCACAAGCGCTGGGAGGTAGGGCCTTAATAAGAGATGACCTAACAGGAAGAGCAGAGTCAATGCACCAGTGGGTAGTTATCTTGAGTAGATTTCTTTCAAAAGAATTAGCTTGGTCCTTTTTTGCTTACCTCTCTCCCTCCCTCAATATTTTCCACCTTGCTTGCTTTCTTTCCTCCCTCTCTCGGTTCTTCCTCCGTGCTTTCTGCCGTGAGATACAGCAGTGTGCGCATTTCTGTGTTTTATAGAGGGGTAGGCAGGCTGCGGGGTTTTGTTATAGCAGCAGAGACGCTAAGGCCCGAGGGAAAGGAACAATATTTTGGGATTGGATCCCTGGTAGTCAAAGGAAATGATTACCTCACACATTCCTGGTGAAAAGGCATAGGCTTCTCAGGTCTCATCATACCATTTGGTTTGATTTCTTATTGCATACCTCAGTTTCCTCCTGCTCACTGCTCACCAGGAGCCCTAATGGTCGTGGGGGACAGTGGTGCTGGGGAACAGGAGTCTTAAGTAGTATGATTCAATGTACCCGTTCCCCTCAGGGGTGACCCCATTTGAGTACCTTGACCCCGTGTTTACCTGGAAGAAGTTTCCAGGGAAGGAACGGAATGACTTCTTGTGTTCCAACATCATCTTAAACTCTAGAATGGAGAGCTCAAGGCAGAAAGGACTGGGCAGGTGATGGAGAGAAAGAACTGCAGCTCTCTACATACTCTTCAAGGCGCTTCCGGGCCTGGGCTGGGGGCGCAGCGATGCGCTTCTCTGTTAACTGATGTTCTTGTGACTCCTACCCTCTGGCTCATCCATGGGGCAAAACTTTTCCTGTTCAGGCGGTGGCCCTAGTGTGTCTACTTTTAATCCTTCTCCTTCCTTCCATAGTGACCCCGTTCTTCACAGGGGGTCAGGACAACACAGAAGGGATGCAAAGAACAGAAACTGATGGGGTTTGGAACATCCAGTGGACTTAGTAGGTAAGTGGACTATGAAGGTCAGTTGGACAAATGTCATTCAAGTCCAGTGTTTATAGATAGAAACTGAGGGTCAGAGACTTGTTGATCAAACCCCTGAAAAGTTACAAGAGACATATTGGGCCAAGTTTTAGTTCCCAGGGTTCACTTCAGACATACCAAGAAATGGGAGTGATGCGGGTGTGGTTTCCTTAGGAGCACCGCAGGAAGCTCCCCGTGTGTTCAGGGTAGTGGGGTACAGCACCGACTACCCCTCACCTTATTGATTTTAGTCACTTGCTTTCCCAGATGTGGGTTTCAATTTAGCTGGCTCATGGGTTAGCCACATGTTTCTAGCGAGGATCAAACTCGTTTAAATGAAGAGACATTTAAAATCTTACACAGGACAGGGAAGATGGCTCAGTTGGTAACGTGCGTGCTACACAAGCATAAAGGCCTGAATCCAGAGCCCCTAACCCCCACTTAAAATGCCAGGAATGATGGCGTGTACCCGTGCTCCTAGTTCTGGGGAGGTGTTGACATGAGGATCCACTGGTTCCTACTTTCAATGAAGGCCTGTCTGAAAAATATGATGGAATAGAAATTGAAGCAGAAACCAGACACAACCCTCCATCTCTAGCCTCTGGCTTCCACGTACACATGCACATGTGTGCCCACATACACACATTTGCTACATATATATGAACACACACATATGTATTCATACCATATAAACATACCACAAAAGAAAAAGAAAAGAGGGGAAAAAAGAGAAAATTGTGCATAGAGATAGGCTGGGCTCCAGGCGTCCCACTGAATTAAGTTCCGTGATTTCTCTCCACACCCTTCCCCTCCAGGGGTTGCCCTTGCCTCAGGCTTACCTTTATGGTTTCAAAATGGCTGCCAGAAGCAGCTGGGATGGCATGTTTCCTCACAGGCACATAGGGAAAGTATGGCATAAAATGTTTCTCTAGCCCTCCTTTTCTACCTGATTGGCCAATGTCGTCCACATGCCCATCTCCATACAAATAACATAGCCAGGAGAATGTGCCATGCTGTTTGGCCTAGATGGGAGTTCTGAGTTTTGGAGGCAACACTAGTCATGGAGATGAGATGAGCAGGAGCCGTCTGGTGTCTGGTCATGTGCATGCAGATTACACATTGCTCCAGCTCTGAGGTCACTGGTCATGCTGCCCCTCTTAGCTGATTTGGGCTTGCCCTCTCCCTGGTCTCCAAAATGATGACCAAGTGGCAGGGCTGGTTTTGCACGGCACCTATGGCATCCACTATTGTGGCACTAGCAGGAAACAAATTTACGAAGCCATTTGCTACTCAACGGGGCTGAATGAATGGATTTAGTAAAAAAAAAAAAAAAAAAGTGAAGGACCTTGACTGTGGAGGGTCAGATCCTGCATTAGACATAAGTCTTCCCACTCAGTGGAAGCATCAGTGATGTGGACATGACATCAGCCCTTTCATGATAAGGGCATGTATAAGGAAGGCCAAGTCTGACAGTGGACAAGTTGTCTCATTTCTCCATGCCCCAATTCACACACTACTACAGTAAAGAGACTTTAGTAGACAACAGTGAAAGTCTCTTCAATTCTAAGAATCTATGAATAGCTTTAGATCATGGGTATCTTCCAAGAATCTGACAACACTTGTGCTATTAGATCATTTAACTACAGATTATTTGTTTAAATAGTTTCCCAGGAGTGACCCAGGACATCCTACATAATAAACCAGTTGTTAAATCATAAACAGTATGGACAGCATTCATCATCATTATGCTTCTGAACTGAACATCCCCAGGGCCTTCTGGTTGCCTGGACTCTTTGCCTAATGGAGTGTTGTCAAGGATTTCCTACGTGGGTGACCATTTTTCCAAGAATTGGAAAAAACAGCCTGTAACAAACACCAAGCCACTTCTGGAAAAAAAAAAAAATTTTTTTTTTTGAAAGGGAACTGTGAAGTATTAGAGAAACAAAACTTGTTTTATCTTCCTTCTTTTTTTGGTGTTCTTATTACCAACCCCATACTCTATATCTGAATATATTAGTATTCTTTTGATTGCTATAACAGGGTAACATATAAACATAGAGATGCTTTTGGCTCACAGCTCTGGAGGTTTGAGATTCACTAGCATGGTGTAGAGTGAAGGACTTGTACAAAAGGGCAAATAGACACGTACAGAAAAAAAAAAAACACAAGAAGTAACCTTGCTTCCTTTTCAATATTTTATTTTTATTTATTTGGGAGACAGAGAGAGGGAGACAAAAAGAAAGAGAGAGAATGGGAGCTCTAGGGCCTCCAGCTGCTGCAAATGAACTCCAGATGTATGCACCACCTTCCACTTGCACAACTGGCTTAGGTGGGTCCTGGGGAAACCAAACCTGGCTACTTTGGCTTTTTAGGCAAGCTCCTTCACTGCTAAGCCATCTCTCCATCCCATAACCTTGCTTTTAAATATCCCCTTCTCAAGGTAACTAATCCAATCTTAGAAAAGTGACAACCCACTTGAATGAGAAAGGTATTTGTATATTCATGAGGGCTTTGTCCCTGTGGCCAAGGTCACCTCTCACTAGTCCCTTTCTCCCAACATTGTTTACGGAATTAAGGCTCCAGCATGTGAGCTTTTGGGAGACACACTCAAACCAGAGCACCTTGGTCCTCTCAAGTCCTCAGCCAGTGGGTCACAAGTCCCCACTTAACTGGCTGAATTTTAGAGCATTGTTTCCAGGAGGGTTCACCGAGAATCTTTAAGCCTCCACAGGGAATTTACAAAGGAATAATTTGGCATGGACAGAATACCATCTCAAATAGAGCATCCCTGATTTTTTTCTTTTCTTTTTTTTGTTAGTATCACCCACGACTCTTGTCCTGACTCTCTTGGGTCTGTCCTGCACCAGTACTCATCTCTGATTTTGGCCAGAAATGAGTCATGGTGAGAAGGAGAACTATGGAATTTATCACACCCAATTATAGAGCTGAGTGTGCGGGATGAGATAACCCCCAAAGTGTGTTTACAAATGGAAGAAGTGACTGTTATTCTCTCTGTGGCAGGCTAGTTGGGAGGGAGGGTAGTTCCTACCAGGAAAGTCTCTCAGAATTTTCAGTTTAACCACGGGAAGGCAGCCACATGCTCAGGTGGGACCAGCCATCAGCCCTGTTTCCTAAGACAAGGGCTTCATGAAAAGCGAGGGTCCCTTAGAGCACATGGCAGAGTAGCTTTGGAGTGGCAAAAGGCCTGGTGAGTGGAACTGGGGCAGTGGTTTCAGTGTTGAATTCAGTTTAGGATGCTTAGATGGAAATACCCATTTGCAATCTGGTTTTTCACACCTATGGCTCAGAAAGGTGGAAGAGGGCCCAGCAGGAGCCAGGATCTACAAATAAAGCCACCATCAGGTGACCCATGTCCTAACAGCATCTTAGTGAGAGAGCGTGTCACTGTGGTCACTGCGGGGCTCTGGTGTTGCCAACCCCCACTGTTCGCTTTACCATGGCATATGTTGGCTCACGCAGGATGGTGGTGAGTGTCAGCAGGTTCCGCTGACACGTATAGAAGGCGTCCTCCTCCCCAGGCTTCCCTGGAGCATGACTGCCTGTGCCTTCTGCTGTGTCATTTATAGCAGGGCCACTGGGATATCACCAAGTCCCTGGGGACATACAGGGACCTTCCCCCAGAGAGAAGGATTCTCCCAGACAGGAATGAAGTGGTTTCACTCCTACTTTCCAGGGGAGCTCACAGCTCTTATCTCCTCTGTAGTATGTAAGAGGGTCTGTCTTGGGCTGGAGAGATGGCTTAGCGGTTAAGCGCTTGCCTGTGAAGCCTAAGGACCCCGGTTCGAGGCTCGGTTCCCCAGGTCCCGCGTTAGCCAGATGCACAAGGGGGCGCACGCATCTGGAGTTCGTTTGCAGAGGCTGGAGGCCCTGGCGCACCCATTCTCTCTCTCTCCCTCTATCTGTCTTTCTCTCTGTGTCTGTCGCTCTCAAACAAATAAATAACAAAAAAAAAAAAAAAAAAAAGAGGGTCTGTCTTCTGTGACCTATGCCCAAACCCACAAAGGGACATTTTTTTTTAAATTTTTTTTTTTTTGAGGCAAGTCCAACAAACTGGCCTTTTTAAAAAAATTACTGTGAGAGAGTGAGAGTGAGAGAGGGAATTGGTGCACCAGGGCCTCAGCCACTATGATCAAACTCCAGATGCACGCGCCCCCTCGTGCGCATACACGACCTTGTGTGCTTGCATCGGTTTGTGCATCTGGCTTACGTGGGACCTGGAGAGTCAAAGATGAGTCCTCAGGTTTTGCAGTCAGGCATCTTAACTGCTAAGCCATCTCTCTGGCCTCAAAGGGGCATTTTTAAATGTATGTGTGTATGTATGCAGGTATGTGTGCTTTTGTTTGTGTGTGTGGGTGCACATGTGAGTGAGAGTGTATGTGTTTGTGTGTGATGCTCTCCACCTTTTTTGAGACTGGTCCTCTCATTGGCCCGGAGCTCACCAATTAGGTTAGACAGCGAGCCAAGGACTCCTCCTGTCTCTGCCTTCCTGGCATGGCAGAAGTACGTCACCACACCCAGCATTTTTATGTGGGTCCTGGTGACTGGACTCAGGGCCTCATGCTTGCACAGAAGCACCTTACCAACTCACTTCTCCCCCGGGATGCCCCATCACCTTGGCCGTGGGCATAGTAACTATACTTTATGAGGGCCATTTAGTAGTTGTGTTGGTTAACTTTTTGCCGTATGGTAGCGGCAAGAACCCAAGTTTCCATGTCCCAGTCATTGTTTACCTATTACTCCAGCTTCTTGTTTACTTTCTCCAGAGAAGTAAGATAGCAAAGGCACAGCGAGCCCTTGGGGCTGGGAACTGGGCCCAGTTTTAGGTCAAATAGATGTATTTTGCTGTGTTTCTTCAGCTAAAATACCACAGCCACAGGCACTTTAGAGTTCTCCTGGTTGTCATTTCCCTTTGGCCTCTTTTACTGTTCACCCTCAGGACTGTCTACCCCTAATTCTGGTGTGGAATGAGATCATTGGACGCTGAAAGTTGGGGGCTGATGGTGATAGCTAAATACTATTTTAGAGAAGGGACATCTCAGATCACAAGGCAAGTCCTGGCCATATTCCTGAAGATGCAGGAGGAAGGTAATGGTCATAGAGGCACTTTATGCTAGAAAACTTAGGTTCCTTGAAGGCAATTTTGATTCAATCTTTGAAGAAGTATTGATAATTCAGACCTTCCTACCATGAAATGGGCTTCTTGTGAAGAACTCATTATTTATAGAAAAAGAGCCAAGCAGTGTTTGAGGACCAATAAACAAAAACTGTAGAGGAGGTTGCTGTGTAAGAGCATGCTCTGAGAACTTAGACAATCCCACGAGTCCATGAATCAGCAGAGTGAAGCTCCTTAGGTCAAAATCTTTGAGGCCATCTTTCCCCTGTGGTCAAGCCCTGGATTGGATGCTGTGGCTGTGGCCCAAGAGGACGGGCACCATCCCTGACCACTTAATATCTTGCAGCACATTGAACCTGCTGGGACTTTCTCTCAAGTTTTCCTCACAACTCCAGGACATTAACCAATCCCCATCGCTCCCATTTCATTGTACCACTTCCTCCAAGTCCACAAAGGACTGTGTATTTTATTTTTACCCTCAGAGAAAACACCCATCAGGAAAATGAGGCTCTGATGTTCTTCTGAGGAGAGAGCATGTGTATGAACAGTTTGAAGAAAGGAGTGATGTTTTCTGTGCCCGCTGTTGATTCCTCTGGAGTGACCATGAATAGTCATGGAAGGAGTGACAAGAGATTCACTTGTCTCTTGAGTGGCTCTCTTTCTCTAATCTAAAACCAAGCCAAGAGAGGCAAAGACACTGGCTTCCTCACATGGCTTCAGGAGGCTACTAGGTTCAAGGTGTGTATCTGAGCCCTCTGCTGTTGCCCCTGGCCTGTTCTCCCTCAGGACTATGTCTACCCCTGACTCCAAGGTGGAATAGTGCCGTTGAATGCTGGATTGTTGAGGCTGATCGTGAACTTGGAAAGCCATGAGCCTCATGACCTTGCAGGTTAGAGAATGGAAATCAGACCCAGAGAATCCCACAGGGAGCTGGTGGCAGAGCCTGGGCTGGCCTCCAGGTCTCCCGAAGCCTTCTGTTCTTTCTACCATGACCATGGCAAGCTATCCCTGCTGTTATCTGGGTTGTGAACAGATTTCCCAAGGAACTCTCTAATCGATCTGTCCCTTATCCCACTATACAAGGTGAAGAAATTGAGACTCAGAGAAATAAAATGCTCAGAAAGGCGAGGTGACTCGCACCATATGTTTATCAGCATTAAAAGTAGGCTTGGGCACCTGGCCCAACCTCCCCATGCCAGGTTGGAAGACAACTTTCCTCAGAGGCCAAGGAATCTAATTTGTATGATCCTTAAATCAACTATTGCTTCTCTAGTAGTTTTCCATTTATTTAAAGACTTTTACAAACTTAATTTTATTTCATCCCCCACATAGCTCTCTCAGCAAGTGGAAGCTCAAAACAGTTCCTGTTCTTATAGAATACTACCCATGACTGGGTTGTGGCAACCTCTCTAGGCCAGGTACCAGTGCATTTGCACCTAGCAAGCAAGGGGTGCACTATTACATGGACGTGGGGCATTGAGAAGACAGCTTGGCCATTTGTCCATCTTCCATGTCATTCAGTAAGTCACTGGAAGAGTTTTTAATCTATCCTCCCTGACTGTGAGGTGGTCGGGTAATGTAAATCAGTGGAGATTTCCTGAAGTCCAGAGGCAATGTTTCCTACTGGACTTAAGGTTTTTGCTGAGAGGTGGTTTTCAGCCCTATGCAACGTGCAACACGTACCGTGACCTTGTTCAGGCACTGGCAGGCAGGTTGGGTGGCACAGGTGAAATCAATGCTCACACTCTACTCTCTGCCACCCCACGTATCTGCATCCTCTCACTTATCCCTCCATAGGGATTGAAGAGTTTTGGGGAGCAAGAACACCATGGACAGGGGCGGGGCCCACTCAAGGTGCCTACAAGTTGGGACTCTAACAGTGCTGCGTCTGGATGCCCAGCTTCTTCTTGTCGGCAACGTGAGCCCACTGTATGCCCTCTGCAGGGCTTCGATCCACTATTGCTGTCCACACGAGACTCTGAGTCCCCCATCCCAGGAATGCACTCAGGACCTTCTACCAGCTCTTCGCACACTCTGGAAAGGCAGCTTCCTGCTTGGCCCTGGCACCTGTTCCATCTCCTGTACCACACTCACAAACTGGAAGTTCCTTATTGCTGCCCAAATCCCACAGGGTTGATGAAAAGAAAGTATTTCTCCTTCGTCCGGTCCCCCTTCGCTAATACTCAGACAGGGAGCAGCCTCTGGGGAACAAGGAAGAGATTCCAACCTGGTGGAGGCCTGCAGGCTGCTGCCCTTCCTTGAGGGTGCTCACCTTTGTTTTCACCTGTAAATCATATCTCCACCCGGCAGCTCCTTTGGTCTTTCTCGATGTGGAAAATATAGACCTAGAATTCCCAGGGTGAAGGTGATAGTTCATTGAGAGCTGATGTTCATAGAGGTCAAAGAACGGAGTTCAGGGTTGGGTTCTGTCACTTGAGTCGACAGTGTCTCTTTTCTTCCTTCTCTATGGCATCTCTCCTTCTCTTCAGGGTCACTGGTTCTGAATCTTCATGGATGCCCTTGCTTCACTCAATCTTTTCTTCCTATCTCCAGGCTCCTATCTTCAAGCAGTTCTGACACACTAGCCTACCTCAGCCACGAGATAGCAGGGGCCACACATATGCAAAGGCCAAGCATGAGAAGTAAATGCTGTCACCAGGAAGTGAGGGACAGAGAGAAAGGCTCAGGAGGCGAGGGGCGCAGAAAATGGATAATAAAAGAGAGGAGGATAGATAACCGAGTAAGAGAAGAAAGAGGAGATATTGGGGTAGGAAGGCTGAGTCCTGTGGCCAGCTTTACCACTTACTGGTTGAGTCACCTAGTAGACTCACTTAAGCCTTTTCGAGCCTCATTTTTCCATCTATGAGTCTGGCATTATTATGTCATAAATATTCATCAAGTGTTACTTTTTAGGTACCTGGGATGAATTAACCAATTACATAGTTTTAGAAAACCCTGTCTTCATCTGGGTGGACATGGGAAGTCAAATGACTATAATAAACAAAGAAGCACGGTGTTATCTGGGAGGCAGCCAAGTTAGGGTTGAATGAACAAGGAGGTCACTGTAAGTATTGCCTGTGTCAGGGAAAGTGGTAGCTTCTGGAGAAGGTTCTGGGAACCACCAGGCTACCATGTAAATGTGACTGAGAATAGAGGAAGAAAGGCTTGGATGGATATGCCCCAGTTTGACAAAGCCATCAGGGAGTTAGTCCACAAGCTAACGCCAGGGGGTTAGGAGTCCCATGTCTGCTTGATATTACCCGGTCTTTGGCTGGGAGCAGCCCTTGGAAGGTGTGGTGTGTGCTCAGTTGCAGCGAACAATTTCAGAACAGAGCGGCTAAGGCCCTTGGACAACTCAGCTGCTGGGGATAGCCTCTTGGCTGTTGTAGGTGAGCAGAATGGAATAAATAGTGGGTGGGGTGAGAGAGCTGGGGTGGGAGCAGGTTGCAATTTTAACAGGGTGGTGGGTAAACTTCCTTGGGCAAGTGATACGTGACCAAAGACTTGGAGGTAAGGGAGAGAGACATGCAGAAATGATAGTTGCCATTGCTGTTGACCTCACAGTCGGTGCCGGCTTTGCCGGGGACAACAAGCCTGCTGTGAGTTCCTGTCTGGGAAAGGACTTTGCATCAGTACAGACCCAGCTGCCAGGGAACAAGCTAGTCCATTTATTTTGGCATCTTGAGCTAACTTGTCCCCCAGAGAGGAGATGTTGGCTACTATCCCAGACCATGTGGGACCCCCTATACTGGGGAAGGACAATCTGAGGGAGCATACCATCATGGGGAGAGCAAGACATGTTTCCAGGGCATGCTTCTTCCAAGGATCCTGAACTTTCTGAAGGGCCAAAAGAGCCCTCACAGTCCCCAGGGGATGGAATCTTATTTTCAGCTCAACAATGGGATATAAAACACAATCTTCTTTTCTCAGACATCCAGATGAATATGTTATTCTCCTTGACAACCGCAGTTAACAATAGCCCCTGATAAGAGATAATTTTTGTCTCTGTGGCATCCTGGCAGACGCTTTTCATCAGTAAAGCCCAAGGGTAAGAAACAAGGAGCTGGCCATCTCATCTCCAAGTGTCCAGTGGGGCTGGGCTTTGGGCCAGGTCAGGTAACTTAGCTGGGTTTCGTGAGTACCTGAGTCCTTAATCCACTTGGCAAAAACAAGAAGTGGAGGAAATGTGCACAGGACCCCAAGCTGGTAAGTGGTGGCAGAGGGTTCAAACCCAGCTCTGCATACTTTTTAAATATGTATTTTATTTATTTATTGAAAAAGAGAGAGTGGACTTGTCAGGGCCTTTTAGCTACTGCAAATGAACTCCAGGTGCATGTGCACTGGTGAATCAAACCAGGGTTCTTGGACTTCACAGGCAAGTGCCTTAACCACTAAGCTACCTCTCTAATCCCCGGATCTGCATACTCCTAAAGGCTCTGCTTGTTTTCTTGCTCCTTACTATACTGCTTCCCTCTTGCCCCTTGTTGTAGTTTACCTTCTCTTGCTGGGACAAGCACCCAGCCCAAAGCAGCTGATGGGAGGGGAGTTTCTGCTTTGGCTTAAAGTCTCCAGGGGAATCTCCAAGATGACAGGGGAAAGAATGGCAGGAGGAACCCCACAGCATGAGAGTGAGCTCATCTCTGAAAAGGAGGAGTTAATAGTATAACACCCCTAAGGTCACCCCAATACCACACCTTCTCCAGCAAGGTTTCATCTCCCAACTTGCTACTGCTTAGGGACCAAACATTGAGAACACATGAGTTTAAGGAGGACATCTGATTCAAACCACATCACCCTTCGTTTTTCATGCCTTTCATTATGCCTCCAATAAGGAGTTGTATTTTCATGACTTTCCATTCCCTGTCCTTTATCTATATACACTTGTTTGGAGGAATAGATGGGCCATTTTTTCTAAAATGTATCTATTTATTAGCGAGAGAGTGAGAGAGAGAGAGGAGAGAGAATGGGCATGCCAGGGCCTCTAGCCACTGCAAATGAACTCCATGGCTTAAATGGGTACTGGGAAATCAAACCTGGAAAAATAGCTTAGTGGTTGAGGTGCTTGCCTGCAAAGCCTAAGGACCCAGATTCCCATTGCTAGCAGAAAGCACCCAACCAAGAGCAGCTTGTGGGGAAAAAAGGGTTTATTTGGGCTTACACACTCAAGGGGAAGCTCCATGATGTCAGGGAAAACAATGGCATGAGCAGAGGGTGGACATCACCTCCTGGCCAACAGAAGGTGGGCAATAGCAACAGTGGAGTGTACCAAACACTGGCATGGGGAACTGGCTATAACACCCATAAGCCCGCCCCCCAAAATAAGCTCCCTCCAGGAGGGGTTAATTCCCAAATCTCCATTAGCTGGAAACCTAGCATTCAGGACACTTGAGTTTATGGGGGACGCTTAAATCAAACCACCACATCCATTTTTATTCTGCTTGACACAAAGCATAGATTAGGGACCCTCTGTGGGAAAGCTCTCAAGTTGGACAACAGGCCACACTTTACAAGCTGCTGCACCTTCTGGGAGAGGGCATGGAATTCTTTGATGTTGGGGTTCTTTGATTTTTTTTTTTTTTTGAGGTAAGGTCTTACCCTAGCCCAGGCTGACCTGGAATTCACTTATAGTCTCAGGGTGGCCTCAAACTCATGGTGATCTTCCTACCTCTGCCTCTCAAGAACTGGGAGTAAAAGTATGCACCACCACACCTAGCTTGGGGTTCTTTTTCTAAAATTATTTGTTATTCATTTGGAGAGAGAGAGAGAGAAAGAGAGAGAGAGAGAGAGAGAGAGAGAGAGAGAAGGAGAATGGGTATGCAGGGCCTCTAGTTACTGCAAATGAACTCCAGATATATGTGCCACTTTATGCATCTGGCTTCACATGGACACTGGGGAAATGAGCCCGGCTCATTAGGCTTTGTAGGTGAGCACCATAACTGCTGAGCCATTTCTCGAGCCCAGTCCTGGGCTTCTTAAGCAGTACACCATGGCAGTGTTTTCTAAGGAACTTGTTAAAACACAGAATCATAGTCTTGCCATTGCAAGTCCTGACTTGGCGCATGCAGAGGTGATCTGTGAATCTACATGTCAGGAGGCACCATTGCTCTATGAGCGTGATTACCATCTAGCCTTGCAGTATGGTGTGGCAGGCCCACTGGCTCTGAAGACACAAAGGGACATGTGCTGGGCCTGGCACGGAAGACCTCAGGCAGCTTACATCCAGGTTGCAAAGACTTTATGTGCCGCATAAATAAAAGCCAGTTCAGATCCCTCTCTCCATACTCACTTCCTGATGTTTTCTTCCCATTTCCTTCTGATAGCGTACAACCTGTCTCCTGAAGTTTGGTCTCTGCTAGGACTTCAGACGAAAGCAGACAAGTACTATAACAGATCACATATAGGGCTATGGTCAGGCTCCAAGGACTCTGGATGGCTTTAGAGGGAATCAGTAGACTAAATTCTCTCGGCTGTCTCCTGGAGTGGGTACTGCCATCATCGCTACTCCACAGAGAGGAAACCAAGTACGGTGAGGCGGGCGGGGCCCTGGGGCTGGTCTGCAGTGGAGGAAGGTTTTTAGCATAGGCTCTTTGGGTCTATATACTGTCTATGTAAGATTTTTTTTTTTTATTTCAATATGTGATAAGAAACACCTGTGTGATCTGAGTGATATGAACTCCAAACCCAATGTTCTGTTGGACCCTAAACCCAATACAAAGGAAAAAGCTTGAAAAAAGTTATAAAGCAGTCTTTTCAATTTTCTAAGCGAGGCGATTGAGGCCTGAGAGCGGGAAGGCTTTCCCCAACGGCGTGCTGTGAGTCAGTGGCCAGGCTAGAGCGGGCGTCCCATTCTCCTGGGGCCTGATTTATGTCCATTGCTTCTCTCCTAAATGCTCATCCACATGGATTTGAGAGTCAAGACTTTCAGACTTCCCCCAGCTAGTCTGGGAGCCAGGCATATCCCCTACTTTGTTTTCCATTAGAACACTTCAAATCAATTCCCAAAGCTGCATCAAAGGCAGCGTTGAGTTTGAGGCACCCTGTGATGCATAGTCACACCCAAGCACCCGTGATCCTCACACCCGTCACCTCGCCTTCCTAAGGGCTCTTCTCCCCAGGAGTCTGTTCGCAGTGGTGCCCCTCCTTCCTCCGCCACAGGCACACTCTGGAGCCCAGGCTTCCAGCAACTTCTCTCACAGTTCCTTCTGTCCTCAACTCATCTCTGCTTCCTGAGACTTCCGACCTCCAGCCTCCCCGGTGCCCCCGGGTCAGTGAGACCTTAGTTATTTGGTTCGGATGCTTGGTGCTCTGGACTTGCTTTTGGAGCCATGGTTTGCTTTCTTTTTGGCAGGACCTCAGTTTCCTCATCTGTAAAATGACGACTGTAGTCGATGGTCATGAGTAGCCCACTCTTGACCCTTTAGTGATATTCCCGGGATATTGTTTACCCCCCTCCCCTATTATTTCTTTTCCTTGTCAGCCTCAGTTGTCACAAGCAAGCGCTGGCACTTCCCATTCCCCAGGAAGTCCTCAAATAAAGCTTATGTTGCAACGGTACAGGGAGGGGTCACACATTATTCTTCCTCAAAATAGTGACAAGAGAAGAAAAAGGGTCAAAAACTAAAAACAACGAAAACATATTTAAAAAAAAAAACCTCTAAAGCAAATCAAAACAGGACAACCCACCCTTGTTGGAGGAGGTGAGGAGGAAGGTCAGTCAGCACCCATTGCATTCCAAGGGCTCTCAGCCCTGCCTGTGGTTTATGGATTATCAGAGATCTGACCACAAATGATGAAGAGAAGATGGACAGTGCTGACAGCTCTGGTGGGAAGTCCATCTAGGCCAACAAAGGCTCTGTCTAAAAATACCAGGCCAGGACTCACTGTTTCCACAGACAGATGGACACTGCGGGCTGTCAGAGAGCAGAGGAGGAGGAGGAAATTGTATCTGACAGTGATAACAATCTGGCCTCTCCCAGAGCTTCCCATCCTGAGAGTCCAGTGGGCTAGCCAGATTTCTGCTGGTGCAAGACAGGAGGCTGGGAAAAGTATTCTCCAAGGCTGCAGGGTGGCTGTCCTGCCAGAAGGCCCACAGAACATCTTTCCTGCCTCACTCAAAGCCACTCAGGGTGAGGAGGCAAATGAGGAGTGGAAGCTGATGGAGGGGTCGAGACGCAGTGCACCTCCACTGCAGAGCACTCTGTGGCCTCCTGCCGTCCTAGCTCCAGGCTGAAGCAGATGACATCTGTTTATGTGCTGGTGAATTCCAGAAGTCTTGCTTAATTTTGTTGGACTCACCTCCCAGGTTCATGGCAGGGAAGGGTGCAACATAGGAAGCAGTGAGTCCACTTGTGAGAGACACACTTTTAGCAGGACAATCACCAAATTGTGGGGTCAAGTAGAGAGAGGGTACTACTCCTGGGAATGCTCCAGAGAATAGGGCAATATGATGGCATTCTCCCTCATGACAGAAGGATAGAGTTCTTCCACATGGTTGCAGAGAGCAGAAAGTGAAAGTTCAGAAGTTAATGGTGCCGCCCTATGAGGCAAGGACATTTTCCTTGTCAGATGGAGCCCAGATAGGGTATGAACACCGTGAAAGGAGTTCTTCCTTCCTCAGCAACACTGCTTGGGAAACCACTTCCAGATATTTAAAAACAATTTTTTTTGTTTATTTTTATGTATTTGAAAGGGATGGACACAGAGAGAGAAAGAGGCAGATAGAGAGAGAGAATGGGCACGCCAGGACCTATGGCCACTGCAAATGAACTCCAGATGCATGCGCCCCCTTGTGCATCTGGCTAACGTGGGTCCTGGGGAATTGAGCCTTAAACCAGGGTCCTTAGGCTTCACAGGCAAGTGCTTAACCGCTAAGCCATCTCTCCAGCCCCCACTTCCAGATATTTATGGGAACTTGATTTCCTCCTTTGAGATTCCCTCTCCTGGGAAACAGAAGCCACTTTACATGTTCACAACCAAGAGAGTATAAGGGGAATTGGTTAGAAGCAAACGGGGATGGGAAGACAGCCTTAAAATTAGCAAGCGGAGGAAGACTGGCTACCCAAGGCTGATGCAGCCCAGGGAGAGAAGAGCCCAAGAGCAGCTCAAATCGGCTGTGGCTGGTACAGAGGGAGATGGAGCCTCAGAGAATTAACAACTGCTGGGGACAACTCTCCTAGGAATGACAGAGAAGGGCCGGGGGAGAGAGAGGCTGGCTTGGCTTCTGCCTTCATGCCTGGTCTTTAGCAGAGCTTTACCTTGGGGTAAGCAAGAGAGCTATGGCTTGCTCCAAAGCACAGACCAAGAATAGATCAGGACAACACACCAAGTTCTGGATCCTGTAGCAAAGCCATGAGGAGTCTGAAAGACTTCTGTGTTCCCCCTGTATACCCGTGGATTGAGTATCTTCGCAACCACATCCTTCACCTATTTCTAGAACACCATCCTGGCATCCCTTGTTTGAATGTAAAATGTCCCCCATAGACTCATGTGCTTGTGACCAAATGCTACGCTCGATCCCCACAGCTGGTGGAGTCTTTAGCCGGTGGATCCTTGCCAGAGGAGGTGGTCACTGGGGCCCGGCCTTGGGAGTTGATAGTCCAGCTCCCTTTGCCAGTGCTAGCTAGCTCACTCTTGCTGTTTTGCCGCTAGCTGTCTGTTCATGTTGTGTCTTCCCCTCCATGATTAAATTTTACCTTGAAACTGTAAACTGGAATAAGCACCTTCCTTCCCTAAGCCTCTTCCAATGGGTGCTTTGTCCCAGAAACAAGAAGGTAGCTGCTGCATCTTTGCGACATGATCAAGACGGAATGAAATTTCAGTGACAAGCTTGGCACCAATTTTCACTTGGCTTGTGGAATAACATCGACCCCCTGTTAATAGGCGTTACCAGTATTTTCACGTCCTGTCTTCAAGGGATTTCTTGTTTGATTAAATTCAGCTGCCTTTCCTCTGGTGGGGAAGTGAGGCTTTTCAGCCCAAGTGCCCATGGCCTTGGGAATTTTAGATATTTTACTGAACCTGAAAAGTGTATAATGTTCTCTTCTGCTATGCAGTACAATACAAAGAAGACAATGGGAGAAGAACGAGGGCTCTTCTGTCTCCATCCCCAGGCCTAATGAGGTCTTTGCTTCCACCTCCCCGGGAGGGGACGCCGGTGAACAGCTTCCCTGAGGCTTGTTTTGGTGAGAGATGACCACTTGTCCATCTCCCTTCAGAGAGGGGAGACAGACCACTTACCTGACCAGAAGAATTCATTTCGTTTAATTACAACAGGATTGTTGAACATTTATTGTGTACCGGGTTGCTTGAATCACGGAAGGTTACTGCTCCCTGGAGGGTCCCGTTTGGAGTTAGAAATCTAGGTCACACTTAGGGACAAGCTGAGCAGGGGAGTGGTAGTGCCCAAAGCACCTTGGTACCCAGAAAGGTTGCTCTGTTGCCTCCTACAGTGGGTGGCAGTTGTGTTCAGACCATAGCCTGAAGATAGCTTTGGGGCCCAGCACAAAACTGTAAGCTTACTTAAAACATTATGAGACTATTTTGCAATATTTTGTTTGTTTCAAGTAGTTTATTTATTAATTTGAGAGAAAGAGGGAGAGAGAAAGAGAGAGAGAGAGAGAATGAGAGAGCATGGGTGTGCCAGGGTCTCTTGCCACTGCAAATGAACTCCACACACATGTGCCACACTGTGCATCTGGCTTTACATGGGTACTGGGGGATCAAACCCTGGGTCAAAAGGCTTTGCAAGAAAGTGCCTTTGAGTACTGAGCCATCTTTCCAGCCCTGGTTTGCAATTTTTAAATTGTGTTACTCAACTGTGCAGTTCTGGAGCATGGATTTTGTAGGTGAGAACAATATCAGGTGTCAGTGTCAAAAGGTGGGATGTGCCCAACAGAGTCTCCCTCCCCCATGGGGTCTCACAGACAACGTCAGTCACCCTTTATTATTCTAAATTCTGTAGAGAAAACCTTGACTAGGTACATGAAACGACTCACTGTCATGTGCCCATGAAAGCATTTGCTTGAAGTGTCCTTCAATGACAGACACACGGTTTGCCCTGTGTCTGGTGTGGAGGAACGGGGATGCACAAGACAACCTTCAGAACCTCACCTTTCAGAACCTCTGGCTGCTTGCGACCATGTTCCCTTCCTGGCCTGGCTTGGGGGAGGCTGAGTCCAGATGGCTGCTTCTTTTTTTTTTTTTTTAATTATTTATTTATTTATTTGAGAGCGACAGACACAGAAAGAAAGACAGATAGAGAGAGAGAGAGAATGGGCGCGCCAGGGCTTCCAGCCTCTGCAAATGAACTCCAGACGCGTGCGACCCCTTGTGCATCTGGCTAACATGGGACCTGGGGAACCGAGCCTCGAACCGGGGTCCTTAGGCTTCACAGGCAGGCGCTTAACCGCTAAGCCATCTCTCCAGCCCCAGATGGCTGCTTCTTACTGGGACTTACCCAGTGGTGGCCTGGGGCAGAAAAGGAGTCAGCTCTCCTCCTTCGCTGTGCTCTGTGGAGACCCGTCTGGATTCATTGCAGAGCAAGCCCAGTCAGAGTCGCCCTTGTTGGCATTTCCACATGGGGAGGCAGCCTGTGGCCCCAGGAGTCTGGCGATGGCATGAAGAGCTCAGGCAGAGGGATGCAAGGGGCCTGGGGGCCAGTGGACATTTTCTTCATCCTCTGGCTCCTCCTTGCCTCGTGCACATTCTTTGTGTACTACGAGAACTTTTCCAGTGAGGCCGGAAATAAGCCACCTACTTGTGGGGAGAGCTGTTGAAGTGGGTGATGTGGGAGGAGTCTCTGGGTGCTGAGTTATGCTTGAATCTGGTGGCATGCACCATGAAGCTTTGAGAGAGTTAGTGTGGTGGTGAGAAGTCAGGGCGCAGGAACCATTAGGAGCATGCTTGTATCTCTTCCTTAAGCCTCCTGGATGATATTGACAACTGGGTTCTTGTAGCTTTTTTTTTTATATTTGACCGTTATTTTTACTGCTCAGGTAAACTTCACAAGATGAGGATGTAAAGTACCTTTTAAGGTGAACTAATACATTCTTTGTGACCTACTTTCTGGCGGTACAACTTCTCTTTGAGCATCAGTTTTACGACCTGAATGATAGAAATGCCAATAGTATCCACCTAGCATGAAAACTAAGAAAACATATGTAAAGTGCCCAGCACAGTCCTGCATATTGCAGTTATTTAATAAATATTACTAGACCCTGCATTGGTCGTGATCTAATCAAATGCATGTTCTATCTTAGGTTAGGTCCCTCCTGAAGTCAGCCCTGAACCAGGGTTTGAATGCAAAAGTCGATTTGAGAAGATATAAAAGAGCAGAAATAGAGGTGGTAGCATGTACAAAAGAGAAGAAGGAAGCCAGGTACTGTATTGTAGGGAAACTGAGGCTCCATCCTACTGGAGACCTTGGGATATAGTGGAGGGCACATATCAGAGTTGTCCCGAAGGGCTATTCTGCCAGGCTGCTCACTCGCCTCCCTCAGTGCCATTTATTATTTGCTGAGGTCTGTGCTTGGAGGTGTGACCCCTTGTGTACCCTCCAGGGGACAGGGCCAGTGCCCAGGCAGAAGCCTGGTCCTTCCTTCAAGAAGACACCAGTGGGAATTGGACATGCCCAAGGTAAGCTCACACGGCACCAGCAGGGTCTGTGACAGAGAGCTGGGAAAGCGGGAGTTGGATGAAGGGTCTGTTTACACTGGTGTGGGTGGGCTCAGGGAGACCAGGAGGGTGCTGAAGAAGCGGTAAGTAACAGTTACCACTGCTAGCCATTACGCTACAAGAAAAGGTTAGTTTGCTGGGGCTCATTGACATGGTAGCTTGAGGGGAAGCATTCGCAAAGAGTAGCTATGTCTCCAGATAACAAAAGGAAGGTGTTACCAACCTTGGGCAGGAAGGGCAGAACTGGGTAATAAAGAAAGAAACCTTTCGCTTCACTGGTTGTTCAGTTGTCTGACTCCTGGAAACCGAGCCTAAGGAAGCCAGAGAGAACGAAGTTCGGCTTGGGACTCCTTGAGATATCACCTTCCTGGGGCAAAGACCATGTGGAAAGTGGAGATACGCCTTGGTGCATGTTACGGTTTAAATGTGAAACATGCCCACATGTTTGAATCCTTTGTCCCCAACTGGTGGTGCTGGTTTTGGAAGTTGTGGGTCCTTTAGTAGGAGGAATTTAACTGCAGGAAATGGGTCCCTGAAGAGTGGGCCGTATGGCCAAGTTCTCTGTCTCTCTGCCTCCTGCTTTGGGGATATGTAAGGAGTCCCAGTCACACAATGCTGCTGCCTGCCGTGAACTGCCTGATGCCTTTGCCACTATGATGGACTGTACACTCTCCAACTGTGAGCTCAAACCAGGCTTTCTCCCTTCAGTTGCTCTGTCAGGCATTCTGTCACACTGAGAAGAAAAGTAACTAAGCCAGGGAGAAGGAGAGAAGATACGCCATGAGTCTCTACAAAGGACCTAGATGCTGAGTCAATGTCTCATGTTCTGATCTGTCTGCAGCTGGTACAGTGCACATGCAGGAGACTCAGATACTATGAGAGTAATGGGAGATGATGGCTTTGGAGAGAAGTGGGGTGAGGAAACAGTATTCAATGCTTATTCTAAAGAAAGGTTTGAAGTGGTTGCCAGGAATCTCAGTCCTATCTGGGCTCAGTAAGTCACCTGAAGAGTCTACAATATCACATGGGGATAATTCTGTGCAGGTCTTCTTGTACCTGCATCACCACCACGAGGACTGCTTGCTCTTGGGCTTGTGGTTGGTGAGACATTGGGCCTCTGGAGCTCCCTTTGATTAGAACCAGAACTCCCTTGCCCCCACAACTCCCTTACCATATACCCCATGAGAACCAGGAGTCCCTTCCCCCCACAACTCCCTTACCATGCACCCCATGAGAACCAGGACTCCCTTCCCCCTCAACTCCCTTAGCGTGCACCCCAGCTGTGGCTTCACTTTTTCCCTCTTTAATTGAAGCCTTTTATTCCAGCTATTGTTATCATGGTGATTATTATTTATGGAGTGCTGACAGAAGCCTTGGCAATACAGCAGATAAAGAGATGCTGTGGTATGTGCCTTCCAGCTGTTGCGGCCAGTACTACCTCTTCATTTTGTTCTAGAAAATTTTGAAAACTCTTCTCCCTAGTTGCATCGTGGATGGGAATTAAGGGGACAGCATTTCTCAGAGGGGAGAGCAGGCACCATCTGCAATACAGTCAGGGTGGGAGCTGTGGAAATGAAAATCTTGGGTCTGCCCCCTTCATATCTGAGTCACACCCTCAATGTGCCTTGGTGTTCTGTAGTTTAGATCTCCCAAGAGGGCTGTAGGTCTAACATGTTTTGAAACATCCTGCCCTGCAAAACCCACTGAGTGGAAAGGATAATGTGGAAGTAAAGCATGAATGTGGTGCCTGGTCCCAGGACTGACAGACAAGCTCACAGAGAGAGAGGCCTGCTCAGCAAGGTTTTATTTATTTATTTATTTTACTTTTTTACTTATTTTTTTTATTGAAAACTTCCATAATTGTAGACAATAACCCATGATAATTCCCTCCCTCCTCCCACTTTCCCCTTTGAAACTCTACTCTCCATCATATCCCCTCCCCCCTCTCAATCAGTCTCTCTTTTATTTTGATGTCATTATCTTTTCCTCCTATTATGATGGTCTTGTGTACGCAGGGTCAGGCACTGTGAGGTCATGAATATCCAGGCCGTTTTGTGTCTGGAGGAGCACATTGTGAGGAGTCCTACCCTTCCTTTGGCTTTTACATTCTTTCTGCCACCTCTTCTGCAATGGACTCTGAGCCATGGAAGGTGTGATAGAGATATTGCAGTGCTGAGCACTCCTCTGTCACTTCTTTTCAGCACCATGGTGCCTTCGGAGTCATCCCAAGGTCACTAACATCTGCAAAGAGAAGTTTCTCTAACCAAAAGTGAGAGTAGCAGTAATATATGGCTATAAACATTAAGAGAAGTGCTTACTGGGAAGCTTGGTGAATTTAGTATATACTTTTAGCCAGACACCAGCAGGCAATGCACCCCTAGGGCTAATGACTACCCCTGTTGTAGGTTTTCAGTATCAGGGATGTATTCCCTCCCATGAAGTGGGTCTCCAGTCCAATTACAGGGTGGTTGGTTTCCCCCATAACAGACATGCCACTATTGTACCCGTTGGCTCATTTGGCCTGGCTGGCCAAATATAAGGCTTGTGGTGTCCACTGTTGGGTGTCTTCACTGGTGATTTCTCTCTCTCCCATTAAACTGCATGCAGTGTGACTTTTTCCAGCTTTCTGTCAGCTGGTCTACATGAAGGAGTTTTTCAGTTCAGCTCCAGCAGGATTTATCAGTGATTTTGCAGCCCAAGTATGTGGAGTCTTCAGCCATGAGATCCTACCATCTATTCCTGGTGGGAAACCAAGGGCCTCAGCAATGGTCTGTAATGTTTTGGGAGCATCAGGAACCTCCTTGGCCAACAACTCTCTGGAAGGTATCTCATCTCTAGCACTGAAAATTTTCTAGTAAAAATCTATGGCTTCTATATGTTCCATTGTCCAAAAAAGTAGGCTTCCACATGACTTATTTATATCCTCTTAGGTTTTGATTAGTCCTCCCTCCACCATTTTTTTTTTTTTTTTTTTACTCAATCTCTTCCCCTTACCCCACTTAGGCCTTTACACCCCCATTAATCTGTTCTACTTACATATGCACAATACCATCCTATTAAGTCCCCCCTCTCTCCCTTTCTATTCCGTTTATGTCTCCTTTCTATCTTGTGAGGAAACACTAACCATCTCTGTTTTAAGACACACATACATGGGGTATGGGTTGGGACCATTTGCTTGATACTACCTTGTAGACACGAGAGTAATTTTTTAAATGGGTATATGTAAAAGAGGCATTAGAAATAAAATTTTGTGGGCTGGATAGGTGGATTAGCATTTAAAGTGCTTGCCTGTGAAGCCTAAGGACCCATGTTTGATTCTCCAGATCCCACGTAAGAAAGGCACACAAAGGTGAGGCAAGTGCAAGGTCGCACATGCCCACTAGGTTGCACAAGCATCTGGAGTTTGATTACAGTGGCTAAGGCCTTGGCATGCCAATTCTCTCTCTCTCAATAAAATAAAATAAATATTAAAAAAATAAAATTTTGTGGTCTGGAGAGATGGATCAATTAGCAAAGCATTTGCTCTGAAAGCATGAGGATCTAAGTTCTGATCCCTGACATTTGTGTGAAAAACTAGGCATGGTGTGTGTGTGTGCGGGGGTCTGCAATCCCAGCACGAGGAACATGGTAGACAGGAGGATCCCAGGACCTTGCTGGCTAGCTATTCTAGGTGAATCAGTGAGGTCTGGGGTCGTAAAACAACATCAACTTAAAAAAAAAAACAAGGAATAATGATTGAGGAAGACACTTGCCATCAACCTCTGACTACTACATGCACATACACATAAAGTGCCCACGCCCACACAAGCATGAACACATGCACACATGACCATGACATACACATAACATGTGCCAACATGCACACAAACATGCACACAAATGCACACCACACACATGCAAAACAGGAGAAAATTCAATCTTGAAAGTAATCTTTATGAAACAGATGCCAGTAACCACAGTTTTAGAACTGTGTGCTGTAGGCTGCACATTCTCATTTAGTGCCTACCATGGCCCCTCTGGAAAGCCTGTACTAATACTATCCTTTTGCAATTACTACAACTGAGCAGGAAGATGGATTCCTCAAAACAAGAATGTTGGCAGTGGAGTCGGGATTCAATGCCATGAACTTTGCTCTCCTGAATGTATGCTGTGCTGACTTACCATGTGATAAAATGAGACTATTGCATTGCTTGTCCCATGGCACCCAGAATTCATTCAGAAAACTCTGAGTTGCTGTGCAACCAATTCTTTACACCCCTTTCCTATAAAGTACCTGCCTCACGTATTTTGTCATAACAACAAAGAACATAAGACAGATAGAGGACTAGGGTTAGTTTAAGGAAAGAACAAAGGATTTAGATGGAAGCATGTTCCTCTTAAAAGGTCAAGAATTTGAGTCGGGAACATATGAGAGAGATCTGGGATGGTGATGTATAAATTATTTTTACTTTTTATTATGGGAAAAGGTTTTGCTATCTGATGGTTCTGCTTGAAATTTCTATGGACTCCCACTCTTATCCTTCTATTCTCAACTACAGAATTGTTTGTTTTGTTTTTAAAGGAAGCATTTTTATTTTACTATCTGGTAAAGACATATGTCCCAGATAAAAACAATATTCATTTCAGATGTTTAAAAATGCAATGTTATCTTTTAAAACTAAACTCACCTGCCACTTTTGCCAATGCTTTAAAATTTTCTCCCTGCTTATTTTTAAAGTTTATTTTCTTTTATTGAAAACTTCCATAATTGTAGACAATAACCCATGGTAATTCTCTCCCTCCCACCACTTTCTCCTTTGAAACTCCACTGTCCATTATATCCTTTCCCCCTCTCAGTCAGCCTGGCTTTTATTTTGATCTTTTCCTCCTATTATGATGGTCTTATGTAAGTAGAGTCAGGCACTGTGAGGTCATGGATATGCAGGTCATTTTGTTTCTGGAGGAGCACATTGAAAGGAGCCCTACCCTTTCTTTGGCTCTTATGTTCTTTCTGCCACCTCTTCCACAATGGACCCTGAGCCTTGGAAGATATGATAGAGATATTTCAGTGCTGAACACTCATCTGTCACTTCTTCTTAGCACCATGGTGCCGTCTGAGTCATCCCAAGGTCATTGTATTCTGAAAAGAGAAGATTCTCTCACTAAAAGTGAAAGTAGCATTGATGTATGGCTATGGACATTAAGAGAAGTTCTTACCAGGCAGTTTGGTGAGCACAGTATATACATTTAGCCAGACACCAGCAGACATTTCATTCATAGGGCTCATGACTACCCCTATTGTAGGTTTTCAACATCAGGGATTTATTACCTCCCTTGGAGTGGGCCTCTAGTCTAATTAGAGAGTGGTTGGTTTCTCCCTTAACAGACATGCCACTATTGTACCTGTTGGCTCATTTGGCCTGGCTGGCCAAATTAAAGGCTTGCAGTGTCTACTGTAGAGTATCTCCTTTGGTTATTTTTCTCTCCCATTGAATTGCATGCAGTATAGCTTTTTCTAGCTTTTTGTCAGCCGGTCTACATGGAAGAGGTTTTCAGCTCATGTCCAGCAGGTTTTCTCAGTGACTTTTCAGCCCAAGTATGTGGAGTCTTCAGCAATAGGGTCTTACCATATATTCCTGGTAGGAAGCCAAGGGTCTCAGCAATGGCCTGTTATGTTTTGGGGTTACCAGGGACCTCCCTGGCCAATAACTCACTGGAAGGTATCCAGTAGCAAGGTATCCTGGCACTGAAAATTTTGTAGTAATAATCTATGGCTTCTCAGTGTTCCTTTGTCCACAAAAGTAGGTTTCCATATGACTTATTTATAACCTCTTAGATTTTTAAAAAATTTTTCTTTATTAGTTTTCTATTCAGCAAATACAGGCAGTTTGGTACCATTATTAGGCTCATCCATGACATACCCCCTCCCCAATGGCCCCTCCTTGTTGATGTATATGGGTCATGCATCGTGGAGTTAGCCCACAGTTATTGGTATGATAAATGTCTCTGCATATCATGACTCAAAGTGTGGCTCTGACATACTTTCTGCCCCCTCTTCCGCAAAATTTCCCTGAGCTACGTTGGGTTCATTTTTGGTCTGCTTCAGTGATTACTCTCTGTTGGAGATTCTGCTTCTCTTTTTCAGATAGATGCAGATCCTAAGGAGAGATCCACCCCATCATTCCTCAAAAAGGCCCCGACTGAAACTAAGGAAAATTGGCAAAACAAGCAAAGGTGCTGTTTTCCTGATATACCGGATACCAGCACAAGGGGGAAGGAGACCAACACAGAGAAAAATCAACTCCTACCAAATCAGAGAGCCAGAGCCTCAGCAGCCCCCAGCGCCTCACCTCTTAGATTTTGATTGTCCCTCCTCCCACCTTTCCTTTACTCAATCTCTTCCCTTGACCTCACTTAGGCCTTTTCACCACCATTAATATAGTCTTCCACTTACATATATACAATACCATCCTATTAAGTCCCCCATCTTTCTCTTTGTATTCCCTTTATATCCTTTTCCTAGCTTACTAGCCTTTGCTACTGAGTTTTATTCCTACTCACATAGAAGTCCAATAATTTGTAGCTAGGATCCACATATGAGAGGGAGCATGTGCCATTTGGCTTTCTGGGCCTGGATTACCTCCTTTCCAGATCCATCCATTTTCCTGCAAATTTCATAAGTTCATTTTTCTTTACTGCTGAGTAGAACTCCATTGTATAAATGTGCCACATCTTCATTACCTACTCATCGCTTGAGGGACATTCAGGCTGGTTCCATTTCCTAGCTATTGTGAAAACAGCAGCAATAAACATGGTTAAGCAAGTTTCTCTACAGTAGGAAGATGAGTCCTTAGGATATATGCCTAGGAGTGGTATAGCTGGGTCCTATGGTAAATCTATTCCACAATGGCTGGACCAGATTGCATTCCCACCAACAGTGTAGAAGGGTTCCTCTTTTTCCACATCCTTACCAGCATTTATGGTCATTTATTTTTATGGTGTTAGCCAATCTGATAGGAATGAGATGGAATCTCAGTGTAGTTTTAATCTGCATTTACCTAATGGCTAGAGATGTAGAATATTTTTTTTTGATGTTTATATGCCATCTGTATTTCTTCTTTTGAGAACTCTATTTTGTTCCATAGCCCATTTTTTGTTAGCTATGTGTGTATACAGCCATATGTTGGTACCATTGTTAGCCTCCTCCCTGTCTTCCCACCTCTGAAGGTACCCTCCTTGTTTGGGAATGTGGATCGTGAATTGTGAGGGTAGCCATCCATTATGGGGAAGAGACAATATCTCTGTGCATAATGTCCCAACTTGTGGCTCTAACAATCATTCTGCTCCCTCTTCCACAAATTTCCCTGAGCCATGTTGGGTTTGTTTTAGGTCTACTTCAGTGATGAGGTCTTGGGAGCCTCGGTGTCTCTGGATCTCTGGTTTGGTAGGGGTTGAGTGTCCTCTGTGTCTACCTCCTTTACCCTTGTGCTGGTACCAGGTTCACCAAGAAAGCAGCACTCTTGCTCATTTTTACATCTATGCTCATGAGGGAGATTGGTCTGTAGTTTTTTTTTTTTTTTTTTTTTTTTCTATCTTTGTCTGATTTTGGTATCAGGGTGAGGCTGGCTTTGTAGGAGTTTGGTAGGATACCTTCACTTTTTTTTAAACTTTTATTAGCATTTTCCATGATATAAAAGATATCCCATGGTAATTCCCACCCCCCCACACTTTCCCCTTCACTTTCTATTTTATGGAAAAGTTTGAGAAACATTGGTGTTCATTCTTCCATGAAGGTCTGGTAAAATTCACCAGTAAATCCCTCTGGGTCTGGACTGTCTTTAGTGGGGAGATTTTTGGATCTCCCCACTTGTCATAGGTCTATTTAAGTGCTAAATCTCATCTTGATTTAATTTTGGTAGGTCTTATATATCAAGGAAATCATCCATTTCTTTCAGATTTTCAAACTTGGTGGAGTATATGTTCTTATAGTAAGTCCCTATGATTTTTTGAATTTCTCTGGTCTCTGTATTTATGCAAGAACAGGTATTACAACAAAAAGATCTTCTAACAAAATCCATGTCTCTAAGGATGTGTGTTGCCCTGCATCCTTAATCCTGTCAACTGAAAGGCTGAGATTTCTGGTCTGTAGTTGGTTCCAAGGTTAGCTTGTGACTAAGTGGGACCCTTCCCCAACGAATGACAGAAGAGGAGACAAAGGCACTATAGATGAGGAAGCAGCAAATGACAAGCCCCAAATATGCCTTCTTAAAGAATCAAAAATCTGAACATCCATCAGATTTAACACATAATTTTCCCTGACATGGGAGGTCAATTAGCACTTCTGATGCAAGCCTATATGCCAGGCTTTTTTGGAGGGTACCGACCTGGTGTAATCCCAGTTACCTTCGGGGATGGCTTTGGTTTCTGTTACACTGTGCTCTTGCTTGGGTCCCTCTTTGTTGTGCTGTGGGCTCACATGGGCTGGCTGGGCCGGTGGCTCACTGCTCTGATCGCCTGTGCTGGGTGCTGTGTATGTGAGCTTCATTCCCCAGGTTTCTGGTGCTTGCTGATGCTTTCAATGGTGGTGGGGAGAGAGGAGGCTATGGATGATCACTTAAGTTTTTCTGCTGGTCCTTGCAATCCTCTTCCTCACGAGTTTCTCAGCTAGTCCTGGCTGTCCTCTCCTTCACATTTCTTGAGTTTGTGAGGAGGCTGGTGTGAGTGGAAAATCCCCTCACCTCTCTTTTCCTATAGCTCTGACCAAGCCGGCCAGCCGTGGCCACATGGACCTGGTGCCGCCGCTGCTGGGGCCACTTCTGCCTGCTTTTGTCGTCTCTAGGTGCTTTGGATCTCTCTTACTTCTTTGCTGCAGTTGATAATTTCTTATACACCTTCACTTTTTAGTAGAATAGTGTATTTTTCTGGGATGTTTTTGCTTTTTATCCCCTAGGCTGCTTTGGCATGGTTCCTACACCACCATCTTAACTGGAAGTCTCTCCCTGCCTCTTAAAGCGACCCAGTCATTTCTGGTTTAACGCTTGATCATCTCCAGGTTAATCTTCCTGAAGCAGAACTCGGTTTTCCATCTTCTTCCTTAGGCTTTTCTTCTTCCCTTGTGTCCTCTGGACAGAGATAAGTGTGCAACAGCACAGTGGTAGTGACAGTATTTAACAATGTCTGGGAACTATATTCACTATGTCCAGTGTGGGAATACAAAATTGGACATGTTAATTTATCTGTGTTTTTAAAATTTAATTTAATTAATTTACTTGACAGAGAGGGAGAAAGAGGGAGGGGAGAGAGCGAGGGAGAGAAAATGGGTCTTCCAGGGCCTTAGCCACTGCAAATGAACTCCAGACACATGCACCACCTTGTGCATCTGGCTTACATGGGTCCTGGGGAATCGAATCTGGGTCCTTAGGCTTCACGGGCAAGTGACTTAACTGCTAAGCCATCTCTCCAGCCCAATTTACTTGTATTTTAATCTGCACTTTCTCCTGTAGTTTTAAGGAGATGGCTTATAAGTGAAAAGACACAGAGTTTTCACCATTGATCCCAAACTCTGAAGCATACTCCCTGAGTTCAAATCCCACTTCTGTTCCTGCTCAGACAGTGTGGCCTGGGGGCAAGTAACTTCAACACTTTGTGCTTAACTTTACTTTTATGTAAAATGTCTTACGTGTATTTGTGAGAATTAAATGAGCTAACATTCAGAAAATACTTGATGGTGCACAACACATAAGGGGCTACATAAGGATGATATTTCATTAATTCCTTGCCTTGCAGCAGGACGAGATGGAGGATTAAAGTCAAAAGTTGACTTGCCTTCTAAAAGGCTCCACTTACCAGGAACCTATCTAAGTGTCTTTGGATGAGAGAGAAAGAAAGAAGGTGAATACCTAGAGCAAGGTGGATGGAAGAGATCCTTGGGTCAGGCAAGGGGGTTGGTCTAGCAGGAACTGCTGCTGAGGGGACAAGGGAGGGTAGACTTGGAGCTCAGTGCTTGTCAGACCTGGAGGTGCTGTATAGGCTGGCACATGGGCCATTCTGGAAGGATGCTGGCACAATTCTGGGGGATAAGTCTCTGGCAACAATGGAAGCTTGACTCACTGTCTTGCTTTCTGTTAGCTTGAGGACTTGGAGTGAGATTCCGAGGGAGGGCTTTTAGGAAAGTATAAACTCAGGCCACCTCTTGCATTGGGGGGTTAGCTGGCAGAGCTGGCTTCGGGGGGGGGGGGGTGCATCAAATAGAGGACCAGGCAAATGTTGCCTGTATCGTCATATAGGCACAATTAGGGACAAATGAAAGCCCTTTCCACCCCCTCATTCCTCTCTCCTCACTGAAGAGAGATAGAAGTGCTCTGAGTTTAACGGGGACCTCCCCGGAGCAGCAGTCAGCAAAGTTTGGCCTCTTCCCCTGCATTCCTCTCGTTACCCTCCCCAAGGCTGCCTGCCGTTCTGATTTTCACTTCCTGCCCCCCTCTTGAAGGCTCCCCTGTGCAGCTGCTCCACAGCTGGTGTCCCTCCAGTCACCTCCACCCCCACCCCACCGCTTCCCTGTTGAAGGGGGCTTAGGGAGAATGGAAGGTGCTACATCAATATAAGACATTTCCTCCCTTGTCTCAACTCAGCTGTGTGTCCTCTGACACCCACACCATCAAACACCTGCCCGCCAGATGTTTGCACCTAGAGACAGGCAAAGAGGACCGCAACAGTCCCAAGGAATAGAGACAGGTATCGAATTAGGAGCAAAGTTAAATGGAATTGTTGGCCTGAAAAAGACTGGGGTATATTGTGCTGGGGGAGGAGTGTCCTTTCCATCTCTCCATCTTCAGTAAGCATGAAGCCAAACAATGGACTTCTTTGTTTTAACACTGTCTCCTGGAAGAGTCTATAACTTCCCCTGGGATCATTGTCAGAGGATTTGCTTTATGACCAGCAATACTTCCTTCTAGTCTCCAGGGGGCTGGGGGATGCGTACCATGCAGAGCTTACACGTAACGATCACTCTTTCTCCTGCTCCAACATAAATTTTCAGTCTTCACGAGGCTGGAAGTGTGGTGGTGTGAATGAGGGTTGTCTTTGCCACTATACAACCCTGTATTCAAATCCTGACCTGGTCCTATGTGAACTGTGGCCTGTCTTCATTTTCGCATCTCAGATCTATCCTTTGAAGAATTGGGGCGGTAGATTCATCTAGAAGAGGTTTGTGGACTAAGTGGTACTTTGTGTGCACACCTAGTGCTGCTGTTGGCCCAGGGTAGCTTCCCAGCAAGCCAAAGGTCTTGCTAGTTCAATGTCTGTCTCTTATCAGGCAACAGCAACACATTGTGCCCAGCATTAATCACCATTAGCCCACTCCTGCTGGAGCCTGCTAGTGTAAGTGGTGCTAGAAATAAGCCAACTCGTGAGCACCCGGGTGGTTTTCTTTCTTTCATTTACTTATTTATTTTGAGACCATCTTGCTATGTATTCTAGGTTGGCCTTAATCCTCCTACCCTGCTTCAGTCTCCCCAGTTCTGAGATTCAAGGCATGTGCCACCATCCCTGGCTCAAACACATCTCTTTCTCTCTTCTTTCCTTCCATCCCATCCATTCTTCCTTCCTCTCTCTTTCTTTCATATTAGGGACTAAATTAGAGCCTTGCACATTCTAGGAAAGTACTTTGCAAATCAGCTACCTCCTAAGCCCTTTTTAACTTAAATATTCTAATTTTATTTTGAGACGGAGTCTCACTAAGTTGCACAGACTGGCCCTGAATGCCCTCTGTAGTCCAGGCGGGTCTAGAATTTGTCACTCTCCTTCAGCTTCTCACGCCTGAGATTTCAGGTCTGTGCCACCATGAAGTTTGTAAAGGAGGGTTTGTAGTCTACCTGGGTTAGAACTGCTGGGAAACATTTGTTAAAACTAGCATCCTGTGGTTTGTTATGCATTGTGATTTAGAGCCTGTTGGTTGGGACAGCAAAATCAGCATTTTATCAAGCACCTTAAAGTCCGAGAGTAAATCCTTATGCTGTTAGATAGATAGTAAAAAAAAAAAAAAAAAAAAAAAAAATGTGAGTAAAGAAAGATTTAGGCCAATGTTAATTATTAAACTAATTAATGGATTTCTCAAGCTCCATTGAGCGAAAAACTGGAATATATAACGAGGAATGGGACATGAACACTCTTGTAAGGGGCAGCATGCGTATGAGCAAAGGCACGGAACTAGATCATCTGGGAGAGAAAACACTGCGATAACATATCTACCCTGATCCAAGAGGCACCAGAGTTACTTTTGGTGTTCCAAGGACAGAGTGGTCCTGATGACTAAATCTTGAAGCTCAACTGCAAATTCACCATAGCTTATTCAGTTTATAGAAACTCCCATAGTCAAGAGAAGCCTGCATCATTTGTTAGATCTTTGATGTGCTCCTTCAAGCTTTTCTAGCGCCTTGATCAAAGAATCTTGGGCCATATCACATGGGAACAAAACCGGTAAGACTATTGTTCTGCTGAAGGACAGATACAGGAGTAGAAAGAAATTTGTTGCCTTTAATTTATTTATTTTACTTAAAAATGTGGGAAAATGTGAAATTGCTTAAAAAGAGGACAAAGGAAGGCTCTGGTTCTGGTGAGGTTGAGGAGCCCTTCTGGTCCTCCCCTGAAGGCAGAGCCTGGATGGAATGCTCATGGCAGCTATTTGAGAGCTCTGAAAAGTAAATGGTAGCGGGCAATGGAGCAATGGTTAGATCAAATTATTCTTAGTCTGTCTTGGAATCCAGCACAGCTCCAAACCTGGGGTTGGGCAGTGGGAAGCACACAGAGATGATCAGGTAAAACCCTCTGGCTTGGAAGGGAAGAAAAGCTACTAATATTTACTGAGAATAAAAAAAGTCCATCATTTCTTTTTTTTTTTTTTTCTCCACTTAAAAAAATACTTTCTTCATGTTTTGGGGGATTCAATGCCAGGTCATACAGTGGTGGCAGGAGGAGTGGGAGCTTACAATCCTAACGTAAGGAAACTCTTCTTTGCTGTGAGAAGGGCTGCAGTTCCAGGAGGGTGAGAAAACTCTTGTAGTTTTTCTTTCTTTGTCTTCCTCTTGGTATTGGTTTGATTGGGCACGGACATAATTGTGGGAGATGAATTGCCAATTGAGGCAATTAAAGCCCAGCTTTCTGGCTGGTGGAGTGTAACAAGGTACCTCAGGGCATCAGAGAGCATGTCAGAGGCCACAGAGAGGAAGGAGCTTGGCAAGGGGACACCTTAAAGTACTTTATGAATTTCTAGGCAATATTGCATGAATTGTGCTTGGGTGGACTTGAGTTTGAGAACTGAAATGTGATGTATATTACTACCCAAATAGTGGTGCTCTTGTGAGACAGACCCAAACAGCATTATACAGATTATGAAATGAACTGACATTGGGACCATAACCTTTATAAAGCTAGTTGAAACTCTTGTCCCCAAATCAACCGTCACCTTCTTGTAACAATGAAAACAATGTAAAACCAATACACTTAAACATGGATAAGTCAAAGCACATAGGACATAATCTAAATTTGTTTATCTTATAAAGAACCAGAAAAATCTCAAACTCCAAAGAGAAAGACATTCAAGAGAAGTCAATGTCTAGCAATACTGATGAAAAATTTAAAGTAGCTTTTATAAATACACTTGAGTTAGCAAGAGATAATGTTCTTGAAATAAATAAAAATATCCAAAGTCTCAGAAAGAAATTGAAAATGTAAAAGAAATGGAAACTTAAAAAAAGAAAAATTTGTTACCATACTCAAAAAAGTCAAAATCTCACTGGATGGACTCAATAGCAGAATGAAGATGTCATAAAAGATCAGAACATTAAGATGGATCAAGAGTTATTATCTAATCTGTACAAGAAGAAAGTCAAGAAAGGAACAGATCTTAGGAATGTTTGTGTTGTTGGAGGATCAGAAGGTGAAAGTATGCTGCTGAAAAAAAAATGCCTGCAAATTTTCCAATTTGGTGAAAGACAGAAATCTATAAGTTCGAGAAACCCAGTAAAACTCATCACAGTTAAGGGAAAACTCATCATCATTGAGACCTAATCTAGCTAAAATACTAAAAACCAAAGACAGACAAATTATGAAAGCAATAAGAGAAGAGAGACCTCTAGGAAAACATGGATCCTAAAGTCTTTGGATTTCTTGGATCCCCATCAGAATCTATAGAACTAGAAGAAACTGGAACAACATGTAGAATTCTAGAAGCAATGAAAATACTTCTCAAGTCTGAAAATGAGTAAAAACTTCTTAGATGAAGAAAATTGGAAAAAAAAAAAAACAACACCTACCACATTATCAGCAGAACTCCTGTAAAAGAACTGCTAAAAGGAAACCTTCACTCCACAAGGAAGTGATAGCAGAAAGAGCGCTGGAAGCAGGAGAGAACAAAGAGAACAAATGTTTGGGTACATAGAGACTTTCCTTTTATTAAGTTATTTAATATATAGTAAATGGTTGAAAATAAGACAAAAGCAATTTCCTAATGGAGTTTCTGAAATTAATTTTTATTGGGAACATTAATGTATGAACATACTGTAAATTGGTCACATTCCAGTATCCTCTTTTTTTTTTCTTCGTTGTGATAGGCTCTCAGTATAGCCCAGGTTGGCCTGGCACTCACTCTGTAGTCCCGGGCTGGCTTCAAACTCACAGTGATCCCCTACTTCTATCTTCCGAGTGCTGGGACTAAAGGTGTGCACCGCCACACCCGGCCCCATATTCTCCTTTGTCCTCTCTTCCCTTCCCCCATTTCACCAGTGGTCCTCTTCAGTTGGGGTTATTGGTCATCACTGTGTGGTCGTAAATGCATCATTAGGTTTATGTTGGTAGGACAGTGCCCCAGAGGATGCCTTCCCACCCTGCGGCTCTTAAACTCTGCTCCCTCTTCCACAGTATTCTCTGAGCCTTGGAGGGAATGTTAATTCTCCTTTATTGCTGATCTCTAGACAGCTTCTTAATTTCTGCTTTGATGTGTTTTGAGTCTCTTTGGTGTCTACTTCCATTGCCATAGAGATGGTTCTCCAGCTAGCAGTGAGAATAACGCTCATAGTTAGGCTTTCACTTCCTCAATAATGTTTCCTGGGCCCTAGTCGGTGTGATAAAGATGACTCATCCAATGCTCAACACTGGGTTTTCTCTTCTTGTCACCTTTATGAATCAGATTTCATCAGTATTTATTGCCATCTGTAAAAGCAGGATCTGTAATCAAGAGTGAGAACAGCATTAATCAAAGGGGATAAACATATATATATGGATATCCAGAGGGGTTTTCATGGGACTAAACTCTCCATTTAGTCCAAAAAATGTTAACAGCCTCCTTCTGGAGTCTACAGCCTTTTAAGCCATATTTTCTGTGATTTGAATTTTTGATGATAGATGATTTGGCAGGAGTGAGATGGAATCTGAAAGTCATTTTTAAAATTAAGAACATAGTTCGAATGGATACATCATCCATTGGTACCATCTCCCCCTCCTCACTGTCCCCACTCCACAGGGGGTCCAATTCACTGGGGTTGCTGGTACTCCCCGTGGGTCATGGGTAATGAGTTGTGAGAACAGCAGTTGTCACTGGGGCGGGCAGCAATGCCTCTGCATATGGTGTCCCAACCTGTGGCTCTTACAATCTTTCTTCCCTTCTTTTGCAAAATTCCCTGAGTGTTGGTGGGTGTGTTTTAAGTCTACTTCCATGAGTTCTTGGGAGCCTCTAGATTTCTGCCTTGGTAAGTGTTGAATATCCTCAGCGCCTCTCTCCTTCAGCCTTGTGCTGACTGTTGGGCTCGCCATGGAAGCAGCACTCTTGCTCGTCTCCCCAGTTCCTCTGTGGTTTCACCTGGGCCTTGGCTGAGATGTGAGGGGTCACTTATCTCCTCAGGTCTCACCACTTTCTGAAAAAGAAAGATTCTTCAACAGAAAGTGAAGCCAGCATAGGGTAAATGAATGTGATAAGCATTATTCAGTTAGGGAGATATTGATGGATGTAGGCACTTTTTTTAGCCAGACTACTAGGAGCTTGACATTGGAGAGCATAGTCTTTATCTCCATAGGATTCTTTCTAGTTCCTTTCCATTGACTGGATCTCTTAGCCAATCAGAAAGCCCTTGGTGACCCACCAAGGCTGTGTGCCACCATTGCACTTGTGTATGCATTTTGTCAGGGTGTTTGCTTCTGAGTAGCTCAGACCCCTGTTTGCTCAAACTCTTGTTGGCCACTTTCCCCCAGTAGCTTATGTAGCACTTTCCAGCACTAGACAGGCTTTCTGGGGACTGGCTCTCTCCTGAATTCCATCCGGGTCTCTCCATGCTCTGTGTCAGCAGCACATAGTATCTTCAGCAATAGGGTCCTTACCTTTTACCTCAGGCAGGTAATCAAGTGCTTTGACAGAAGCCCGTCTTCTTTTGGCGACCTTGTTGTTTTCTCAGATCGACAGCTCAAGGTGGGTAGCAGTTTCTGGTACTTGGAGTTACAGGTCAGAGCCAAAATGTTTTAGGGTTAGGCTTCATCCCACCCTCTCCAGGCCCCTTCTTTTCAAGTGCTGCCCTTTATTCCTGTTGAGGCTTATGTCTTTTAGTCTACCTTTAAAGAGAAAGGTTTCTATGGCATTTGTCTCTCTGTGATTGTGTGTGTTGGCTGAGTATGATCTTTTCTAAGTCCATCCACTTTGCTGCAAATTTTATTGTACTATATTTTTTTTCCTTACTGCTGAGTAGAATTCTGACATGCATATGTACCACACTTTCATTACCCATTCATCCAGTGATGGGCACCTGGGTCAATTGCAGTTCTTAGCTGTTATGAATTGATCAGCTATGAACATGGTAGAGCAAATATCTCTGTAGTGAAGCATGGAACATTTAGGGTACATGCTCAGTAACGGAATAACTGGGTATGTTGGTAGTACTGGTTAGACTTTTCAGGACCCATGTAAGCCAGATGCACAAGGGACCATATGCATCTGGAGTTCATTTGCAGTGGCTGGAGGCCCTGGCGAGCCCATTCTCTCTCTGTCTCCCACTCTCTGCCACTTTCTCTCTCAAAAAAATAAATAAGTAGAAAATATTAAAAAAAAATATTCCAAACAAATGGAAATAAAAAACAAGCAGATGTGTCTATACTAATATCTGACTAAGTTGACTTTAAGCCAAAAGTAACCAAAAGAGACAAAGAAGGCCACTTTATAGTCACCAAGGTAACAATTCAACAAGGGGTCATTACAGTCCTAAACATACACACACCAAACACAGGTGTGCTGAATTTTATATAGCAAAATCTACTGATATAGATTAGGAGTGATGTAGCTTTCTTTTATGGGGACATAGGCCTAAAGGAGCATGGATATCACTCTGCCCTGGTAAAACTAGAACCCCAGTCTTATTGAGTCTGATCCAAGATAATTACAAGAAGCAGCTTCCTGGTTCTTCCAGAACTTTCCCCTGGCTTAGCATCCAAGAGTGGGCCTTTTTGGAATTGCCACTGTCTTCTAGGGCCCAAGAACCAATCAAGGTCCTTCATACACATTAGAACTTGACAATGAGGCTTGTCCTAATTGGATGCCTGATTTATCACAGGGCCTGAGCCAAGCATGCATGTGAGATTTTTCTCTTCCCATCTGAAGGCCTTGGGAAAACAATAACAATTCAGTCCTAAAAGTACAAGATGGAGGGGCTGGAGAGATGGCTTAGTGGTTAAGCGCTTGCCTGTGAAGCCTAAGGACCCCGGTTCGAGGCTCAGTTCCCCAGGTCCCACGTTAGCCAGATGCACAAGGGGGCGCACGCGTCTGGAGTTCGTTTGCAGAGGCTGGAAGCCCTGGTGCGCCCATTCTCCCTCTCTCCCTCTATCTGTCTTTCTCTCTGTGTCCGTGGCTCTCAAATAAATAAATAAAAAATTTTAAAAAAAAGTACAAGATGGGCATTGGATTGATGGCTACAGCATTATGGGGGTCTCTTAACATTATAATGGACTGACAGGTTCCTACTCCCTAGTGATATCATAGCCTCATGCTGGCATGGCACACCGTATGACTCACGTGTGCGTGGTGATGCTGGGACAAGCAACCCTACTGTTCTGTCAGTCATAAAAACTGCAGTGCATATAGCTGTGTAGAGTATGTGAGCTTGATAATGATAATAAATGACTGTTGTGCTGGTGGTTTATATATTTACTATGCTGCACTTTTAGTAGTATTTCAGAGTAAATTCCTACTTATTAAAAAATGTTTATCATAGGGCTAGGGGAATGGCTCAGTAGTTAAAGGTTCTTGCTTGCAAAGCCTGCTTGCCCAGATACAATTCCCCAGTACCCCTTACAGCCAGATGCACAAAGTAGTACATGTGTTTGCAGCAACAAGAGGCCCTGGCACACCTATACTCACTCTTCGTCTCTCTCAGTATTATCAAATGGGTGGTTGGTAATAAACAGGAAAATAACACCAAGAATATGGGGCAGTTTTTTTTTTTTTAAAGAATCTCCCTAGAGACATGGGCATAAACAATATAAGGAAGGTTATCCACAGCTTCTTGGAATATAAATGTTCTTCTAATCTTAATCTTTGATCTTTTAAAATGGCCATTGTGAGGTCAAGGCTTAAGTGAAGGGAGATAAAACTGACCAGAAAGATTGATGAAAGACTTTTATTTTATTTTATTTATTTATTTTTTTACAGAAAACCAGGCTCAGTTCACTGAAGCAAGAGAGGAAGCATGACAAGTAAACTAGCGACAACTTTTCCTTCCACTGGAAAACTGTGGCCAGGAGAGTTTCCATCTTCAATGACCCACTTCACTTTATGCATTTGTCTTTATGACTGTTTCCTCCCCGATCAACTGGGGAGAAGTTACTCATTCTTACATGACACACTGTAAGGGATATAGACTAACACATATTTTAAATTCTAACCGCAACCTCCCTGTAAGAAGGGTGCGTGCAGTCAGTGAGAGTTCTCAAATGAGTCTCTGTGTTTTGATCTTTTTTGATTGAAATGTTATATTTTTATTTATTTGACAGAGAGAGAGAGAGACAGAGAAAGAAGGGGAGAGAGAGAGAGAGAGAGAGAGAGAGAGAGAATGGGCATGCCAAGGCATATAGACACTGCAAATGAACTCCAGACCCACGGGCCACCTTGTGCATCTGGCTTACGTGGGACTTAGGAAATTGAACCTGGGTCCTTTGGCTTTTCAGGCAGGTGCCTTAACTGTTAAGCCATCTTTCCAGCCCTGAAGTGTTATTATCAAAACTTTTTTTTATTTGAAATAGAGAGAGAGAGAGAGACAATGGGCATGCCATGGCCTTCAGGCACTGCAAACAAACTCCACGTGCGTGTGCTCCCTTGTGCACATGTGTGACATTACATGCTTGTGTCAATGTGTGCCTGGCTTATGTGGGACCTGGAGATTAGAACATGAGTTCTTAGTCTTCCCAGGCAAGTGCCTTAACCACTAAGCAATCTCTCCTGCCCTAAACATTTTTTAAACTCTATAATTTTCAAACATATTCTCTCTATTTATCTAGTTCCAATAATTAATGATCCATGGCATTTCTTATTTCTTCTGTCATAGTGTCTCCCTCCACATATTATTTGAAGTCATTTAAGACATTGTCATTTCAGTCATAAATATTCCATATGTATCTAAAAAAAAGATAAGGAATTCTAAAACTGTTCAGTGTTATTATGAGACAAGAATTAAAATAAGGTTCTTAATATGATCAAATATCTAACCAGTGTTCAAATTTGTCTCATGAATAGATTTTCCTGGTTTGATCAGGATTTCAGCTAAATACACACTTGGTCATTGATTGTGTATAGTTTATTTCCCCTAATTTGACATAATACCTACTTGTAAATCTTGGGATAATTGTATACACAGGTCTTGTATACTGAAAACCAAGCTTTCCCCAATGGTAACAACATATGTAACCAATGTACATTGTCAAAAACAAGAAATTAGGTTGGACAGATGGCTCAGTAGCTCAAGGTATTTGCTTACAAACCTGACAGCCTGGGTTGGATCCCCCAGTACTCACATAAAGTCAGATGCACAAAGTGGTGCATGTATCGAGCTTGTTCACAGCAGCAAGAGGTCCTGCCACTCCTCTCTGACCTCCAATATTTCTATCAAATAAAGAAATATTTAACAACCCAAGAAATTGATATCAGCACAGTGCAATTAACTAGACTTCAGAGGATATTCAGATTTTCCTAGTTGAAAAATGCATTTATCTTTCTATGTTTGTTTTGTTGTTGTTGTTGAACCATTTGCCATTGTATCCTACGTATAGCTGCTATATCCTCTATCCTAGACCAGATACAGAGCTATTGTCACCACAATGGAATTCTGTCCTGTTAGTCACACCCTCCTTTCTCTTCCCAACCTCTGACAACCACTGTTCTGTTTTATATCTCTATAATTTTATTTGCAGAAAATGTTATATAAACAGAATTATGAAATATGTAAACTTTTAATATCTCTGGGTTTTTTGCAAGGTACTTATAAGGAAATTTTCCACATAGACAGGAATTTAGCTATAATCATCTAAGAAAACAAAGTGCCTTATCCACCAAGTGATGGCCATTGCAAATGGATGTTCATTTGTTCAACACACAGTTTGATTTGAGGGTGTGTTTTAGCTTAATGACAGATAAAAATAATTGTGGTTTTTTTTTTAATAATAATGGCTGTGTCCTGTGTTTTGTTTGGTCGGGTTGTCAGAATAGTGTCTATGAGACACAAAACCATTAAATCTTTCAGGAAGGGGATGTTAGGATTGGCCTGGGTTTCATTCCTAACTCTCTTCTCTTCCCATGCCTGGGATCTCCTGACTCCACCCAGATAATCAGCCTGTCTTAGTTTAGTCAGGATCCTCCAACAAAATGCCATAAAGTGGGTGGCTTAAAAACAGAAATTTGTTTCACACAGGTATGGAGGCTGCAGCTGTTTTGATGTCTGGTGAGAGCTTGCTTTTTGGTTCACCATTGATGTCTTTGTCACATCATAGAAGAGATTAGATAGCCCTCCGTGATTCTTACAAGGCTACTAATATCAGTCATGAGGCTCTACCCTCATGTCCAATCACCTTTGAGAAGTTCCTCCTTCTAGTTCTATTACCTTGCAGGTGAGGAGTTCAACACTGAATTTCTGGAGACATCAGTATTGAGCCCATTGGTGACTACCCAGGTTTTAGAACCAATCCTGACCTGAACAAATGTGACTTCAACTTGTCCTATAACCTAGCATTGAAAAAACCTGCACTTGTTAGAAATGGGTCTAGGGCTGTGAGAGTGACCATATAATCTAACCCTTTAGTTTTTGGTAACCTAGAGCCCACCTTCTAAAACTGAGCTGTAAGCCCAGGTGAAGTTCTATGACTGAATATAGTACACACACACACACACACACACACACACACACACACACAACAGTAAAAGGATTATGAATGTGAAAAAAACAAAAAATTAATTCAAAATCAAATGTGTAAGGAATCTTGGGTGTTTCTGGAAGTGCTTATCAGTTTGCATTTAAAAAATATTTTATTTATTTATTTGAGAGAGTAAGAGAGAGAAAGAGGCAGGGAGAGAGAAAGAGAGAATGGGTGAGCTAGAGCTTCCAGCCACTGCAAATGAACTCCAAATGCATGCACCACCTTGCTCATCTGGCTTTACATAGGTCCTGAGCCGAACTCGGGTCCTAATTCTTTGCAGGCAAGCACTTTAGCCACTGAGCAATCTTTCTAGCCCAGCTTGCATTTTACGACATTACCGCAGCCTTAGTTCTGAACATACAACATGCACTCAGTGCTGCACATGCTGTCAACAGCCCATAGTACAGTGAAGCACAGTGAGCCTTTACCAGTTTGCCTCAGCTTTGCGACTATTAATATGTAATGAATTGCACTGTTTTTACTGTGTATACAAAGTTTTCTGCTCTTAGAGAAACAGAATGATTTAATTATGAAAAACAAAGACTTTTAATATTTTCCTACCATCATTCCTCAGCATGTAAGTATCAAATTAGTTTATCTTTGGATTATATTGTGTTAGAATGTTTGATTTTAAAACTTGCTCTTTGAGTTGCTGCTTAAGTTTCATAAACTTTTATTAAATGAACTTTGGCTTGGGATTAGAGCATAATTTCCAACCATTTCTGAAATAACCCTAAACTTATTCTTGCCACATTTTACTATGTATTTATACACAGTGGCATTCTCAGCATTAATTATTGTAAAATCACAATCAGTCAAATCTGAAAAAAAATCCTTGAAGATGGTTTGTGTTCTACAGCTTTTAAAATTTAGTCAAGATTTAATTCTTTATATAAAAATAAACATATCCATCTTATTAGTAAGCAACTTTGCTTTCCTCTTTGCCAAATGGTAAAATTATATGTATAACCAAAGAAAAGAAATAAATTTATGATTTATGATTGGTAAGTATGTGGTGAGTTTCACCCCCCTCACACACACATATTAGTTGTTTTTTGTTTTTTCGAGGTAGGGTCTCACGCTCTAGCCCAGGCTGACCTGGAATTGACTGTGTAGTCTCAGAGTGGCATCAAACTCACAGTGATCTACCTACTTCTGCCTCCTCAGTGCAGGGATAAAAGGCATGCACCACCATGCTGCGCTTGTATATTTAGCTTATATACATGCATTCCTAGGCTTAAGTAAAACATTCATTGTAAAAAGAGGTCAAGAGTTTAAGAAACCCTGATGTAGGGCAATATGGCCTAAACTTTAACCTCTTAGAAAGCTCTAGGTTCCTCTCTATCGCTATAGACCAACATATAATTGTATTTTCTGACCATAGAGATCTTAAATTTTCCTCAAGAAACTAAAACAAATCTGAATGTCACTCCCACCTTGAAAAGACCAGATTCCACCCTAATATTTACCTCTGTCATTGACCTCAAGGTGAAATCTAAATTTTTTTCCCAAAATTTTATTTATTTTCAAGCAGAGAGGTAGAGAGATAGAGAGGAGAGACACAGATAGAGACAGAATGGACACAGCAGGGTCTCCAGCCACTGCAAATGATCTCCAGATGCACGTGTCCATTGTGCATCTGGCTTATGTGGGTCCTGGGGAATTGAACCTGGGTCCTTTGGCTTCGCAGGCAAATGCCTTAACCACTAAGCCATTTCTCCAGCCTGAAATCTAAATTTTTACCATGACCTTCCATGCTTGGCATGACTTGGCTCTGCCTGCCTTGCTGGGCCCACTGTAAACTTCTCTTTCAGTTCACAACCTGCATATCAGACACACTGAAATACTTATAGTTGACCATTCTAATTTTGTTGACCATTAATAACTCATTGTTTTCAGCTCTTGTCTTACACTTGGGAGACCAGACATGATAAAGGCTTATTTCACTTCAATGGTGAGCTCTAGTTCCATCGATTTTCTTGTAAACAACATATTTTCATTCTTGTTTATGGCTGAGTAAAACTCCATTGTGTATATATGACACGATTTCTTTATTTGTTCATTCACTGATGGGTATCTAGGCTGCTTCCATAATTCGGCTAACGTGAATAGGGCTGGGAATATATGTATCTCTATAGTAAACTGACTTTGATTGTTTGGGAAAGATATCCAGAAGTGGTATAGGTGAATCATATTAAGTTCTACTTTAAAATTGTCCAAGACCCTCCATACTCATTTCCATAGTGATTGGACTTTTCTCATATATGGATTGGGGAAAAACGTAGAACATGAAAGGAAAAGGAGGACTATTTAGGGACATGGACATGGGAAAGAAAATGAACAATAAGAGAGGGTAATAGAAGGATAAATATGATCAAAATCCACTGGGTACATTTATGGTAACGTCACAATGAGGGGGCTGAGGAGATTCTCAGTGGTTGAAGATGCTTGTCTGCAAAACCTGCCAGCCAGAGTTTGATTTTGCAGTGCCTGTGTAACGCCGGATGCCCAAAGTGGTGGGTGCATGTGTGTGTAGTTCATTTGTAATGGCAAGAGACCTTCGTGTACCCATTCTCAAACGCACTCACTTTCTTAAGTAAATAAATAAAAATGTTAAAATAAAGAAAAGTTATCATGAAATCCTTTACTCTGCATAATTCATATATGCTAATAAAGACCCCCCATAATCCCTCCTATCTTTTATATAAAGACTAGATGTCCTGTGTTCATCAATTTATTTCCAATGCTTCCACAGCATATGGAACAATTAGTATTTATTTAAGAAATGAATTACAAGGCCTCCCTCCCTTCCTTCCTTCCTCCTTCCCTCCCTCCTTCCCTCCTCTCCCCTTCCCTCTCCTCTCCTCTCCTCCCCTCCCCTCCCTTCTCTTCCCTTCCCTCTCCTCTCCTCCCCTCCCCTCTCCTTCCCTTTCCCCTTCCTTTCTTCCAATTAATTCATTTATTTCCCAACAAATGAATGTTGGTTTTTGAAAGAAATATAGACAATTCTGTTAGTTTAAAATTTTAAAGGTAGAGTGGTGTATTTGGACATATGACAGGAAGGAACTCTGCATATTCGTGGATTCAGTGAGGGGTTTGGTCCCACCCAATGCAGGGATTTAAACAAGCTTGTCATCTTGTCCTTCATTCAGTCCTCCCTCTTGTGATTATTTTTTCTTTGTGTTGATCTTATTGGTTTTGATGAGGAATAGATTTATCCTTTCTTCAGTGTTTACAGGTATCACAGACCTCCTAATTCATCCCTAAAAGGCAAAGGACTTTTGTTCCTTTCTTTCTTGATTACATCCCAAAATACTATACAAACTATTGGAGGGCTAGGTGGTGTCCTTGAAGAGTTGGCCTTCAAAAGAAATAAAGTAAATGTCACATTATTGAAGACTTCACTGACACTTGCTGCCTTTGTTCTGTAGAAATAGTCTTTATTACAGAAAAGCTATTGCCTAAACAAGTGACAATTGTTACCTGCTAGAGAAAAAGAGTGTTCTCAGGTGTGCCATGGTGAACTGGGCTACTTGAACTTAGTCTCTAGCAGTGGAGAAAATCCATGTACAGACAGAGTAGACTCTTTTATTTTAAAAAATAATTTAGTTTTTGACAGTTTTATATATGTACATAATGTACTTTGATCATGTTCACCTTCATTACCCTCATGTCCTCAGTCCTATTCTTCCCAGTAATCTTCCCCCTATTTTCATATTTTCTTGTGACTTCAATTCGAGTTGCTCACGTGAGCATGGGTAGGGGTTATTAGGGTTTATGCTGGGGCCTCAGTAAGCCTTTCCCTGGCCCATGATGCTTGCAGAAGTGGGGTGTGGTTCGAACACTGGGCATGGAAGGAAATAAGTTTGTTTGCCATTTTCCATTTTCTAGCAGCATGCAGTCCCTCTCTTGAATGATCACAGCACTTATGTTCTATCTCCTCACCTTTGTAGTATTTTCCTAATGGAGTGTGATTATTATTATTATTGTTGTTGTTGTTTTTAAATGCATTTTATTTTTTATTTTTATTTATTTTTTTTAATTTTTTTAAAAATTTTTATTTATTTATTTGAGAGCGACAGACACAGAGAGAAAGGCAGATAGAGGGAGAGAGAGAGAATGGGCGCGCCAGGGCTTCCAGCCTCTGCAAACGAACTCCACACGCGTGCGCCCCCTTGTGCATCTGGCTAACGTGGGACCTGGGGAACCGAGCCTCGAATCGGGGTCCTTAGGCTTCACAGGCAAGCACTTAACCGCTACGCCATCTCTCCAGCCCGCATTTTATTTTTTAAATTTTATTTATTTACTTATTTGAAAGAGAGAGAGAGAGTGAGAGTGGGCATGCCAGGGCCTCCAGCCACTGTAAACAAACTCCAGACGAATGTGCCACCTTGTGCATCTGGTTTATGTGGGTCCTGGGTAATTGAACCTGAGTCTTTTGGCTTTGTAGGCAAGTGCCTTAACCGCTAAGCCATCCCTTCAGCCCAGTTTTGGTTTTTGAGGCAGGGTCTCACTTTAGCCCAGGCTGATCTGGAACTGACTATGTAGTCTCAGGGTGGCCACAAACTCACAGTGATCCTTGTACTTCTGCCTCCTGAGTGCTGGGATTAAAGGCGTGGGCCACCATGCCCAGCTGGAGTGTGGTTTTTGAAACCAAGATCTTTGATGCTTATTTAATGCCTAAAAATTTAGTCAAAAGTTACTGTGTATATTAAATGTATTTCAAAAATACTTTATTTAAATATTTTAATTTTATTTATCTACATGATAGAGAAAGCGGTAAGTACAGAAAGACAGAGAAAGAATGGGCATGCCATAACCTTTAGCCACTGCAAATGAACTCCAAACACATGCACCACCTAGTGCACCTAGCTCACGTGGGTCCTGAGGAATCGTATCTGGGTCCCTTGACTTTGCAGGCAAATGCCTTAACCACTAAGTCATATCTCCAGCTCTTAGACATATTTTTAAATAGCTTTTAAACATTTTAGTTTGATTTCAGAAGTAAAGCAAAAGAGCAAAGATAGGACATAGAGTTCTTTATATCCCACAATTTCCTGTCTTGTTATCACATATATTCTTATGGTAAACCTGTCACAACCAGTATGTCAGAATCAATTCATCGTTACCTAGACTCCTCTATTTTGATTTTTCAAATCAAACATTTTCTTAATGTCCATTTTGTATTCCAAGATTCTTTATATACCATATCACATTTAGTTACTGTCATAGTCAGTTCAACTTCCAAACAGACACAGTTTATAGGAGGAAGAGATTTATTTGAAACTTACAGATCTAGGGCAAGTTCCTGATGGCGAAAGAGGTTGGTCTCCTTTCACGGATTCAAGGAGATAGAAAAAACAAAACAAAATAAACCACTACCAGAACTATCAAACGCCAGCCCACTCTGGGAATGCCAGGCAGAGCTCAAGCACTCTATGTACCTTTAGATTGAAAACAAATCTTCTCCCTGTAACACTTTTGTGTGGACCCCAGGATATCCCCCCCCATCACCCAGTGACACCTCCTTCAGCCAGGCAGTTGTAAATCCAAGATTTTTTTTAAAAAAAATATTTATATTTATTTATTTATTTGAAAGATGGAGAAAGAGAGAGAGAGAGAGAGAAAGAGAGGGAGAGAGAGAGAATGGGCGCCCTAGGGCCTCCAGCCACTGCAAACAAACTCCAGATGCTTGCACCCCCTTTTGCATCTTGCTAACATGGGTCCTGGGGAATCAAACCTGGGTCCTTTGGCTTTGCAAACAAACACCTTAACCACCAAACCATCTCTCCAGCGCAGAAATCCAAGTTTTAATAGAAACACCTGAGTCTATTGGGGGACATACATTCAAACTACCACAGCTACCATGTCTCCTTAGGTTCCTCTTGGATGCAGTAGTTTCTAAGCCTTTTATTTTGGAGAGAGACAGAAAGAGAGAGAGAGAGAGAGAATGCATGAAGTGTGTAGTATGGGCATATATGTGCTATGACAAGCATATGGAAGTCAGAAGACTATTTTGGTGATGGTCACTGCCTTCCACCTTGCTTTGAGGCAGGGCCTCTCATTTTGTTGCCCACCACTGTGTTTGCTAGGCTGGCTGTCTCATTGCCTTCTGGGTGATTTTTGTGTCTCCACCTCTCTTCTTTCCCTAGGCAGTCTGGGATTACAGACTTCAGGGCTATGGTTTCCAGCATTTTGTGTTGGTTCTAGGGATCTGGATTTAGGTACTATGCCTCAGTGGCAAGCTATTTGTCCACTTAGCCATCTCCCAGCCTGTTATTATTATTATTTTTTCTCTTTTGTCTCCAGATAGGATCTTACTCATGTATTCAAGGCTGGTCTTGAACTTGTGATCCTCCTGGGAATTTTTTTAAAAACTTTCTTCCATTTACTCAGTCACTCATTCACATCAGAATGACTCGATGGATATTCATTTTATCTTCTGGCTACTTTACTTCAATACTACATTATCTATCTTATTGTTCAAATTATTCCACTTTGGTCCATTGGGATTTCTTTCTATTAGCACCCATGTCTTTCTTTTTTTTTTAAATTATTTGTTTGTTTATTTATTTATTTGAGAGTGACAGACACAGAGAGAAAGACAGATAGAGGGAGAGAGAGAGAATGGGCGCGCCAGGGCTTCCAGCCTCTGCAAACGAACTCCAGATGCATGCACCCCCTTGTGCATCTGGCTAACGTGGGACCTGGGGAACCAAGCCTCGAACCGGGGTCCTTAGGCTTCACAGGCAAGCGCTTAACTGCTAAGCCATCTCCCCAGCCCCACCCATGTCTTTCTGACATATCTCTAAGGCTTTGTGTTTGAGAACTTTTGACCTCCTGGCACTATAAGATGCTCTAGGCTCATCTTGTCTTTGCCCGGCCCCATCCTGTGAATCAGCTGCTTCTCTAAGAAGCCTGTATTCCTTTTGCTGTGTAATGGGATTAGAGACCAAGACCTGAATGCTGGGTGTGCATGTTACTGTGTTATTGCTACTTGGCCTGCTCAGAAGTGAAAACTCATGCATATGAACATAGCTACAGTTATTTTCATATGCAGCCGTCAGTAACTCCATTAAGCTGGCATGAATTTCTACTGTATCTGCAACTGTAATTAGGTACCATATGGTAAATTCTAACCTTGGTCTTTCCTTATCTTTAACAGCCAGAAACCTGGCTTCACCCTCCCTTCCCCTGTCATTCACTTACTTGTTCAACCTTGGCACGTGAGGTTTCAGAATTATTAACCCATATTTCCATGAGAAAGAACTTTATAGGCTAGAGAACAGCTTAGTGTTTATGTGAAGCTCTATTATATGTAATTTAGAGTATTTTTCCCTGAGATCTTTTGCATTCAATGCTAGATAGATAATGGTTCTGTTTTTTTCTTTCTAAAATTTTAAAAATTATTTATTTACTTGCAAACAGAGAGAGATAGATAGATAGATAGAGAGAGAGAGAGAGGGAGAGAGAGAGGGAGAGAGGGATAAAGGGGGTGGGGAATGGGTGTGCCAGGGTCTCTAGCCACTGCAAACAAACTCAAGATATTTGTGCTGCATTGTGCATCTGGCTCTATGTGGGTACTGGGGACTTGAACCTGGGTCATTAGGCTTTGTATGCAAGTGCCATAACCACTGAACCATCTCTTAAGCCCCTCTTTATTAAAACAATATTGTTTTAATATGAACACATGTAATGGGGAGATAAGTCAGCTTGCTTCGCAAGCATGAAGACCTAGGTTCAATCCCCAAGACCCACATAAAATACTGAGTGAGGCGAGGCATGTCTATTATCCCTGTACTAAGGAGGCAGAGATGGAATCCTAGGTCTTGCTGGCCAGCTTGTCTAGCCTAATTGGTGAGCTCCAGACCAGTAGGGGACCCAATCGCAATGGAGGTGGATGGTGTTCCTAGGGGTTATATTTGAGGTTGTCTTCTGGCTTCTACTCATGTGTGCATGCATGTGTACACATACAAACACACACATACACATACAGGCATACATACACACATGTATACATATGCATAAAGTAGGTAATACTGTTAATTTTATATGACACATATATTTATTTATTTATCACAATAAAATATAGTTTCACTTTCCTTCAAATGCTGCAATAAATTCATTTCCAGCTCTGGATTATTATCAACAAATTTTTAGTATGGATCAAGAATCTGCATCTTTTTCTCAAGGTGGGGTCTCGCTCTTGCCCAAGCTGGCCTGGAATTCACTTTGTAGTCTCAGGGTGGCCTCAAACTCATGGTGATCCCCCCTATCTCTGCCTCCCAAGGGCTGGGACTAAAGACGTGTGCCACCACGCCTGGCTAAGAACCTACATTTTTTAAACCAATTTCCCAAATGATGAGAAGCCCCTGATGGTACTAAAGGACCTTTTCTAAAACCAATGAAAGCATGCACTTGGGAGGTGCTGGACTCTTGAGCTGCTCTGGCAGTACAGTGGCGGAGGTAGATCCTCTGACACTTGCTGGTATACTGATGGTCTCATCCGGATGATGAGCAGAGCTGCTCCTTGGCTGCAGGCTTCTCCCGGAGCTCTACAAAGCCTGGTTCTTCACCAGCGGCCCAGCCCTCCTGTGAGTCTGACTCGGCAGCTCCAGCTTTGAGCTGTCCAGGCATCTCCCACCAGGCCTATGCTGAGTTGCCAAAACTCCAGAGCTCTGCCTCCTCTACCTTCGGCATGATCTAAGCATGTCAGAGGTGCCACATGAAAGAGAACAGCTTGTTTCTCAGAGCAGGGTGCCAAATGGATAACCAAATATCAGCCTCCCAGTCCATAATAAAACCTCCACTAAATGTTTTATTGCATCTCTCAGTGGGTAGAGCAGGCTTGCCTTGGACAGAGGACAGTTGAAGGAGGTGCCATCTCAGGTCCTCAGTCCATTGCCGAAGGCTGTCTCCTCGGATACCTTGGAGGGCAGTTAGTTGACTGGCAGCAAGCGAGGCTTTCATTCCCAGACCTGACCTGGCCTGTGTAATTAGATGCTCTGCCTAAACCCTGTCTCATGGCTGAGTCACCCAGAGGAGGGCATAGCTGCTAAGTCCTGGGAAATCTTGAAACCATCTGTCTGCCCATTCTTTAGTGATGAGAGCATGTGTCTAGAAGGGAAACTATAGGGAGACTCAGATACTCTGGAGAAGAATCTTTTAGGTCCTCTCAAATTGCTCTTATCTGTATCATGTAGTAGGAACTAAGAGAACTGCATTTGTGCTTGTATGGGTTAGATTGGTGCATCCTACCTCTGCGCTGTGCTGAGTGGTGCTGTGGAATAGATGAAGGGAAGATCATTGATACTTACATGAGAGCATGTCGAGAAATCCTTGTGCTCTTAAGTTGAAAAGACAAACATGGCAACCAGTAGGTACTCAGGACAGATCTTGGAGTTAGAAGATGACTTAGCCACTTGTTTGGCTGAAGGTTCTTGGGAAAGATGTGAACCTTCTTTGATTTTCTCTTTCTTCTAAAAAATGATGCTTATGATCTGGGGATATGGCTCAGTGATTAAAGATACTTGTTCTGCAAACCTGCTGATTAGAACTTGAATCCCCACCACCCATGTAAATGAATGCACAGCAGCACACGTGTCTGTGATCCCAATGGCCTGTAGCATTGAGAGGTAGACAGGAGGATGCTGAGCCCAAAAGCCAGCTAGCCTCACCTTCCAAAAGGCAAATGACAACAGAGACTCTATCTCAAAACAAGGTGGAAAGAGAGGATCAACACCAAAGGCTATCTTAATCTTTGCACATGCTCAGTAGCGTGTGTGTGCACACACACATGCCCGTGCATGCACACGCACAAGTAATAACAAATACAGTACTTAAAGATTAACATACATCAAGTAAATAAATGGCTGAGTTTATTTTGTAAATTGTCATTTGTTTAGACCAATGTGCTACATATTAGACTGGAAATTAGATAGTGGGTAATGTCATTCTACCTTTTCCAATATGTGCTAACCATTCCTTCCCCTATGAACTTGCTTTTGGTGGTCTTCCCTGCTGACTACTCATTCCAAATCCCTTGCACATGCACACACCTCTGCAACACTGAGAATTTGCTTGGTCAGCTTGTATCAGCCATTCTACTTTGTGAGCCACTCCTTCTCAGAGCTCTTTCATAACCCTGCCCCCAAGTCTGGAGAAGCTTTCTTCTTGATCGCCACCTTCACCCAGAATGCCCTGCCACCTTGGGGTTTTCCTATAATAACCACATACTTGTTTCAGGGTCCATGTCCCTGCTTGACCACTGCCATGGCCATTTTAGCCATCACTGAGTTCCTCTCTTGTGAAGCTTCGTCTGTGGGCCATGCTGCCGCCTTCTGCTGATGGCCTCTTCGTACAAGACAGTCTCTCCAACAAAGCTGCATGATCCACACTGAATTTGAAAAGAATGTAATGATGAGGCTGTAACATCAAAGTTATAGGGACCAGACTTCTTCCACATTTTTGGCATAAGTTCATTAACAAATTCTAGCTCTACCTTTCAGCTGTGATTGCTTATTTCACACCATGTTATAGACAAGGGAAGTTTTCCATGTAGGCCGCCTTCTGTTCTCTGTCTCCTCCAGCTCCTCTGCTCATTTCAGGATACTTTTAGAAAGCTATTTTCTTCTCCTACTCTTTCTTCTCACTCTTCACCTTTACTATGAATTCAGATGCCTAGGAGTTGTCTAGCATCCAGTGTGGTATGGAGAAGTCAGGATGTAGTAGCTCAGACATCTAGAAGACTCTCAGTGGTGTCTGAGGAGAAAGGTCTGAGGGATGTTGATTTACTTACCTGGGTGGTCACTACACAGTATCCCTCATAGTTGCAACACTTGAAGTCCTGGAAATGAATGAAGCAAGCCATAGACTCTGAACCAAGACTCTTTTAAGGAATGTGACATCTGGAATTCTCTCTACTTGACAAAGGAGCATAGAACCCATATTCAGATGCAAAATGGTCATTTTCCAGTACTATCTCTGCTACTTGACAGCTGTGGGATTGGAGTATTTTCTTTCTTTTTTTTAAATTATTTATTTATTTATTTATTTGAGAGCGACAGGCACAGAGAGAAAGACAGATAGAGGGAGAGAGAGAGAATGGGCGCGCCAGGGCTTCCAGCCTCTGCAAACGAACTCCAGATGCGTGCGCCCCCTTGTGCATCTGGCTAACGTGGGACCTGGGGAACCGAGCCTCGAACTGGGGTCCTTAGGCTTCACAGGCAAGCGCTTAACCGCTAAGCCATCTCTCCAGCCCTTTTGTTTTGTTTTTTGAGGTAGGGTCTCACTCTTGCCCAGGCTGACCTGGAATTCACTATGGAGTCTCAGGGTGGCCTTGAACTCATGGTGATCCTCCCACCTCTGCTTCCCGAGTGCTGGGATTAAAGGCATGCACCACCACGCCCAGCTGGAGTATTTTCTTGATTTCTCTAAGCCTTTGCTTCTTCTGATTGATTATAGGGGTTATATAATATATTTCAAGGGGTTACTTAATCTTAACCATACAAGTGTACACATTAAATGTTAGCTATTATTACTTTGGCTGAAAGATTTTTCAAGTTTTACAAGCAAGTTAATGACCTTGAAAGTATTCACTCATCTTCACTTTTGCTTCACTCAACCTCAGTTTTCTTCCTTTCACCTAAGGCCAAACTCCTGGGAGAATGTTATTCAACATCCTCATTTTCTTACCATCCAAGTCCTTACTTTTAAAACCACATTTCTATTTTCATTACTCAAGGAGGCTTCACATTTTGGCATGTTGGCTAACCCTGCAGCCTCTTCTGAGGACTCTTTCCTCTTCCCTAGCATTGGCATGTCAGAGTCCCTTCTTCAGAGAAGTCCTCTCTTTCTTGGTCACTCCTTGACTTATAGGTCAAGAATTAGTGGTCCTCTTTTGTCATTCTTTGGGTCTTTGACTTTTTCTTTTACTCTTTTTCCTTTGATCACATTTTTTTCTAGTCAGCTCTTGGTTCTTCTCAGCTCTCTACCTTTCTAAATTTCCCTCATGGTGTGGGTGGTCAAGCCAGTGCCTGAAGTATGGTTACTGAAAGATAGGCTTATGGAATCCAGCTCTGTTTAGAATCAATGTCAGAACCAGTTATGTATTGAACAGGTAGGTGTGTGTGTGTGTGTGTGTGTGTGAGAGAGAGAGAGAGAGAGAGAGAGAGAGAGAGAGAGAGAGAAATTGAAACCATTCAGTGGAAAGTGCTCTTCCAATATTTTTCTTGTAACAGGTCCCAAACACAACCTATGACTTCATTTGAACTTAGCTGCATTTCTACTTCTGCAGACAACACAGCCATACCTTACAGTAGTGTGGCTGGATTCTGGTGTCAAGTGAGGTGCCTCTGTGAGGACTTTCAAAGGTCATTTTGCCTTTGCATTGACTTTTGGAACTATTTTGGAACCTAACACCTCCTGTCTACAAAAGGAACAGTGACCTGAGTTCCAACATAGATTTTTGACTCATCTTGTGGTGCACCTTTTCTCCTGGGCTGTAGATCCTGATCTTGCTGTGATGGACTCAACTTGTTTAAAAATAATTTTATCTTCCCTTCACTCCCAGTCCTGTGCCTTCTATGTTCTCTCTACTGGAACATTATAGAAAATGTTGAAATCATTTTTTTTTTTCTGTGAACTATTATTTCCCACATAACAACTGAGCGAATTAATGGTGGATCATGTGATATTTCAATACACATGTATGCAAAGTGGAGAAATCAACTCAGGGACATCTGCATCTCTATCACATTAAACATTCATCAATTACTTGTGTCAAGTGCATTGAAAATCCTTTGTTTTGAAATACACAATAGGTTACTGTAGCTTGGTGCAACAGCCCACCAAAGGTTATTTCTCCTATCTACCTGGAGTATCAGTCTCTCTCTATCTCCTTTCTTTCAATCCTTCCTTCTCTAGCCTCTGGGAATCACTATTTTACTCTTCACTTCTAGGAAGTTGCCTCTTAGATTCCATATGGACATGAGCCCACGTGGTATTTCTCTTTTGATCATTGCAGTATTTATGGTCCTTTATTCCTTAGAGCTGTGCTGAATTATCTTCTGAACTCTGTTAGTGGCTTTCCAAGAGGTATCCTCCCTCAGTTCTTCCACCCTCCCATCCTCATTCCAACTCTTAGCCAGAAAGCTTTATCTAAACAGCAGGGCTGATCCTACCACTCCTTGTCTCAAAAGCATTTCTTGACCCTGAACTCAACACTGACGGAGGTCCCAATGCATCAACTTGTGCCCAGACACAATGCCACTTCTCTGTTGTCAAAGCTTTGCTCATGCTGCCCACCTTTTCTCCTCCTCTGAATGCTGAAATCCTTCCTAACTGTCAGGGCTTATCAGATGGCACCTCCTTTCTAATGTCTTCTCTGATCCCTTAGGTGCAGAATTAATCACTTCCACCTGGCCTCTGGCAGCACTTTGTTTTTGTGAAGAGAACAGTTTGGCCAGTGTCGTCATGAAGGGCATCTGTCAAGTGGTGAGGAGGGTCCTAATTTTTATGCTTTTGTCATCCTCATGCCCTCTTGCCTTCCTGCGCCTATCTGAGGGCCTGGCTAGTGATTTGTGTACAGGCGGATTTCCACAAATATTTGCTACTGGGGATTAGAGATTTGTTCTGGATGTTGTTAGACTGAAAGATTTTTAGGGGGCAGGTGGGATCCTTCAGAAAATAATTTCTAAATCTTTATGTTGTTAGGCAGCTCAGGCTTTGAGGGGAGGAGATCCTGATGCTAGCTGACTGCTATGTGATACCCCCAATTCAGACACACCTTCTCCTCTGGAATCAGTTGCCCAAGACTAAGTGGATTCAGAGTCCATATCGTCTGATCCCAAGCTGCTAAAGAATGAATAAATGTATCCTGATCACTAGCAAAGAGGAGTTACATAAGATGCCCAGCAGTACACAGAAAAGCTCCAGGGAGGAATGGAAAAGCTCCAAGTTCTCTTTAGACTTGTCACAAATACCAAGAAATAAAATGTGATTTTGCTGGACATGGTGGAGCATACCTTTAATCCCAGCATTCAGGAGGCAGAGGTAGGAGGATCACTGTAAATTCGAGGGCAGCCTGGCACTATGGTGTGAGTTCCAGATCAGCCAGGGCGGGCGACACTAAGACCCTACCTCATAACCCCGCCCGCCCCGCCAAAAAAAGAGGTGAGTTTGAAAATCATATGTATTCTATCCTTAAGTGGCCACTTTTTGTTTTATTTTTTCTTATTTTATTGACAACTTCGTGTGTGTGTGTGTGTGTGTGTGTGTGTGTGTGTGTGTTCACCATGATCCTAATTCCCTCCCAACTCCACTGAATACCTTCTTCTTTCCAGTCAGTCTCTCTTCTATCTTGATGTATGACCCTCATTGTATTTTAGGGGGATCCATAGGAGCTAAAAAGAATAAAACCTAACTTCTTCCTATAAAATCTGTTTGACACAACCTTGTCTGCTATTGAAGAACTCTTCAGCTGAGTTTGCAAACAAGAGGGGCTTGAAAAATTTGTGGAGGTGGTGGTGGTGGCAGCGGTGTGTGTGTGTGTGTGTGTGTGTGTGTGTGTGTGTGTGTAGAGATTTGAGAGAGAGCTGTTTATGATTGCTTTATAGACTTGCTCATTCCTTGGCCCTTCTGTTTGTGAAAGTACAGGTAGCTTTCAGATTCAAGGCCTCTTGGATTCATCCTAGAGGTCAGACTTGTTTCATCCCTCCATCCTGTTTTTATTCCTTCATTCCCTTTCCTGATGGGTGGAGGGATGGGTTGCTTATGGAGGTTCCTAGGGAGAAGCATTTTCTCTCCTCTTTTGTCCCCAGCTCCTAATGGTTAAGATTTTGGCAAGGCATAGGGGTAGATCAGGTAGAAGTGCTCCATCTTCTCTGTGTCTCTTCTGCAGTGCTCAGAGCCCTGGAGTGAGACTGAACCTGACTTCATTACTGCCTCAGCTCGCTGCAAAGCACTGCATCTTTAGCCTGTGCAAGCCACCAATCTCTTCCTGCTTGAAGCTCTGTTGAACATTCCCCTCACTTCCTTTAGCTTTTCCTTGACTGTCCACCAGGGCCTGTTGATGGATGTGTTTGTAAGTGTTGTTCTTACTGATGGGAACTCAGGACTCAGAAGGCCACAGAAGAATTTGGTGAGAAGTGATTTGCTGGGAGCTAGGAGATCCAGACTCTGATGGTGACCGGGTCACATGGATACTTAATAAGCAGAGTAGGAACTCAGTCTTGCTGACCCTGCATGGTGCTCTTCTTTTCCAGGGAGCAACAAGACAGGATGCAATGTTACAAAGTGACAGTAAAAGTATCATATATAGGGCTGGGTGTGGTGGCGCACACCTTTAATCCCAGAATTTGGGAGGCAGAGGTAGGAGGATTATTGTGAGTTCGAGGCCACCCTGAAACTACATAGTGAATACCAGCTCAGCCTGGACTAGAGTGAGACCCTACCTTGAAACCACTGCCTCCCCCAAAAAATTATCATATGCAGGGTAGAGCTCTTTTTTATTTTTTTCGAGGAAGGGTCTCACTCTAGCACAGGCTAACCTGGAATTCGCTATGTAATCTCAGGGTGGCCTTGAACTCATGGTGATCCGCCTATCTCTGCCTCCTGAGTGCTGGGATTAAAGGTGTGCACCACCATGCCCAGCTCAGGATAGAGCTCTTGACACCAGAGTACTTCAGCAGAAAATTGAAAGTGGTAAATTCTCATAGGTGGTCCTAAGACTTGTCATGGATTTATTGGCAATCCATGTTCTTACGTGTGAGGAAGAGAGATTAAGGAGAGATGCTGTCCTCCTGGCTTGTGATGCTCCCTGAATACTTGCTTGTGAAGGTCAGTTAGCACAGCTTACCTCATCTCCTGAGCTGGCAGATCAGGCAGGAGGTAGAGCCTTGACTTTGGAGGAAATCTGTGATTCTTTGGAGGAGACAGGGATTGTCATGGTGGCAAAAGTAATGGAAGAGTCTGACCCTGGCTGACCAGTGAGCTGAAACCCAGTTGTTATTAAAATGAGAGCAAGCCACCCACCCAGAGAATACTTAGCACTGACCCTGGGTACTATTAAGGAATTGCTTCCCTGTTTAGCTGTGTCCTTTTTCGGGTGTGTGGGGAATACAGAAGGGCTGAATGACTGGTGGGAGCAAGCTATGTCCAAGGAAAAGGGACTGAGCTTGGAGTGGGACAAGAATCAGGAACAGTCCTTACCCAGCAGGTGTGGGCTGCTCAATAACATTGCAGGTCTGAGATGCGAATACCTTTCATTTTTAGACTGAATTTATTCATGTACTAAAGCTTTTGTATTTTTAACAGAAATCTATGTCTAAGGTCCATCTCAAGGAAGGCACTAAAAGTCCATGTTTGTGCTTCCTTTTCTACGTTTAGGTTACATGTTGTTTTAGGTTGTGTCAGCAAATGTGGCAAAGACATCTCATTAACAGTCTTCACAGAATTACTCTGAATATGGCCTCTAGACAGACCAAGATCAGTTTAAATGTGATTTTTTCAGATAACATTTTTTAGCCATAAAACTTTGTTCCAGATCCAGACAATTCAGCATGTAACACTAACCCTGTCCCTCCATGTAGGAACTCTGTGTCAAGTTATAATAGTGGCCCTGGAATCTGTGGAAAAGCTCTATCTTTATCTCTAATACTAGCCCTGTGCTTCATGGAGAAGCTCCAACTCCATCTCAGTATCTAATACTAGGCATGGGCCTCATGGAGGAGCTCTATCTCTATATCTAATACTGGCCTTGGCTCTCCATTGGCTTCTTCTCCATCTCTAATACTATACTTGGGCCTTAATAGAGGACTTCTGCCATCCAAATCTAAAATTAGCCTCTCCCTTCATGGAAGAGCTCCATGTCCATAGCTAGTATTACTCCTAGTTTTTATATGTGATAGTCCATATGTGATATGTCTCCATATGTGATATGTCTCCATATGTGATAGTCTCCTGGCCCTACAAGTAGGAGCACTATGTCCATCTCTAATCCTAACCCTGGGCCTTCATGGAGGAGCTCCTTCTCCATATATAATGCTAGCCCTGGCTATTCTTGGAGGAACTCAGTCTCCATATTTAATACTAGCTGTTGTCCTCCATGGAGGAGCATTGTCTCCATCTCTTACACAAGCCCTGGCTCTTCAGAGAGGTGATCCATCCATCTCTGTATCTAATACTAGCCCTGTCCCTTTAGGGAGGAGCTCATTCTGCATGTCTAATGCTAGTTCTGGGCCTTCATGGAGGAGCTCCAATCACATCACTAATATTAGCCCTACCACTTTATAGAGTTGCTGCTTCTCCAGCTCTAATATTAGCTTTGTCCTGTTGGGCCTAAAGAAGTCCAGACATGAGGCCCAGTGGAACTTCCTGAGCCTGGCTAGAGTTTGGTGACCTGTCTTTGGCCTATGACTTCCACATAGGAGTGACTCAGCAAGGCCTGACCTAAAACTGTCTCCGCCCAGCTACTACTAACGTGGTGAAATATTATTGGCCCTTAATCCTCACCTCGTCCTAAGACTCCCACCCCCTATCGTGATGCTATATAAGTGCCTGCTTGATACAATTAAATGAGATCCTGCTTCAACAAGTCTCCCAAATCAGTGTGGTTTTTCTCTGGTGCCTAGGAGAGGGACTGGTCGTCGACACTCACCATCCTTCTCAGCCCCAGGAAGAGACTGGCGGGACCAGCTCTCCCACAGCCCTACCTGCCGGTGAGCCCAGCATTGTCCCTTCATGGAGAAACTGTCTCCTTCTCTAATATTAACCGTGGTCCTTTATGGAAGAGCTCCTTCTCCAACATAATACTAGCCCTGTCCCTTCATGGAGTAGCTCTGCTTCCATATCTAATGCTACCCCTGTCCCTTCACAGGAGCTTTGTCTCCATCTGTAATACTAGCCCTCACAATTTATGGAAGAGCTCTACTGATATCTGATACTAGCCTTGGCCCTTCCTGGAGAAGCTTCCTCATTCATGTCTAAAACTAGCCCTGTTTTGTCCTACATGGAAGAGCTCTATCTTCATATCTAATAATAGTCCTGGTCCTTCATTGATTAGCTCCATCTCCATCTCTAATACTAGCCTTGGTCTTTCATGGAACAGCTCTCTCTCCATATCTAATATTGCCCTGACCTTACAAGTAAGAACTCTATATCCATCTCTAATAGTAGCCCTGGCCATTCATGGAAGAGCTCAATCTCTGTATCTCCTCCTGTCTCTGGTCCTTCATGTAAGAACTTTATCTCTATGTCTAATACTAGCCTGCAAGGGGGAGCTAGTTCTCCAAATCTCATGCTAGACTTGGACCTTCATGGAGGAGCTCCATCTCCATTTCTATTACTAGCTCTGGGAACTCATGGAGGAGCTCCATCTCCATTTGTATTACTAGCTCTGGGAATTCATGGAGGAGCTCCATCTCCATTTGTATTACTAGCTCTGGGAACTCATGGAGGAGCTCCATCTCCATTTGTATTACTAGCACTGGGAATTCATGGAGGAGCTCAATCTCCATTTCTAATACTAGCTCTGGGAATTAATGGAGGAACTCCATCTCCATCTCTAATACTAGCTCTGGGAATTCATGGAGGAGCTCCATCTCCATTTCTAATACTAGCTCTGGGAATTCATGGAGGAACTCCTTCTCCATTTCTAATGCTAGATCTGGTAGTTCATGGAGGAGCTACAACTCCATCTCTAATGCTGGCACTGGGAATTCATGGAGGAGCTCCATCTCCATCTCTAATACTGGCTCTGGGAACTCATGGAGGAGCTCCATCTCCATTTGTATTACTAGCTCTGGGAATTCATAGAGGAGCTCAATCTCCATTTCTATTACTAGCTCTGGGAATTAATGGAGGAACTCCATCTCCATCTCTAATACTAGCTCTGGGAATTCATGGAGGAGCTCCATGTCCATCTCTAATACTAGCTCTGGGAATTCATGGAGAAGCTCCATCTCCATCTCTAATACTAGCTCTGGGAATTCATGAAAGAGCTCCATGTCCATCTCTAATACTAGCTCTAGGAATTCATGGAGGAGCTCCATCTCCATTTCTAATACTAGCTCTGGGAATTCATGGATGAGAACCATGTCCATCTCTAATACTAGCTCTGGGAATTCATGGAGGAGCTCCATGTCCATCTCTAATACTAGCTCTGGGAATTCATGGACAAGCTCCATGTCCATCTCTAATACTAGCTCTTGGAATTCATGAAGGAGCTCCATGTCCATCTCTAATACTAGCTCTAGGAATTCATGGAGGAGCTCCATCTCCATTTCTAATACTAGCTCTGGGAATTCATGGATGAGCTCCATGTCCATCTCTAATACTAGCTCTGGGAATTCATGGAGGAGCTCCATCTCCATTTCTAATATTAGCTCAGGGAATTCATGGATGAGCTCCATGTCCATCTCTAATACTAGCTCTGGGAATTCATGGAGGAACTCCTTCTCTATTTCTAATGCTAGATCTGGTAGTTCATGGAGGAGCTACAACTCCATCTCTAATGCTGGCACTGGGAATTCATGGAGGAACTCCATCTGCATTTCTAATGCTAGATCTGGTAATTCATGGAGGAGCTCATCTACATCTCTAATGCTGGCTCTGGGAATTCATGGAGGAGCTCCTTCTCCATCTCTAACACTAGCTTTTGGAATTTATGGAGGAGCTCCGTCTCCATCTCTAATACTAGCTCTTGGAATTCATGAAGGAGCTCCATCTCCATTTCTAATACTAGCTCTGGAAATTCATGGAGGAGCTCCATCTCCATCTCTAATGCTAGCTCTGGGAATTCATGGAGGAGCTCCATCTCCATCTCTAATGCTAGCTCTGGGAATTCATGGAGGAGCTCCATCTCCATCTCTAATGCTGGCTCTGGGAATTCATGGAGGAGTGTCATCTCCATTTCTAATGCTGGTTCTGGGAATTCATGGAGGAGCTCCATCTCTGTTGCAGTCCGGTTCACATTGCTATTAGAAATCACCCAACCAAGAGCAGCTTCTGGGAAAAAGAGACTTATTTTGGCTTACAGGCTCGAGGGGAAGCTCCACAATGGCAGGGGAAAATGATAGCATGAGCAGAGGGTAGACATCACCCCCTGGCCAACATAAGGTGGACCACAGCAACAGGAGGGTGTGCCAAACACTGGCATGGGAAAACTGGCTATAAAGCCCATAAGCCTGCCCCCAACAATATACTCCCTCCAGGAGGCATTAATTCCCAAATATCCATCAGCTGGGGACCTAGCATTCAGAACTCTTAAGTTTATGGGGGACACCTGAATCAAACCACCACATTACGCCCCTGGCCCCCATAAACTGATATCCATACATGATGTAAAATACAATGCATTCAGTCTGACTTTAAAAGTCCCCATAGTTTTTATCAATCCCAATGCTGTTCATACATCCCCATCGTCCAAGATCTTTTAACTGAACCGTAATACCAAAAAATAACCTCAAAAACCCCATAATGGCACAGGATAAATATTCACACTGCAAAAGATGGCATTGGGCATAGCAAAGAAACATTCAACCAATACAAGATTTAAAACAACCAGGGAAAATATCAAACTGTAGCTTCAAGTCCAACAATTCTAGCCAGTGACAAATCTCCAAGTCCGATAATTCTAACCAGCAACAGGTCTCTGGCATTCCAATTCCGTCCCTCCAGCTAGGCTACTCACAGTCCTGGAAAACTTCATTGGGGCCGGCAGCTCCTTGGTAGCCATTTCATGGTCCCTGCATCTCCACTGGGTCTCCACTGCAAGCCACGGTTCATCCTCATGGCCCCATGGGGTCTCTATGCAGGCAACCAGCAAACCTGCTTCACACTGCCCATGGCCATTTCCAAAACACAAGACCGTGTTGCAAACTCAATGACCCTCTTTCCAGCATTTCTTATACTCCATGATACCAAGTAGGGTGCCAATTTGTTAATCCAGGGGGGAATAAAGCAGACTTTGAAGAACAGGACACTCCTTGAGCACCCAGGCCCCTTCAAAAGAGTCTACATTCTTCTTGTTGCCCCAGTGCAGGTCAGCTAGCCCAGTCACAAAGGTTGTAATCTCTCAGTTGCAGCTGAACAGTTCACCCAAAGATTTTTCTTGCTGTGCCATATCCCTCTGCACACACCAGTTCATTTCTATGCAAAGCAACCCTGCACAACTTCTCAGGACATGGGCATAAGAGCAAGCTTCTCACACAAGCTGCTAGCCCAGTCCAAGCAAAGCTCTTTCTCACCCTCATAAGCCAAACCTCACAGTCCATAGTTCTTACTGCTTTCAGGTCTTCCATCTCTGTCCAGAATAGTCCATCAAGCTGTACTTACAGCCCTGCAAGGCATCTCTTCAACTCCTTCCACATTCCTCTTGGAAATCAGCTCCAAAAGGCCAAAGCCACATAGTCAGGTGTCTAGCAGCAATCCCACTCCTCGGTACCACTTTACTGTTGCAGTCCGGTTTGCATTGCTGTTAGAAATTACCCAACCAAGAGCAGCTTCTGGGAAAAAGAGATTTATTTTGGCTTACAGGCTCGAGGGGAAGCTCCACAATGGCAGGGGTAAACAATGGCATGAGCAAAGGGTGGACATCACCCCCTGGCCAACATAAGGTGGACCACAGCAACAGGAGGGTGTGCCAAACACTGGCATGGGGAAACTGGCTATAAAGCCCATAAGCCCACCCCCAACAATACACTCCCTCCAGGAGGCATTAATTCACAAATATCCATCAGCTGGAAACCTAGCATTCAGAACACCTAAGTTTATGGGGGACACCTGAATCAAACCACCACAATCTCCATTTCTAATGCTAGCTCTGGGATTTCATGGAGGTGCTCCATCTCTCTTTCTAATACTAGCTCTGGGAATTCATGGAGGAACTCCACCACCATTTCTAATGCTAGCTCTGGGAATTCATGGAGGAACTCCATCTCCATCTCTAATACTACCTCTGGGAATTCATGGAGAGGCTCCATTTCCATCTCTAATACTAGTTCTTGGAATTCATAGAGGAGCTCCATCTCCATTTTTAATACTAGCTCTGTGAATTCATGGAAGAGAACCATGTCCATCTCTAATACTAGCTTTGGGAATTCATGGAGAGGCTCCATCACCATCTCTAATACTAGCTCTTGGAATTCATGGAGGAGCTCCATCTCCATTTTTAATACTAGCTCTGTGAATTCATGGATGAGAACCATGTCCATCTCTAATACTATCTTTGGGAATTCATGGAGGAGCTCCATCTCCATTTATAATACTAGCTCTGGGAATTCATGGAGGAGCTCCATATCCATCTCTAATGCTAGCTCTGGGAATACATGGAGGAGCTCCATCTCCATCTCTAATACTAGCTCTGGGAATTCATGGAGGACCTCCATCTCCATTTCTAATACTAGCCCTTTCCCTTCTAGAAGGTGCTCCATCCCCATCCTTAATACTAGCCCTCTACCTTCATGCAGTTGGTCTCTCTTCATTTCTCATATAAGCCCTGGCCCTTCATATAGTTGCTCAATCTCCAAAGTAATTCTAGCCCTAGACTTTCATGGAGGAACTCCATCTCCATAGGTAATGCTAGCTCTGTCCCTTCATGTACTTGTTCCATTTCCATTTCTAATACTACTCCTGACACTTCATGGAGGAGATCCATCTACATATCTGATTTTATCCCTGGCCATTCATGGAGGAGCTCCATCTCTCAACCTAGTCCTGGGCATTGATTGAGAAGCACTACCTCTATATCTAATACTATCCCTGGCCTTTCATGGGGGAGCTATTTCTCTACATCTTATACTAGCCTTTGGACTTAATGGAAGAGGTCCATTTGCATATCATTATTTGCTCCAGCTCTTCATGGAAGAGCTCCGTCTCCTATACTAGCCCTGTCCCATCATGGGTGAGTTCTGTCTCTTTATATAGTACTAGCCCTGTCCTCTTAGTGTGTAGTTCTGTCTCTATCTCTAACTCTCTCGGTGTCTGTTCTTATCTCCATCTTCTTTTCTCCTTCTCTAATGCTAGTCCTGCCTCTTCATGGAATATTTCTTTCTCCATCTCCAATATTATCCCTGGGCCCTCATGTAGGAGCTCTTTCTCCAGTTCTAACACTAGCCATGTACCTTCATGGAGGAGCTCCTTCTCCACATCTAATATTGCCCTGCCCCTACATATAGGAGCTCCCAGTCCCTTTTCAGTACTATCCGTGGCCCTTCATAGAGAAGCACTGTCTCCATATCTAATACTATCCCCGACCCTTCATGAAGAAACTTCATCTCCATATGTGCTACTGGCTATGGGCCTTCATAGAAGAGCCCCTTCTCCATATGACTACTAGCCTAGGCCTTCATGGAGGAGTTCTGTCTCCATTTGTCTAACTAGTCCTGGGATATCCTAGAGAAGCTCCATCTCCATATCTAATATAAACCCTGTCTTTTCATGGAGCAGCACCATTTCTATTTCTAAGCTAGCCCTTGCCTGTCTTGGAAGAGCTCCATAACTGATATAAAAAATTAACCCTATCCATACATGGAGGAGATTTATCTCATTTCTAATACTAGTCCTGGGCATTCATGGAGGAGCTCCTTCTCTGTCTCTAATAATACTTGTGATACTTCATGGAGAAGTTCCATTTATATATCTAATATTAGTCTTGGCCTTTCATGGAAGAACTCTGCAGGAAAATTCTCATTCATTTTTCCTGCCTGTCACAGGAAAACTCATCATTTTCTCTCTTGACTGGGCCTCTTGCTCCTAGATAGCAGCTTCTGTCTCCTCTTCTTAGACACGAAGTTTGGACATGTTTCTGCTGTCTCAGACCTTCAATGAGTTTTGGGTGATCCCTAGAATCTAACATTTCCCCAGTTTTTCTCTTCTTGACCTTTTCTGACTTCCTCCTTTTTCTCAACATCCCTCTACCATCTCTTCTACTAATTCTTCTGATTCCCTCTCTATATCTTTCTCTTTGTTTTTCATTTTCTTCATAACTCTCAAATATGTAAGAAAGAAATTAATCTCACCCGCATCTTACAGATACAAAGATCTGGCTATGCTGATTTGAAGAGAAAAGAAGAAAAGTAAGGTGCATGCATGCGTGTGTGTGTGTGTGTGTGTGTGTGTGTGTGTGTGTGTGTGTGTGTGGTCCTCAGCAAAAGCACACAAGTTCAGTTGCCAGTCAACATTTCCTCATCCTGATTACTTGAAAGTGTCTTATAGATACACGATAGGAGTTAGACCCTCAGTTAATGTGGAGAGTGGCTCAATTCAGCATGGTGCAAAGGAGGGGTGAGGCAGGCAAGCATAGGGAATAGTTTAGCCACCAAGGATACTGCTAGGCTTGAACAGTAAAAACTAACCTAGCATCCTGGGACCCCTCACCTGTACCTAGCTGCAACTACACCCTGCGGCACACAGTGAACTACTGTTCCCTTCCCCTTGGTGACTCTTATTCTTATACCTATTCAGATATATTGGTAGATAGATCCAATCAGTATAGCAGAGGCTAGCTAGCCTGGACTGGTTTTCAGCATGCATATGAAGTAAGGCAAACTGTGTTTTCTAACTCTCAGGGAAACTCATATTTATCATCTTATGTCTTTGTGTAAGTGGATGTATGTAGGATTAAAATCAGCTGCATCATGGGAAGCAGCATGTGCAACAGGGAAAGTATTATATGACACAAACCTGTCAGTTCAACCAAACTAGCAACCAATCCACTCTCCCCTAACAATCTTATAAAGAGAAGCCCCGGACCACATCCTGGCTCTTGAGTAATTCACTCAGGTGGTCTGCTGCCCCTTTAGCATATCTCAAACCTTTACTATCATCTTGCTGTGAATAAAGCTTACCAGTCTTAACTACTTGTGGGTGCCTTTGTTCAATTCTTTGAGTAAGATACCCAGAACCTGAAGACACCCTGAGAGCCCTGGTAACAGAGTGCAGGGTGGTGGGGCCACGTGGCTCTTTTTCTACTGAATGCATGAATTGACATCATTAATCCTATTGGGTTGTCAGAGCCCTAGCTGGTTGCTCCAGCTCTGTAGCTATGGCTTCAGCTATAGAAACTCATTTCCATGCTTCTGGGGTGGGGGAGAGGCTGGTTTGTTCTGAGGCCCCTTGACCTGCCCAGGGCTGCCTTCTCTTGTCCCACTTGGCTTTTCCTCTCTGTACATGCCTGCTGTCTGTTTCTGTTTCAAGCATCTCCCTTTTTTAAGGACACTAGTCAGGTTGGATGAAAACCCACCCTGAAGTCCTTGTTCTAGCTTAATCACCTTTTAGAAAACTTTATCTCTAAATATACTCACAGCCTGATATGCTCTGAGTGAGGACCACAATGTAGAATTTTGTTGGCAAGAAGGGACACAATTCAGCTTAGATTCCCCATCTGTTTGCAAGCAGTTAGGAGTTGGAGGATTGGTAGGGTGAGTTCTACTTTCCATATTCAAGGTTCTAAGAAGTATTGGCTTGAAGGGGTCTTGGTGGTTCTTTGATTTTTTTTTAAAGAAAATATTTATTTAAGGTGGGGGCACTGGGAATGGGCATGCCAGGGCCTCCAGCCACTGCAAACAAACTCCAGACACATGCACTACCTTGTGTATCTGGCTGTAAGTGGGTACTGGGGAATCGAACCTGGGTCCTTAGGCTTTGCAGGCAAGTGCCTTAAATGCTAAGTTATCTCTCCAGCCTCTATTTAATTTTTGTTTTGTTGTTTAATTTTTTTTATTTTTTATTTTCTTTATTGACAACTTCTATGATTGTAAACAATATCCCATGATTGTTCCCTCCCTCCCCCTAACTTTCCCCTTTGAAACTCCACTCTCCATTAACTCCAGTCTGTGATCTGCGAGTTCCAGTTCCAGGTGACAGACTGCAAATGTTTGTATCATTGAAAGCACCTCTGCATTCCCACCGATGAATGGGGGTACTAAGTCAGTGTGAAAAACACATACTTCCAGTATCATTGATCTTTTGTTAACCACACTGGGATTCTTTTTTTTTTTTTTTTTGGTTTTTCAAGGTAGAGTCTCACTCTGGTCCAGGCTGACCTGGAATTAACTCTGTAGTCTCAGGGTGGCCTCGAACTCATGGCGATCCTCCTACCTCTGCCTCCCGAGTGCTGGGATTAAAGGCGTGCGCCACCACGCCCGGCACCTCTGGGATTCTTTATAGGATTTGATTAAAATAAAATCCATACGTGTATGGAAACCCCCAGAGAACATGACAAGGTAAGTCCAAGCTTGCACAGGTTAGGGCTCTCAGCAGCTCACCCTGTGCTGAACCCACAAACAATGAAGCGTTCCAGTCCACAGCCCTTCCTGACCTGCTAGTCCTGAGCCTTGGACATCATGGTAAGATGTAGAGACAGGGAAGATGGAGCCAGCAGCCAGGTGCTTCTCTCTGAGGGACTTGGTGGCATTAAAACAGTATCTGGGGAAGCCCTTTGGTGGGGGAAATCTGTGGTCAGTACTAGGGGCGCTCTTGTTTTTCCTGGACCTCCCCAGGAGCCCAGGCAGCTTGGCCTTTCATGTTAATAGGCAGTTGATGGTATTACTCCTTTCTTGCAGAGTTAGGGGTTTTCTTAAAAGAAATAATTAGCAGGTACTTTTAAACCTCTCCAGTGACTCATTCTTCTTTGAAATGCTAACCTAGGGTTGTCTCCTTCGGAGAGTGAAATAATGATGATAGCAATTTATTTCATAGTCAGAGCTAGGCCAATTAGCACATGCCCTCTGCCCAGAACTTAAATAAAGATCTTTAGTCTCTTCAGGCTCAAATGCTTCCTGAAATTCCTTTACCAGGAACTTACCTTTGAATGCTTTTCTTTCTTTTTCTTGATAGTGTTTTAATCATTTATATCTATGGGGTACAATGTAATAAGCAAATATATGTATATAATATGAAAAGTAAATATAATGTATAAATTAAAGAGGACATCTCCAGACCTTAAGCATCAAGGACCCATGTGCAAAGAGAACTGGAAAGGTCTCCTTATCCTAACTTTAGTGTTTTGTCTTGACGGTATCTCAAGGATCCTGGGAGAGAGTTCTTGGGGAACTGATGACACATAGGCTTTTTAAGAACAAACCAAACCTCACTGAGTTCCTTCCCTTTGCAAAGTCCAGTTTAAGAACGCATAATTTCTCTGTCCTGTCCTCTCCTCTACCAGTCATCTCCTTCCTTTCCCTCCCTCCCCTCTTTTCTCCTTTCCCTTCTTCTCTCTTCCTCTCTTCTTCTTTTTCTCTTCCCCTCTTCTCCTTTCTTCCCCTCCTCTCTCCTTTCTTTCCATTCTCCTCCTTTATGCTTTTACCCCTTTCCTTTCTTTTCTTTTTCCCCTTTCCTCTTCTTTCTCCCATTGACCCCAGTCCTGTTGCTCTGAGGTACTTCAGGCAAGGGCAATCTGCTAAAAGTCAGAACTACAGGAATAGAAAACACCTTGGAAATTGTCTGTATCTAGTCCTACCATCCTGAAGATGAGAAAACTATGACCCACAGGGTGAGCAGTGAGCCATCAGAAGGCCACAGCTGGGTCTATGGGAAATTTGACTAGGCCCAAAGTGTCAAGGTGACTGCCTTTCTCATAGCTTCACATATTAGAATTTGGATGGATTTATAAGACTTGGGTCTTCCAAAGTTCATGTTATTGACAAAGTGCTGAAAATCTAGCTGAGTTACTAATCCCCTTTCCTTATCCTTGATGGAAATGAGGAATGGTGGTGATCAAGTCCTTACTTTGCTTATTACTGAGGTATCTCCTTTTTAGGATTTTTATTTTTCCATGCTTGACATTTTCATACATGTATATATTTTGATCTTATTCCCCTTACCACCTCTACCTTCAACTAATACCTTTCTTTCCACCATCAATCCCTATTGTGTATTCATGCTTTTTTTTTCCCCTCACTCACTGAATATTTTTAAAAAAATATTTTACCATTTATTTATTTGAGAGAGGGAAAGAGGCAGGGAGAAAGGGAGAAAGAGCGAGGGAGACAGAGAGAGAGAGAGAATGGGCACGCTAGGGCTTCCAGCCACTGCAGACGAACTCCAGATGCATGTGCCATCTTGTGCATCTGGCTTACGTTAGTCCTGGGGAATTGAACCTGGGTCCTTTAGCTTTGCAGGCCAAGCACCTCAACCGCTCAGCCATCTCTCCAGCCCCACTCACTGAATTAAATTAGGCTTACTTTCATGATCATGGGTGGAAGGTTATTTATCATAAGCCAATTTACCAATGGCTCCACCACCAATGAACCTGGCTTTCCCTCTCCCTAGCTACCATTAACTGCCATGAGCAACCCAGGAGGTGTGAAGTCTCATGGTTCCCTCACTTGGGGCATTTTTTAAGCACTATGATACCTCTTATAATATCTTCAAATATAGAGGGATGACCCAATGACCCAAACATCTATTGTGCCCTAAATCTTTATTTAATGTTACCATGTCCAAAAAGATGCTGAATTATTGGGTGAGTGAGAGATGAGACCAATTTGCTCAGTTGTTCAGAAATGAGAACTGGTCATCTGTGGGCAGAGCATCGCATCTCACAGCCCCATTAATCAAGGGGAACATCAGCCACTCAACTAGCCAACACTTGCTTATCTCAGCTCTGGCCTGTGGTGTTCTAAGTTTGAGCAACTTGCTTACAGTTGCTCATGTATAAATGTGTCTCAGTTTTGCCGAGTCTTCAGTGGAAATAAAAACAATAGCCATTTCCTGGGTCTGTTAAGAAGAAGAAATAAGACCTTGCATGGATTGTATCTGTCACAGAGTAAACAATCTGTAATAGTAATTTATATTTAATTTTTAAATTTCTGTATTTGTGTGTATGTGAGCGCATGCATGTCATGTCATGTGTGGAGAACAGAGGGCAGCCTCAGGGTGTCAGTCCTCTGTCTCTTTTTTTAAAATTTTTTGGTTTATTTTTATTTATTTATTTGAGAGTGACAGACAGAAAAAAAAAAGGCAGATATGTATATATAGAGAGAATGTGAGTACCAGGGCCTCCAGCCACTGCAAATGAACTCCAGACACATGTGCCCCCTTGTGCATCTGGCTAACGTGGGTCCTGGGGAATCGAGCCTCGAACTGGGGTCCTTAGGCTTCACAGGCAAGCGCTTAACTGCTAAGCCATCTCTCCAGCCCAGTCCTCTCTTTTTTGAGACAGCATCTTTCTTGGTGTTTTGCGGAAGGATGCCCTGAGTGCTCCTGGCTGCTCCTGGCTCTGCCTCTCATTACCTAGGCAGGTTGGGATTACAAATACATGTGCCCTGTAGTGTCCAGCTTTACATGGGTGCTCAGGAATCAAACTCAGGTCAATAGGCTTGCAAACAAGTATCTTTAACTGCTGGCCATCCCCCATCTCAAGCAAAAAAATTTTAAATATTTTTATTTATTTACCAGAGAGACACAGAGAGAGAAAGAACAAGAGGCAGACAGACTATGGACGTGCCGGGGCTTCCTCCCACTGCTAGTGAGCTCCGGATGCGTGTGCCATTTTGTGCATCTGGCTTTGTGTGGGTACTGGGGAACTGAACCTGGATCATCATGCTTTACAAGTGCTGAGCCATCTCTACAGCTCCCAGGAATAATTTTTAATCAGTGTCATGTGGTGGTTTGATTCAGGTGTTCCTCATAAACTTAGGTGTGCTGGGTGCTAGGTTCCCAGCTGGTGGAGATTTGGCAATTGGCGCCTCCAGGAGGCAGTGTCTTGTTGCCTGCAGGCTTATGGGTATTATAGCCAGTGTCCCCTTACCAATGTTCGGCACACTCTTCTGTTGCTATTGTCTGTATGTGGGCCAGGGGGTGATGTCCACCCGCTGCTCATGCCATCATTTCCCCTGCCATCATGGAGCTTCCCCTCGAGTCTGTAAGCCAAATAAACTCTTTTTTTCCCAAAAGCTGCTCTTTGTCGGGTGATTTCTGCCAGCAATGCGAACCTGACTGCAATATGCTATTTCTTGACAACTCTCAGAGAACTCTCTTTGATTTTTCAAAAAAGATTAACCCATGATCTATCCCGCAGGGTGAATGGTAGACTAATTAGTTCTGTGGTTCTATGTTCCTGTGCCTTTCTTTCTAAAGTCTGCTACCCTGCCTTCTAGGGCCTTCCCCGGGGTCATCTGTCTGCACTTTCTGTGTGAAGGACTGCCAGATTTATCCTCTCTGAGAGACAAGGACACTATGCCAATCTGTCTTCATGGCCAAGCCAGAAGAAATCCCGGAGGAGGGGCGGCTCACTCCTCCCCATGCTTGCAAAGGAGAGCAGCTCTCTTCCCTCACCCCGGCTGAGTTATTCTGAGGCTATAAAAAGATCCCTGTCCACTTCAAAGAGCTTTTTTATCGGCTTATCCACACAGATCCTGTTCAGCTCTTCTCATTTTCAAAGGCACAACAAAACCCCTTGGCTAAACCCCCAGCTAGGCTCTTACCTTCCTTAAAATATCTCTAACTTCAATTAAACTGATCCCTCTTGGCTCCCTTTAGCAAATAGGTTGAATTTACAAAGAGTGCACTGATACTCCTCCTTTTCCCCTTCCACTGCTGTCCCTTGTCAAAGACATGTCGTTCTGGTCTGCCAGCAAATTTGTATAGAGTTAAGCAATGTAACTTGGGCCAAGTCTTGATGCTGGGCTGTCTTGTTGCATTCCTGTTTCAGAATATGGCAGGCTGTAAAACCACTCCTGTGCCTGTAGAGAGGACAGTCACTTGAGCAGTGGTCACTTGGAAATTGACAATCTGGATTTCTAGGTCCTGTTCTGCCATAGAGAACCCCTGTGTGAATTTAGTCAAGTCTGGGTTTTGTTTTCCTCCAAGTAAACTAGAGAGAAATATAATCAGTCACATAGTGCTCTGTGCCATGATTTCTTTGCTGTAATGGCCTGTCTGCTTAACCAGGTAAGTGTGCCTTCCTTGAGGACAGGAAAGCTGTCTCATGTCTGAATCTAACTCTTTGGAAAGCAGTGATTTTATATTTATTTATTTATTTATTTGAGATAAAGATAGATAGATAGATAGAAAGAGAGAGAGAGAGAGACAGAATGAATGGTTGTGCCAGGGTCTCCTGCCACTGCAAATGAACTCCAGATGCATACACCATTTCTTACATGTGTCTTTATATGGGAATCAAACCCAGGCCAGCAGGCTTTGCAAGTAAGCATCTTTAACGACTGAGAAATATCTCCAGTCCTAGAAAATAGTCTTTTGGGGACTGGGCAGATGAGGTAGAGGTGGTCCATCTCAAGGAAGACAGTTGGCTCAAGGTTCTTGGTGTGTTGATGTATCCTTATTCTCCTCAGTATTCTCCATCTGTATGATCAAACAGCCACAAGTGGGAACAGTTTGAAAGAAAGGGGATAAGCTTAGTTATTGACACGTGTATCCACCCTTCTTAAAGAGCAGTGGAGGTTCTCTCTGGAGTTTATTGGTTTTCTGTTCTAGGGAATCTGACTTGGTTCCCAGAGCCAGATATGAGTCCACCCTCCCACTGAGCAGGTCTCATGTCCAACCTGAGCATATTTGGTTACCTGCATCAGCTGTGTGCCACTGTTGCCCAAGTGGAGACTTCTTGCTCAGCTGGTTGATTTTGTAACTGGCAGGATCTCCTGCTTATCCACTCAGCTGGCAACCATTATTCTCCAACCACCCTCATAGCACTTTCCAACACTTCCAGTGCTGGCTGGGAGGGAACTGGATTCCCTCTCAGTTCCAGAATGATCACCTGACGTGCCGTGGCTGCGGTCTGCCGGGGAAGCAGTGACATGAACACTGCTCTCACGACTAGCCTGCAAATCAGTTCCAGGCAAATGGCGACAGACACTGTAGTCACTCAAAAGCTCATAAAATTAGAGATCCAGAGCCTACAAAGAAAGCAACACTAGATCAGGTCCCTATCTTGCCCACAAAAGATTAGGGAGTGTCATTGAAGAGGGGGCAGAAAGATGGTAAGAGCTTCATTGTGAGGGGGAATAGCCTGAGAACCATGTTTCTCCCATCCCTGCAGAGACTGACTGAGGCCTCCTTGTCCCCACAATGAATACCAATAACCCCACTGGAGACCCTCAGCACAAGTGAGGTGGGGACAGGGGGTATATTTGTGCAACCATTTTATTAAAACACAATAGATTAAAAAAAATTGGGTGAACACGTCTGAACTCTCCCCTGTCATATCTCTCCATCGTACTCAGTGGTGCGATGAGCTGTACATAGTGTCTGAGCCCTCCTAGCCCCATGCAGCTTCCCTGTCTCCCAGACACGTAGCTTCCTGCTGGGGCCAGGAGCACAGGCTCCAGATGATCCCACATAGTGCCACTGTAGGAGGCACACGAGCTGAACACCAACTCTTCTTACCTTGTCCAGGCTTGGGTGTAGCATTGCACTTCTGGCAGAAGGACCTGGCTTTTTGAGGGCTTCCTGTTTTGCTTTATATTTACTGTGTTGGTGTGGTATGGTGTGTGTGTATGTGTATGTGTGATGTGAGTGTGCATATTTGTTTATGTGCATGTACACATGGGCATACATGCATGTGGAACCCAGACGTTGACATCAGTGTCTTCCTCTATCACCTTACTTTTTAAGACAGAGTCTCTTTCTGAACTTGGAGCTCACCAATTGTGCTAGACTAGCTGGCCCTTAAGTCCAAGGTATCTTCCTGTCTCTGCGTCCCTGGCACTGGGATTATAGGCATGCTCCACTGAGCCTGGATTTTTTGTGGGTGCTAGGGATCTGAACTCATGTCCTCATACTTGTGTGACCAGTACTTTACCAACTGAGTCATATCCCCAGCCCACCTACTTTTCCCCTACCATATTGGTATTTGAAGGTTCTGATTATAGAACTCAGAGGACCAGGAGAAATAAGTCCCTAGTCAGTGAAATTTGACCATTGATACACAGGCAGGCATGCCTTCCCTCCAAGAGTCTGTTTTATCTATAAAATATGTGCATAGATGTCAAGAATGATTGAATAAGCTTTTGGTCTTTTGTTTTGAGGTGCATGAGGCTACAGTCAGTTGAAAAAGACATCATGTTTATTCTTCATTCTTTCTTGAATCTTGTCACTTTTTACCCAGGCTGCTCTTTGACTATAGCTCTCAGTCAACTATTAATATTTAAGTGTCACCTCAAATGCTGTTTTCTGGGGATCCTATGTCAAGCTGCAGCCAAATCAAGCTATCCGGAACCTACTCATTCTTACAAGTTCATAGAAAGAACTAGAAAGGGTGATGCTATCTCATCACCTAGTTTTTTAAAGTTCTGTTTTTGATACAGGGCCTCATGTATCCTCAGCTGGCCTCAGACTCATTATGTAACCAAAGATGGCCTTGAACTCCTGATCCTCCTATCTCCACTTCCCAAATGCTGGGATTACAGGCATGTATCACCACATCCAACCCAATTATCTGTTTTAAAAAATACTAAAATGAGGTCAAGAAAACAGAAGTGAACTACCCATAGTATGTGGGTTCACACTAGATTCAGGGTCCCTAGTCCTACCCCACAGTCCAGCATAGGAAGGACGGCGGGGAGGAGGAGGTGCAGCCTTGGTTCTCAGTCAGGGAGACCTGTCATGGTGGCGTCATCAGAGTGGAGCTGGCTCTCAGGTTGGATGATTCAATGATGTAGGGTAATGCATTGGTAAGCCAACACAAGAAAGGTCTGTGCCAGCAGTAATCATGTGTCTTTAATCAGGAAACAGAGGCCCCACTCTGTAGGGGAGGGTAAGCCCAGGATGGGTCTGAAGACACAAGGCCTTCAGGGGCCATGCAGACTGAAGTGGGATCTTCACTTTCCCATTCAGAGTGAACTGCATGCTTGGTTAAAAGCAGGGCTGCACAAGGTCTTTAGAAAGACTGGTTGGCACTAACAAGGGAGGCTTTGTGGCCGGTTCCATCTAAGCACCTTCCTCCTTTTCAAAACCAGGGGCGAGACTAATAGCCCAGTGAGGGTTTATGCACATGACTGGTATCTTTTTCTTAACATATGAGGAGCAAAGGGAACAAGGACCTCATAGAAACACAGACTGGAGGAGGGCTCACACAATGCATGTAGTTAACCCATCTTACTTTTACGCAAATGATGTTACCAAAGCCTCAAAGGTCATGTGACCTGCCCAGGGTTGGGCAGCATATTGGGACAGGCCTGGATTGTAAAATAGCTTAGTTTTCTCATTGATAAAGTACTTTTGGGAAAGAAAGTTATATTTTACACAAGGTTAGCTAGGGCAAGAATTAGAAATTGAACTGTCATATATTTTTTTCCTGCCAAACTCAGGATAGAAATGAAAGTATTACCTCCACATAGCACCATCATTTCCATGAAGTTTCAGAATGTTGTATGGTCTCAGATCTCACAACTTTATCTCCTTCTGCCCCCTCCCTGAGCCATGGTAGAGGGAGAATCATCAGAGGGAAATGAAAGGACCATGTTGGGTACATAGGGAATCCCAGTCACTTGGTAAGCCAGCTTACTAACCAGGGCCACTGCTGAGCCGCACAGTTCCAAGCCTCTGTTTCCATATCTTTAAGTTGGGGAAGGACATATCTGATCCACAGGGTGGTAGGGAGCAAGCGGTGACATAAAACACATCTAAAGTTATTCATTTAAGTCCTCGGTTAAAACAAGTTAAGCTGACTTGAAGAAGTGATTTCAAATGAGGACAATTCAAAGAAGGTTCGCTCATGAATTCTTTACAAAGGTGCAGCAGAGATGAGAGATTACACAGACAAAATCATGTCCTAGCATTAGTAACATTTAGGCTAGAAAGGGAAGGAGGGAGCAGTCACCAGACCTTGGAAGAAGAGAACCAGTGGTCTGTAGGGAGGGCTTTGGATAGGAGCCGTGGAGGATCCAACCCAAGGTGACCTGGTGGAGGTGCCAGGGAAACTCACACCCTGCCCTCATCCTCCTCCCTCCCTCTGATTTTCTGCCAGGGCACTGTCAGCCAAGCAGGTGGGAGTTGAAGGGCATGGGAGACTGCTGATGGAAATGGCACAGGTCAGCCTTCCAAAGCAGAAATCAGGGTGGAGAAAGGTAAGTGGGGCTATGGACGGGCCAAGAGCAGAGAGCTGCACAGGAATGCTTGTTAAACTCGAGTCGTCAACACAGATTGCATGCTGTGTGGCGCCATTCTGAACCCCCAAACTGGGGTGTGCATTCCTCAGATGCCGTTTACTTGAGTCCTTCTCCAGGTCTCTCCCTTGACTTCAATCCTTTCCTGAAGTCATATCTCCTGCCCAGGGAGAGCCCATGTTACATTTTCCTCTAACTTGTACTGAGGCCTCTCCCTACGGTGGGCCTCTAGCCCTGTCCTGATGGTGCTCCCTAATGGGGGTGATCATGGATGTTTATACCCTGCATTTCACGTGACAGGTCTAGACAACCTGAAGTGAGTATCCCAGTGACAGCCTTTGCTGCAACTGCCTGGTGATACTGTTGCTTCCCCTGCCCGGTCTTGCTTCTCTCGCTCTCCACAGACATTGAGCTGGAGAACATTCCCTCCACCTAGACGTAGAGCCACGAGTCTGCTTCAGTGTATTCTGCGTTTGTAGACTTCCGGTGATCGCTGGAAGCTTGGCCCTGTGCTTGTTAGAGTCGCGTAGGGTAATTTACAGGCTGTATGAGAACACCTAGCCAGAGAAGCTGAACAAGGGCTGTCTGTCCTTACTGCACTCCCCAAGTTGTCTGTCCCCGCAAGAGGCTGCCTGTTCTAATTTACAGAGCTTCTTCGGGGGCTCTTAGCCTTGCTTAAGGCACATTATTTTTAGTGAAATGTCTCCACAGATGCAACAGAGAGGAAAAGTATAGAACGTCGGAGATGAAGTTGCAAAAAGTTGTAGGAAATTCGGACCAGCTTGTCTCTTCTTATGCATTCTCTCAAGGTGTTTCAGACGGTATTTCCTTGTGCATCTTGCCTGGACTTACTTAAGGAACCTTCACCCGTTAAAAGATAATGTAGGGCTGGAGAGATGGCTTAGCGGTTAAGCGCTCGCCTGTGAAGCCTAAGGACCCCGGTTCGAGGCTCGGTTCCCCAGGTCCCACGTTAGCCAGATGCACAAGGGGGCGCACGCGTCTGGAGTTCGTTTGCAGAGGCTGGAAGCCCTGGCGCGCCCATTCTCTCTCTCTCCCTCTGTCTTTCTCTCTGTGTCTGTCGCTTTCAAATAAATAAATAAATAAAATTAAAAAAAAAAGAGTATGACACCATGCCCAGCTTAGAATTTAAAAAAAAAAAAAAAAAAAAAAAAAAAAGATAATGTACAGGAACAACGGAGTTTGCATCCAATTCCAAACATAATTTTCTTGCTCAGGAACTTCACTTTTTTCTTCTTGAAACTAAAGTCCTATACGGCGTATTCACTGTCACTAGAGAAGATTTGTATGAAAACTACCTATGGGCTGGGGAGATGTCGAGGAGCTTAAAGGCACTAGCTTGCAAGCCTGCTGGCTCAAGTTCAAGTCCCCAGCAACCCATATAAAGAGAAATGCAAGGTGGCACCTGTCTGTTCTCCCAGCGTGCTTACAGCAGTGGAAGGCAGGGCCAGGAGAATCTGAAAGCTTGAAGGGGTAGCTAGACTGGTCAACATAGTAGCAGGGCGACTTGACACCCTGTCTCACAGAAGGAAGGAGAAGACAAACACCCCAAGTTGACCCCAGACCTCCTCATGCATACCTACACACACACACACACACACACACACTAAAAAGACCATTATTCATTCACATACATGCCTATCCTTTTCTGAGGAAGGGGATGTGGGTAGGTAAGAGTCCTTTCCAGGCCCTGTAGCAGCAGAAGGCAGGTGAGTTTCTGGGATTTCTTAGGAAACTCTCTCAGGCTTTAGCTCTAATGAAGAACTTGCATCTTGTGCAGGTGGTGAAGGAGTTTCCAGGCAGGGAAGCCGGGAGGGCCAGCTTCCCAGCAGGCCCAGCTCTTTTTTTCCTCTGACGACCCTAGCAGTGGGTGGCTGTGCTTCCTTCCCTCTCTGGATTTGAGCGGTGCCCCTGGGGAAGGTTGTGCAGAGGCCACAGGGAGCAGACAGCTCTGTCTTTGATGCAGCTCCAGAGAGAGGCCACTCTCCTTGACCAGTGGCTGGGGTTCTATTTCATGTAGACATTCCCCATCTATCACTTTCTTAAAACATCCCTGCAGGAGATCAAATATTGTACATTTGTAGATTTGGCTTGCCAAAAACATCCCACGAGCTCATCTCATGAATCCCGCCAAGCCTCCAGCAACAAGTCATGGTCCATTCTGTTTGGCTGGGGGAGCGGGGAGACAGATGAGAGCCAATGACGGGTCAGCCCATGGCTATGGGTAGACCTCTGTGCCCTTGGGATTTTGTGTCCCCTTGTCCTTCCTGCTCTCTGATCTTTGAGTCACGACACTCCTGCAAACAGTCAACTGTTAACCTCCAGAAAAAATTCATATTCATTCTCTTTCCTTCTTCCTACTCCACCTACCATTCCATCCTGTTTGCCACTAAGTTCACATTTTTAATAAGTTCTGCTTCCTATTTTGTGATTTTTTTTACTTATTTATTTATTAGAGACAGGGGAAGGAGAGAGAGAGAGAGAGAAAGAGAGAGAGAGAGAGAGAGAAGAGAGGATGGGCATGCCAGGGCCTCTAGCCACTGCTTACATGGGACCTGGAGAATTGAAGCTGAGTCCTTAGGCTTCTCAGGCATGTGCCTTAACAACTAAGCCATCTCTCCAGCCCTAAGTTCACATTTAATGCAAGCTCTTCCTACCCACTAGTTCAGAAGTCTCAGGCCTTCCTCATGTCCCATTTGAATCACAGTACTTAATATTTATAGATGAGAGCTTGTCATGTTGGTGAGCTATCAGCCTTAGAGGATATTTCCTCCAGAGCTAGCTGGCTGTCTCAGCCTTTCTTGCAGGAGGAGGATGGGAGTTTGTGATTCCTGAGCAGGTAGGAGGACACAGCGACAGGTTTGATCTCATTTTGGCCTGTCCTGGAATCTCTTTGAGAAGGTCTCTGGTTCTCTGTAGATGCAAGTCCAGTCAAGAGAATCGCTTTCTCTGACTCCTGAGCATTTTCTTCTTTGGATGTGCCTGTGGCCTCACTTTCCCGGAAGTTCTTCCTTATGCTTTTCATCTGGCTCCTCTCCTTGCTCTAGCCACAAGCCGCGCATCCTTCCCTGCATTCTTCCTCCCCGTGCCCTTCCCTTCACCTCCCTCAGATCCCTCTAGCTCTCAGCACAACAGGAACAACAGAATGCTATCACCAGAGTTACTTCAAAGTTCCAGGCAGACAGTGTCATGCCTCAGGACAAGAATCTGAGGTGGTGGTGGTGGTGATGGTATGTGTGTAAAGTGACTTTCTTAGTCATAGCTAGGGGATGGATGGGAATGGCAAGTGTCCAAATAAAATCTGTAGGTTCTCACTCCCTAACCAATACACTTTCTGGAATATGTTTCTCTCTTTCTCCTTGCCCTCAGGATCCATGTCTGATCATTGCTTTCTCTGCTTTCCACTCTCTTTCCTTCTTCCTTTCTTTCTTTGTTCCTTTCCTTCCCATTCTTCCTTTCTTCTCTCTTCTCCATCACTCCTTCTCTCCCTTCACCCTTTCCCTCCACCTCTCCTTTCTTTCTTCCTTCTTTTCCTCGCTCTCACACTCCTTCCCTCTCTTCCTGTTTCCCTTTCATTTCTCGCTCTTTTCCTCACTTCCTTATTTCCTTCCTTTCTCTCTGTACCAGGCATTGAGCTTAGAACCTTGAACATACTAGGCAAGCCCTCTACCTTAGTTACACCCCAGCTGCTCTTATTCTTTCTGTTTTGGTACAAGGTCTAACTAAGGTTCCAGGCTGTCCTTGAACTTGTAATTCTCCTGCCTCAGCCTTCTGAGTTCTGGGATTATAGACATGTCTGCAGTTTATACCACCATTTATAGGCTCTAACTATTGCTTTTTGCTTAAGCTTTTTATTTTCTAGCTTCTACCTCTACTTGTGTCCCCTGACAACAGAAAAAAGGGGACAAATCCAAGGACGCAAATCTCAGTCTCTGCAGTGTTCAGATCTGCAAGTTACATTTCTAGCAGATGTGTGTGTGTGTGGGGGGGGGGGCACAGGCCTGGTTGTGAGCAGTGCTGAAGCCTCCTTGTCTGCCTAATGCTTGATTGGAATGAACACCAATGAGCATTCTCAGAATAAAGACAACACAGACATCTTGTTCCATTCTGAGCCACTCAACGGCACATAACTGGAACCTTTTCTCTCAGAAAGGATGCATAGATACTGTGTGGGTAGAAAAATCAATCCTAATTCATTTTCTTTCTAAGAATTATTTGGACCCGCCTCTTCTCCCTTTTAGGACTAAGTTCAAGTTCTGGGTGTTGGTGGGCAGAATATCCAGGCTGTCCTGTGTGCTCTGCCATTGCACATTCTCAATGGGTGTGTACTGAATTTCAGTCCCAAAGCCAGGTTATCATGGTGGACAATGATAACCAGGCAATGTCTGATCAGAGGGGTAGGGAATGAGTGATGAGAGTTCCAGGACGTCATTGGTTCCAAATGGGAAGGCTCTCAGGGGAAGATCATAAATGGGTGTGGACCCCTTCATTCCTCTCATCTTCCAACTCACTAGAGTTTTAATCTACAAACAACTCAGCTCAGATTCTTCAGATGTTTTCCTGACTGAACTACTGACTATCTACAGGCATGCTCTGCCCCAGTCCTGCTCACGTTAGCCAATGGTGGGTGTTGGAAGGATCAGAGTTTGTTAAGCTCTTACCATACTTAAGTAACAGTATACATTCAAGCAGCTATTTTCCAGGAAATTCTTAGGGTTATACTTCTGGGATGGTGTTAATTCTTTTACCAGGTTTCAATAGACTACTAACAGTTGGCATGCCATCTTAGCAACACCATAATTCTGTAATAAACCACATATCCAGGGGTTACTTCCTTCAGTGTTTTCTGTCTCACTGTGTACACCTCCAATTAAAGTGGACATCAGGTGGTGAACTGTGAGCATGGTTACCTACTGTGGGCAGGATGAGGACCTTTGAAGAACAGAGAAATTTGACTGGAAGATCTAACATGACCCAGGTCTGCCTAGAGTACTATAAAAGGCAGAACATTGGAGAAATCCTAGGAGATCCCCTTGCTGCTATCATATGCTTAAATAAACTTTAGTGCTAGCTCACTGTGAACTACCACTACTATGGTGGCTTGAGTAAACAATGTCAAGAGCAAAGCCTGACATTGATTTGATTCCACAGTACTCATGTATAGCCAAATGTTCAAAGTGGATGCCTGCATTTGGAGTTTGTTTGTTGTATTCATTCTGTCTCAATACATAAATAGATAAATAAATTTTTTTGCTGTTTGAATATAAAATGTCCTTCATGGCCTTTATATTTGTGATGAAACTTCTTGCTTAGTCCCCAGTTTGTGGCAACCTGTTGGAGGAGGTGAGTAGCTTGGGTTTATTAGTCCAGCATTACTTGGTGTTCACAGCTAGCTCACTCTTGCTGCATCCTCCTAAGGTGGTGTGACAAGGTGCAAATGCCATGCTTTCTAAATAGGATGAAAAGTGCCCTCAAATTTGTTAGCCAAGGGGCTGGAGGGATGGCTTAGCAGTTAAGGCACAGGCCTGCAAAGTCAAAGGACCCAGGTTCGATTCCCCAGGACCCACATTAGGCAGATGAACAAGGGGGTGCATGCATCTGGAGTTTGTTTTCAGTGGCCAGAGGCCCTGGCATGCCCATTCTCTCTCTCTCTCCCCCTCTTTCTCTGTCAAATAAATAAATAATAAAATTATAACATGATTTTTTTAAAAAGGTACTGTCTTAGCCGGGCATGGTGGCACATGCCTTAAAAAAGTAACAAAACAAAACAATGTTAGCCCAAATCAACTCTTTGCTAGCATAAGCTGCTTCTGGTTGGGTGTTTATTTTTTTTCCCAGCAACCGGAAGGTAACTGCAAAAGTTAACTAGTAATCTTTCCATTGCTGATTACTCTTTTTTAGCTTCATGAAGATGGGCCAGGTGACTGCTCTGGGTGTTCTCTCTCTTTTTTTTTTAAAAATGGAAAAAGTAATTGACAGTCAACAAGTTACCTGTGTGTAAAGTCACACACAGATGCACTTTGACATATATAGGATCCAGAAAAAATCGATTGCCACAACAGGATGATAAAGAAAGTTTCTCCCAAAGGTTTTGTGCATGTATTACATGAATTTAAACATGATTTGTTTATTTGTTCATTTGCTGATGGACATTTGGGTTGACCACAGTCTGATAGTATTACAAATAAAGCTGTTCTCGGGACTCATGTACAAATATTTTTAAGGACATGTGCTTTATCTCTGGCCAATATGGAAGACTACAATAGCTGGACCATATGTTTAATTTATAAAGAAATTGCTAAGCTACTTCCCAAAGCAATTATACTATTTTCCCTTGCATGAGAGGCATAAGAAAATTTCAGTTGATCAGTATTTCAAATAAACCAGCACTTCATATGTTTAGTCATCAGTTTTAACCATTCTGGGATGGCTCCATTGCATAGCTGATTGAAGCACCTCTAAATTTAAAGCAGGTAACGTTAACTATTAAACTACCTCTCCAGCCCCAAAGCACTTACAAATTTAACCATTGAATTATATGTAGAGTAACACCATTGATGGTTTTATTGAATTTCCTAATGACTACTTATGAATGTTTTAAAACTTTCACTGCATACATACATACATTCATTCATTCATACACACGCACATGTTCATCATACATGGTGCTATACTACATGTGGACACTTTCACAGAAGCACACATTGTATGAACACACAGAGCACATTTAATGACTAGTGGCATTGAACATATTTTCATCTACCTGTTCCTGTCTATGTATCTTCTTCAGTGAAGTGTGTTTCATGTCTTTTATCTATTAAGAAGTCCTTATTTGTTTGTTATTTTTGAGAATTCTTTATATAGACTGTTTAATTCCTTTATCAGATTTGTAAATTTAAATTTTTCCCTTAGACTATGATGTGCCATTGCATTTTCTTTGCCATGTCTTTTAAATAGAGAAAAATTTTCAGCTTTGATGACATTTTTCTGATTTCTTATTCTATGTATCATACTTTCTGCCCCAGCCAGTGGGGAGTTGAACAAGGACCCGAGGGGAAGCTAACCTGAGTGAAAAAAGGCAAACAGACACAAGAAGGAGACCATGCTAGGTGTTTGTCAAGGCCTTGAGAGTTTATTCTTACATGTAGGTTTATATAGGGCTGTAGGGGGAAGGGGACGTGGTCAGGGCAAGGAGTTGCAGGGGGAAGGGGACGTGGTTAGGGCAAAGATCACAGAGTTACTGATTAAACCATAGTGCCTTTGTTTCTTCATCAGCTACCGGCAGGATGGGGGAGTGTTTAGCCAGGTGTATGATCCCATTGTTTCTGGTAGTTGAATATTAGGTGAGGAAGTAGAAACTTAACTTGCTATATGGCAGTCTCTGTTAACATGGCCAAGGTTTGGTTCATAGCTCCCAACACTTCCAACACTGTATCTAAGAAATTCTTTTTGAACTCAGGGTAGAAATGAGGGTTGTTTTTGAATATCTTTTGAAGACCATTACTCCCTACCCTAACAACCATTAACTGCCAATAGCTACTTTGGGAGGAGTGGCATCTTGTAAGTCCCTCTACCATAGATAATGAAATATTGACAGGGTCAGTCTTATGCAGAAAATTCCAGCTTCTGCGAGTTCATAAGTTTAGCCACTATGTCATATCCAGAACCCAGGATTCCACACCACTCCGCCCCATCCTCTGTCTTTTAAATTCTTTCCTCTTCTTCTGTAAGATTGATTTCCCGTGAGGAATCTTCTCTTTTTGTCCTTTTTATATCCATACAGGTTGACTCTATGTACTTTTCATTGTGTTTTCTTACTTTATTGAACTGGGTAAAAACTCCAAGAACAAGTTCAAATATTAAGAACATACATTTTGCTTATTTATTTCTGGTTTCAGTTTTTTACTACTAAATGATGTGGGTTTTTTGACATTAGGATAATTCTACATTATGAAATGAATTTTCTGAAAGAGAATGCATATAATAGGTGCTGCATTTTTATCTTAAGTAGTTCAAAGTGGGGCCATTTTTGTCTGGATTTTTTTTGTGTGTGAAAATTTAATTGCAAAAAATGTTCTATATTTTTTTATAGAGAGATGTCTGAGTTGTCTATCTCTTCTTTAGTGTCAAAAATCACTGGACTAAAATTGTTCATTCTATTCCTTTATTTATTTTAAAAATTCTTAGGCTCTGAAATACCTACTAACATCCTAGCTTAAAAACACAGTACACTGTACAGTTTCCATTGGTTGTCCTTGTGATCCCATGGCTAACTGGGAATTGTGACCACTGCCACTGTCCAGCACTGACAAATGGTTCCATCCACTTGTCACTAGCCTAGGAAAACTCTTTGTTTCTTGAGGTAGGGTTTCACTCTAGCCCAGGATGACCTGGAATTCACTATGTAGTCTCAGGATGGCCTTGAACTCATGGCGATCCTCTTACCTCTGCCTCCTGAGTGCTGGGATTAAAGGCATGCACCACTATGCCTGGCAGAAAACTGTTTTTGAGCTAGGATATTAGTAGGTTATGTGTACTAAATGCAATTTCAACTTATGATACTTTCAGCTTACAAAATGATTATTAAAAGACATTTGTTAGTTATTCCATTGTCTTATTTTTTTAAAGAAATGTTATCCTTCAGCATCTTATCATTCTGTACATAACATCTTTTCTCTCTATTTTTATGATCTTATTTACATTTTTTAAAATATTTTTTGTTCATTTTTTATTTATTTATTTGAGAGTGACAGACAGAGAGAAAGACAGATAGAGGGAGACAGAGAGAGAATGGGCGCACCAGGGCTTCCAGCCACTGCAAACGAACTCCAGATGCGTGCGCCCCCTTGTGCATCTGGCTAACGTGGAACCTGGGGAACTGAGCCTCGAACCGGGGTCCTTAGGCTTCACAGGCAAGCGCTTAACTGCTAAGCCATCTCTCCAGCCCTTTATTTACATTTTTGACAACCTCATTATGTGTAGTTTTGGTGTAATTTTCTTTATGATTTTATTTTTGGTTGTTTTTCGAGGTAGGGTCTCACCCTAGCCCAGGCTGACCTGGAATTCACTATGGAGTCTCAGGATGGCCTCGAACTCACAGCAATCCTCTTACCTCTGCCTCCTGAGGGCTAGGATTAAAGGCGTGTGCCACCATGCCCGGCTTCTTTATGATTTTTGTGCTTCGTTCCAATTCAGGGTCTTGGATATATGGATAATATTTTTCATGAAGTTTTTGAAGATTTTGAGCATGGTTTTTCCAGTTATGCATATATTAGGTCCTTGAAATTATCCCAGTAGTGTGCTGATTCCATTTATTTAAAATCATTTTTATGTTTCTTTGCCAGTGATTTTGAGTGGCAAGGATTCTTACTTTTATCTTGTTGGGAGACAAATACTTTTGTAACCTTACAAATTTCTTGAACATTTATTCTGGTCCATCATTAAATTATTTATAAATACTTTGGAGTTCTGTTTTTAAGATATATTAAAATGAGATTACATTTGTTGTAGGGATGGTTATACCTCACTGCTAAGGCAGAACACTTCTAGTAGTCGACTTAGAATGGGTGTATCAGGAGGTAACAACATTGTCAAGGAGCATTTCCATTTTAATGATATATCATGTCTTAACAGTTGCCTAGTTCCTGATAAGTAACCAGCTGTCAGTCTTCATTCTGAATCATGAACTTACCAGTATACTGATGGGAAAGGCCCTGTTCTCAATACTGGACAAAACTTAGACACTTTCCATCCTGTTATTTCAAGTGATTCTTTCACTGGCTTTACTTAGTTTCCTCACACATGGCTGACAATTGTTCGGAAGAGTATTTGAGGGGACTCTGTCAATCACCCGAAGTTTTTTTTTAAATTATTTAATTTAATTTATTTATTTGAGAGTGACAGACAGAGAGAGAAAGAGGCAGATAGAGATAGAGAGAGAGAGAGAGAGAATGGGCGAACCAGGGCCCCTAGCCACTACAAACGAACCCCGGACACGTGTGCCCCCTCGTGCATCTGTCTAACGTGGGTCCTTGGGAATCGAGCCTCGAACTGGGGTCCTTAGGCTTCACAGGCAAGTGCTTAACCACTAAGCCATCTCTCCAGCCCCTCCCAAAGTTTTGACTCTGTGCAGGCCTCTCATTCAAATGCTCTTTCAGATGAACTCCAGCCACTTTGATTTCTTTAGGATCTCAGCTTCATAAACACAATGGCTCTACCTGAGTCCATCTGCCTTGTGCCACGACTTAGTAGACCTAAGGCAATACATTGGAGCAACCATGGAGCTCACCTTACTTGGTCCTATCTTCAGATATCACTACTTTTTGCCTGGTGTAGTAGACACCTTCAGGTTGATGGGATGAACCTTCAGAGTACACACAATTAGAGGAGGAAGGGAATTTATTTATAGTTTACAGATCCAGAGGAAGTTCCATAATGGCAGTTGGTCCCCCTTTAACAGATCCAAGCAGAGAGAAAAAAAAAAAAAATCCACCTCTAGAACTATAAACAAGCACACTTCAGGAACTCAGGCAGAACTCAGGTATGTTGTATACCTTAGATTGGAATTCAGATCCACCTTATGTCTGGACCCCTGGATCCACCCATAGTGACACCTCCTCCAGCCAGGTGGCTACAGATCTAAATAATCACCTTAATAAATTCCTGCATCTACTGGGGGGACACCCATCCAAACTACCACACCTAGTGTACTCTGTCCTCAATAATGCTACTTCATAGATTTTTGTCCATTTTAGTTGTTTTTTCAGATTAGGTGGTAAGCCTATTATTACTTTTGTGTTGGTCAGCTTTCCATTAATGAAACATATACCTGGGCTAACCAAGTTAGAAAGAGGCATGATTCACTTTGACTCCTTGTCTTAGAGGTTCTAGTCTATGGTTGCTTGGACCTGATGCCTTTGGCCATGGAATAAAGTAGCATATTGTGGTACGGAGTGTGGTGGAACACAAAAGACTTACCTCAGGACAACTGAGATGCTAACCTACTCCAGGGACTGGAGACTTTTTGTAACAAACTATGGATTCTGAGAGAAGCATTATATACTCCCAGAGGAAGATATTGCTCAAACTAGAGCTCTTTCTCTTGTTTTCTTTTATTCTGGGGCTTTTCTCACAACATTTCTGGCTATTTCTCCCCAGCAGCTCATGTAGTGCTTTCTAGTACTAGAAGGGCTAACCACACGGGAACTGGCTTCCTTCCACATTCCAGCTGCATCTCTCAATGTTCTCTGTTAGCAGCATGTGGTGTCTTCAGCAATAGTGTCTTACCTTTTACCTCACATGGGTGATCAAGCACTTTGACAAGACTATCTTGTTTTGTGGACCTCATGGGTCTTTCCAATCAGTAGCTCGATGTGGGTTTAACTGATTTCTAGTACTGGGAGTTAGAAGACAGGTTAGGCTTCATCCTATCCTCTCCTCCTTACCAGACAATGCCCCCATACACCTAATGAGGGTTGTGTGTTTTACTCAACTATCCAGGAGGAAGGTTTCTATGGTACAGAATCATTTTGGATTTAGTTTTGTATGTACCTCCCCCATCCTTCCATTCCCCTTCCACCAAACCCTTCCATCTCTGTTATCTGACCCTTGAGTTCCCTGCCCTGTATGCCTGTAGATCAAGCGGTTACAAGTTAGGAACCATGGGTCCGGGAGAACACGCAGTATCTATTTGTCTTTCTGTGCTAGTTTAGGTTCATTTAGTTTGATCCATTCCAAGGTCTGTCCATTTTCCTACAAAATTTTCATTATATCGTTTTTCCTTAGTGCTGAATAGAATTCGATTGTGTATATGCACCACATCTCCATTATCCATTCATCAGATGATGGGCATCTGATTTGATTCCAGTTCTTAGCTATTGTGAATTGAGCAGCTATAAACATGGTTGTGCAAACATCTCTACAGTGAAGTGTGGAGCCTTTATGGTAGATGTCCAGTACAGAAATAGTTGGATCAGTTGGTAGCTCTATTTTAATCTTTTCCAGGAGTCTCCATGTTGATTTCCATAGTGGTTGTATAAGTTTATACTCCCGCCAGCAATGAATGAGGTTTCTCTTTCCTCACATCCGTGGCAATGCTTATTATCATTTGATTTTTTAATGTTTGCCATCCTGATTGGAGTAAGGTGGAATCTTATAGTTTTAATTTGCATTTTCCTGATGGTTAAGGATGTTGAACAGTTTACTAAGTATTAGCCATTTGTATTTCTTTGAGAATTTCCTACTCAGTTCTCTGCCCCAGTTTTTGAATGGATTGATTTTTTTTTTTTTATTGCTTAGTTTTTTGAGTTATTTGTAGATTTTAGATATTAGGCCTCTCTCAGTGGTATAGCTTGTGAAGATTTTCTCTCATTCTGTGGGCAGACTGTTTGCTCTGTTTATTGTATGCTTGTCTGTAGGAAAGGTTTTCAGCTTCATGAGATCCCACACGTTGTGTTATTTTTTAATTTCCTGGACTATTGGAGTATTGTTCAGGAAGTCTTTCCCCACTCCTATGTCATGTAGAATATAAACCCTCCATGCTTAGCCTCTTTAGCATTTTAATTATAAATTGTGCTGTATTTTGTCAAAGCCTTCTCTGTATCTCTTGAAAGGATCATGTGGTTCTGTGTTTAAGTTTATTTATGTAGTATATTAATTGATTTCCATATGTTGAACCATCCCTGCATCTCTGTGGTGAAGCCTACTTGATCAAGATGGATAATACTTTTGATGTGTTGCTAAATTTGGTTTGTAAGGACTTCGTTCAAGATTTTTGCATCTAAGTTTATCAGGGATATAGGTTAGCTTTCTTGTATCATTGTCTGGTTTTGGTTTGGGGGTGATGCTAGCTACACAGAAGGATTTGGGGACCATTCTGTATGTTCCGATTAAAAAAGAAGTGGTTTTAGTTTTTTGATGAAGGTTTGGCAGAATCCATCAGGTCCTGGACTTTTCCTCTTGGGGAGAGTTTGATTACATTTTCAGTGTCAGTGGATATATGAGGTTTGTTTAGGAGATTTATCTTCTCTGTATTTACTTTTGGCTGGTGGTATTCATCCATTAGGACTGTCTAGGAATTCATCCATTTCTTCCAGGATATCCAATTTTGTAGAGTAGAGGTTTTGGAAATATGTCCTGATGATTCTTCCACTTTCACTCATGTCTGTTGTGACTTTTCCCTTTCCATTTCTAATTTTGTTAATTAGAGACTTCTCTTTTGTTGCATTAGCACATTGGCCAATGGTTTATCAGTCTTGCTTAGTATTTCAAAGACCAGCTCTTCATTTTGTCAATTTTCTCAATTGTTTTATTAGTTTCTAATTCATTAATTTATTCTTTGATCTTAATTATTTCTTTCCATCTGTAACTCTTAAGGTTGGATTGTTCTTGTTTTTTTCCAGTACCTTTAGGGAGGGTGGTTAGATTATTAATTTGAGATCATTTTGTCTTTGTCATGAAAGCATTTAATGTTATAAAATTTACCCTTAGGATTGCCTTCATTGTGTCCCATAAGTTTTGGTATGTTGTGGTTTTGCTATCATACTATTCTAGAAAATTTGTAATTTCCTTTTTGATTTCTTCCATGACCCCAACATTGTTTAATAGCATGTTGTGCAATCTCCAGGACCTGGTGTCTTTCCTGTTGTTTGTCTTGTTACTAATTTCTAGCTGTAATGTATTATGGTCAGATATGTTGCAGGAATTTATGTCAATTTTCCTGAATTTATGCTTTATGACCTAATATTTGATCTATTTTAGAGAATGTTCCATGGGTTTATAAGAAGAATGTGTAGTCTATAGAATTGGGGTAGAATTTTCTGTAGATGTCTGTTAGGTCTAATGGATCTATGATGTTCAGATCTATTATTTCATTGTTAACTTTTTGCTTGGATGATCTGTCTATTCATGGTAGTGGGGTATTGAAGTCCCCTATTATGATGGGATTGGTATTTATTTCTTATTTGTTGTCACATAGGATTTGCTTTATAAAATCTGGTACATCTGTGTTTGGTGTATTAATAAATCAGGGTTCTCTAGGGGAACAGAACTGTTAGAATGAATTATTTTAAAAAGGGGATTTATTGGATCAGCTTACAGTAGTCCAATAGCAGTTGCAGGCCCGAGAATCACCAAACCTGGTAGCTGCTCAGTCCACATGGCCAGATGCCTCAGCAGTCCCCACCCAGCACTGTAGATGGTGCCGGAAAGCCTGGAGGCTTTCTGAGGAGCTTCTGGGTTTTATCCACTTAGGTCTTCAGTTGATGCTGGCCTTTAGTCTGCACTGGTCTTCAATCCACGCTAGAAGGTAGCAAGCAGCTCCGGCAGCCAAGAGGAAGGAAGGGAGGAAGGAAGGGTTTTTTTTTTTTTTTACCCAGAGCTTCCTTATATCAAGTCCCCCTCTGAGCGGGGCCACCCACACTGGGGGAAGGGCTCACCCTGGGGGAAAGACTTCTTCCTTTAGTTGAGCCTTCCTAAAAGCAACCTGTGGATTACTAAACAGATCAAGTTGACAACACCTTAACTATCACAGGTGTATATAGATTTAAGATTGCAATGTCCTCTGTTGGTGCATTCCCTTGATGAATAAAAGGTAGCTTTTTTTGTCCTTTTTGATTTGAAATCTATTTTGTCATATATATATATGTCACCACACTCACTCTTTTTTCTTATTTCCTTTTTCTATCCTTTCACCCTGTGGATGTGTCTATACTTAGTGGTGAGGCAGGTTTCTGGAAGGCAGCAGATGGAAGGGTTCATTTTTCTGATCCACCCTGTTAACATGTCTTTTGATGAGTGAGTTAAGACCATTAATATTTAAAGCTATAACTGTGAGGTTTGATGTAATCCCTGTTATTTTGAAGGCTTAATGGTGTTTGGTGCTTTCCTTCCATTCCCTTTCCTTTCTTTTCCTTTCCTTTCCATCTATTATAAGGGATCCTTCTCTTGGTACAATAGTTTGGGTTGGAAGCCATAGTTTTTAGACTTTGACGTACTCTATTCCAAGCCGTTATGACTTTCAGGGTTTCCATTGAAAAAATCTGAGATAATTCTGATTGGATAGGCTTTGTATTTAATGAGTTGCTTCTCTCTTGTTGCTTTTAGCACTCGCTTTTTGTTTTCATTGTTTAGAGTTTTAACTATGATGTGTCTTGGAGAGTTTCTTCGTTGATCCAGTCCATTTGGTATTCTGTGAGTTTCTTATATCTAGATGGGTCTGTCTTTTGAGAGGGTGGAAAGTTTTCTTTAATAATTTTGGTGACTATGTTCTCCATGCCTTTGGCCTGAATTTCTTCCTTTTCTGTATACCCATGATCTGGATGTTTGGTTGTCTTGTAGTATCCCATAATTCACTCATATTCTGTTCGCATTACTTGAATGTCTCAAAGTTTTGGGACACCTGAAAACTTCTGTCTTGTCTTTCAGATTTTAGGTTCTGTCTTTCACATGGTGAAATCTGTTAGTAAGCATTTCTAGAGAGGCTTTTACAAGCTCTATTTGATTTGTGTTTTCTGTTGCATTTTTCTGTATTGTATCCATCCCTTTGTTGAGTTCCAATTTCAGGTCATGGTTTGATTTTCTTGATGTTTCTTGGAATTCATTCTTTCTTTTGCTAATGTCTTCATTAAGCTTAATCAGCTTGCTATTAAGATCTTCTATTTGTTGGCTCACCTTCAATTCATTTATCTCTCTTTTGAGGTCTCTCTGTTTTTCCTCAATTAAACTAAACCTAGTGATGAAAGCTGTGTGCTATAAGAGATGATTTCATTGCATCTCATTTATGTGATTTTTGTTTTTTTTCTTGCAAAAGACCCCCAACTGGACTCATGTTACAAAAGTAGTAAGTGACACATTACTATAGAAAAACACACAGTTTAGCTTATAACTCACCCTTGAAAATCAGAAGTCACATGAAAGGCAATACAGACTCTTGTTTGAAATCAAAGGTGTACATTATGAACTGAATCATTGTTTTCTTCTTTACTGAGGTGTGACACACATGTTTTTCTGTTGCTAACTGTCTACCAGAGCTGACGGGTGATAGCAGTACTATCTGTCCAACAGAGCTGAGCCTGTCAATGGAGCACTATCTTGGCAGTGGAGATTCTGACAGGATTAAGAATTTGCAAAGCTCCTACTAACCCTGCAGAAAACTTAGCACACTGGCTTATCCAGGAAGGATTTTAAGCAAACATGCAGAGACACAACATGCTATAATAACAATATAGCTTTTGGGTTATTTCCAGCGTTACAGCCAGTTTTCACTGGTTCCTGGGAAGAGAGGCATAGCAACGTAGAAAGCATTTTTGCTGTCACAGCACTAGCAGCTAATAAGCACACAGCATATAGTACTTTGATCTTTGAGTGTAATTGCAGAAGGTCCAAGATCATATCCACTAAGTTAGCCTGAGTTTTCACCTATAAAAATATTTTTTTTTGGAAAATAATGCTTAAAATAGACATCTAGAAACAGTGGGATCCATGAAGACTAGCAGAACACAGGATTGTAAGGCCTGCAAATGTAACAATGGGAATTCATTTCCACAAGCAGCTTTTAGGCAGAAGACATCTCTCGGTTTATTCCTATGGCTAAGCCAAGCTGTGATCATAGGAGGTTCAGAAATCAGGACAGGAAGTTGATTCCAGGGACACCCCAGATAAATACTCTCAGACAAAAATCATATGGAGGCCGAGGCCTGAAACCAACCCATATACACAAGAGCTGTGGTGCGGGCAGAGTCATGCAAAACAGCAAAGGGCCCATGTCGGTGGGTTATCCAGGTCGACACATCAGCATGTTCGCTGGCGTAGGGCACCCAGCTGAAATGTCCAACACGGGCCTGCTCAGAGGAGTCTGACTCAGAAACCGTGGGAGAGGTGCCTGCACAGGGAGCTGAGATGACTGAATATGAGGTGTTTCAGGAGAAAAGGGTAAGAAGGGTCAGCCATGGTGTTGGGTGACCCATCAATACTTCATGTGAAGGAAGGGTTATGGCACAGTTGGTCTTTCCAAGATACATCTTTTACTGTCATGAGCCCGTGTCTTTGATCCTGCTGGCATGGTGACATCAGAATGACCCCCCCCCCCCCGTTGTCTGGAGGTGACCCCTAGAGTGGCAGCTTGTTCTGAGAAGCGGCTGTAGAAGAAGACTTGCATGAGGTACCAGGCCACTGCCTAAATCCAGCCTGTGGCCTTCCTTTTCTGCTCTGTAACCCAGAAACATTTCCTTAAAAGCCAGAAAGTTTGAGAATGTGAGCAGCATGCCAAATACGTCACCAGCCACTTCACCTTTATGGTGCTGCAGTGACGTGGTGAAGGCTGCCGTGTTGAATCCGGGGATCTCTCTAGCAGGTGCTCTCCCAGAGCAGCTCTAATGCACTCATTCACGATGTGTGTGTAGGTGAGTTTATTCTCTTCTGTGTCTTCAAACTCCTCATCGTACATGTCTGTGAAATTTCTCTGTGGTAACCGGACCTCATCATCCATGATAATGTCCTCTGACATCCATGATAATGTCCTTTAAAGATCCACCCACAACATCAAATTCTGCCTCAGAGGCAGAGGAGAAGGACAGCCGAAGCTCTCTTCCTTTAGGGCATCCCTGGCCGTGACATCGCATTCGCCTGAGCCTGGCAGCACGGTGTCATCTCTTACCAGGCCAGTTGCCTGGGCTCTGCAGGTGCTCTGTTTGCTCTCTGAGCTTCCTACCGCATTGAGGGCGCAGAGAAAGGAGACCTCGCCAGTTCCCAGCCCAGCTCTGCCAATGCCGATACAAGAGGCTCTGCCTCTGGCTCCTGGTTAGGGCACCACACAGACGGGCCACTGGGCATGTGCTGCTGCCACGGGTAGGACCGACTGTTGGGTTTTTGATGATTTGCTTCCAGTTCAATACTTTGCTTGGTCAGTGTCACAGAGCTGATTGTATTTTCTCCTCTCTGCTTTCATTGGAGACTTCCATTGTGGGACTAGGCAATCTTGGTGGAGAGGTAGGCGCACGCGCGCGCATGTGTGAGCGTGTGTGTGTGTGCGCACACGCACGTTGGGGTTTCATAATAAGTCTTCTTTATTTTTTTTCAGAGCAGGGTTTTGCCCTTGTAGGGTCTTCAGTGAGTGGTTCTATTTTGGGTCTTAACGAGCTTGGAGTGTGATAGCTTTGTGTCCACAGACGCACAGCGTGTGGCGGTTGCCAGTGCCCCTGCAGCGCTGGGCTGGTGGCTGATATGCGTACTGTGGTTGGGGGTCCAGATTCTCTTCAGCCTGCGACCACAGCCAAGCCTTGCCTGTGGGGCTCAGGGCATCAGCACTTGCCCCTGCTCCCCCATTGGAGCCCAGCTAAGCACGCTGTGGAGGACGCACTGGTACCCTCTGGCTGGTGGTTGCCAGAGAGTCCCATGCTCCCCATCCGGGGCAAGAGCAATGACCCGAATGGGCGCCAGTAGGCAGGGGCTGGTGGTGGGAGGGGCCAGAGAAGTGAGGAGGGGGGCGGGGCACAGAGGTGGGGGTGTGCTGGGATCCGCAAACCAGGCCCAGTCAGGTTGGAGGAGGTGGCCAGCGTTGGCATAGGTGTGTGGAGGCAGCCAGCAGCATGGCTTGGGGTGGTCAAAGGAGGTCTTTGAAGCTGGAAAAATCCATTTAGGCTGGCTGTGTGCGGACTCTCAGGGGCCAGCGACATGAGGTGGGGACCCTGCCTGGTGGCACATGGAGCAGTGAGGATCCACAGAGGTTGGGGGGAGTGTGGGCCCTGGCTCCAGCACAGTTGGGATCTGCAGAAACAGGCGCACGGGTTGGGGCCATCCAGTGGGTTGACCCTCTATCTAATTGCAGGAGGAATGGGGAAAGTGCATTCAGACCGCTCTGTCCACCTGGAGTCAGGTGGCCCGCTAGATTGTCTCAGACCACCCAAGCTTGAGGGGCTGGCAAAGTTCCTGGGGTTGCATCCTAGCTGTGCCAGAGAGTAAAGGAATCAGCACCCCTGTGCCCACCCAGTGGAGGTCCCCTATGAGATGTTCTAGTATTGGACCCTCACAGTTTTTGGCTAATATCACCCTTTGGAGCTGTAGCATGGTTATGAGTCAGCCATGTTGACTGAAAATTCTATTTATTTCAATTACTCTTTCTTTCTTTCTTTCTTTCTTTCTTTCTTTCTTTCTTTCTTTCTTTCCTTCCTTCCTTCCTTCCTTCCTTCCTTCCTTCCTTCCTTCCTTCCTTCCTTCCTTCTTTGTTTCTTTCTTTCTTTCTTTCTTTCTTTTTTTTTTTTTTTAGGGAGTGTCTCACTCTAGCCAAGGTTGACCTGGAACTCACTCTGTAGTTCCAGGCCGGCCTCAACTCACAGTGATTCTCCTACCTCAGCCTCTCGAGCGCTGTTTTCATCACCACATCTAGCTTCTCTTATTTTTCTTAATTATACTTTTAATTAGTTAACAAAGAATTGGCTTTTCCTGTAACTCTTTCATAATAATCTTCATTGTCAACTTTGACTAGACTTAGAATCATGTAGGAACCACGCCTCTGTGTGTGGCTATGAAGGAACTTCCAGACAGTCTGAAGAAGGAAAATTTGTCCTGAATGGAGGCAGCACTACCCCATGGGCTAGGATCCTAAAATAAACAGAAAGGGGAAAAGGAGAAAGTAAGTGGAGCATCTGCATGCGTTATTCTGCTTTCCAACTGCTGACACCATGCGACCTCATGCTTGTTAGGCCATTCCTTCCCTTCTCTGATGCACTCTATCCCCTCAAACTCAGCCCAAAGAAACCCTTCTTTTCTTAAGTTGTTTTCTGTTGCAGCAACAAGAAAAGTAACTACTACTGTCATCATGTCTCTAGTTTGTTCTAACCTGTAACAGTTTCCCTTAGTCTTTCTGTGTTTTACAGATACTTGGAAGCATTCTGCTCAGTTATGTTGGTAGAAGGCTCTTCATTTTGCCTTGTCTAGTGTTTTCTCAGAATTAATAATTAGGGGGCTGTTAGAGATGGCTTAGCAGCTAATATACTTTTGTGCAAAGTTAAAGGACCTAGGTTTAATTCTCCAGGACCCACATAAGACAGATGCACATATGTCTGGAGTTCGTTGCAGTGGCTGAAGACCCTGGTGTGCCCATTCTCTCTATATCTGCCTCTCTCTCTCTCAAACAAGTAAAATAAAAAAAGAAAGAATTAGGGACTTGGAGAGAAATACTACAGAATTTTCCTTTTTGTATATCATATCAGTATCAATAGGGTATCAACACAGCTTATTTCTGGTTACATTCATTTTGATCACTTGGTGAGGCATTCTTTTCCAGACTCCTTTTTTTTTTTTTAAATTTCTCATAGTCTATATGCTGGAAATGAACCATTATGTCCAATCACTACTCTGGAAAATGGAATAAAACACTACCCCCTAGAGTCAGGAGTATGAAAGAATTTGTGGATATATATTAAAACCCCCAATACTTAGTAAATGGCATGGGGATATATCTGAAGACTATATAAATATGTTGGTTAAGGTTTCACCTCTGTTTGCCACTCATCAATAGATATTGTCTGTTATAACTATTGCAGTTGTATTCTGGTGGTCATTTTTCTATTTCTTTGACTTCTTCTATATTTCATGATTGGAATTTTCTGTTAAAAAGCTTTGTTCTGGGGTTGGAGAGATGGCTTAGTGGTTAACATGCTTGTCTGCAAAGCCAAAGGACCCAGGCTTGACTCTCCAGGACCCACATAAGCCAGTTGCAGAAAGTGATGCATGTGTCTGGAGTTTATATGCAGTGTCTGGAGGCCCTGGCACCCCCCTCTCTCAAATAAATAAATAAATAAAGTACTTTTAAAGTTTTATTCCATTTATTTATTTATTAAGTCCATTTTGTATTAGTATCAACTTATGGTTATATGTTTTATGCGTTGGCTTTTAATCTGATGCAGCATTGCTATTTTATGCCCATTTTGGCTATGGAGAGGTTTTTCCTCCTAACCCTGTGACTTTTCTTGGCATTGGGTGATTTCTGAGTTCATTATACAACCTTTTAGATATGCCCATACTTTATTTAGGATATTTTAGACCCTTTATACAGTAGACCTTGTGACTCATTCAGTATTTCGTATATCTCTAAAATAGCTTGACCATGAGAGGTTGGGTCTTGTAAATACATGATGCTCAGGACATTTTTGCTGCACAAACTTTAATTGCATACATCAGTGAACATATAGCCCATTATTTTCTTTGCACTCCAGATCCCAAAGGCTGATTTGCTCGCTTCCATCCCAACAACTAAGATAAAACAGGTATTTCCCTATCACTGTTGCATGTTGACACAAAGCTCTGAAGTCAAGTGATCTTCAGTGCACTTTTGGCAAGTGTGTGTGGTAATAGAATTTGAATACAAGTGAGAAAATGAGGCTTTATTGTGACAAACACAATGGCCAAACACTCTGTCCCATGCATACCTGTTATTGGGAATAATGGATAACTTTTTTTTGGTAATGTGGCATGTGTGGGAGAGGGGGAGGTGGCACAGCACCCCATATTCCCACCCATGGCAGTGGTGGTCACTGAGGGTGGCTGGAGCTGAACATTAGATGACCCACTCCATTGCTCTTCTGCCTGTTCTTTACTGACCTGTGCAGTGTCTTTATTGATTCTGGAGCTTGTGGGATTCCAGTGATTCTTAGACCTCTGTTCTCCTGCAGGACTAGGTTTCAGGCTCACATGGCCATGCCCAACTCTTTATGTGGGATCTGGGGATTCAAATTCTGTCAGTTTCTGGCCTCCTTAGGACCTCATCCTTGCTTAGGAAGCTCACTTAACTGCTAAGTCATTTCTCTAGCCATATAGATGGCTTTATATTTAGCCTAGAATTCTGAGTTTATTTTTCTTTCAGGGAAGACACAAAATCAGGCAGAAGAAAAGAAAGAAAGATGGGACTCAATGCTATACATAAAGCCTCCTTCCACTTGCCAGCTCCGCCTTACTACTTTATGTCAAGAGGTTTTATGGTGAGGCTTTTTCCAAATGGAATCATATGCAAGTTCATGGAGATAAGGACATATCCCAGATCATGGGAAGATGGTGGGAAAATGAAACATGTAGCCCATCAGAAAGCCTATTGGAACCATGTAACTGTGTGGGACGAGATTCTTTATGAAGTCCTTCCTTCACTAGCTTCCCTGAGTTAAACAGTGCCTTTGGCACACAGTAGACTTTGCTGGATGTGCTTGCTGGGTGTGTGTTTATGGAATAGGGGGAGGGAGAAGGGACAAGCAGGAAAATCTGGACTTGTGAATGACCCCATTCATTCTGGAGACATTGCCTCCTGCCTCACAACATTTCCAAATCCCTTTCCATTTCCTCCCTGGTCTGACATGGATGTGAAAGTGTAGCTTTCCAGCTTCCCCTTATGTGGGTTGTTTCCAGTCCCAAGTTTATTTAGGTACAGTCTTCATATGTATATGATGGGGTTTGAGTGCATTAAACCTCTCCTTACCAGCTGTCTTGTTCTGTAAGTGATAGAATTTGAACTCAAACAGAAAAGAAACAAGGTCTCTTGCACTCCTGGGGCAGCCACCTGCCTTCCACCTCCAGAGAAATTCTGCTCCATTTTGTTGCTCTTGGGTAAACTAGGGGCCTGGAAATGGTGGAACAGAATTTCAGAGTCATTTACCCGAACAGTTTATATTCTTTGGAGCTTTCCCAACCAACCCGTTATAACTTTTTCTGATCTCTTGTGACTCATAAATTTCAACTTATATGGGGGATGTGTGTCCACATTTCTTGGTTTGCTTTAACTTTCAACAGAGGAGTACTTATAGGCTGATGAGTTGCCCATTAAAGCACCATTATGAATGTTTTATATATGCATATGTATTTCTACCTATGCACACCCAGACATCTAAATTTGATTTTTAGCATTGGCCAAGCAGTGCAGCTGCACATATCATCAGCAGATAATCCTGAGACATTTATTTACTTAGTTAAAAGCCCTGCTTAGGGCAGCTAGCACTGTCATGTAGCTAATATTGTGGCCAAGAAGGCCATTATCATGAACTAATACACGAATTCAGGCATTCAACGAATACTGACCAAGCACCAGTTATGTTCCATCCCTCTTCTAAAATCCAAGGTTGAAGGTAACATGGCAAAGAATCTGCTCTTTAAAATTCATGCCATGGTATATTTGTAGAAATTTGGATGAAGTCTGGGGGAAGAGAGAAAACACTTGTGTTGGGTTCTTTGTATAATACCCTAAACTCCTTAAGTTCTCACAGGCATCCCTGATAATATTGATGCTCTGATGTCCCCTTGTGAAGACTTCTAGTTCTCCCACCTGCTCCCTTTCCAGGTAACTTTACATCTAACACAATTCACATGGATGAGATAGACGTGCAGTTGATTTTCATGCAGTGATGAGATAGGTGCCAGGGTCAAGATGCCAGGGGTCAGTAAAGAGGTAGAGTTCATTATCACGTAAGCAGTTATCTTCAAACTTTATGGTTCGTAAGGACTACCTGGGCGATTTGTTGAAGTGCTGATGCTTGGATATCATCCTCACAGACTCTGATGCAGAAGGTTCTGGGTGATAGAACCAGAGGTCTGGTTTGCCAAATGCTTCAACTATAGTTAGAGGGGGTCTTCAAGTTACTGACAGACAGGTGTGGGAGCAGCTAGACTCTTCTGATCTTATAGGTGACTCAGGAGTCTGGCGTGACCGCATTTATTTCTCGATGATAGTCTAGTACATGACATATTTTTAGTCAGATTTGCTTTAACAAATTTCACCACCATATAATACACTATTGTGAACTACATCATTAATGGCACTGGTCTTTGACAGAAAAGGCGAGGCTAACTCTAAACACAAGGACTGCTGTGAATAGTGGGAGAAGGACAAAGATCTCCTTCTCTGGGCTTAGTTGAGAGAACACGTGTCAATTCTGTTATGGATTTTCTCACAAGTCACTGCTCCATAGGGGCACCCATCAAGGTGACACTTATCAAGACTAGCTCAATGCTTCCTGCCTTTATTTTGCCTTAACCATCTTGTGCGCTATTCCTTTCTGAACCATTCTCTTCTAACCTGTATATTTCCTTTTTGAATTCTATTTCTCAGGAGCTTTCCCAGTGTTCCAGGCATAACATTACCTCTGCAAGTCATCTCGTGGAATTGTCAGGCCTTCTGTGCAGGCTGACCCACACTCCCAGGGTTATGTGGTTTATAAGTTCTGACTCAGTCTGCATACTCCAGCAGGAAGGGAATATTGAATTTGCTTCCTTTAAATCAAAATAAATACACTTTTTTTTTTTCTCAGCCCCTTTGCCTGTTGGGGGATCCATGCTGAAATCAATCTGTGTGCTCCAGACCTCAGGACCCCAGGACCCTATGAGCACCAGAGCTTTGGGAAGAGCATTCTGGTTAGAGAAAATGACCCATGCTGATGAAGGCTGCCTGACATGCATTCACAGAGGTGCCTCACAACATTGCAGAGCCTGGATCATGTGTGCATGGAGTAAATGTGCGTGTGCGTGCGTGTGTGTGTGTATGTGTGTATGTTACTGAGACTGCAAAGGCTTTTGAGAAGGCAGGACAGCCCTGCATATGATTTGTTTCACAGCATGCCCAAACAGTGCCACCAAGAAGGAGGGCATGAACTCTTACCTATAGTGGGAGCTAGGATCCATTTGAGTGGTTAAGGCTTTGTTTTGAAGTAGCCTGAGCTGGAAAGCCAGCTTTCCTGTTGTTTGTGAGGTAAGTCACTAAGAGAAGAAATATGAAGACCTTGGGCATTTGTTTGCAGTTTCAGAAGAGAGAAGTAATTTCTTTTTCAACTATTTCCTTGGGATAAAAAAAGATCATGACATTGAAAAGTTGTATATGCCAGAACTTAGATCATGTTATCCTATTTACTCCTCTAGAACACTTAGAGAAAAATAATAACCTTTAGCATTTATACTTGTACAGAAAGAAAGAGAATGAGAAAGAATAAGGAACTTGTCAAATATGAAAAAGTAATTAGGCCCAGGAAAGTGACGTGACTTACTGGTGCTGGGAGTCAACATATCTCTCGACACTAAGTCTGAGTCTTGTTTTCCACATCCTCAGGGGTCTGTCTGTCACCACTACAAACTTGACTGAAGTGTTGTTCCCCTATACCCTCTTCTTTTTTAAATTTTTTGTTTCATTTTTATTTATTTATTTGAGAGCTATAGACAGAGAGAAAGGGGGGGGAGGGAGGGAGGGAGGGAGGGAGGGAGGGAGGGAGGGAGGGAGGGAGAGAGAGAGAGAGAGAGAGAGAGAGAGAGAGAGAGAGAGAGGGAGAGAGAGAGAGAGAGAATGAGCACACCAGGGCCTCCAGCCACTGCAAATGAACTCCAGATGCATGCACCACCTTGTGTGTCTGGCTAACGTGGGTCCTGGGGAATCGGGCCTCGAACTAGGGTCCTTAGGCTTCACAGGCAGGCTATTAACTGTTAAGCCATCTCTCTAGCCCCTATACCCTCTTCTTTAGGGAGCATTACACATTTAGGTTACTATTCTATCTGCCCATTTATGATGACACCTGTAAAAGATCACTAGTATTTTGAAAGTCCAATCTTAGCAGAGGTGTAAGCTTTTCCATTTAAAGGTATTTTTGTATTTTTTTTGTTTGTTATTGCTTCTGAGTATGAGAGACATCAATTATCGGATAAGAGAAATCAACTTGTTTTTTTTTTTTTTTTTTTGCAGTTCCAAAGGATTTACATTTATATTTGGAACAATACATCCATTTGGATCAGTAGAAAGTAAAATAGAATTCCAAGTTAACATGCAGAAACCTCTGCAGTGCAGACATTATTGTCTCCATTTGGTAGAATCAATTGTTGAGTATGCAAATCCTTATAGACCTTGCTTGGTTCTCCTCCAGTGTCTTCTCTTGGAGTTGTACCTGATTTTGTTATGAGTTTGCATTGGGGAATGGGATGGTTTTGCTTTTGTTTCTTGGCAATGAATTGCTTGATTATGAAAATCTTGTGAGTAGACATGGTGAGATATCAGGCAACTGTAATGAACCACGATGGTGGAGGAAATCAGAAGAGCAAGAGGAAGCAACTTGTGAAATCTACATGGCCACAGACATTGAGTTCCAACCCCACCTATCCTTGACTCATCTTAATGATGTGAAATGTATAATTTATCATAAGAAGGCAAAACTTATCTTCATATACAAAGATGACCCTCAGGCTTTGATGAAAATGCTCATTTTTGAAGCCACTCATATGTGCTCATATATGCTCTGTCCTCTAAGTTTACCTGTGGTTGCATCAATCAGCCTTGATACATGCACAAGCTTATTTAACTTTAGGTTCTCAGAGGACAGGCATACTTGATCTTCCCTTCTTCCCTCTCCATCCTTTGTCTTAAGTACAGTTGTGACCCATGCAGCGTCCACCTTTCCAGCTGCAACTTCAGAACTGTTTCCTCTTTTTCTGTATCCAGGCAGGATAGAGAACAGCTGGCTTCCTCTCTGCATGTAATAATCCCTCTGAGATTTGAACACTGTTGTTCATTTCCTTACCTTTAGTGGGAGAAATTTTTGCTGAACATTTTGGAAGGCCTACCGGATACAGCTTTTAATAAAATATCCGTAATCTGGAATAAAGCCAGCAGATAGGAGATGACCTCTCTTTGAACAAAAGCACCATTAGGACCATAAAACTCAAAGGTGGAACCCATCTGGAAGGGTGTGTGATGGGGAAACAGCCACTTTTCATTTCATTTTTAATGAATAATGCTTTATTCCAATAGATATTGATAGAGCTATGAGTTAATGTCAAGAAATTATCAATGTTTATATTTATTTGGAAATAAAATAAGGGAAATGGTTTAAATATGAAGAAATCTTGAGAAGTTTCTTGTGAGAAGAACAAACATGTAGGAGCTGTCATGATTTATGTTCTTGTTATTGTAACTGCCAAATTGAGCCGTTTCACAATGATTTATTGAATACTCACTATGTTTCGGACATCAGTCCCAGACACCAGGCTGCAGTGAAAGAAGATGTCACCAAAATTACCATCACCTCAAATTAAATGTAAAATTTCTGATCAAGATAGAAATATTGTTGTAAAAAGTCCACTTAAAGGATGGAAGGGATGGAGAAAAGAAGGATTTGGGTGATGAATATACAAAAATAAAGACACAATGAAATTTGAAGAAAAATGGTTGAACTTGGAACAGATCATTCTCAGTGAACTCACCCAATCACAGAAAGACAATCATTGCATGGTCTCACTCATCTGTGGCTCCTAACCTGAATCTGCCCAAGATGCTCACATACCTAATAGGCATCTCAAGGACTGGACAATAGGGAAGGTGGGGCAGGAGGGGAGGGTAAGGGAGGTGTGGATGACAAAAAACTGGATGTAAATGGAAATAGTACCATAAAATCCTATATCCTGAAAGACAGACTAAAAGGTTGAACCTTCATCAGGTCCTTAGAGGTAACACCTGAATCAAAGGGCCCTGGAGAGGGTGTGATGATTAACCTTCATCTTCTCCTGTTTCTCTCTCTTTTCTCTTTCTCTTTCTCTTTTGTATTACCTATCCTTTTCTTCCTTGTTTTCCATTGGTGCTGTTGCAGTCTGGGTTGCATTGCTGTTAGAAATCACCTAACCAAGAGCAGCTTCTGGGAAAAAGAGGTTTATTTGGCTTACAGGCTCGAGGGGAAGCTTCACGAGGGCAGGGGGAAACGATGGCATGAGCAGAGGGTGGACATCACCCCCTGGCCAACATAAGATGGAACACAGCAACAGGAGGGTGTGCCAAACACTGGCATGGGGAAACTGGCTATAAAGCCCATAAGCCCGCCCCCAACAATACACTCCCTCCAGGAGGCATTAATTCCCAAATATCCATCAGCTGGGAACCTAGCATTCAGAACACCTAGGTTTATGGGGGACACCTGAATCAAACCACCACAGGTGCTGGCCTGTAACTCCCAGTACCAGGATACAATTAATACCCACAATGAGCTGTTGATCAGAGAGACCCACAAGGTTTTCTAAAAGAAAGAAGACAGTCTTCTGTCAGACTACTTGATGACCCAACAAAGGTTAATGGTAAGACCCTATTCTGAAGATACCATATGTTGTTGGTATGGAACATGGAGTGACTGGGCTGGAATCTGGAAGAGAGTCAGTCTCCAGACAGTTAGCTTGTCTAGTGCCAAAAGGTGTTACATGAGCAACTGGGAGAAAATGACCAACATCTGTCCAAGCAACTCATGGTCTAAGCTACTCAGCTGCAAAAAACCTGATGTGATGCTCCCACAAGTGCAATAGTGGCATACAAACATGGTGGGTAACCAATTGCTCTTGAATTGGCTAATGGATCCACTCAGTGGAATGGAACCCATAGATGGAACTGGGAAACAAGTCAGAACCAATTCCAAAAAATCTCTCTAATATCAAGCTCCCACCAATCGTAGGCTACAAGAGGGCCTTCACCTATTAAATTCTCTCTAAAATAATAATGCCTATCCCATTTATCTGGTGCTTATTTCACTCTCCATTGGATAATCTGCTTCTCTTTTTCAGACAGACACAGGACCTGAGGAAAGATTCAGCCCATCGCATCTCCCCAGGGCCCCAGCTGAAACCATAGAGTAATTGGGGAAATGAGCAAGAGTGCTGCTTTCTTGGTGAACTTGGTACCAACACAAGGGTGAAGGATATAGACATAGAAGACACCAAACTCCTAGAAAACCAGATATCCAGAGACAAAGAAGCTCCCAAAACCTCATCACTGAAGTAGACCTAAAACGAATCCAACATGGCTCAGGGAAATTCGTGGAAGAGGGGGCGGAAAGATCGTTGGAGCCACAAGTTGGACATTATGCACAGAGGCATTGCCTTTTACCCATAAGTGATGGCTACCCCCACAATTCACTACCCATAATTCCCAACAAGGAGGGTCCCTTTGGAGGGGGCAGGACAGGGAGGAAGCTAACAATGGAACCAACATAGCTGTTTATATACTGAGTATAAACATGACTAATAAAGAAAAAAAGAAGGTCATTATGAATAAGTAATATAGAATCCTACTTAATTGTTAACGTTGCAGTTATGTTTGCATTGCTGGCAGAAGATACCTGACCAAGAGCAGCTTGTGGGAAAAAAAGGTTTATTTTGGCTTATAGACTCAAGGGGAAGCTCCATGACAGCAGGGGAAAACGATGGTATGAGCAGAGAGTGGACATCACCTCCTGGCCAACATTAGGTGGACAACAGCAACACGAGAGTGTGCCAAACACTGGCAAGGGGAAACTGGCTACGACACCTCTAGGCCCACCCCTCAACAATACACTACTTTAATTCCCAAATTGCTATCATGTGGGGAAATAGCATTCAGAAAACCTAAGTTTATGTGGAACACCTGAGTCAAACCACCACATTCTGCCCCTGGCCCCCATAAACTGATAACCATACATGATGTGAAATACAATGCATTAAAACTCCCCATAGTTTTTATCAATTCCAGTGATGTTCAAACATCCCAACAGTCCAAGTTCTTTCAACTGAGCTGTAATACAAACAAACAAACAAACAACAACAACAAAAAACCCAAACCCCAAACCCATAATGACACAAAATAAACATTCACATTGCAAAAGATGGCATTGGGTATAGCAAAGAAATATTCAACCAATACAACATTTAAAGGGGGCAAACTTAAAACTCTGTAGCTTCAAGTCTAACAACTCTAACCAGTGACAAGACTCAAAGTCAATTTTAACCAGTGACAAGTTTCTGGAGTTCAAATTCTACCCCTCCAGCTAGGCTACTCATAGTCCCATAAAACTTCATCTAGTGCCAGCAGCTATCCTTGGCAGCCATCCCATTGTCTTGGCATCTCTAAAGGGTCTCCACTGTAACCCAGTTCATTCTCATGGCTCCACTGGGTCTCCATGCAGGTAATCCAACAAGCCTGCTTCACACTGCCCATGGCCATTTCCAAAATACAAAACCGTGTTGCAAAATCAATGACGCTTTCTTTCCTGCACTTGTTATACTCCACAATACCAGGTGGGCTGCCAATTTGTTAATCCAGAGGGGAATAAAGCAGACTTTGCAGAAGAAGATACTTCTTTAGCATTCAGGTCCCTTCGAAAGACTCTGCATTCTTTCTGTTGTCCCAATGCAGGCCAGCAGGCCCTTTCTCAATGGTTGCAATCTCTCAAACAATTACAGTGAAATGGGCAGAAGTTTTGGCCCAAAGCTTTCTTTCTATACCATATCCAGTCCATTTCTATGCAGTGCAACCCTGCACAAATTCAAAGGATGCAGGCAAGCAGAACTTAGTAAGCCTCTCACACAAAGTGCTTTTAGCTCAGTCCAAGCAAAGCTCTTTCTCTCCCTCATAAGCCATACTTCACAGTCCATTGTTATGCATTCAGGTCTTTCAACTCTGACCAGAATAGTCCATCAAGCTGTACTTATAGCACTGCAAGGCACCTCTTAAGCTAATATTTCAAATCCATCCACATTCCTCCCATGAATAAGTTCCAAAAGGCCAAAAGCTACGCCATTAGGTTTCCAGCAATAATTACACCACTTCTTGGTACTGATTTTATAGTTGCAGTCAGGTCCACATTGCAGGTAGAAAACACCTGACAAAGAGCAGCTTGTGGGAAGAAAGGGGTTTACTTTGCCTACAGACTCAAGGTGAAGCTCCATGATGGCAGGGGATAAATGGCATGAGCAGTGTATGGATATCACCTCACCTCCTGGCCAACATCAGGTGGACAACAGCAATGGGAGATTGTGCCAAACACTGGCAAGAGGAAGCTGGCTATAACATTTATAAGCCCACCCCCAACAATATACTGCCTCCAAGAGACTTGAATTCCCAAACTGCCATCATCTGGGGACCTAGCATTCAGAACACCTAAGTATATGGGGGAGACCTGAATCAACCACCACAGTCAGTAAATTAAAGCTATAATTTACAAGAAAGAGAGAGAAAGACAGAGAGACAAGGAAGAGCTATATTGTCTGGGCAGAATTCTCTGCTGGGTGGAGAATGCTATGCCCAGAAGTCATAGGCTGCTGCAGGTAAATACCACTGTCAGGCATGGGTCACCTACCGCCTCACAATGAGGTGTTGGTTATGGAGGCCCCGTAAGTTCTCTAAAACAATATAAGCTACTGCCAATGGTCTTGGTAGCTCACCCCATGTGAAAACCTGTTTGCTAAGGACATCACATGCATTAGTTGCAGGACATTGGTGTTGAGCTATAAGCCTCCTCCCTGCTGGCTAACTGTTGTAGCACTAGAAGGTGCTATGCAGCTTTCTGGGGGATAAAAGTCTGCCACAGCCTTAACCCGCCATGGATCCTGCAATCTATATAACTGGGCAGCCAGACAAGATGTGCCCAGTGGTGCAATGGTGGCATGCCACTTATTGGAGTTACCAATTGCTCCCTAATTGGATTTGAAGGCTGTTAGGTGGAGAGGGATTCATACCTGATACTGATAATGGTGTCAACAGCCTATGGCTTAGAAGCTCAGAGGCGGTGGTGGGGCAAGTTACCACAGTTCTTTAGCTGAATGTACACATTGTGCCTGTGAAATTACCCTCTGAACGGTTTTGTTTCTGCTCATAGACTAGGGCTAGTCTCACTTTTAGTTAGATAAGCTTCTCTTTGCAGACTGCGGTGAATTCCACATAGGAGATGCGAGACTGATGTTCAGGTGAGAAAATGAGAAAGTCCAGGGCTTAGCACTGGACAAGCTGGCTCTGTGACACCTGCCAGGGCTCAGGGGACACTGCAGGGTGGGTGGAAAGAATAGTTGTGCTGTTCTCATTGCCAGCCAGAGACTCTTCTCTATGGCGATGGCAGATACTGAGAAGACTCAAAATTCAGAGCGCTGAAAATAAGAGGCCGTTGAGAGCTCAGCACTAAGCCAGATATACCTGTCACTGCTGCTGCGCCCTCCACCTGTCCAGACTCAGGGAACATTGTGGACGAGAGCCTGGGAAGACGATCAGCCGCGGGAGGGGGAGGCACACTTTGGGGCGCTGTCCTGCAGACATGAACTGACTCGTGCTTTCATGTCCCCACAGTGGCTGCTGTTGCCTCCACAGACCCGCACAATATTGAGCCATCAGCAATTCGACAAAGAAGTTGGAAAAGAGCACGAAAAAAGTGAGACATCAAAACAGAGGCAGGGCTACTTGGAAAGAGAAGGGTGCTCTCGGTGGAATTAGGGTCTGGAAGAGGGGAACAAAAGAGGGAAATGAAAGAGGAATACGGCCAAGTTATAGCATGTTTGTGTATTAAAATTCTCACTTTTAAAAGAAGGCAGAGGAAAAGAGGCAAAACTCTTGAGAGTGTGGTAGGCACTAGGGATTTTTGGGGGGCGGGCTGAGAATGGAATGGCAGAGCCTCAGTTAGAGCACACTCAGGGCAGTGGCCAGCAAAAGCGCCCCAAGGAAGCGCAGGCAGCGCAGCTTGCCAGAAGCGCTGTCACAGAGCTCAGCGGTGATGCAGAAGATCAGAGACCATCAGAGGCCAGAATGTGGAGGGTCTTGCAGATCAAGGTACAGGCTGGGGAGGTCATATGTGAGAAGAGGTCTGGGGTGTTTGAAAGAGACTGTGAGGGAAGGGATTTGGGGAAAGAGCACAGGCTTTGAAGTGTGTGCCTGGATCTGCCCCTGACTGTGACTTGGGCAAGTTAACTCATTTCTCTGAACTTTCACTTCTTCATCAGTCAGCGTGGGATAATAAATTCCAGAGAGACTTTTGACCTTAAAAAGACAAAGATAACACAAATACTGCTCTCATGGAGAGCTCGCAAGCCAGTTCCAGGGAAACGGTGACAGACACTGTGGTCACTGGAACCTCATAAAAACAGAGATGCAGAGTGTACAGAGAAGGCAACACTAAATCAGATCCCTATCTTGCCTGCCAAGGCTCAGGCAGCATTGAGGAAGAGGGTGTGGAAAGATTTTAAGAGCCTCAGGGTGGGTGGGATTAGCCTGAGACATCATGTTTTCCCCGTCCCTACAGAGACTGACTGAGGCCTCTCAGTCCCCACAATGAATACCAGTAGCCCCCCCTCCCTCCCCCACAGACCATCAGCAGAATTGGGATGGGGCATAGAGAATCTGTATGTGCAATCTTTTTATAAAAAATAAATTTTCAAAAGTCAAGGAAAGAAAAATCTGGAAAAAAGGGACAAAAGGTAAATCTTGGAGACACAGCAGGCTCTGAGGCCCTTGTCACTCTCTGCTCCTGTGACACCCAGAGCACCCCAAGCAGAAGCCCTCCTGTTTCTCCTCCCTAATTGTGGAAACTCCATGGTTAAGGAATAGCAACAAGGAATCACTAATAAGTAGCTGATTTAGGATTCAAATGCAGGCTTGTCTGATTTGCAGACCCTTCTTGTTTCTTTCTTTCTTTTTCTTTTTCTTTTTGTTCTTGATAATTTGAACACTGACATTTTCAGGGGCTGGTAGAACTCAACCCCAACAGTTGTGCGGAGATGGACAGGGACCAGCTAGAATGGAAACTGGTTTTGCAGAAGAAAAGTGAGCTTGCACAGCAGAGTCAGGGAAGAGTAGGAGAGACAGGACACAGCGGTCCCAGGTAGACTAGGTGCTTGTTACTTCACATATGCAGATGACCAAGAAGAGGGAGGTTAAGCCTGGCACCTCCATGGCAGCAGGCTCTTTGGTGAACCTAAGAAAACCGCTGTGGAGGGAAATGGCTCAGTAGGTAAAGTGCTCTCCCCTTAAGGTGGAGTGCCTGAGTTTCATCAGCTCGGACCCCCCAGGTGAAAGGCTGGAAGCTGTGGGAGCCTTCTGTAATTCAGCATGCTGTCCCTGACAGTGACATGGGAGGTACAGACAGCAAAGAACAGCAGAGCAAGAATCCAGAGAGAGGAACCCTCCTCCAAGAGGTGGGCAGTTGAGGACCAACTCAAAAGTTGTCCTCTGACCTCCACATGTGTGCTGTGGTGAACACATACCTGCAATCACACATGAACACACACACACACACACACACACACACACACACACACACACACACAGAGAGAGAGATTTGTACAAATAAATAATAAAAGTAAGTTAAAGAAAACCAGTGTGCAGCTTTTGGACTAGAAAGATCAGGAATGAATCCTACACCTCAGCTGGTTTGCTCAAGAGCTACAACCTTCACTGTGCGTCTTGCCAGCTTCCCTAGAACCCTGAGCTCTGTCTCTATATGGGTGACATATGCGACAATGATGAGAAGATTAGCTCTAGGATAGGCATCAAGGAATTAGGATGCTTATGAAGAGAAACATTAACTAAATGGGTTCAAACCAGGCTCCTTTAGAACAAGAACATTGTCTACTTAAGTCAAGCAGAGGCCTTAGAGAAGGATTAGGAAGGATGATTTACAGACAATTCTTTGTTACCCAGAAGTCCATGGCGCTGGCTTCTATAGTAATAGAAATGACAGGCTTGGTGTCTGTCCAACACTTAAGAGGATCTGCAATCTGGGAACTGGGAATGCTAGAGTGGTTTTTACAGCAGGATGGTGGCCCAATGTGAGAAGCAATGCGGCAAGTGGAGTCCCAGTGATGCAGGAATTTTGGGTTCAGGATGGGTCCCCCAGAATTTATGAACCCCAAGTGTTGGGTTCTTTCCTACCTTTAATAAAGAATTAATAAAGGCAGACACAAGAAAGATAAACAATGAATTATTAAGTTTAGGGAGAAATCACAAGTTGTGGAGAGACTGGAATTTAAGAGAAACAGGCCTTTAAAGAGACGAGAATAAAGCTGCAAGCCTATAAACTTAGGAGAAATTGAGGCCTTTAAAGAGAGACTGGAGTAAGCTGCAAGCACGTATAAACTGGGGCCTTTAAAGAACGATGAGGGTAAAGCTGCAAGCACGTGGAGGATAGAACTCAGGAACTCGTGTGAGGAGATTTAGAAAGAACACTCCTAGCGTCCACTCTGGGTTTCCCTATGGAAGAAAGCGAAAAGGGAAAATGGTGGTGAGTTACGGAAGAATAGCGGAGAGAAAATCTTCGGATGAGGAAAGAATTGTAAAGAGTGTTTGTACCCATAGTAGCCCAAGCTTAGAGTAATCGCCCAGGTAGAAAGCGTAGAGCAGGTGAGAGCACCCAGCATGGTGGAAGTGGAGCGTAAGGGAAGGAAACACATGGCAGATTTTGAGACCAGGGCGAAATCATACAAGCAATTGACGTGCAAATTATTTTAAACTACAAAGCAGAGAAATGCAGATGCAGAAACAATGTTATGTTCTCCCGCCCCCGCCCAGAGTCATGTGTATCCAGGCAGAAATGAGAAGGAATCCAGAGAGACACACATACGCACTGAGTGCCATGTAAAGAGAGAGGGAGGCATGGGAAGGCCACAGCCTTTGTAGCATCAGATTCAGATATGCAAGGGCAAGACCTGATTGGTTGGTTCATGGATTTGGAGGGCAGACCCCAGGGCCAGCCCACCTGAGCCAGCCTGCCTGCGCCAGCCCAGGTAGTGCGCCAGACTGTGGGCAGCAGGGGTAGCTGTAGACCAGTCTTGATCAGGCATGAGTTCCATTCCTGTCAAAAGTTCCATTCTTATGCCAGGGTGAGGTGGCATGTGGGCTGGCATCTCCTGGTTCTCTTTGGGCCTCAGTCTTTAACTGAAACTGGCTAAAAGGTTATCTTTCTCCCATCCTCATTCGTTGGCAAACATCAGATTTGGGATATTAATATTTAGAAAGAAGAGGGAGGTAGGCACATTCTTTGGAAGGCAAGGCATGCCTTTGAGCTAGTCATGACCTCAAGCTGTTGTTTCTTTCTTTTTAAAGAGAGAGAGAGAGAGAGAGAGAGAGAGAGAGAGAGAGAGAGAGAGAGAGAGGGGCACTCTTGAGTGGGCTAGTCAGCTGGGAAAAATACATTCATTCAGTCATGCTGGGCAGGCTGGAGAGATAGCTTAGCAGTTAAGGTGCTTCCCTGTGAAGCCCAAGGCCTCATGTTCAATTCTCCAGGTCCCACATAAGCCAGACACATGAAGTGACACAAGCATGTGAGGTGGCACACGTGCAGGAGGGGCGCACGCGTCTGGAGTTCAACTGCAGTGGCTGGAGGCCCGGAGTGTCAATTCTCCCTCTCTCTCACACAAAAGGCCAGTCTGTTGGGTTTGCCTCCAGGGTGCTGGCCTTGAGTGCCATGACCCTTTAGAGGTCATGTTCATAGCACCTGTCTTCTCCAGCAGTGTGCTATGGGCTGGCTTTCCTTGCGCATGCTTTGTTGATTGCCTGCAGCCCAGGTGAGGAAGCGTTTCTGTCCTCTGCCTCTTTCATGTGTTAATCCTGATGACTCCCTCCATGTCCTTACTATCCCGCCACATCAGCATTTCACAGTCTCCTTGCCTCAAACAAATCAGAGCAACTGAGTCTCAGATAAGCTAGGTACGCCTGTCTGGAGACAACAGACCTAGAACCCTGACCCTAGCCTGGGGGACTGGGAAACCCAGGTAAGGATGGTCATGGGGAAGGGAGAGCAGTGTTTTGGTCATTGGTGCAAACTCAGACATGCCATGATCTTTTGCAAAGCTCTAGACATTGCCCAGGGAGAGAGATTTGACAGGCTTTCTGGGGACCAGGGCTTTGGGTGGATCACCTGAGGCTTTTTCCCAAACCACGTTCCCAAGCTGCCTGGAGGGATTGCTTATATCTCTCATTCAAATTAGGCTGTTTGACAGGGCAGGCCAAGTAATCATGAAAAGCTAGCTTGAAAATTACTGCTTTAGGTTTTTTTTTTTTTTCCCCCCCAGGGAGAAGAGAGGGGGAGATTAACTTTTTGACAACCTAACACATTGTGTGTGTGTGTGTTTAACAAACATCTAGGCTTGGGGCTCGAGTTTTATTTTTAACTATAGCATGTTTCACAGGGCTCTCACAGCTGAGGTCGTAGCAGGGAATAATTTAGCAGCCCCTGGAATGAAGTTATGCAGCGTAGTGGGGGAGTTTCTCCATTTCCTTGTTTTCAGTTCCAGAAGAATCGAACCGTCTGTGTAGGCTGCCTCACATAGGCCATGGCCTTGTCTGTGGCTCTGTAATCGACAAAGAGGTTTTTATTTATCCACTGCAGAGCTTTTCTTACCTCCTTTCCCCATCTGCTAAGCCAGCCATGCAAATCAGTATGTACTGTGACCTCAAAGAAATCCAACAGTGGACTTAAAAGAGTCCACACAGCCAGCTGAAGGGGGAGTTTAATAAGTTTGGTCTCTTCTTTTCTTCTTCTTGGATTCAACTTTTACAAGACTCTCAGTGTATCTGCGGCAATAAAATGCCATGGCTCGGGGAGGCCAGCGAGATGGAAAGTAGTCATGGAGCTGAAGGCGGCGAGGGCCGTGTTGGGAAGGTGACGGGAAGTGTGGCTTGGATCCGCGCCAAGGCTTGGACAATTCAGAACTGCTGAATGTTCACACTCACGGGAAAGACTTGGCAAGGCCACTGCCTGAAGGACAGGCCTACCTTTTCAGCCCCCGGGGCTTTAGACTGCACATGATTATTTTCCTTAAGCGCCTCAACCTACCCATTTATCGCTCCGTAGTGTCACAGCTGACCCAGGTTGGACTTTCACCTGCAGACCTCAGCTTCTCTGAACAGTAATGAAGGCCTCTTAGGTTACCTGTCTGATGGGACCGAAGCCCCTATGCCTGGCAGACAATACTGACGCTGGCAGGAGAACCTCGGCAGTAACTGGGGCTGGCCACACATTCTGCAGTGTCGTGAAGGCTGTGCTCGTCACAGAGATGGTGCCATGGGAGGGAGGCTAGGTGTCCTGTGATCTCGGGCTCTCAGCTGTGTTTCTGTGAGGGTTTCTGACCCCAAGGCACTGTATCAATTACATTTCTTAATGCTGTGATAGCAGGTCTGACAGAAGCACATTCAGGGGAAGAATGACTTATTTTGGCTCACTGTTTCAGTCTCCCATGATGGAAAGACAAGGCTGAGTTCAAGACGGCAGATACATGTGGCAAAGGCTCCTTGGTGGGTTAGGAACCAGACACCTGGGCTGCAGCCAGAAGTGGAGATCACCCTCAAGGCTCACCCTCAGTGGCCCACGTCTGCTATCAAGGTCACAGTCTCAGAGGTTCCCAACCAGCACCATTAGCTGTAGAACAAGTCTTCAAATACACAAGCATGTGGCGGACATCTTGCTTTCAAACCACAACAGATCCCATGAACATTGTAGCAGTAGTCCTCTCGGAAAGTCATTCTCTATTAGGTGAGCAGCAAAGGAGATGGCTGTCAGGCCCTCCTGAATCCCTGTTTGGGAATCTTGCTTCAAATCCTCTCTTTGCAGCCCCAGATAAGGCATTAAAGAATGAAGGGATAAAATCCAGAACTTTCTGGCAGCCAGTGCCATTAGGCTTCAGAATGCACACCAGCTTCGGGTCCAGGCAAGAAAGAATCATCGGGCCACATCCATCTCTCTTTACCATGCTGGGGCAAATCGGAAAACCACCATACTGAGATGGAGAGGCAAGAGGCTTCCTGAGCCACTTGTTAGAAGAGAACTCCTACCAAGTCACACTGGGCATTGAATTAGCTTTAGCTATGCCAAGGCACATAGGTTAGGTGTCTGGCGTTGTCATCTGCCACCAATAATGATCATGATTATTACGGTTGTGGTATGCTGGTTGTTCCCAAGGATGATCTTCTAGTCTGCAGGCACTTCTTCACAGTAGGATGCATTTTCTCTAGTTCATAAAGCCCCACATTTTTGCACGGTTATTTTGTGAGAGCCCTGAGGATGAACCAATCCAAAAGGACATCTCTGTATTGTTGAAATCTTGGCCTCTGCCCACACAGATCTTCCCAATATCAGCCTACCAACATCATTCTGGATGCCCTATTCAAAAAAAAGCATTTTGTGCATTGATTCATTCAACTGGGTACTTGTTGAATGAACAAATATTGCTTAATACAAAGGTCCAGAACTTCTAGGGTACACTAGGACAGGGTAGAGTTTGGTCTGCTTTGTGGACCTGCCACCATTGCAAGATGCTGATTCTATAGTATGCTGGAAGGCACTGTGCCCAGAAGCTGAGCTAGGTGTTGACATGCATCAGTGATCTCCTCCCTATCTCCCCAAGAACCCTATTAGGTAAGAATTCCTCCTGTGCTCTTTCTTACAGATAAGGACGTGAATAGACAGACAGTCCCCAGCTCACATGGGCAGGAACTGCAGAAACTTCCCAGCTCTCGGATTCCACCCATTCTTCACCCCTGTCTCCACACATGGACATCCCAACATTCTCCCATAGTTGAGCCATGATGAGACTCCAAGATGGTCTCTCTGTGGCCGGTGAACTCAGTGATCAGGGACTTTTCCAGTTGCTTGCAAGTCTACTGAGAACTTCCGGGACAGTACTGGGTATGGTGGCCCATGCCTTTAGTCCCAGCACTGGGCAGAGGTAGGAGTTTGAAGCCAGCCTGTGACTACATAGTGAATTACACACCAGCTTGGGCTAGAGTAAAACCTACCTAGAAAAACCAAAGACAAAAAAGAAAACAACAACAACAACAAAACACACACACAAAAACTCCCCCCCCCCAAAAAAAAGGATGGAAAATGTTTCCCGAGAACCATGTGTCAATTGCTTGTTTCTTGGAGACATAGATGCTCAAGATTTAGAATAAATCTGATTTGTCTCCTTCTGGAACTGAAGCACACCTTGCACTCCTGCCCTGCTGAAGACGAAGTGGCACATCTCTTTGGATGTCTGTTTGCTAAAGTTTTATCCATGTCGGCCAGCAGGGGTGTTTTGTTCCCCACTCTGTGCATTTCTTCTCTTAGATTTAGGCTTGTGTAAAATAGGATAGTAGCCATGAATTAATTCATCAAAGGGGTGCTATAAAATATGTCTGTGACCCCGGGCTGAAGTGTTAATAATAATGATTACTAGATCATGGATGGAGAGAAGGTGGGAACTAAGAGAAGTTGTCCAAAGTCAAAATGCATTCCTCAAGTCGGCAAAGGAGTCATTTTGTTGCAGAGCCAAAAAAAAATTGCCAACTCAGTAAAATGCTGTCTTTGATGCTTTTGCTCCAGGGATTTTCTCCTTAATGGAGGGTAATTAATTATCATCATCCACTCTTACTTAGTAATAATCTTTTACAAGCACTTGGGCATTCCAGATGCATGCCGTTGTCTAATATCTAACCTGGAAGGAAGGGGATCTTGGGTGGATAAAAATTGCATCCCTGGAGAGCTCGTGCCTTTGGGGCACATTCTCCCCAAGACTCTGACTCACTAGCTGTGTGGATCATTGGGAGTTGAATGTTCTCAGCAAGTCTGTGGAGTCCTAGGTACACACACAGTGGCAGGGAATGGGTTCTGCTGAGTTCTTCCTTGGGGGGACAGGACAACACGTGAGAATTTTTGGTTGTGATCAGAGGAAGAACTACTCATGATATTCCAGCCCTAGTTCTAGAAGTCTTCGGTTCACGTCAGCACTACCGGGTAAATCTTCACCTTCTGAGGTTGCGGGTCTCCCGTGTAAGCCGGGCCTTTGCTCTTGACTTCACTCAGCTGCTCGTGGAGAAGGCTGAGGTCATCCACCTGAAGGGAACTGAGCTCTTCAAGGACAGGTGCAAAGTAAATATAAGCTTTTAAGGTTGACTTCATGATCATGACATACTTTGAACTAGTTTTGCAGCAACTTGCCCTTCTGCCCCTGGCTTTGTCCCTGGCTGCTTTTCCGTCATTCTGTCTCATGGAGGTGGAGTAAGGGGGAGAGGCAACTGATGTTCAGGGAACACTGAAGTGGTCCGTTGCTAAGGCACTTCAGCTGTGTCATTCTCCTTGAGCTCCACTGAGAGTCTTTGAAGTTGCATAGCAAGTTTTACAGATAGAGAAAGTGAGGCTCAAAGAAATGATGAGAAGTAAATCTCCAAAACCTGTGTTAGTGGGGATGGGAGGGCTCTGTAAGGTCCCCATCCTCTTTCATGTAGAAGATAAGAAGAGTGCATTCTAAGCTAGGAGGGCATGAAGCAGACTTGCCGTCCATACATGTCCTGTCTTAGTTCACTCCTTTCTCCTTCAGGCTCTAAGTTGTGTCCATCCTCATAGATGACAAAATTCTCCAATCCCACCCTGCCCTCTTGATCATAATACCCCTTTTCCTCACCTCCACTCCTCCAGCTGCTGCTTAATGACTTAGTCCAGGCCAGAAGCATGCTTCTCGCTCCTCCCTGCTGCCTCACCCTCTGCCTTTCTCTCTCGTTACTTCAGTGGCCAAGCTCCTGGTGACAGGGAAACAGGAGGAACCTGGGCTGCCAGGCTGTGTCAGGTGCCTGAGACCCATCTGGGAAGATGAAAGGAGTGCCCTGCCCTTTCTGTGGCTCTTGGCTTGTTGAGAAGGTGAATTCCAGAGATAACGTTCCTTCCTTCTCTTCACTGGCCTTGCTGGTGGAGTCTGCTGATTTCTGTGTATGGGAAAGAGGAAGGAAACCTCCAGGATGGCCAGGCTTTGGATGCTCTTTAGGGCAAATACACGCATGGCCCCCAGTTCTGGAAAACATCTCTCCCTCTCTCTGTCTCTCACACACACTGTTTTTCTTTTCTTTCTGTACTCTCTCTGTCTCTCTTCTCTGTGTCTTTTTGCTCTCTGTTCATCCCCCCATCTTTCTCCATTGTCTTTCGAGACATGTGATTAATGAAACTAGCTGGGCTGTCCAGGGCTGATTAGGAAGTCAATATTCCGGCTTACAAGAGGCCTGAATTGGAAAAAAGTGTGTGTGTGTAAAATAGGGGGAAGATGAGAGAAAGAGAGAGAGAGAGAGAGATTTCTAAAGTGGTGTTATTACTGATAGAAATCTCAGCTAAGGAGAGGTCCCAGAAGAGAAAATATTCAGAAGGTGGCCTTCAGGCAGGTGTCCCAATGTGAGATCCGTTAAGGTGCAGAGCACAGCAGGGACTCCAGACCCTAAAGTCGTCACGTGGGACTGAGCACACTCTGCACTCCATGTGCCTTCCTTTTTGATATTACGATGTCATCACCATCATCTAAACAGGCAAGCTGTCTTCACTCCCATACCATGAAGGCAAATTCATATGCCTGCTCACTACGTCCTGGGAAGAGCTATAATGAAGCTGCCATGCTAAGTCCTTAAATGCATACCTTTTCTTAGCTCCAAAGTCCACTGCTTAGTGGATATCTCACCCTAAGCAAGAACCACAAGCAAGAGATCACCATGAGCAAGAGCTGCAAACTATTGATTTATTCCCTAATGGAATTCTTAGGCCAAGCCCTCTGCTAACGGTTTAACAAATGTGGTGGTTTGATTCAGGTGTCCCCCATAAACTTAGGTGTTCTAAATGCTAGGTTCCCAGCTGATGGAGATTTGGGAATTGACACCTCATGGAGGCAGTGTATTATTGGGGGCAGGCTTATGGGTGTTACAGCCAGGGTCCCCTTGCCAGTGTATGGCACACTCTCCTGTTGCTGTTGTCCACCTGATGTGGGCCAGGGGATTACGTCTACCCTCTGCTCATGACATCATTGTCCCCTGCCATCTTGGAGCTTCCCCTCGAGCCCATAAGCCAAAATAGACCTCTTTTTTCCCCCCCACAAGCTGTTCTTAGAGTGATTTCTAGCAGCAATGTGAACCTGACTGCAATATGAGCATTCGCCCTTTACCACAAGAATCCTACTTCACTGCAGAAGCAGAAGAGGTTGAGCACTCCACCCACGTGTAGAGAATCACTGAGGATTAGCGGGACACCAAGAGCTGCCCAGCTGCTTACCTGACTGTCGGGAAGCTCTCCCTCTGGTGAGTCCAGTCACTTTGCATCAAGGTTTCCATGTAGTTATACCTACTTTCTGCCATGACTTTCCACAAAGCAAACCACTTCAAACTATGGTGGTATACAACAACCACTTCCTCATGGCTTTCAGTTTTTGCAGGTCTGAGATTCTGAATGGAGTCAGTGGGGATGTTTTCCTCTGCTCTGGGATGCCTTGCACCTTAACTGAGCTGACTCAAATGGCTGAAAGTTGTAAGAGCTGGGACTGGAGGATCCACTCCCAAGGTGACTCCTGCATTCATATGCCTGGTGCCTTGGCTATGATGGTGTCATTTAGAGCATCTATTTGCGACTCCTTTGGCACCATTGTTACGGCACAGTGGGAATGTGGATATCCAGGGTTCTGAGGGGGACTGAAGTCTCAGACCCTGATGCTTGCACAGAAAGCACACTTAACCCCAGAGCTATCTCTCCAGCCCCATTTAAACTTTTTTTTCTTAAAAAAGAAACAAACAGATGGATTAGGAATATATTAGGATTTGGTGTGTTTAGCCCATTTGCTTACTGAGCCAGAATTTCAATGGTTTTAACATGTGGCCACACATTCTTTGACAATCTTCTATTGAAGCAGGGAATTCATGTGCCCTGCCTATAAATATGCACAGGTACATGACATTAGAAGAATGGACCTATGTGATGTCTAAGGCCAGGTTGTAAAGAACCATACAGGTCCACGGTGTTCCCTGGACACCTCCAGATCCCACATAAAATAGCTGGGCGTGACAATGCGCACCTGTATCTCTAGTCCAACAGAGGAGCAGAGACCTGAGAATTCCACAAGCTCTGGAATCAGTGAAAGAAGACTCCAGCTTAAAAATAAGACCAGGCAGAAGAGAAATGGAGCAGGTTACCTGACATTCTACTCAGCCTTCCTCAGGTGAGCAAATGGGGCTCTCCAAGGGTACATGCATATGCATATGAGAGAGAGAGAGAGAGAGAGAGAGAGAGAGAGAGAGAGAGAGAGAGAGAGAGAGAGATAAAGAGAGAGGGGGGGGAGATTAAATTGAAAAGTCTCAGATGGGGACAATCCACAGCTCCATCTGGCTGGTCATCTTTTACCCTGTCACCATGGTGATGCAGTAGAAAGAGTAGCTATCTGCCCATGAGGGAAGGGCAGCTGGACACCAGGCATTAACAGAACGTTGACTGAAAGAGGAATCCAGGAGATCTGCCACCCAGCATATCATTCAGATTTGCAATCGGCTCACCAATTCCAGGTCTTTTATTTTACAATGGACAACTCCGAGCCTCCCAAAGGAGATAAAAAAAATTATCTGATTTAGAGTTATGTTGCCCAATATGGTACCCATCAGCCTTGTGCGAATGAATGAAAAATTCAGAGCCTCAGGCATACAAGCCATGTCTTAAGGAGTCAATAGCCACACGTGATTGGTGCGGATGCGGGACACATCCATCACTTCGGAACGTTCTCTTGGATAGAACTTTTCTATAGCCATACAAGCATCTAAGCTTGCATGATACTCCGGACTAGAATGTCTTATCCTCTCTTAACTAGCCCTGGAACTTTCCCAAGGGAGGCCAGAGGGGCAAGGGTACCAACTATCCACAGAAGTTCATCTCAGGTCTCCAGAGCCTGCCTCTTCCTTCTGTGTGAGCTCTTTGGCTTGGCCTAACTCTAGCCAGGTGACAGTGTCTGTGGCAGAAGGCAGAGGCGTGGGTGACTGGATTCGAGACAGCTGGCATGGGGGGAGTGTGCCTGTTTGATGACAGGAAGAGCATAGGAGAGAAATATCTTTGGAGCTGCATGGCAGGGGCGGTTCCAGAGAGGAAGAGCCCCCAGGGCCTCTCAGGCAGCCTAAAGGACTGCATGATCAGCACTTTGAGCTACAGTGCTGGCCTCTAAGGGAGGGCGCTACCCTGCTATAGCCTGGCGGTTCTCTGTCCAGCTTCGCAGCTTAGAGAGAGGCTCCTCCCTTTGTCGGCCTTTTGGATCATCCAGACTCTGGGCAGACAGACGTTGTTGCCTCTTATCTGTGGCAGCAGGGAGGGAGTCCTTAGCATCTTCTCTGTTCCATTGCCAGGCGACACCAAGTCCTCTCTGGTCCAGTGACCATTCCAAAAAGCAGAGTAGTAGAGGCGTGAGTCATGGCTTCTGACCCCAGGTCAGCTCACACCCTATAGATGCCTTGGCCAAGTCAGTGTATCTCTGCAAAATGAAGGTGAAACAGTCAAATCGGTGCTTCTCTCACTTGACCTTGGAACTTTCTGTAGAGGTAGAAATGTCCTGTATTTGTATGCCACTTGCCACAGGTGGCATCTCAGCACTTGAAATGTGGCTGGTGATTCCAAGGAATGAAGTTTTAAAGTTTACTTCACTTTAATCAACCAGTGTGTCAAATGGCTACTTTGTTGCCTGGCCCTGTGCAGATACTTGCTGAGATTTGCCATTGACCAGCTGGTTGGATTTAGACGAGTCATCTAATGTCTCGGAATCTCAGCTTTACCACTTGTTAAAAAAGAAAAGAACTAAAGAAGAAAAGGAAAAGATAACTTCCTGTCTAATAGGAACACTGGTAGATTGCTAAACTTCATTTATAGACTAGACACTTGTGCTATGTAGTAATTTATTATTATTATTACTATGATTGCTATTGGTGGGGACATTGAGGTCAGCCACACTTGATTAAAAATCCCATATTCAGCACTTTCTTGTTTTGGCTTCTTTGAGCCTCTGTCTTATTATCTATAAATAACAATTTCCCAGGATTGTTGAGAGAATTAAGTGTATGAAAGGCTAAACAGTCACCATTATGATGTGTAGGACACAGTAGGTGTCCAACTTGTATTAACAGGCACAACAAATCCATCCTGTAAGCCTGGGATTTGAACCCTGGATCGTACCTTTATTATCTGCATGTGTTTGGGCTATCTACTTAATCTTTCTTTTTCTTATGGAAAGGGGCTCATGTAGCTAAGGTTGGCCTAAAGCTTGCAACATAGTTGAAAGTGACCTGGAACTTCTTATTCTCTTGCCTCCAGCTCTCTGCTGGTATTACAGGCATGAGTTAGCACACCATTTATGCAGTGCTGGGGATGGACCCCATGATCTTGTGCATGCTAGAGGCAAGCACTCTACCAACTGATCTACATCCTCAGGCAACTTCTCACCTTCAGGTCTATGCTGTGCTAAGGCCAACCTCATACAATTAGAGTGTAGGTGATGTTTCAGAGGTCTATAAATGGGAAGAACCATGCAAAGGAGACACACTGCAAGGGAATGGACAAATATTTGCCAACTAGGTGTTGGAAAGGAGACACAGAAAGGTCTGGACCAGGGATATAAATATGTAAGTTATCTGTTCATAGCGTTGTTGAGGAGCAAATGAAGGTCATGTGCCAAGGGTCAAGCGCAGCACATTTTGAAGCTGCTCCAAACATGGCCGTCTCCTTTCCCTTGTGGAAGTGGGGAGCAGCAAGCTGTCACTTTGGCTACCAAGGCAAGTCCAGCCTCTTCCTACAGCTCAGATCTTTCTCAACTGGGAACAACTCCCTGTTTTGCTTAAGCTGATTGTCCAGTTTCCTGGTTGGTGGAAACTATTCCAAGTCCCAAGTGACCATGACTTCTGGCTAGGATAGCCAACCTGGAGAGTAGGGTAATGAAATCTCAATGAGTCCTCTTCCCAGGAGCTGAGATGGCTGATTTCATAGTCACTCGTCTGCTTGTGGCTCCTTTGAGCTTCTGCATTTATAATCTCCACCAATCTTTTGCCAACACATTGCCTAGCTCTGGATAGCCTGGGATGGTGAGGCCTGGGAGTTGCCATGAGTCAAATCATCTGACTTTCTTCTCCAGGAAGGGCTTGGAGTGGGAACTTGTGTTCCGTCTCTGCACCACCAACTGCCCGCTACGTACACGGGTGAGAACTTAAATGATAAGACTTGGCTTCCTCAGTGCTGTCGTTGAGGCACACCGCAGCTTCCCAAAAGAGAACTATAGAAAAAGTGCAACTCCGAAAGACCCTCCCCACAAAGTCCTCATTCTGAAATCTTCTCAGATTCAGATACTCTTGAGGCTGTGTCAATTTCCTGAAAACCCATTGTTAGAAAACCAATTTTCCATACAATCAATTTACCTTTTAGCCAATGTACCAAGCATACTGAATTGGACACTCTGTAATAGTTGATTAGAACATTTGACTGCTTTACCAGGAAATATTGAGCAAATTTAACAGGGATGTCACATTTTTGTTACTACTAATGTGACATCATGAAGTGTATTTTATCATTAGTATCCAACTTTTAGCACTTCAAATGCTAAACTTTCAGTTGGTACTGAGATATATACAGGGTTCTTCTGGCTTTGATTTTCTTCATGTATTGTGGGATATAAATTTTAATTTACAATATTCTAAAATCAATTTGCTTTGTTTTCAAATTTAGCTGTAAGTATCTGATTTTCTTAATATTGAAGATTTACTTTAAATTTAATTAAAAGATTTTGATATGTTTCCAATGCATTTGAATACAAATATAAAGTTAAGCTTTAATGTTGAATTGCCAGGGCTACCTAATTAAAGCAGATCTGTTATTTGAAGAACTGGCAAACTCTAATAAAAAGGGCTTAATGTTTTTTTTTTTTTTTAAATGCAAAATGGCACTTTAACAATAAAAATACAGAAGTAGTTTAAGAAATCCTACTACCAGTAAAATGCTGATTTGAAAGGAACAATTGGTATTTACTGACTTGGAAGATATTATCAGAAAAAATCTTTATTTTGCAACAAAGGTAAAATTGTCCCTTTTGGTAAATCAGTTAGGCAACGAGCAATACATTCTTAAATGTCACTTTTGGTGTTTTGCCAGTCTTGGTGCATTTTTAGCATTCTCTTTGGATAGTCAAACTAACTTGGTTTTATTATTTCTGGCCACTAGTAGCCACATTTTAAAATGTAATATGGTTGCCCCACTATTTGTACCATGTCCCCAACTGGGTTCTTCAGCCAGGGAAAGCTCCCGTGGGAATGCTTATATTCTGCTCTCACTGTGGAGGTCCCTTTCCCTGCTGGGAAGTGGATGCAAATTTTCAGTGAACTACTAATTAAAGTTAAAATAAATTAGCTTTAAAAAACTACTCAAAACCAAGCAGAACTGTAAAGGACATTCATTTAGAAGTTAATTTCAGTTTAAAGCAATCCAAAAGAAATCAGTGTTAACTAAAAAAATATCCCAGTTGTAAACTAGAATATGCTGAGCTTTAAGGAGAAACATAAAGAAAAAAAAATATATATATATATGGTTTGGTAGAGGGGCTAAGAGAAGAGAAGGTGATGGGGATATTTGATCAAGATACAATATGTATATGTATGAAGTAGAGAACAAATAAAAATTAGAATAAAAAATAAAATAAGAAAACAATAAACTGGTTACTTAGCAAATTGATCATTCTGAGAACTAGTTTTTTGGTAATTAATTTTTTTCAAATTGGCTTTTCGGGGAATTTTCTTTCACAGTTGGGTAGTCACTGAAAATATTTTCACTGAACTTGAAAATGCCACCTATCTTCTCAGAGTCCTCTCAAGTCTCATTTCTCTTTAAGTCCCTGTGAATCTCCATCTGGCTCTGTTTCTCGGGTGCAGATTCATCAGAGAGCACAAATGTAGGGGATTTTAAGAGAGTTCTGGTGGCATGAGACATTGCTGTTCCCTCTGTGACCCTGCTCTGAGCCACACTGGATGATACACTTGAATGCTATCTCTGCCATAAGAGGGACAAAGGAAGGCCTCTAGTTTCACTTTGTAGAGATCTTAAGACCACTGAGTGTGGGGATTCTCAGCCTAGGGCTGTGGACATCCTGGGACAGCTGATGCTTTATGGAAGGGACTGTCCTGCTTGGTTCTGTCCATTACGTTCCAATATCATTCCAGAATTCAACAATCTCCAGCCATGGGCATATGTGCCTGAGGGGACAAATCATCTCCAATTAAGAATCATTGATCCCACTTTTTCATTCATAGAACTTTATACACCACATGTCCTCTGAATGTCTCTGGGTCTCAGAACTCATCTTCTCACTTGCAATCCCATTGGTGTCACAAGAAAGGACATGGGCTTTGACACATTGTTTCCAAGCTCACATCCTGTTCCTGTGACTTACGAGGTGTGACCTTGGGCAAATTTATGAAACATTTCAGTCTGTCTGCTGATGTAGTGGTGTGAATGCACAATGACGCCCATGTTCTCAGTTAGTCTGGCCTCACTTACTGTTCTTTCTCTCTGATTCCTCCCTGCTGACATGGTGATGTTATAGGACACCAGTCTTTGGCCCCCCTACTGTGCTTTCTTTGGCATGATAGACTTGACTCTCTAGAACTGAAAGCCAAAATTGTCTATCTCCTTGACCAAGTTGCTTCTAGTAAAGTATTTGTTCACAGCAATGGGAAAGTCACTGATAACCACACTGTGAATTAATTTTTATGTCATAGCTGTATCAAGAAAATTCACTAGTCTCATGCATTAAATGCTTAGCCCTTTGGTGGGATTGTTAACTGTGTTCAGTTGATTGAGCCCACATCCTTCATCTTTAACCTCTTCTCTTTGATCAGACTCTGGTGGAGCTCATGACAGCTCCGAGTCCAGCCCCTAATGCCACTGTACACTTAATTCCTTCTCAGCACACAAAGGCTAACAATCATCAACTCTTCCTTTGACAGTGCACAGACAACACCAAATTATGGTTCAAAAGTATGTCCATCATTTTCACTGTGAATCCAAGTGGAAACAGGACTAAGGGCTGGCACCATGATGAAGTGAGACGGCTGCTATGGAGGTTGACACAGCCATGTTAGAAAAGCAGTTGTGTCCAGAAGTGACAGATGAACAACCCTGAGAAAACACACTTTTTTGCTCCAGGGCACCCTAGTGTTTTGTCACCCCAGGAGGGTCAGGACAGGAGGTAGAGGCCACATTGTACTTGGCATCTCTTCCACACCAGTTGCCCATTTGGAATCAGCTCCTCTCACTTTCTAGGAAATATAAATGAGGCACTAACCCTCAAGCCTGGAGATGTGAGATGCCACCTGACCCCTCAGAACCGCCAACATCTGCTGAGGAGTTACAGAGGGCACTGGTGTCAGGGAGCTGGTCAATGTCCCTTTGAGGAGACTTTCTAACCTATTCCTTCTTTCAGAGGTCACAAGATAGGTCATCACCCCCTAGGTAAACTGGACTTGATACAGATAAATTGCTTCTGTCACTGTTATGCCTGGAAAATCAAGTCCCTAGGGAATTGTCACATAGTATTGGGGAAGGATTATGAGGCACAATGCTAAGGATCCATGTGGCTCGTGCCAGAAAAATCCCTTAGTCAGCAGTGGTAAAAGGCTTAGGGGATTTCCTTCAGTGGATTATTTTTAATAGTTGAGAATATTTTCTTTTATAGACATTTTATAGTTGAGAATATATGCCAGAGCCAGATCTTACTTCTCCTTGGAATGATGAAGAAGAAATTAGATTAAATGGCTCAAATTGAAAGAATGGTCTCTCAGAGTCCTACCAGAAACAGATTGAAGCCACGGGCAAAGTTGTGACTTGCTCACCAGGCAGTCCTTCCTGCCATTTCCCTGGGGCAGGAGAGCCTGTTAGCCAGGGGATTAGAGCAGATTGTTTAAACATGGAGCTCCTGCGTCTGGCCTAAGGCTTCTTGCAGTTTGCTTTTGGACAGTCTCTTGATTTATGGGTCTAAATTGCACTGAGAGCCACTATGAATCACCGGAGCCTGTCCCTTGCAATGTTTGGAAGATAAGAGCTTCAAAAAGGGAGGCTTCCCCAAGCCAGGACAGAAGAGTTAGGTCAGTATTTTATAAGTCAATGAAAAAAGGCATAAAATGGCTTCTCGGGTATTTCTGAGAGGCTTGGGGTATGTGAGAATGTGCAGAAAGACTTTCTAAAGGTGTTTTCTTCTCTGTGCCCTGATTCGGACCTGAAGACAGGAGAAGCGTGGAGAGGGGCCAAGTGAGTGGTCACTGCAGTACTGAATCCTCTTGAAAAAAATGAGATCATTCCAGAAGCACCGAGTTTGGGCTGGAAAGAATGTCCTTCGGGCTGCTCTAGTTCAACCTTCTGCATGCATTGTAGGAATACAGACTTGTCCTGAAGGGCGATTGGGTTTGGAGGATCTCATAACCTCACAGAAGGACAGAGAACACAAAGAGCTCAGTGGCCCAGCAGCCTGCCGGAGTCGTCCTCAAGTTACAACACACGGAGGTGCTTGACGCCGCATGACTCGCTCAACACTGAACATCACGTGGTATGAGGCTGAGCCAGGGTTCCAATGGTGGTCTTTCCTCCTAGTCTTGAGCTTCTTCAGAGAACCCTCCCACGCTCCAGTTTCATCCTCATTTTCTGGCCATGATGAGTTGCTTTGGCATTTTCTCTTCTCTCTTCTCTTTACTCTCAATGGTGACAGTAAGCCATATGGATTAATTCATAGCAACTTAAACAGTGGGTCATGATCCCATATGGGGTCACATCGCTGAGTATGGGGTTGGGATTATTTTGGCAACAGTAAAAGGTATGGACCTTCAAAAATTAATTGTAAATATCATGTGTGATGAATCATATGTTTCTTGCAGGGTTTGCCAGGGTTGCGTTGAACAACGGCATTGCAGCCCGGATTCTGATGAACTCTGCTCCACCTGTTCTGTTTTCACAATGCATGCCGTGGAAGAAAGCTGCTGCAAACATTTCTGCCCAGACCTCAGACTACTGTACATTGTGGATTGCCGTGTATTCACTGCACAAAGTTTTCTCCTCTTATAGACACAGAAATGGTCTATTTAAGAAAAGCAAAGACGTTTAATATTTTTCCTGCTATTATTTCTCAGCCTATAAGTATCAAATCAATCTATCTTTGGTTGAATTACATTAAATTGCTTGATTTTAATTTTCTGTTTGAGTTGCTGACTTTTTATAAAAATTGCTAAATAAATTTTGAGTTAGGACAGAATTTCCAACAATTTTTGAAATGATCCTAAGCATACTTTGCCATTTTGTACTGTGTGTTTATGTTAAGTCGTATTTTCAGCATTGGTGATTATAAAACCAAAATATTTATTTTCAAATGTTGCTTCTGGAAAACGCTGAAGTTTCTCCATATCCTGAAGTATCAAATGTTCAGACAATATTTAGTCCTTTATGTAAAGGAAACAAATGTATCATTTTCATTTGTATGCACATTTGATTCATCTTTTAAGAATATTTTATTTATTAATGAGAGAGAGAAAGAGAAAAGACAATGGGTGTGCCATGATCTCTGGTCACTGCAAAAAACACCAGACACAGGTGCCACTTTGTGCATCTGCCGTTACATGGATACTGGGGAATCAAACCAGGGTCCTTAGACTTTGCAGGCAAGTGCCTTAACTGCTGAACCATCTCACCAGCCCTGCTTCTATTTTTAATGAATGGCCAAATTATATGTATACTAATTGTTTTATAGTAATTTTCTTTATGATTTGTAATCAATAAACTTTTGATTTGTATACATACTTGAAACATTTTATATGTATGTGGCTGGGGCCTCATAAAAATTTCTCTGGTGAAAAGAGGTTATCAATGGAAAAAGCTTAAGAAGTCTTAATCTATAGGTTCTCATTTTTCATTAACAGCACTTACTGAATTATTCACCACTAATAACATTTGTGGAATTGTATTTATTGAGCTATTCATGCAACAACAATCATTGAGTACTGAAGCCTGTGTGTAAGGATGGTGCTCAAAGCTTTGCGTGTTATCGTCTTTGATGTCACTCCAAGGAATAGCTATTCTTTTGTGAACAAGCCCACAGAGTCTTGGAGAAGTCATCTCATTGCCCAAGTTTGCAGAGTTAGGCTTGGATTTGAATCCCCTTTCTTCCATTTGGTGACTGGCAATTGAGTTGGAGACATTAACCACAATTCTGCTCTACATTATGTCCTCCACTTTTGTTTCAATAGCTCTAATTCTAGCTCTAGTTAGCTCCAAGGTCTGAATGTATTTAGGAACATCCATAGTCCAACTGCTCACAGACTGGCTCTCAATTTTTACCATTTTCTTGTTCATTTTTTATTTATTTATTTGAGAGTGACGGAGAGAGAGAGAGAGAGAGAGAGAGAGAGAGAGAGAGAGAGAGAGGGAGAAAGAGACAGAGAGAGAGAGAGATTGAGAATGGGCATGCCAGGGCTACCAGCCACTGCAAACGAACCCCAGATGCATATGCCCCCTTGTGCATCTGGCTAATGTGGGTCCTGGGGAACCGAGCCTTGAACCAGGGTCCTTAGGCTTCACAGGCAAGTGCTTAACCGCTAAGCCATCTCTCCAGCCCTTTTACCATTTTCTTTACTGTTCCTTTTTCCATAGGAACTTTGCTATTCTTCAATCTCCATTTGCAAATGAGTATGTCTATATGCAACAAAGCCAATAAGCAGTTCTCTGGAGCAGTAAAATAATTTGGGCCACTTGAAGTTTTATCAGAGTAGCTTACTCTCAGGTCAGATGAACACCCTGCCTCCAAAGGTAGAATGTTTTTGTTACTTTTGTCTTCTAATTCAGAGAAAACCTGTCAAGCTACAAATCTCCATGTGTCAACACCACCAGGCTTGTGGTATATGATGAGTAGTGTAGATACCAAACTTGGACACATCAGAGAAAAGCCAGGGCCACAAAGGTGATTCATGATCATGAGAAGTTTGGCATTCCACATATTCCTTGATATGGCCTCAGCTTTGAAGATAGCATCTCCTCCCTCTTTCCTATATGCATGCTCCATTACAGCCCAGTGTAAACGCTCATAAGGTATTGTGCCCACAGATCTCTTTAGCTCTGTTCCTCCTTCAGGGCCCTAAATATCTCCCTTTCTCTGTGGAACTCTAGATGAACAGACTTTCCTACTTCCCTTCCTTACAAGGAGGTCCCTTCTCCACTTTCTTGTCATGCTTGACACATCCTGCCACTGGGTATCCACATGTCTTAGCTTAGCTGTGCTTACAGATGTGACGCTAACTCAGGAGAAAGGGTCATATTTGTGTTTGCATGCTTTCCCGTTTGCCTATGCAGACAGGATGGGCAGGGAGAGGCAGACAGAGTCAGCCCTATCTTGACTTCTCGAGTGAACCTGGATTGGTGAAATTGGAGAAAACAGATGAAGAACCTGTACAATATTTCAGAATGTCAGAGGCTAGCCAAGTCTGTTCTTTTCTGCCTCTGGTTTTTATTTCTCTGAGGACATCTTCCAGTTCAGCACACATCTCTCTCTCCTCAGACATTCTTCCAAGGGCCTGCGTATGTGTTGGTAGGCTTGTGCTGATCTGCCGTTGTTGCCACTGCTTTGGCCATCATTCTGGAGGTGCATGCAGAAAGACAGAAAGCCCATAAGTGAAAGTTGGATTTATTCTAAAAATAAGCCATGTTGGAGATCAGATGCTGATAAAGAAAGCCTATCTCTGCTTGATTCCCTAAATTTCTGAGTGGTAGGATCCCATGAACAGGTGACTGTAGGGACAGGCTAATCCCTTGACTGTATGTTTTAAGAATGGATCAATTTTCCCAGCCCCACAATGCTCACATCTGCTTTTAGTGGGCAAGAACCATTTTCATGCAAAGAAAGGGCATTGCCAAGAGGATCTGTGGAGGAACCTTTGGAATGAGTCATTTCTGATACTGTCTTTTCAGCCACTACCTTAGGAACATGAAGACCAAGAACACTACATAAATTCACATTATTGAGCAAGAACGGTTATGGTGACCTTGCGTGTTTTCACCTCTAACCCTGCAATGTTCCTGCTCCTTCACTTACTTTGGCTTATTTTAAATTATGGTCTCCTCTAGGACAGAGATATTTCATTAGAGTAGAGGTTGTTCTAGAAGAAGGACCTTGAGCCCAGAGGAGCATGAAAAAGAGGGGAGGAGGTTGAATCAGTTGGTTTCTTCCTGGACTTGGTGATACTGTGAGTTTGAGAGGGAACATTCTGACCTTGTAAAAGAAACCCAGTGCAGACACGTGGCAGCTCCCAGCTGAGCCCCCACCCTGTAGAGAGCTACAAATAGAATTAGCAGAGACCTTAGTTCTCTTTAAAACAGCCTGGGAAGCAAGTTTCTATTTACATTTTGCCACAGCCCGGTTAATACAGGACATGCTTCCTCAGTGGTGCTGAGGCCTGAGTTATAAGATGCAAGGTAATTTCATGTCTGTGCCTAATATGGAAGCGGGGTGGGGGGAAGAACTGACAAGAAATTGGAGAGTCCAAACTGGTTGAAATACTAGTGGGAATACAGACAGTCTTTCATGAAGAGAATGCTAGCATCTGGAGGCATTAAATGACTTGCCCAACATGCGGTGTTAATGGTAAAACTGGCCTAGAGACCAAAGAATGTATCTGTAACAAGGCCTTATTAGCTGTGGTCCTAAAGATTAGTTTTCTTATATTCACAACAGTTTTAACAATTCTCTGAATCAATAAACACTTCCAGTTATATTCATTCTTTCCCCTCCCACACACATATGCTTACATTACAGTAGCTTTAATACTAACTTCAAAGTACATAGAAGTCGGGGGATACACTCCTAGGTCCAATAGGTTCAGTATGTGGAGGGAAGACAGCTATGTGAAAACATGGGAAGTGGCATGAGGGTTTTGCTATAGGAAAATCCCAGACAAAATAATCCCCAGAAAAATGAGTTTCGCTCCTGAGTGCAAACCACACTGTGAGGTTAGGTCACTGGAGAGCCCTGGTGGTAAGGTACTGAGTGGAAGGGTGTGGCTGTGTATGGCCTCGTGAGAAAAGCACTGCCTGTGTGAGTGAGGCGGTCATGTGGCAGAGGTTCTGCTGGAGGACTGACTGTTAGTGGAGGGAAGTAAGGAAGTCAGTGTCCTGCCAAACAAAATGAATCTCAGAAATCAGAAGACAGACCAACCTTCCCTCTGCAGGTGCCATCAATGAAGGAAATGCCACTTTCCCATGCCAACAGAAGAGGGTGCTCTTGAACCAAGAAATCTCAGCAGTCACCCAGCCACCAGATATGTGCCTACATGCAAGTGTGTATGTAAACACTTAAAAATAAACAGAAAATTGCAGAAGACATGCATCCAAAGCCATTGAGAAAACAAAATCTAAGAGTTACCACATTTGAGCAGATGAAAATGCTCCTACCCTAATCAAACCCGAAGCAAAAGAAAAGGATTGACACAACACTGCAACTGGACAGATATCCCCAAGCTTGAAATCAAGTTACAAGACTCAAAATAAAAATAGACCTTCTTTCTCAAAAACAAAAACAAAACAAAACAGAACAGGGAAAATGTGAAATAAAGACTGACTGAATTCAGGAAAACAATGGAAGAAAAAGACAAAACTGCCTTAAAAATAAAGGCTGACCTACAGAATACCCATGGGACAACAGATTTTATTGATGCTCTGAGGCCTTGAGGAAAGTCATAAAATTTAAGAGAATGAAGATAAAATAAGGGATGGAAGCATAAACTGTCAGAGGAAAAATGACTGAGAGAAGGAAGTCTTAGAAGGGTATAAAACTTATGGTGGAAAATAACTCATACTTGAAACCCTAAGCTCAAGCAAGACACATTTCTAGCATGAAATGGAGGCCAGAATCTGCATCTTTAAAGGATCTATAGTGTTGTCTGAGTAGAGAAACCTGGAATAGTGAAGCCTACGATTGGATTAGGAAAACACTCGATCCTCAAAAATATAAAAGGATCTTACTACTTCTAGGCAAAAAGAACAAATTAGTTACAGTGGGAAGAAAATCAGACTTATAGACAATTAGAGAACAATACAGCCACATGTTCAGGAAAGAAAAGCAAGTGTGACTCAAATAGTCTCTGTGTAGTAGGACTATTAAAAGAGGGTTTCTCTGTGCAGGACACAGAGAACACTGCATTTGTGGTCCCTTTAGAGGACCCATGATTGCAGGATGGGTACCGTCCAACCCAGATAGAACCATTTGCAAAATACAAACAGAATGCTGACAAAAACTCGTCACGTTGTATTGCTGTCTTGGAGAAGTCATCTCATTGCCCAAGTTCACACAGTTAGACTTGGATTTGAATCCTCTTTCTTCCATTTGGTGACTGGCAATTGAGTTGGAGACATTAACCACAATTCTGCTCTACATTATGTCCTCCACTTTTGTTTCAATAGCTCTAATTCTAGCTCTAGTTAGCTCCAAGGTCTGAATATATTTAGGAACATCTATAGTCCAACTGCTCACAGACTGGCTCTCAATTTTTACCATTTTCTTTACTGTTCCCTTTTCCATAGGAACTTTGCTATTCTTCCATTTCCATTTGCAAGTGAGTATGTCTATATGCAACAAAGCCAATAAGCAGTTCTCTGAAGCAGTAAAATAGTTTGGGCCACGTGAAATTTTATCAGAGTAGCTTACTCTCAGGTCAGATGAACACCCTGCCTCCAAAGGTAGAATGTTTTTGTTACTTTTGTCTTCTAATTCAGAGAAAACCTGTCAAGCTACAAATCTCCATGTGTCAACACCACCAGGCTTGTGGTATATGATGAGTAGTGTAGATACCAAACTTGGACACATCAGAGAAAAGCCAGGGCCACAAAGGTGATTCATGATCATGAGAAGTTTGGCATTCCACATATTCCTTGATATGGCCTCAGCTTTGAAGATAGCATCTCCTCCCTCTTTCCTATATGCATGCTCCATTACAGCCCAGTGTAAACGCTCATAAGGTATTGTGCCCACAGATCTCTTTAGCTCTGTTCCTCCTTCAGGGCCCTAGATATCTCCCTTTCTCTGTGGAACTCTAGATGAACAGACTTTCCTACTTCCCTTCCTTACAAGGAGGTCCCTTCTCCACTTTCTTGTCATGCTTGACACATCCTGCCACTGGGTATCCACATATCTTAGCTTAGCTGTGCTTACAGATGTGACTCTAACTCAGGAGAAAGGGTCATATTTGTGTTTGCATGCTTTCCCGTTTGCCTATGCAGACAGGATGGGCAGGGAGAGACGGATAGATTCTGGAAGAGCCTTCCACAAAAGAAATGCATGGATGGAAACAACAAAGTTCAAAGAAGAAAAGAAAAGTACTATGAAACTGTCACAAGACTCAAACTGATAGCCAATATTCTAACTCTTTGGGAAAAACCAAAGCAAATGTAGCTAGCCAACCTAATCATTTTAAAAGGGCAAAACCTAAATAACAAAAGAAGAACGTAGAGAACAACACTGCACACAGTAAAATAAATCATATGAGGAGTACTTTGCAGTACTCTAGGCAAATGCATGTGAAAATTACAGGACTGATTATATTCCATGAACATGAAATTTACCAAAGGATCCCATTTGACATAGAAAGTTTAGGCAGATTGTTCCCCAGAGAAGAAAAAGAGATGGGAAAATCATTAACATATTATTAGACATAGAAACACTAGGCCCGGATGATCCAGAAGGGAATTCTTGGTCTTGCAAAGATTAGATAACTTCAGTACTCCATAAATTGTTTCATAAACTGTTCTAAAAGCATAATGTTGATATTGAAACCCTGTAAGATTAATGGTAATAATGATAACAACTGTTATTTAAACAATCTACAAACCAATTGACTTTATAAATGTATATGCAGAAACTAAATAAAACCATAGTAGAAAGATTTAAACACTACATTTAAAACAATAAAGCATCAATTTTAGGAAATAGGCAATAGAGCAAGGTAAATTTCAGAAATGCAAAGATTTTAATGTGAAATTCATTGATATGTCTCATTAATAAATTCAAGAACAAAAACATGTGATTATTACCAGGCAAAGGCCTTCAATAGTCATTAACATCTGTTCATGAAAGCCTCACTTTCCTGTAAGAAATTGAAGATAGATAAAGAATTCAGTAAGATAGTAGGATATAAATTGACTTATTGAATTCAGTAGCCTAACATATCCAAGAACATCACCAAGTAGAAGACACAATGGAAGAAAGAAAGGATGAAGTTTAAAAAGAACTTATACCAAATCTAGATGAAGAAACATTTTTAAAAAATAGGCATGCCAGTAAAATGCATGTCTTGTTTTTGGAAGGACGCTATTCAACTTCATACAGATTTTAATTCTTCTCAAGTAGTCATATGAATTTAACTTAATTACAAGAAGAATGTCAATAAAAAGCTTAGAGTTCTGTTTTTTGGAACTAAGCAAGTTGGTACTTAAAGTCATGTAGAAAAGGGAACATAAAAGAATATCTGGGAATCCCTGGGCAAGGAGAAGGGTGATTGCCGTGGGTATTAAAGCACACTAGAGTCATTTGATGGCTGACACGGTGTGTCACACACATACATGGACAGAGCCACAGAACAGCACATGGTCTCCTGTAGGTAAAAGCCATTGTATGTGATAAAGGAGACATTTCAAATTACTGGAATTTTTTACTTTAATAAATAATGTTGAGTCAGTTGGGTGGCTATCTTTAAAAAGTGATTAGATGCACACATTATGTATTAAATAACATTAAACCTTAAAATGATGGACAAACTGATGCAAAAATACAAGAGAAAGCAATGACTCATATACTATAAGGAAATGTGGAGACATAAATATTTTGTAAATCAAATATAAGAACAGTTTTCTAAATGTGACTTGAAATCATAGACAATGATGAAAAGATTGATAAATTCTCCTACATGAAATTAAGCAACAATTAGTGAGAAAATAGAATCAAATAAATCTCTATGGATGGAATGATTTATAGAGTTTATCACAGATCAGTGGCAATCTCTCTAAACTATAATGCAGTTATAAAAACTGAGAAAAAATAGCAAAACTCCTAATCTCTGTAAATTTTTTTAAAATATATGGACACATTCCCAGATATAGTCATGATAATTATGTAGAATAAAGCTCCACCTTTGTCACTGATTATAAAAAAAATGACAATGATTGTAATGGGGAGGTAATATGATGGAGAATGGAATTTCAAACGGGAAGGTGTGGGGGTGGGGAGGGAGGGAATTACCATGGGATATATTTTATAATCATGAAAAATGTTAATAAAAATTAAAAAAAAATAAATTAAAAAAAAATGAACAAATAAATTTAAAAATTACTATTCAAAAAAAAATGACAATCTTCATGGTTGTTAATGGTGTGAGGAAATAGGTCATATTTTTTGATAGGGTTTTCTTGGCAAAATATCAGATATTTATGCTTACATGTGTGGATCCCAGCAGTCCAAGATCAACTTAAGAAACAGTTAAAGGTCCATATCCAAAGACAGTCACATTCTGAAGTGCTGGAGGGCAGAAATTCAATGTATGAATTTTCAAGAAACACAATTTCACCAATAACAGAAGCACATTGTACATTGTTTTTGGAAGCTTAAATGGTAGGAGCCATTTAGATGGAACTATGGCAATAACAAAAGAATCTGTGTGCAATATTTACCTTTTGATCCAGAATTCTTCTAATTCTAGCCTGAAGTCAAACCTCAAAAACAAACATCCAAATAGAGACCTGTGCTTAAGAATATTCATCAAATCATATTTTAGAGGGAGTAAAGCAGCTGATACAACTTCAGTGCTTCCCCACCACGATGGACTCTACCCTCTGGAACAGTAAGATAAAATAAACTCTTTCCTTCCATAAGTTGCTTCTGGTTGGGTATTTATACAAAGCAACGAGAAAGTAACTGACACAATTGTTTCTGTTTTTTTTTTTTTATTCATTTTGTATTAAGTAAAACAATGCAGAGTGCAACATATTAGATACATTAAGCAGCCTTTTTATATAAGAAAGGGAATAAAGAAGAAGATACACACACCCTTTTTTCTTTCTCTCTCTCTCTCTCTCTCTCTCTCTCACTCACTCTGTCTTTCTTTTTGCAAAAAAATAGAAAAAGCATGGGAAGAGCAAACTAGAAATTAAGGAAATGGTCTGCACCATGAGTGAGGGCTAGGAATGAAGACAGCAGAGGCAGTAAAAATAGAAGTTCACATCTTCTGAGTATACCTTTTTATACAGCTTGACTTTTAACATGTGCTTATCCATATTCACACAATAAAATTAAACGATTAAAACCACTAATTTCAACATGAAACCAAAGAATTCTATTATACAACCAGTTGGTAACACAGCCCAGAAAAGAATTAACAAACTTTGACACAGGGCTTTAACTGAACATGTTCAATGGGATATAACCTAAAGGCAAAAACAATCTTCAAAGAACTTTAGACTTTACTCTGTTTGTTGTTGGTTGTGGTGTTGGTGGAATAATTCATACAAAATCTTGAGAAAATTGTAGGATAGAGAAATGAGTCAATATTGGATATAGCCAGTGTGAGAGAAGGAAGCTACAAAAATGGGAAGAGATCATAATCAACTCATGGCTCAAGCACTTAAATTTCTCACCCAAGAGCCAGGTCTAAGGAAAAGAATATAATTTGGGGTGAGCCTTTTATTGTTCATGAGAACAAGGAAGGGGCTGGAGAGATGGCTTTGCAGTTAAGATGCTTGCCTGCAAAACCAAAGGACTCAGGTTTAATTCCTGAGAGTCCACGTAAGCCAGATGTACATACTGGTGCATGTCTCTGGAATTCATTTGCAGTGGCTGGAGGCCCTGGTGTGCCCATTCTTTATTTCTCTTTCTCTGCCTCTCCTCCCCACTCAAATAAAATAAATAAATTATGAAAAAGAAAACAATTAAGAGTTCATCAATTAGGGAGGACATATCAAATAAGCAGAGAAGCTTCTGGAAGTAATCCCCACTGGCTACACGAAGGATAAATTAAACACCAATGAGAAAAATGATCATAGTGCAGGTTAGCACACGGAATTAAAATGTGGTATTAAGCCACTTAACCAACCAAACAATACAAGTTCATGTGGGAGGAGGAAGAAATTCTGGCAGGATGTGGACAACATGACAGAGGTAGAAAATGATCATTTTGTCATCATTAATATAATGACTGATTCAGGTAGGCATAACTGTGGTAGGCATAACTGTGGATACTAACATTATTTGGTAAAAGATTGCCAGGTATACTAGTAAGCTTTTCCTCACTATGACAAAACACCTGAGAAAAGCAGCTTAAATATGATTGTTTTGGCTCACAGTTTTAGAGGTTTTAGTTTGGGATCAGATGTATCCACTGTGGTGAGCCTGAGGTGAGGCAGACCATCAAGGCAGGAAGGTGTGGCAGGGGTAAGCTGCTCACCCCAGGGTGGCCTGGAATTAGAAAGACAGAGAGAAGAGGACTAGATATAATCCTCCAAAGGTATGCTCCCAGTGGCTTACTGCTTCCAATCAGGTCCTACCTTTTTTAGTTCCTACCATCGATTAGGTCAGCACTCCTATATTATAATACCTTACCACAGAGCTCTGCTCCTAGACATTATTTTAGGGGCCAAGAATTCATCAATGGAGCCTTTTGGGGAAACACCTCATATCTCAACCTTAGCATTCCACACCTAGCCCCTGTTATCTCATAAGCAACATGTGTTTGGTTCACTTCTGTGATGGTTAATATCCGCTATCAAAATGACAAGAATTAGAAGTAGCATGGATGTAAATCTCTGAGCATGTCTGTGAAGGAGCATGTACATTTCTGTCATGAGTCCCAGATGCCAGACACCACCTGTAAGATTTGGAGTTTGCCCTGTTGGAATTTGGTCTTTTTTTAAAGGGAGTCTGATCTTTCCGTGTACTTCTTCCATTCCTCATTTTTGGGTTGAGAATGTTTACTCTGTGCCATTGTATGTGGGAGAATTCTTTCTCTTTCCCTCTCTCTTTCTATCTTTCCTTCTTTCTTGCTTTCTTCTTCCCTTCCCTTTTCCTTCCTTCCTCTCTCCCTCCCTTTTACTTCTCTCTCCCTTCTATTTCTCTCTCTCTCACCTTCCTCCTCTTTCTTTCTTTCTTTCTTTCTTTCTTTCTTTCTTTCTTTCTTTCTTTCTTTCTTTCTTTCTTTCTTTCTTTCTCTCTCTCTCTCTCTCTCTTTCTCTCTCTCTCTTTCTTTCTTTCTTTCTTTCTTTCTTTCTTTCTTTCTTTCTTTCTTTCCTTCTTTCTCTCTCTCTCTCTCTCTCTCTTTCTTTCTTTCTTTCTTTCTTTCTTTCTTTCTTTCTTTCTTTCTCTCTTTCTTCTAAAAGAAGTCCAGGCTGGCCTTGGACTCACTATGTAGTAAAATATGGTCTTGAAAGTTTGATTTTCTTGTATCTACTTCCCAAAATTTGAGATTACAGGCATGATGCACTGTGTCTGGCCTGTAAATTATCTTTCATCTTATAGGAACTTGCAGTTAAAAGCTTTCCTGAGTTTCAGAAGACACACTTACACTTCTTAATAGAGTCCAAACTGTTAAATACTATGGGGACATTGAGGCTGAACAGCATGCATTTTTTTTTAAATTTTTATTAACATTTTCCATGATTACAAAATATATCCCATGGTAATTCCTCCCTCCCCACCCCCACACTTTCCCATTTGAAATTCCATTCTCCATCATATTGCCTCAGCATGCATTTTGATAGCTATAAGCCTATGGGAAAAAAGGGTAGCAACTTTAATATATTTGAATGTCAAGTTGATAAGGATGGACTTGTGATGGTTAATCTTGTCTACTTACAGAGTTTGGAATCACCATGGAAACAAATATCTTGGGTTGTTTGTGAGGTGTTTTTCTAGATTAGCTTAATCAATATGGGAAAACCCACCTGAAATGTGGATGGTACCATTCCATGGGCTGGGGCCTACCAGATTCTATAAAAAGGGGAAGGCTGGCTGAGGACTAATATCCACCTACCTCTGCTTCCTGACTGTGGGTTGAATAGGATGGGTTGCTTTATGTTCCTGCCACCATGCTTCTTCCTCCATAATGGATGGTATCCCCCTGAAGTGTAAGTCAAAATAAACCATCATTCCTTAAGTTGGTTTTCTTGGATATTTGTCACAATGACGAGAAAGGCAATACAACCTCAAAATTTCCCCCAAGTCTCAACAGTTCTAGAATATCTCAGAAGTCCAAGTTCATCGCATCCTCTGAGGCTCAAAGCAAGCTGTCCACTGTGAGCTCCTATAAAACAAAAACAAAATGTGAAGACAAATGTACATGCTCCTAGCATACAATGACAGAATCCAGTCCAAATCCAGAATGAAATACTAGGCAAATGGAAAGAAAGAAAGACTGAAAGCAAGCAGAGCAGACATTAAAGCCCACAGCTCCACCTTACACCCAAGGCATGCAGTGGCATTATGTGAGCTCCAGAGAGCCTGGGGAATTCCACCTCCTTGGTTGGTTTTGATGCTTCTCTCGTAGGCTGGCTCTGCTCTCAGCTTATGACTTTCCTTGGCAAATGCTTCAGTCCCTGGCATTTTTAATGGCTGGGGTCTTCATTGTTGCTTTAACTGTCCTAGCTTCCTAAATCACTGTTCTGGGGGTTGGCTGTGGAGACTCTGACGCTGCTCCATGTTGCCTGTCCAAGCTTTCCTGCATGGAAGATTCCAGGAGCCCACAATTCTTGCACTGTGCGTGTCTGCACACCAAGTGTCATGTGGGCATGCCAGAGCCAGCCAGCAGCACAGGCAGTGCTTGGATCACGGCTGCAGTGTTCTCTAAGTGCCCAGATGGTTGAACATGAGGGAATGGTTTCTTAGGTGTCCCTGTGCAAGCAGGACATTCAAGAGGGCTCTTTTCAAGGCATAGTCTTTCACACGTCTTTACATATTTATATCCTTGAGCCTCTCTCTGATGGGTAGAGCCTGTCCAATTCTTGCAAAGACCTTGAAGCATCTGTTTTACTATTACAATTTAAATTATTTGAATTCTTTTTTCCCCCCCAAACATTTGGCAACCAGACCCTTCTTTAGCTGCAAATTAATGTATGTTATTTTCTGGCCAAACTTAAAGTTTTTTTTTTTTTTTTAATCTTCTCACTTTTCTAGTTGCTCCTAATCTTCACTGTAAACTTAGTTAAGAGTGGCCAGCAATATATGAATGCTGTGCTTTCCTGAAATTTCCTCCACCTCATTACCTGGTCCATTCTGATTATACTTAGCCTCACACAAATTCTCAGGGCATGGTCAAAAATGCAGAAATATGCTTGGCAGAATGTAATATGAATGGCTTCTAGCCCAATTCCACACAGAACTTTTCATTCCCATGTAAACTCTCATGAGCAGTCTTTGCTGTCCACATGTCTGTTACCATTCTGTTCCTCTGAGTTCAGAATCACACATTAAGCTGGTTTACAGTGATCTAGGGCTTCATTCACCTGTATCTACAAAGCTTTCCAAATTCTTTCCACAAAGTATTTCCAACAGCTTGTGAGCTACATTGTAAGGAATAGTTCCAGAAATGACCTTGACTGGCTTTGTAAAGCTGGTCGGGTAATAAGGTATTTGATCAGTTCTAAAGTTTAGTATCACAAATGATTAATAATAAAACAAAGAAGTATCTCTATGGTGGAAGCATGTATCAGTGTCCTATGCAGTAATAAACAACTTTGTTCAGGATGGGATAATTTGATGTTATCTGCCTGTGGGTGTGATGCATTGAGAAAGACACAACCCAAGTTCTGAAGTTCTGTTGTATCCTTGCTGAATATGTTTAACTGGAATTTAAACACTGAAAAATAATGCATCCCTTAGAGAAAAATATAATAGATGTGTCTTAAAAAACTGAAAGATCCACTGGATGGTCCAGTAATCCTATTATTAGGCATATTTCAAAAGGAAATACTATCTCACTATGTCAAAGAGACACTTGTACTTCCATGTTTATTGCTGCATTATTCACAATATATGAGATTAGAAAGCAGCTAAAATGTCCAATTTAGTCTTAAAAGGGAAGCCAATTCTGTCATTTGTAAAAGCATGAGTCAACCTAAAGGGTGTTATGCGAAGTGAAATAAGTCAGCTACAGAAAGACAAATTCAGGGACTGGTTAGGTTGCTCAGTGGTTAAACATGCTTGCTTGCAAAGCCTGTCAGCCCAGGTTCAATTCCCCAGTACCCAAATAAAGCCAGATGAACAATGTGGTGTATGCATCTGGAGTTTATTTGTAGTGACAAGCCCTGACATGCCCATGTTCTCCCTCTTTCTCTCTTTCTCTCTCTCTCTCTCTCATAAAGATCTTTCAAAAAGAAAGACAAATGTAGCATGTGTGGTTTTATATGTAAATCTTAAAAAGTTTAATTAAAAAAAGTAAAAAGTAGAATGGTAGTTACCAGGACATGGAGGATGGGGGAGATTGGGGGAATGTTAATAAAAGCACATTCAGTTTTTATTTACTAGTGGGGGTAACTTTAAGAGATCTATTGTTTATAATAATGACTATAGTTTATGACAATGTATTGTGTTCTTAAAAGTTGCTGAGAGTAAATAATGTGTTCTCGTCATAGAAATCATCAATATGTGAGGTAACATACAAGTTTATTAGGTCAGTTTAGATGTTCTGCAATACATATGTGCTTAAAAACAATGCGTTACATATAATAAATATGAACATTTTTGCTTGTCAATACAATATAAACAACTATGGGAAATAATGAGAAACATAAAAATTTGTGGGACTGGTTACTAAAGAATTATCTTGGTTATTGCAAAAATCTCACTCTAAAGAAATACAATAATGTGAAGGAATTCTTAGCTAAGAATAAAGAAACATGACAAATAACTGCATCTTATGATGGCAGATTTGCTATATGATCTGTAAAAAGCCATAAGAACATTGTTTTGATAACTGTGAGAGCTTACATATTTATTGCATATAAGATGATCAATCAAGATTTGTTGGGTAGTAATAATATTGTCAACGATAGGAACATGTCATCCCCATGGTTCACATGAAAAGTTACCCAAACACACAAATGGCAAAGTGTTAAATATGGATAAAGAAGGGGGGCAGAATTAGCCAAGTGAAAGTAAAAAGCAAGTATCTCACACATGCTCATGATAGCCTTTATAGATCTATGTTCATCCGTATTCCATTGTAAAGATTTCATTGTGATGAAAAGAGAAACTTGTGGGGATCCCCTGCCACGGGAAACTGGCATAACAGTGACTGAGTGAAACAGAGAGTCCGTCTCTGAGCACAGTTTCAGGTGAGATCTGCGTCTTTGCAAAGCAGAAGATGTAGACTCTGGAAAAGAAGCCCTTGGAGGCAGTGGAAACTCTCTGGATTCTTGCTGTCATGATTTTCTGAAAAGTTTTGCAAGTCAGTGTTTTGCCTAAAACTGTGTCTTTAATTTATTTATCCATCTAGCCATGGCCTATGTGTATAGTGTTCATCTATGACAGACCAAAAATGTTGCCTGACACTAAAGATTAAAACATGACCCAGTCTCTGTTTCCAATTCTCCCATGCAGACATGATAAAACATTAATTAAATATAGTGCTATGGGAGCCAAGAAGAGAACAAGTAACCTTAGCCTGGGGGATTTCAGTGGGCTTCAGAGAGGACCTGATAGGGTACCCTATAATTTTCCTTCATGGCACTTATTCACAATTATGGTTATGGGGCAATTTAAGAGATTATTGAGTTAACATTTATTTCTCCACTAGATACTGGGTACTGTGGGAGCAGGGGCCAGGTCTACTTTACTCACCATTATATGCCCACCATAGTGCTTAGGACATTTTTGTATTGTCGATGGTGATTTGTTGAAAAAGTGAATGAATCATTTCAGGCTTGAGGGATGAATAATGTCTTGGATTGAAAAGCAATGCTGGCTTTTTTTTTTTTTTTTTTTTGCTCAGAAGTGAATATATCTGTACACACAGAGGTATGAAAGAGAAGGATATGTTTAGGGAACAGAGAAGTATATAGTATATACAGGACTTGTGAAGGCCATAAAGACCAAAAAGAAAAAAGAGGATTGTAGTCAGCTTGGAATGGGAAAGGGTCTTGGCAGAAATTCCAAGGCGAAAACTGGTGACAGAGAGGATTTTTTTTTTTTTGTTTCTGGAAGTTTGAATGTGAGTTGAGGGATTGAAAATATCAATTTGTCAAGAATATTAGTGAAGTACAGTTGGTTTTGAAGTCCTATTGGAAGTGGGAAAGTAAACCTGAAAATAATGTTGAGGGATAAATCTTTAAGTCTACCTTCAAGGATAAAGTTTTCTAGAGTACCAGTTAATTTTGGATTAGTTTTGTGTTTGTTTGCTCACCCCGGATCCCTTTCTACCCCTAAACCCTTCCAATCCTATTGTCTGGGCCTCAAGTTTCCTATCTGGTATGCCAGCAACTCAAGCTGATCCACATTAGGAACCACAGATGAGTGAGAACATGTGGCATTTGTCCTTCTGTATGTGTGTGTGAGTTTTTCTGTGTGTGTTTGCTGACTATGATCTGTTCCGAGTCTGTCCATTTTACTACAAATTTCATTGTATCTTTTCTCTTACTGCTAATTAGAATTCCATTGTGTAGATATAGTACAACTTCAATATCCACTCATCCAGTGATGAGCACCTGGGTCCTGGGCTTATTATAGCTCTTAGCTATTATGAATTGAGCAGCTACAAACATGGTCGAGCAAATATCTCTGTAGTGAACCATGGGGTATTTAGGGCAAATGCCTAGAAAGGGAATAACTGGGTCTGTATTCTTCCTTTATAGGAATATCCATATTGATTTCCACAGTAGTTGTACAAGTTTGAGGGACCCCCACCCCACCAAAAGGGCCCTGGAGATGGTGGGATAAAACCTAACCTTAAAATTTTTTGGCTCTAGTCTGTAACTCCCAGTGCCTGAAATCGGTTGCTACCCACAAAGACCTGTTGGTCAGAGAGACCTACGAGATCTCTGAAACACAACAGACCTCCGTCAAAGTACTTGATCACTTGCCTGAGGTAAAAGGTAAGACTCTATTGCTGAAGATGCCGTGTGCTGCCAACACAGAACGCAGAGAGACCTGGCTGGGATTTGGAAGAGAGCCAGTCCCCAGACGGTTAGCCTGTCTAGTGCTGGAAAGTGCTACATGAGCTATGGGGGAAAGTGGCCAAGAATAGTCTGAGCAAGCAGGGGTCTAAGTTACTCAGAAGCAGCCAGCCTGACACAATGTACACACCAGTGCAATGGTGGCACACAGCCTTGGTGGGTAAACAATGGCTTTCTGATTGGCTAAGAGATTCACTCAGTGGAAAGGAACCCATATCTGGAGCTAGGAACCAGGTCTGAACGCGATGGAGACAAAGACTATCCTCTTCAATGTCAAGCACCCACAAGACCTTGGCTAAAAGAGGATTTACATCCATCAAATTCTCCCTAAATTAAAAACACTTATCCCATTTAACCCATGCTGACTTCACTCTGCTGGGAAATCTGTTTTTATTTTTTGGAAGGTACTGAGACCCAAGGAGATAAACCACCCCTTGCATCTCAGCCAGGCCCCAGGTGAAACCACTGAGGAACTGGGGAGATGAGCAAGAATGCTGCTTCCATGGTGAGCCTGACATTCAGTGCTAGGGTGAAGGAGACAGACATTGAGGATACTCAACACATACCAAAGCAGAGATCCAGAGGGTCTTAAGAGCTCACCATGGAAGTAGACTTAAAACATGTCCACCACAGCTCAGGGGAATTTGCAGAAGATGGCAAAAAATATTGAAAGAGCCACAGTTTTGGGCATCATGACCAGAGGCATTGCCTCCCCTCAATTACTAACTGCTGCTACCACAACACATTAACTACAACCCCGTGGGGAGTACCAGCAACTCCACAGAGGAGGTCCCCCAGTGGAATGGGGCGGGGACGATGGAAAGGTGGTACCAACACATGATGTATCCATACTAAGTATGTCCATAATAAAAAAGGAAAAAGAATAAAAAGAAAATAAAATAATGTTGAGGCATCTAATTTGGCCAAATGGATGAGATGAAGGTTCCGTTGACTATAATAGAGAAAAGTGTTGTGACCTGGTGATCTGTTAGACATCTGTGGGGAAAACTTACTGGAAAGATATCTAGAACATCAGAATCTATTTTGTGATAAAAAAAAAAAAAAGTAGCCCAAGTTGAATAGGCATCTGTGCAGAAGTTTCTTTCTAAAGCTCTGGTGGAAGATTAACTTTCCTAAGACAGTTGATACTGAAATGGCAATGGATTCAGAATATGGTATCAGGAAATAGCACACTCCATGGGAATCCTGTTGTGATACGTCCATTCTGCGTAGCAGCTCATTCCACACAGCGAGCTTTGGAGAGCGCGGCTCCACCACCAGCTGGATCACCTGTTCTTCTGTCTAGGTCTCACCAGCAAACAGGGCTCACTAGGATGGTTTTTGATTTTCATTTCTAGTGCTACCAGAGAGTAAGTGAAACAGAAACATTTGAGGCACCCGGACAACAGCAATAGTGGGAACTGCTGCTATCCCTATGCTAAGAGGCAAGGAGAAGGTATAATGTGACTGATGACTAGTGAGAATTGTAGCTGTGGAGAAAAAATTGCTCAAAAGGCCTAATGACAATTGAGGGATGAGAGAAGATGTGCTTCAACCTCCTTCACGCCACATGAAAAAGTGAGGTATAGGGCTGGAGGGATGGCTTAGCAGTTAAGGCGTTTGCCCGAAAAGCCCAAGGACCCATGTTTTACTCTCCAGATCCCATGTTAGAGAGATGCACAAACATGAGGCAAGCACAAGATCACACCTGCCCACCAGGTGATACAAGCATCTGGAGTTCGGTTGCAGAGGTTGAGGGCCTGGTGTAACAATTCTCTCTCTTTTTTCTCTGCCTGTATCTCTTACTCTATCTAAAAAAATGAAGTATAATATACATTACATCAATTTCATATAACCTAAAATTCTCCACTAAGTTATATAATTCTGTGGTTTTATTCTACTTAAAAAATGCTGTGCAGGCAAAACTATTACCCAATACCAGAACATTTTCATCAACCTCAAAGTCATCTTGTGAAGGCTTTGGACACCTCACTAAGGAGTTTGGGATTTATTCTGTAGACACGGAGGAGGTGATGAAATGTTTGTGTGGAAGGACAATGTAATCCCTGCAATTAACTAGAGAATCCAGTAGGTTTCTCTAACAGATGGCTGAAGCAGAGAATACCCTGAGGAAAGCCATCCCCCATCTCTTATGAATGGCAGCTCATTGTCCCCTTCCTGAAGAAACTGGAACTTACCAACCTGCTTTCTGCCTGTCTGGATTTGCTTTCTCTGGAAATTTCATATGCATTGGTTATACAGTAGCATGCCTCCTTTAACAAGCACAGTGTTTTCAAGTTCATCCATGCCATCGTGTGCATTGCTAGTCATCTGTTTTGAGGATAAATAATACTCGGTGGTGTGGATATGCCACATCTATTTATCCCCTCACTGATAGCCTGGACTATTTACATTTGTTTATTGTAAAGTGACCCAAGGCTATCCAGGACCTACCCAGGTTATTATTGAGCATGCTCATCAGGTTTTCAGTAATATAAGAACTTTTCCTATGGTCATTTCATATCTGTATTTTCCCTTTAGGCTCTTTGGTTAATTTCCTATTTTGTTAACTGTTGGATATTGTATCAGGAAGGATTTATGTTAAAATACTTGCAGGTAAATACTTTTCAAAAATGCCTCCTCCCCATCTCATCCCAGAGGCGTTTAACACTTGAATTCTGAGACAGGTTGAACTTGCTTGGCAAATTCATCAGGATCCAGAAAGCAGTCACTAAGGTAACACTTATCCAAGTGTCTCAATCACCCCTTGCCGGAGGATCCCATCACCTCCTCCCTGTCCCTGTCCTGATGAGACAAGTGGGCATGGCAATGACTGGCATTTAGCGAGTGAAGTTACATAGTCACATTATGTCCTATGATTGACCCAAGGCTTAGGAATAGCAACTGCTATTCTGCCATTGCCCCAGGAGAACAATGCAAAGACCTGGCTTGATGAGGGCTGGGCGGCTCTGCTTGTCATGGATGCCCAGAACTTCCATCAGGTCCCATCTCCACTCATGCCTCTCCTGCCACGTACACTGAGGTGAAGAACCCTATGAAGGCACTTAGCTGTGGCCGTGTTCTTGGATAAGGCCAAGTTGTGTCCCTGGAGAGCAGGTGCATTAGTGAGGCACACATAGACAGCTGATGACAGGCCTCTGATTGTTTTCTGGGCTGCAGTCAGAATTGTGAAATACCTCCTGACGCAGAGAGTCTCACCTCTTCTGCCGCTTTCCTCTTCCCTGGCTCTCTACTCTTATGTGATACCCTGACTTCCTGGAGGCTGAACAATTAGTGTCCACTCAAATTGACTTTTCTGGAATATTATATTCCATTTCTCCATGTTTACGTGTAGCCATGCAAACCTATTTTTCTTGTGTCCTGATCATATCAGGATGCTTGACCAGACACTAACATAAACGTGGTGACCATGCTATGCCCTGCTCTGAAGGAGGTGAAACAGTGGCTTTCAGACTATGCCTTGCTCTGGGGTAACACCATTTTGCAAAGCAGCAGTTAGTTCCACATTAGTGTAAATGTAGAGGCAGAATCACTTTGTGTCTCATTTGCACATATTGATACCACCACCTGTGCAGAACTAACCATGAGATACAGCCTGATAACATTGGTGCAAATGAACTGGTATTGTCTACAAACTTCTTAAAGTAGGCTGGGAACACATAGATGCACTATTAGTTATTTCTCATTGGTGGAACAATACACCCAACCAGAAGCAGCTTAAGGAAGGAAAACATATATTTTTAGCCTACAATTTTTAGTGGAAGTTCAACAGGGAAGGAGTAGAACTGGCTTACATCATCACATCGGTGAGGAAGAAGCAGAGCAGAGACATGAGCGTTGAAAGCTCAGCTACTTTCTCCTTTTACACCGTCCAGGAATGCAGCCCATGGGCTAGTGTTATCCATGGTCAGTGTGGCTCTCCCCACCTCAGTTATTCTTATCTAGAACATCCCTAAGAGACATGGGAAATATGGTGATCCTAAATCCTGTCAAAGTTGACAACTATCACATCAAAACCATGTCAGGTAAAACAGATAAAAGAACTTACTTGAACACACCAGGCCAATAAAAGGTACAGCATCCTCACTTGAGTCTCATAAAAGGAAGGACAGCTAATTATGACAGAAATGCCCCACCAGCTGATCATCTAACCACCCAGTCTGTGTATCTAGGAGCTTACAGGCAGAGACTGCTTCACTGTCCCCTAGGGCTTTAGCTAAGCAAAGTCCCTATTGCTTGAAGAAGCTCACTGGTGTTGCATCTCTTTGTTCATCAGTCCATCTGTCATACTTCATAAGTCCTGTTCTTTACCTGGACAATTCTGGCTATAGTTCTACCCAGTCCTCTGCTTCAGTCAAGGAGCTCTCTAACTAGGTTAATCAGTAACTTATCTGGCTACCTGCAGTGACTCCTTTTGCATCTGTGTCAGTCCTCTCTGAGTCTGCCTTCAGCAGGGCCTTTGGCCCCTTTAATCTCTCTCTCTCTCTGTGTGTGTGTGTGTGTGTGTGTGTGTGTGTGTTAGAGAAAGAGAGAGCGAGAGAGTGAGTGAGAGAGAGAGAGAGAGAGCAAGAGAGAGAAACATAAACTTACTGTGTGAAGAGTAATGTGTGACTCAAATGTTAATAGTATAATAAAAAGAATCTGTAATTGTCAACAGCCATGCTATCAAGGGAAATCAGAACTACTTGGTGAATTATAGCCAATGAAACTGACATAGCTTGTGAATTTATAGTTATTGAAGAAATCTTAACATGTGGAGAGACACATATATATGTATATTTATCACACAGAATGCTCATATATATGAAGATGACAATCACAGGGAAAGACTATCATTATTTCTTGTAGACAATACACTGGTATTATATACTACTAGTATATAATGGTAGTAATTTTAGTAGTAACTTTCAACCAGTAACTCACAGGAGCAACTTGTGAAAATTCTAGGAGAAATAGCAAGGTCTGTGAACTAAGTGTTTTATAGTGACTATTTTTTTTAATTTTTTTTTTTATTATTTTTATTTATTTATTTGAGAGTGACAGACAGAGAGAGAAAGAGGCAGATAGAGAGAGAGAGAGAATGGGCGCGCCAGGGCCTCCAGCCACTGCAAACGAACTCCAGACACGTGCGCCCCCTTGTGCATCTGGCTAACGTGGGACCTGGGGAACCGAGCCTCGAACCGGGGTCCTTAGGCTTCACAGGCAAGCGCTTAACCGCTAAGCCATCTCTCCAGCCCTATAGTGACTATTTTTGACCTTTTATACTGTCAGTCTCACATAGAGTATTTTCAATACATAATCCATTAAATTACTATGAAATAGTATGAAGATGTTTGCAACTTTCTAGATGAAAAAATCTTGGTGCTTATAAAAATGAGGAAATACAAGTAAAAGGCAGAGTTGTGATTTGAACCCAGGTAAACTTGATTTCAAAACCTTAAGTACCTTTCTTATTATAGATCCCCCTACAGGAGGTAATTCAGGATGGAATATTTAGAAATAATATAGTGGGATTTTGTGCTTCTGATTTGATTATATTTAATTTTCATTTCTAGTCTGAGTCAGAAATTTTATTCATAAATCTAATTTTCATTAATCTTCTTAGGTTTCAGATAATCACTTTTTGCTGTTTTGGGAAATTGATACAAGAAACATTGGTCATGCTCTTTAGATGACCCAAATTGCTCAGAGACCCAGAAGGAAACTGCTTGGAAACTGGGATTTTTGTGAGCCTACATTAGTGAGTGCATAGTATTCAGGTGGCTCAGAGTATAGTTCCAAATGAAACAAGGGATATAAATGCATATAATAAACACAGTGGCCTCAATGGAACTCACGTCCTTCTTTTTTCCCTCCATGCTATTGTGGTGTTCAGGAGGAAAGAAAACATTGTGTGCCTTGATGACAATGAGAAATGTGAAATTCAGGGACAATGTTTATAGCAGAATGTGTGGATGTGTGTACTAGTTACTTTCTCATTGCTGTGACCAATTACTAGACAAGAGGTGACTGAAGAGAGGAAAATTTTCCTGTGGCTCACAGTTTAAGGGCCTATGATCTATCATGGTGGGGAAGGCATTGTGGCAAAAGCATGAAACCCCTAGTCACATTGCATCCACAGTCAGGAAGGAGAGAGATGAGTGCTCCTTCCAAGCACACGTTCTCCTTTCTATTCCATCTGGGACCTTAGTCCCTGGAGCAGCGTCACTCACATTTTTGGATGAGTCTCCCCAGCTCAACCTAATCTAGAAGCTCCCCCACAGACCTGCCCAGGGGCTCTCAATCTATATGAATTAGCCTTTTCACAAAACAGAGTAGAGATTTGTCTCTTTAAGGAAAATAGTGAATGAGGGCTGGAGAGATGTCTTAGTGGTTAAGGTGCTTGCCTGCAAAGCCTTAAGAACTCATATTTGAATCTCTATATCCCAGGTAAGACAGATGCATGGGGACACAAGTGAGCAATGGTGCACACGTGCACAAGGGGGCACACGTGTCTGGAGTTCATCTGCAGTAGACGAAGGCCCTGGTGTGTCCAATCTCTCTCTCTGCCTCTTTCTTTCTCTCAAATAAATACATTAAAAATATAATGAATGAGCTATATACATTCAATATGCAATGGATGACTCAACATTTCCATTCCAAAAGGGACGCATAAGGGCATAACACAAGTAAGATTGGACCAAAGAAAGATCAAAGCCCAGCAACAAAAACACTTTATTTTGCAGCACTGTGTCCAGTAACTAGGCCTGTGATGAAATCAACTGGGCTCCAACGAGCTTGGGTAACTCCTCCCAGCCCCCTTTCTAACTGTTCTGCCTTTTAGCACACAGCATGGGTTAGAAAATACTCAGTACTGACATATACTGTAGGAAGACGAGCAAAATCTTGGAGCCTTATAAAAGGGCTGGTTCTTCTGCTATCCTTTACCTAATTGAGCAAGAAACCAGGGCAAGCTGGGTGGGCTGTAAGTAAGTTGATCTCTGCCTCCGTCTCCCATATGTTAGTGAGATTAAGGCTCAGGCAGGGAAGTTTAAATGTTCAATTTTGCCTGTGATTGCTTAACAGAAATCAAAAGGCAAAAGGTGGTAATTATTGTTGGCAGATTTAACTTCTGTCTGGTATAGGTCATGGAGGTAGCCAAACGTGATCTCTGTTTCAACCTTGGATTTGAAGTAGTCTAAGAAACATTTCATGTGTGCATATGAACTGCATGGACTTGAGTCATATTCCATCATCCCGATACTACTTGCCATCAGGTATAAATTATAATGCTCTCTTCTTCACATAATGTTCCCAATATTTTCCTCTTTCCATCCTTGTCTACTGACCTTAAAAATAAGTATTGTCTCATATACCCCTGGACTGTAGCAGAGGGAAGAGAAGGGGCTCACCAGTGCTGAAGACATTAAGACCCAAAGCCAAGGACCCACACAGAGCTTTGCACGTACTTGGGGCTGGATCTCAGTCTCTATTTGTTGACTTTTCAGAAAGCAGTGGTCTCTGAACCTCAGGTTATTGGCAAGAACTAAAGACAAGTTATGGCACTGTGGCTGAACAAAGTTAAAATTTGTTGGCTGTGGCAAAATCGAACTCCCATCTTGCCACACTGACTAAAGCCACTAAAAATAGTTCCTCACTGCGGTTTCTAAAATTCAAAGAAAATACAGCTCCAAGTGGTTTATTTCAGAGGGTTCAGAAGGCTCATGGGTATCCCATGGCTCTCACCAATTTGGATTCTGATGGGTTAAATGAATCAGGAACATAAGGATTACATTTTCTTTCTAACACACATGGGTTTTAAATAAAGGGAAAAAGGTGAGTGGGGTATAATGCATCTATTTTCCTATCACCAAACATTCAAAAAATAGTTCATGATGTCTCAGCAAATCCATTCTGCTCTTCTCTCTCTCTCTCCCTTTATCTCTCTCTCTCTCTGTCTCTCTCTCTCTTCCTCAGCATGATTGTCTACATAGTAAGGGTCACAGGTGTATGGAGTGGTACCTGAGCTACTGCTGTTAAACTTTAGATCTTCTTCTCTACAATAGAGATTATTGTAAATTCTCCCTTCTTTCAACAAAAAAAAAAAAAAAAAAAAAAAAAAAAAAAAAGAGGGAGAAAGCATGTGTGTGTGAAAGAGGCAGACAGAGAGAGAGGAAAGACAATACCCCCTCACCACATTTAACCTCACCAAGTGTCTGCTCAAATACATATCCTTGTGAGGTGAAGAGTGTTGATTTACCAAGAACCAGTGTCAAAAATATTTAAGTCAAAAGTATTTACTTTTCTTCCATGTAACAGATTAATGACTTTGTTGATTTGAAGTGAAATCAACAAATGGGGAAAATGTGGTCTGATTTTTCTGGAATCTCAAGAATGTTCATGTACCAGTTGCTTTCTTGTTGCTAGGACAAAATAAGTGACTGGGAGCAGCTGATGAAAGGAAAGGATATATTTTCAGCTTACAGTTTTGAAGGAAAGTCTATCATGGTAAGGAAATCATGAAAGAGGCAGACAGCCAGGGCCCCATCTTCATATAAGGAGGGCAAAAGGTCAGAGGGCAAGATGCAAGTGGGGCTAGGCTGTAACACTTCATTGCCCACCTCCAGTGACACACTTTCTCTGGTAAAGCTCTCCCTTTTTTGAGACGTGTATTTGGCCTGGAACTCATGAATTACACGCACCTGGCTAGCCAGTGAGCTCCCGCCATCTTCCTGTCTTTGCCTCCCTAGCACTGGAATTACAGGTATGCATTGGAATAGCATGTATTTTTAACTGATTCCTGGGGATTGAGCTCAGGTCCTCATGCTTGTTAGACAAGCACTTTATCCATCACCCAAATCCCCCAGCTTGCTGGGTTTATTTTTGTCATCACATTAAACAAAATAATTCTATCTGGGGTGAGATAATATACCATTATGATTTTGAATTGTATTTAGTTGATAGTAATATTGTGATTTAAATATGTATATTTCCTGACTATTTGATTAGAATTTTTGAGAAGTGATGATTAAAATCACTTTCTCACTTTTAAAATTGCATAACAATATAATTCATTGTGTGACTGAGTTGTTTCTGGGTATTGATTTTTGTGGAATACCCAGATGACAAATATTTTATCCTACCCTGTAGGGTCTCCCTTGATTCTTTGATTTTCTGTGTAGAAGTTTCATAGCTTGAAATAATTTTATTTGTCTATTTTCCCCACTATGTTTCCTTCTAGTAATTTCTTGGTGTAGGGTCTTCTGTTGAGCCCTTCGATGCATTTTGAGTTATTTTTGCATATGGTAAGAGAGTAGTTTCATTCTTCTGCATATGGAGTTGGGGTTTTCCCAGTACCATTTCTTGATGAGACTGTTTTCAATGTATATTATTTGTGCCTTTGTGAAAAAAATCATTTGGAACTAAGTAAGATGATTTACTTCTTGATTCTCTATTATATTCCATGAAGTCTACCTGTTGGGTCAGTTTTTGTTGATGCTGTGCTATTTTGGTAATCATAATTTTGTGGTATGATTTGAAAACAGGCAGTGTGATACCTCTAGCTTTGTTCCTTTTCTTCAGGAAGCAAGTAGCATTAACATAGTTTCTCTATACTATCCTGTTTCTTATTTGCCTATGATCCTTGGGATTTCCTTTATTTTCTATCTGTTTGTTGAACATGAACCATGTTTCTTCCTTTAACTTAAGTAATAATAATGAAATTTTCATGTTATCATTTTTCCTTCAAATTTATATAGGACACTATGGAACAATATTTAAGCATATTTATGCATTGTTACAATCCAACCCATGCTTTATTATATAAGGTAAACACCCAGTTATAGCTTAACATGACTACTTCAATGAGACCTGGTTGAGTTCCTTAATGAGATGCCATTTTCTTCTCAGGTCTTTCTCCAAATAGGAGTTACTAAATGTGGTGTTTTGAATCAGGTGTCCCACATAAACCTAAGTTAGGAATTAGATTAGGAATTCTAGGTCCCCAGCTGATGGCAATTTGGGAATTAATACCTCCTGGAGGCAGTGTGTTGTTGGGGGCGGGCTTATGGGTGTTGCAGTCAGCTTTCTCTTGCCTGTGTTGTTGTCTATCTGATGTTGGCCAGGGGTGATATCCACCTTCTGCTCATGCCATCATTTTCCCCTGCCATCATGGAGCTTCTCCTGGAGTCTGTAAACATTACTTTTTTCCCCACAAGCTGCTCTTGGTTGGGTGCTTTCTACCAGCAATGCGAACCTGACTGCAACACTAAGTCATTGTTTTAGTTACAGGTATTAAAGCAGATGGATAAGTATTGAACACATGTGGGCCAATGAATGAAGAAAGCAAAGGAGTCAGAGAAGTCATAGGCTCTCAGAGAATGAAGAAGAGAACTTTGAGGGCAGATTAAGATGGAATAGCTTTCCAGAGGTGAGTACCGGGAGATCAACTATTGTGACCCATAAGAGGACAGAGATGGGACTCGCTGTTCCTGCAGATACATAAGGAGCTCCGTCGTTTACCCTCCATACTGCTTCTCAAAGACTGGAGCCCTAAGGGAGACATCAAAGTGGGGTTATGGTAAACAAGTGTCCACCAAACACACTGGAAAATGGTACTATCTTTTGCACACTGGATAACAAAATCAGCAATAAATTTGCAAGGAGAAATATTGGTGCCAAACTATGAGGTCACAATGAAAAAAAAAAAAGCAAAAAGGAAAAGAACACATTTTAAAAGTGCTTGGAATGAAGTGAAAGCAAAGTCCTGGTGGTCCATGGAGTGGCGGGGGGGGGGGGAGGCAGAAAATCTACAGAACTCTTAAAATGCTCCTCCAGTCAACATGTAATGACAAGTCTTTAAAATGGAGAGTCATACCAGGCAGGTCAAATGTGACAATGTATCTTATGGTCAAAAAAACAAACAAACAAAAATCTAAAAAGTGGTTTTATGACTTCCTTATCTGGTAGCGGGGGAAGATGAGGATCTGAACAGATATGATTTCTACTAGATTAAAGCTGGAATAGCCTTCCTGAGTCCAGATGATGTTCTTCCATCAGGCAGTACTTTGCTGATTTGCATAAAGGATATTGCTGTGGTGATGCGGACTTTTGAGCTGCTCATGATCAGAGAAGGTCAAAGGTCTGGATGTGTGGCTGTTCCTTTCGTTGATCAGGGTGGTAGCTTCTCTCCAACCCTTACTTATGAGTTTTATTATTGGTTCTGGTTGTGTTGTTGGGTATCCATAAACCAAGCATGTAGCCATTGGTTGATAAAATGAAAGAACTGAATTGAGCCCTGATGCTCTCACACCCACATCTACAAGGATGCCTGGAGTTGCCCTTCCTGTACCATCTTTGGGTCCTGGGCTCTGTTGGCAGGAATAAATTAGAAAGGAAGGACATAGGCATGGCCCAGGGATAGGAAGGTGGTGAGTGTATTTGTGAGGCCCTCCTGTGATCTCATCACCCTCCTCCATTGCTCAGAATCCCTCTCACGAGAACATGCTAAGAAATTTTGGTTGTCAGTCTCTAGTTAGCTCATTCCCTCAAAAGTTTGTCAACATGGATGCATAATGTTTCCTTGGAGCATATTGTCTTAACAGTTGTCTCTCTATGGTTAGTTAAGATGTCGGTTTCATTCCTGCGGATGACCATGGAGCTGAGAAAGAGACTGTGGGAGAAGCTGGATTCGCCAGAAGAATTCAGGACCAACCCTAAGCCTGAGGCACACAAAAGCCTGGCCCCTGCACATAGGAACATGATGGGATCTGTTCTCTGTCATTGTCTGCTGTTCTTGGGTACCCGGCCTCGTGTGTTCCTCATCTCCCTGACTGACCCACTCAGCCAGTCGTTTGCATTCACAGGGGTAGATGTACAGCCAGGCAGACTAGCTGCAGACCAGAAATAAGCTGCTTACTGGGTACTCTTCCTGAGTTACTTTGCCTTTCACCCTTAGTACTCTTATCTGTGAAATGGGAGTTGTTTTGAGATTCAGCCAGATGGTATTGAAAAGCACTCAGCTCCATGCTTGTTATGTGCAAGGATGGTTAATCTCTGTCGACAACTTGATTAGACCCAGAATCACCTAGGAGACAAGCCCCTGAGCTTGCCTATGGGGAGTTTCTAGATTAGATTGACTGAGATGGGAAGACCAACCTGAAACGTGGACAATGCCATCTGATGGGCTAGGGCCCTGGGCTGTACGCCAAGGACAAAGCAGGTTGAGCATCAGGATTAATCTCTCTCTGCTTCCTGACTGAGGAGGCAATGTGACCAGCTGCCTACATGTCTTGCAGCCATGTCTCCCTAACTGTGGTAGTTTGATTCATGTGTCCCCAATAAACATGTGTTCTGAATGCTAGGTCTCCAAATGGTGGCAGTGTGGGAATTGAAGCCTCCTGAAGACAGTGTATTGTTGGGGGAGGGCTTATTGGGTGTTGAGGCCAGTTTCCCCTTGCCAGTGTTTGGCATACTCTCCTGCTGCTATTGTCTACCTGATGTTGGCCAGGAGGTGATGTTCACCCTCTGCTCATGTCATCATTTTCCCCTGCCCTCATGGAGCTTCCCATTGAGTCTGTGAGCCAAAATAAACTCTTTACTCTCACAAGCTGCTCTTGGTTGGGTAATTTCTGTCAGCAACTGGAAAAACTGCCACACTGACCAAGATGAGCTGGGTGCTCAAACTGTGAGCCAAAATACACCCTTCCTTCCTTATGTTGCTTTTGTCAGGTAATTTGTCACAGCAAAGAGAAAAATAATTAACACAAGGGGATAGTCAAAATCAGAGCCTGGGACAGACAGCTGAGTTAGAAACTGTACCTCCTGCCCCATATTAGCTAAGTGAATGCATGCAGTTATGTAACTTTGGTGTATCTCAGTTTCCTCACTTTCAATATGTCAAAATGCCGTGGACTAGTCAAGATTAAAAGTGGGGGCTGGAGAGATGGCTTAGCAGTTAAGTGCTTGCCTGTGAAGCCTAAGGACCCCGGTTCGAGGCTCGATTCCCCAGGACCCACGTGAGCCAGATGTACAAGGGGGCGCACGCGTCTGGAGTTCATTTGCAGTGGCTGGAAGCCCTAGCGCGCCCATTCTCTCTCTCTCTCTCTCTCTCTCTCTCTCTTTCTCTCTGTCTGTGGCTCTCAAATAAATACATAAATAAAAACTTTAAAAAAAAAGATTTAAAAGTGGTAAACTGTGTCAAGTGGTTAGCAAACCACCTTGTAAGTGACATGACATTTCATTGCCTCTCTCCCATTGCCAACATGCTGCTGCTCAGTGTGGGGCAGAAAATATGGGTCCATCAGTCCTCACATTTAACCAAGCCCAACCTGCTCTAGCGTGGCGAAGTTCTGTTCACAGCACTACCTTCACCAGAAGGAGGAACCAAGTGGCTTGAGGTCCCCTGTGCTTTACCTGCTGGCAGAGTCAGGACATTCTAACCTCTGTCCTATGACTACAGGATGAGTCAGGGTACAAGAGCCCCGAGCTGTACCCCCTCCCCTCCTCTCCCTGTACACGGGGCCTGGCAGGGAGGCTGCGGGCTCCAGCTACACTGCAAGTTTGGTGTTTTCCTCTCTGGCACCTATGTTGATTGACATGACAATTTTGCAGCCGGTACATACCTCCCACAGGCTCCTGCCAAGCGGTGGGAGATGTGGGCTCGGGAAACGTGGTTCCAATCCGCAATCAGCAGCTTTGGGCAGCTTACTTCTGGAGGGGCTGCGGTGGGAAGCACAGATGCCCCTCCCTCTGAGCCCAACAGACAAAGGGAGAGTGAGTTACTCTTGAGCAGGGCTGGAGGCCGAAGAAACCACAGTTAAGCACGTAAAGATAGCCGGCTGACTTCAGTTGGACAGGTCAAGGTGAATGTGGTGGGTGGAGTGCAGGAACCATGCATAGGCCCTTTTTTTTTTTTTTTTTCTATAACGACCACGGAAAACTCGTCTGCCACCCTTCCTATCCACAGTGTTAGAGCAATTAGGTAGGACTTGGGCAGTATGATTCATGCTTCACTAAATTCAATTTCAACAAAACATAATTATGGTGAGTCACTTAATCGCAGCTGCAATCATGGCCCGCCCCTCCAGAAGTCAAAACAGTTGAGGGCATTCGGCAAGGGTGCCTGTGCCCTCATTATGACAAGCCTCCATCTTTTGCCAAGCAGCCGTATTTGGGGCTCCAGCTCTTTTCTTTTTTCTTTTTTTTTTTTGTTTAAATTACAGAATATTTCAAACATACATAGAAGAATACATGCTCTACCTTTCTATACACCAACCAGCCTAAACATAGACGTTGCAAATATCCTTGAAGTCTCCTGGGCTTGCCTATGTTGTCATTCTTCAGCTTCTCGGCAGAGATAATAATATTTGGTTTTGGTGTTTATCATTCTTATGTCATTCTTTTTATACATGCGCTCTCTGTCATATCCTTAAAATTATATCACATTGGTTTTATACATTGACTGTCAAATGAATGATGTCACTACCCAGCTTGGAATTTTGGTTTAACCTTTTAGGATTTATTCATATGGAACAAAATCTTCTTTCGGGGGTGGGGTATGTGTGGCATGGCACATGTACATGTGTATGCAGATGTGTGTGCTCTGCGTGCTCACACTTGATGTCGGAGGAGAACATCTGGCATTCTCCTCTTTTTGCTCACCTATTCTCTCAAGACAGAGACTCACTCTCGATTCAAAGCTGCCATTTTTGCAGTTTTTTTTGGGCCAGTGAACCCCAGAGATTCTCTGGTCTCTGCCCCTGAAGGATTGGGGTTAAAGGAAAGCTTGGCCATACTCAGCTGTTTACCTGGGTGCTAGGGAATAGAATTTGGGTGGTCTCAGGCCCTCTCAGGCATTCATACTTGTATAATAGCATTTCTAACCATCTTCCCCAGACCAAACTTTAGTTATTATCATACTAACTTCTATGTATGAATAGATCAAAACAATTTTTTTTTAGTTTCATTTTATCTTATTCCATTTTATTTATTTGAGAGTGAAGGAGATAGAGATAGAGAGAGAGGGAGAGAGAGCGAGAAAGAGAGCTGGCATGCCAGGACCTTCAGCTGCTGTAACTGAACTCAAAACATATGCGCCCCCTCGTGCATCTGGCTTACGTGGGTCCTGGAGAATCAAACCCGAGTCCTTTGGCTTTTCAGGCAAGCGCCTTACCCATTAACCCATTTCTCCAGCCCAAAACATATGTTTTATCCACTCTTTCCTTGGTGGATATTAAGCTAGTTGCTAGTACTTTCTATTAGAAACAGTGCTCTGGTTGACATCCTTCTGTGTTTCCTGTGCACACGTGTGAATTTCCTGAGTATGCAGCTAGCGGTGGCATTGCGAGCTATTTCATAGCGATCTTTTAATGTGGGGGCCACTAGCATTCAATATGATCAGTATGATTGAAAAGATCTACTATTTTATTTTATCTTAATCTTTTATTTCCTCCTTTCTTTCCCTGTTTGTTTTGATCTCTTGTATATGAGTAGTAGTGTATGTTTTTATTAAAGCTACACAAAGTGGTTGACCAATCCTGTACTGTCTGTCTCTACCGCCCCCCATCTACCTTCTTACTTTACCTTTACAGTATACTAAGAATTGGTAGCCCCACTCACTTAAACCCATCAAATCAATGGTTTCTAGATCCCCTGTCTTTTATATTAAAATGATCATCTGTATAATATTTGCATGCATTGGAAACCACCAATATTAAAATTTTAGGTGCTGGAGCGATGGCTTAACGGTTAAGGCACTTGCCTGTGAAACCAAAGGACCCAGGTTCAATTCCCTAGTACCCACGTAAGCCAGATGCACAAGGGGGCATAGGTGTCTGGAGTTCGTTTGCAGTGGCTAGAGGCCCTAGTGCACCCATTCTCCCTCTGTCTCTTCTCTATCTCTTTCTCTCTGCTTGCCAATAAAATTTCAAAAAATTAAAAATATTAGTGTAAATAACTGTAGATCCCTGAAAGAGTTTAAGAAGGAAGAAAGTGATGTTTCTTATCTATCCAGGTGTGGTAGCTTTCTCATGTATGAACTCAGGTTAGCTGATGACATGTCCCAGTTGGTCAGTCAACATGGACTTAGGTGCTGTGCTGAAGGGATGTTACAGATGTCACTAACTTATCCAATCATTACTAGTTACTTCAAATTAATCAAAAGAGAGATGATCCTATGTGAGACATTTAAAAGAACAGTAAAGTTTTTCCTGAGCTCAGAGGATCCAACCTGGGATTGTAGGGGTTGTAGCCTATTTATTTTCCTGCTTTTATGATCACCTGCCCTAGCCAGACCCCATAATTATGTAAGCCAAAATCCTTGTGATAACCTAATCTCTTTTCAAATATCTGTATGTATACACACATATGTACATATGTAATTCTCTGGCTGAACTATAATGTGTACTAAAATTTTATTGTTTTTAATACATTTTTCTTTCTCCTATTCTTTCTTGAAAGTGTAAGTTTTACTATAGTACCTTACCCTTACACTCTGAAAAAAAAGCCTTCAGAATTTTTATCATGTGGCTCTGTGATAAATTATTTTCATATTTTATTTATTTGGGAATATTTTTATTTTACTTTTTTCCTAAAGAATATTTTTTTCTGAATATAAAAATGTGGGTTGATTGCTTAAGATATTTTTCTCCTCACCTGCATGGTTCCTGATGAGAATCCATTGTCATTTGAGTCATTTTTCCCCTGAGAGTAATGCTCTATTGTTCTTAACTGATTTTAAGAACTTGTTCTTTATTCATACTGTTAAGTAGTTTCATTATGTGTTTAGACAGGGGTGTCTTTAAATTTATTGAACTTATTATTAGAGTTTGCTGAGCTCCTTGAATTTGTTTTTCCACCACACTTGAGAGGATTTTGGTTACTATTTCTACAAAAAATCCCCTTTATTATCCTAATATTTTAATCCTTTTCTCTGAGGACTCTGAACATTATGATAGTTACATTTTGATTACTAACTTAAAGCTTTTGCTTCTTAACTTTCAGAGATCTGCATATACTCTGGATGGTATCTTCGACTTGCTACAGTTATACAGTTTTACTTCTTGTCCACTGGTTATCTTTTTCATTTTAAAATATTTTTCAAATTTTTATTATTCGAGAGAGAGACAAAGAGAGAGATGAAAGGCAGACATATATATAGAGAATGGGTGTGTCAGGGCCTCCAGCCTCTGCAAACGAACTCAAGACATATGCACCACCTTGTGCATCTGGCTTACATGGGTCCTAGAGAATTGAACCTAGGTCTTTTGGCTTTGCAGGCAAGCACATTAACCACTAAGCCATCTCTCCAGCTCCCCCCTTTTTTAATACAATCTTTTGCTATATATTTTTGTATTTATTTTAAAGTACATTTAAAAATTATTTATATGTGTGTGTGTTTGCATGTACTTTGTGTGTGGGGGCATGTGCATGCCACAACACATGTGTGGAGCTCAAAGGACAGCTTTGATGTGTCTGTGCTGTTCTTCAACCTTCTTTGAGACAATGTCTCTTGTGACCGCAAAGGAAAGCCGGTTAGTCTGGCTGGCCAGCAATCTCCTCCTGACTCTGCCTCTCACTGTTGTCGGTGCTTGGGAATTACAGATGTATGTGGCACTTTGTATGAAGCTTTATATGAGTTATGGGAAGGATCAAACTTAGGTCATAAAGCTTTGTAAGCCAGTGCCTTTAACCACTAAGTTATCTTTCCAGCCCCTTGAAGTGCACAATTTTATTAATCTTCTTTCAAGTTACTGCTGTTTAAATTTTATTTTTATTGTAGATTAATTCTTTTCCTATTCCAGTGTTTTAAACACATGCCATTATCTCTTTTAAAAGGTCTTATTTTTCATGTATATATATTTACTCAACATTAAAAGAATGTCAGAGTCACATGTTGGGTCATGATTTGCAGAGGCATTTAGCATACCAATAACTGGGGACTAACTCCACAATGCACGACCCATTTAAATCAACAAGGAGGGTCTAATGGGGGGGGGGGGTAGATCATAGATGAGCCTAAACAATGGTACCAAACTGCCTGTATTTGATGAAAAGAAAACTAATAAATCAAATTAAAAAAAATAATTTTGTTCAAGGAGTGGTATTACCATATAACTAAGTTTTTGCATATTAGTTACCAAATATCCCCATGTATATATATGTTATGTTATGTTTTATAGTATGGGATTCCTCTTGCTTCTTTAGAATGATCTTCACCATTGAGGGAAAGGAGGGAAGACTTCTGACATCCAACCAAGACTAAAAGGGCGAAGAACTCAACAGTGTACAACTTTAAGACTAGGCTGGTCCTTAAAGATGGTCTTTACATTTGTTTCTAATCTTTTTAAAGAATTAAGTTTTGAGAGGAAGAGGACGTGGCAAAGTTGTCAAGCAGTAAATGCCATTTCTGTACTCATGGTCACTGGAAGAATAGTCCATGGGGCTTGAGGGACCCACCAAAGTCACCAAGCTGATTAATAATCAGTGGCCCATTGGAAAGATGTCTTGGCTCAGTCTTTCCTTACGACTTTGCAAGTAGTAAAAGCTACCCTCTTTATGAACACAAGTGTGAGTGTCTCCTGGGTGGAAATGGAAGCACCTAAACTTCACGCTGCAACTGCGTGCGAAGAGCCCAGGCTGTAGCCACAACTCTGCTCCCAGTGAGAAGCATTCTTCAAGCGGGGCGTGGTGGCGTGTGCCTTTAATCCCAGAACTTGGGAGGTAGAGGTAGGAGGATTGAGATGAATTCGAGGCCACCCTGAGACTCCATAGTGAATTCCAGGTCAGCCTGGGCTAGAGTGAGATCCTACCTCACAAAACCAAAAAAGAAAAACAAAGAAGCATTCTTCTATGGCACTTTGCGGACCTGAGTGGAGAGTGACAGGAAAGGAATAGGGAGGCTTTGGGGGTCACTTTCATCTATATTGAACCATGTTCACAGCCAGAAGGCGTTAAGAGTTAGTCTGTTCTTGGCAGAGACAAGTGGTGGCTCTGAGCAAGGTGCTTATCCCATTAGCTGTGGGGCCCACATACCAGGTGGCCTGTGACAGCCTGCAGGGCCTATAGTGACCAGGTACCAGGGGCCCCAAAAGCCACTTTCATATTTAACCTGCTTTTTCCTCTCTTGTTGCAAAAGAGGATTATCATAGAGTCTGCCTGCCAATCATTCCTTCAGACACCCAGAGAATTAATGTGTCTACATAATTCTGATGAACTAGTTTCAGCAATTTTCTGAGAAATGTACCATTTGACTTTTGTTTTTACCAAATTGATCTATGATTTAAATTGTTTCTTTTTTCTTTTTTAAAAATATTTTATTTTTACTTACTTGAAAGAGGGAGGGAGCAAGAGGGAGAGAGGAGTGTGTGTGTGTGTGTGTGTGTGTGTGTGTGTGTGTGAGAGAGAGAGAGAGAGAGAGAGAGAGAGAGAGAGAGAGAGAGAAAGAGAGGGAGAGAATGCAAATATATATAGAGAGTGGATGTGTAAGGGTCTCTAGCCAATGCCAATGAACTCCAGACACATGTACTTCCTTGTGCATCTGGCTTACGTGGGTCCTGGGAACTGAACCTGTGTCCTTTGACTTTGCAGCCAAGTGCCTTAACCGCTACACATTTTTTTTTCTAGTGGCCTTGAATTGCTTCTTAAATAAATACTTAGATTGAAAGTTTTTGCCTATGTGTACATATAGTGTATGTATATGTAGTACTTACAATGCAGTACATGCACATGTCTATGCAGATGCATATGCCCCATGAATATGTATGCGGAGGCCAGAGAACACTGGAGGGCCTCTGCTATGTAGCCTAAACATGCGTTTCTTTAAGACTGAGGATCTCACTGAACCCAGAGCTACATTTCTGATCAGCCTGGCTGACCAGCAAACCACAGAACTTCTCTAGTTCTCTGCTTTGTGCAGAACTGGGGATATAAGTTTGTTGGGCCATACGCATCTGTTTATATAGGTGCTAAGGAATTGAACTCAGGAAGTTTCAGCCCTGCTGAGGCCCTCATGCTTCCCTGGCAAGTGGTCTTACCAGCTGAGCTATCTCCATAACCCCTTAGATTGCATTTTTCATATTTTATTTTCTGGATGGACAATTCCTACTCCCATATCCCCTTGATATTTATGTAAGTCCCCTCTTAATCTTCTCCAGGCTATACTTCAGAGTCAAACATGGACATAGCACTTATTCCTTATTTTTCTCCATTAAAACTATTGGAAATCACCCCACAAAGAAATCATACATACACATTCCCTACACATACAGAATCTTCTAAAAATGGATCTATGTCTTGTAAGTCTTCCCATGAAGCCTTTCCTTTGCTGCTGCTCACTGGACCAGCCAATTGTCTTGTCTTCTAGTACTCAGGAATCAGCTCAATTAGCATACCAGGAGTGGCAGGAATTGTGACAATTATATCTTTTGACTTTTATGATGTTACCTTCCCACTTTGCATTACTTTTCTCTCTGGCTTCCCCAGGTCAACACAGTGAGTGTCTGAGGCAGAAGAAGACTGTGTGGTCAGGAGGCATGAGCTGGTGGCTTGCTTGTCATTTCAATCAAATCATGGTTTTCACATAGAAGAGATCAGGGATCACAACCATAGCTGCCAAGAGAATATAGTCATTTAGGGTCAATGAGATGAGCAGACATTACTATGGGGTTAGTTTTTTCCCTACAATTCCAATCCAAGTTTGTTAGTTCCAGTATTCCCAGATCTTCTGAGTTTTCTAGGGATACCTACCCATATGCATTTTTTAAAGGAACTGTTTTGATAGCTGAGTATAGGCAAATAATATAAAAACTCAGAAGTTAAACTTTCTGTGGCCCTGGTAAAATATGTCTCAATTTCTGGGTCACTAATGGTAATCTCTAGACCAAATGGTATTTAAAGCCTTTTCCAGCATTGAAATGTTATACTTTAATTATCCAAATGTTCTGGATTGAGGAAAGAACTGGTGTTTGAGTATGAGGAAGATTTTCCTGGCGTCTAAGTCTTATATTTTGAAACAGGTGACCAAGGGGAATTGTGAAATATCCTTCAGATGACCTTGAAGAATAAGAGGCACCTCCTAATGTCTGGGATTAGTTATAAGCAGTTTCCAGGAGGGGGTGAGGAGAGGTTCACTTGCAATTTTGAGGAGTTTGTTTCTGATGGCCTTATATCCTTTTAAGGGAAGGAGGGGATAGTTTAGTTTCTAATTCTCAGGACCCTCCCAACTCAATTCCTGGAATCATCCTGGGGGACTCTGTAAACTGAAATTTAACAGTACAGCTTGTAGCCTCTTCTCTAAGGTTTAGATTAAGTTTCATAACTTGGAAGTGAAGTCAGGGCTGTAGTTGGAGTGTGGGTGAAAATGTCTATAGCTTTGGTTGTCAGCAGGTTGATGTACACCAGAGAGGGCAATAAATAAAGGAGGAGATGAGTGATGGGAAGGAAAGGAGGCTTCTATCCTCACTTCATGAGAATTCTTTTCTTATGAAAATTGATTATGATGACTCTGATCCATTTTTTAATTTTTTTTATTTATTTGACAAAGAGAGAGAGAGAGAGAGAGAGAGAGAGAGAGAGAGAGGGAGAGAGGGGGGCAGGGAGAGAGAGAATGGGTACACCAGGACTTCCAGCCACTGTAGACGAACTCCAGACATGTGTTCCCCCTTGTGCATCTGGCTAACGTGGATCCTGGGGAATCAAACCTGGGTCCTTTTGGTTTTGCAGGCAAATGCCTTAACTGCTAAGCCATCCCTCCAGCCCCTGATCCATTTTCATGTGGATTAGAAACACCTAGAAAACCCACAGACATCTTTTATACATGATGTGAGCTTAAGCCCAGAGTCAGCAGTTCAACAAGCAGAGAGAATTCAATGTAGTTGCTGATTGTATCATGACAAACACCTGGCCTTTTATTCCAAAGTAACCACAATGAAGTAAACACACCACCATCCTTAGGAAGAGACAAGAGATAGAGGTCAAAATACACAATAGAACACAGATGTGCTCATTAATAGGTTTGCTTATTAATCAATCCCATTTCAACAGCACTGAGCATATTACTGGGAAAGAAGGTAACTGAAGCCCAGGGAAGCCATGATAGCAGAAGATCCACTTTCATGGCTAAATGAATGGTATAGGTCGTGAACAATGAACCCAATACTTTTGATGTCTAGACAGGAAGATAGGTCCCTCTGAGGTTGCATTCTTCTGCATCACCATCATGATCACCAAAATGTCAAGTGTTAATCTGAATACCCAGTAAGATAGGGAAGGGACAGAAAGATCTAACTGTATACCATACACGGTGGCCATGTGTGAAGTTCCTTAGTCATAGCGTCTTGAATGGCCTTTGAGTACCACTCCTGCAGCATGGTATGTGGTTCCAGAGGGCCTCTCAATCAATTGGCAACATGGTTAAAGACCCTACCTGAATAAGGACAAGACTTTCTCTCCAAAGAATTTGGATATTGAGAAAGTGGACCAGAGAGGGCCCTAAGACCATTCTGCTATAGAATGTATGTTTCCTGATGTTATTCTTGGCCTTGCCCTTTGCTGAGGTCTGATAGTTCATCATTTTCTATGACTAGATCCATATTCCTGCCACCCAGAAGCTGTGCTTATACAATGCTGGCCTTGAGCTGGTGCTGCCATTTTTTTTCAAGGTCATCTAGTTTTGTGGAAAATTAGCAGGCTGTTCTCGCCGTCTATGGGATACTCAGCCTAAATCAAGCATGTATATCCAAGTTGATTTCTAAAGTTCATAATCTGCTTTACCACTGGCTGTGCAATAAACAGGTCTTTGTTGGAAGATTCCGTCACTGCCCATAACTCAAGGGATCACATTAAATACGAGACATCTTTTTGTTACATTTTTTTTCAGTGTCTAGTCATAGATATTGTATAAACTTCCACTTTTCTTTCTCCTGGAATAACCAGACTTTAGTTCCCAAACTCAGACAGAGAACAGCAGAATTCCATCCCACTCCCACCATTGATTTTTCCTTCTGCTGCTTTTTCCTCTTTTCCATGGGCTATTTTTTCCAACTAGGGAGACAAGGGGAATGTGTATCCCAGGTAAAGTGAGGAGGAAAGGGGTGGAGCCAAAGCACAGACACATCAAAAGGGCTCTTTGTGTTTAGGGCACATTATTCCTGGAATCCAATCAAGTGCCCAAAAACCCAACCAAGCTATTCAGACAGCACAGAAACCAGTCATGCAGGCCTCTTGGGCTCTGCTTTTTTTTTTTTTTAAAGCTTTATAGGGTACACTGAATTATTTGGTTGGGTCTTTTCAACCGTGTGACATTTGAGTTTTCAATGGCATAAATGGAGTTGATCATTAATTATTTAGACGCTTTAATTAAAAAAAAAAAAAAACAACTCACTGTGGATTTATGAGGGTCTGCTGGGGGGCAAGGACAGGGAGCCCTTTGGTGATTCACTCATTTGAATGAAAGTAAGGGTTGTGAAGGTCTAGAAGGGAGGCTATAGAATCATCTTCCAGGAAGGTCTTAAACCCAAGTTAGGGTTTATTTGATGGAGGAGGGGCCCATAATGAAGAAAATGGAAAGAAACACAAGAGTACAGAATTCTGGGACCTGCCAAATGCACTAAAGGGCAGGACATTGAATAGGAATCAGTGGTCTAGTGGGGAGCCATCAGAAGCTCCTGAATCTACCTTTCACACCAAACCAGTAACTCCTCTGGGCTGGATGGGGGAAGGGATGGTTTCAGGAGTCTTTGGTTGACTGAAGCCAGAGAGAGTCTCCAGGGAGAGGAGTTTGTGAGTAGCATGTTGAGTTCCCAGAGGGACAGTATTGATGTCTCTCTATCTGAAAGCAGGGAGATAGAAGATCTATTCTTTTCCTTTCGGGGACATTTTGCAAGCTTGGCCTTTTGTAACTTGGTTGTGTGCACCTCAAGTTGTATTCACTCTCCACTTCCTCACGTCCTGAAAGTCTTGTGTTCTTAGTTTTGCTTCTGGGTGCTTCTCTACAAAGGCCGATCTCAACAAGGAGCAACCTGGGTTTAGTGGTAGGCATGGGGAGCCAGGGAAAGGAAGTAACTTCTCTGCAGAAACACTGAGAACTTGCATTAATTAATCACTCCTGAAACCTTAAGGAAAGAACTAGGCACAATTAGAAAATACTGATGAAAATCACATATCCTTAACATAGAAACACAGTCATGTCATGTGCTAGAAGGAAGTGCAATGATTTTGTGTGCTCATATTTGCCACTTTTCCCCACTTGGAGTATAAAAACCTTGCCTTATTTAGAATAATAAGATATGAAAAATAAAAATCACACAAAATTTTGGTCTTCCCTTTGCTACCTATTCTTCTAAAATGCACAAAACTACTTGGGGCTTCTTTCTGTAGGGGCGGTTGGTGGGACAGTATTATTTATCCTGATTTACAAAGGAGAGAAACTGAGTCTGAAGGAGCTCCAATATGCCCAATGTCATAAGATATTAGCAAGCTGGAATTCTAGCCTCCTAGATAAACATTCATTACTAACAACATCACAGTCTTATCCATAGGGTCACAGCACTCAGCTCTTCAGATGGAGTTGCAGAGGGCAGTCCAGAGCATTTGAAAGTGGGCTATGGGTCTTCCTTGTATCTTCAAGGCTGGCTTGTACGCATCCCATTTAGAGAAGAAGTAATTAAATTGATCCTGATTTATCAAACGAGTCCGTCTAGGATGTTTGGTAGTGTTTGCTGTGCCTCAAGTTGATGGCTGATGAGGCATGAAAATCTGAAGGGCGATGAGCTCTTACTCTTTGGCGGGTATATATATGGTGTGGACCATATACTCTTTCACCTCGACTTTGACTATTGTGAGAAGCAATGGCTCTGTTCTGGTTTGGGCTTTACAGTATGGTGCTGGCTCCCACTGAGAGAAGGGATGCACTGGGTAGGCCCAGAACAATTACCAATTTTCACTCCACTCCAACATAGACAGATAATAGCTAATCAAATGCTTATATTTGCACCTAAACTTGACACCACACCATAATATTTTATCATCAGTTTATTGTGACTTTTGATTCCATAGTTCCTGTGGAGCGACCTACAGCTTACAGCTATACTGATCAAATTTCTGCCAAGAACATAAAATCTGTCAGGTGAGCCAAGAAATAAGACACTTGCTAGGAAAGTATTGTGAGAGCTAAAAGGGTAAATAGGCAAGACACTGTGTATTGGAGTGTCTAAGAAAGGACATGTATTGGGAGAGACCAGGAACTGGGCCTGCAGAGGAACAGATTTCCTAGTGAAAGTGGAATCTAGAAGACACTGAGCTGCTGCTGCCATGTCTCCAAAGACGGCTGAAAGGAAAGGGACATCTTGGCTTTCTCTGCCTACAATGTTCTGCTAAGGGCTTCATTGGAAAACAAGCTCAAGTCAGACAGAGCTGGTATTTGCAAAGCACATCTGGCAGAGGTCAGCCCTTCTGATGCAGAGAAAACAGACCAACAGCTGTCAATGGATTTGACAATCAATGGGTAAGTGGCCACCCTCATAACTAAGAGGACTCCCAAAGTGACATCGAATGCCTTCAAGGCTCCTATAATTCACTGGGTTTCTGGCATCTCAGAATCAAGCCCTGCTCTATGAACCCAGAAAGTTCCCTTGAGTTTGGTTCAAAATCCATTCTACAGTGAAGAGTGGTTAAGTACCAAGTTACCATGTCGGCAATTTCACTGTAGCTTTATAAAGCTGATCTCAAGAATGAGGGACCAAAATGTGTTGCCAAAATATAGAAGCTTTCCTCATCTTATATCCTAGGGAATAAATAGTAATGACCAGAGACATTTTCCCCTCTGTCTTTTCCTCATTCATCTTTTGGTTATTTTTTGAGCATCTGGGTACAATTCTATAAGCCAGGGTTACATGGATGTTTTAGAATTCATCACAACACTTAGCTCTTTCACACGGAGCAGAGGATCAGAACATGGCGGCAATAGATAATGTAGGATTCACAAATCCATAAAAATGCTGCTACCTGGCCCGCTTCTCCCTGGGATAGACGCATGGATAGAACAGAGTAGCTGGGCTCTCTAGCATCTTCAGTGACTCCTCCCTTGGCACTTGGACACTTGGAGTCAATCTCTTCCTTATTCATTTAAGACTCATTTCCCTGGGATATCACTATATGCACCTTTCAATATGCATAGGTCTCACTGGGAATTGGTTCCATTATACCCATGGTAGTAGTGTCCTCTAGAGGAGCAGAACTGATAGAGTGAATAAATACTATAGGGGGTGAGGGTTGTTAAACTGACTTACATGAGAGACAGTTCAACAATAGCTGTGTGCAGGCCAGAGGGGCAAAGAACCTGGTAGCTGTGCAGTCCATGAGGTCAGAGGCCTCTGGCAGTCTCAATCTGGAGCTGAAGGCCCAGAGAATTTCCAGAGAGTTGCTAGTGTTAGGTCCACAATGGAAAACTGAAGAAACTGGGTTCTGATGTCATTGAGGAATGGTAGCCTCAGGGTAGATGGACTTACTAGTAAGGAGTGACGTCAGCAGGCAAAAGCAGTGTTGTTCTCCCTGACATATCTCCATATCTGGGCTACTCCACGAGGGCTGTTCTCCTCTGGGGGAGGGTCACCCTTCCCCAGTTAATCCATCTTGGAAATGTCTTCACAGCCATGCTCAGTATCATGTTTCTTAGTTGATTCCTGATTCAGTCAAGTTGACAATGGAGATTAACTTTTAGAGGTACCAAAATTGGAAGATGCTCAAGTGTCTTATTGTGTTTTTTTTTTTCCTCTTTTTAAAAATATTTTTACATGGGCCCTGGGGAATCAAACCTGGGTCCTTTGGTCCTTTGGTTTTGCAAGGCAAACACACCTTAACTGCTAAGCCATCTTTCCAGCCCTCAAGTGTCTTATTGTTGAATAGTGTTTGTATATAATCTGTGTTTCCTCTTATAAACTTTACATTATCTCTAGGTTTCTTGTATCTAAGGTCATAGAAATGCCTCATGAGGTTTGGAGAGATGGTTGTTAAGGTGCTTGCCTGTGAAGCCTAAGGACCCATGTTTCACTCTCCAGATCCCACATAAGTCAGATGCCCAAAGGTGAGGCAAGTGCAAGGTTGCATATGCCCCCCAAGTGTTGCAAGCATTGTTATAGTGTATTTCTTAAGGAACCCTGACAAAGAAAAATGGCAATACCCACACGATGTTCAACACATATACAATTTATAGAAATAACTTTCGATTTTCAGTTGGTGGAACTCATTTATGGGGTACTCGTAGATATAGAAGGCTAGTATTTTCCCTGCTTGGCAGATTACTTCACTTTCTTCACATCTTTCCGGATGTATTTTAACCTAACTCCCGTGCCTTGTAAACACAGCAAAGGTCTGAAGCTTTGTTCCTCTTTGAGAATGTGAATCCACTTTTAAGCCCAGCTGAGCCTGATCCTGGTGATATGTGAGAGAACTCTGAGCAGTAATAGATTTCCACCAACACCCTCCTGGAATTGTGACCTTATATCTGGCATTACCTAGGGCCTAGGGACACCAGCATCACTCAGCACTTCCAAATTCAATTCAGACCTCCATTCTGTGTCCTTCTAGAAAGCCAGATGCAAAGCAAATAAAGGTAAGAATGTGAACATGTGGAAGATGAGGGTCTGAAGGAAGCACAGTGGGGTTCGAAGAGAGGAAGGATAGAGAGAAAGGAAGAAGGAGACATGAGGGGTGCTTAGATTTAGATGTCATGAGCCACAATGGCAAACTCTGGTTAGTGGAAAGTTCCATGTAGAGGATTCCAAGGCTCTGAGGACTACTGCTTTTGTGCTGTTTCTTTAAAGACATGTAGAGAGAGGTTGGAGAGATGGTGCAATGGTTAAGGTGCTTGCATGCAAAGCCTAATGACCCCACTACCCATGTAAAGCCAAATGAACAAAGTGATGCATGCATCTGGGATTCATTTGCAGTGGCTGGAGGCCCTGGCATGTCCATTCTCTGTCTGTGTGTCTCTCTTCTCTCTCTGCTTATAAATAAATAAATGAAATAAATAATAAATAAATAAAACAAATATTTTAAAACTTTTCCTTTTATTTATTTTTATTTATTTATTTGAGAGTGGCAGAATGACATAGATAGAAAGAGACAGAGAGAGAGAGAGAGAGAGAGAGAGAGAATGGGTGCTCCAGGGCCTCCAACTACTGCAAAGGAACTCCAGATGAATGAGCCACCTTGTGCATCTGTCTTATGTGGGCCCTGGGGAATCGAGCCTTGAACTGGGGTCCTTAGCCTTCACAAGCAAGCACTCAAACACTAAGCCATATCTCCAGCCCCCAAAACAACTATTTTAAAAAAAATGAAACATAGAAAACATCCTTGTAGTTTAGTTTTGTGATTTTGGGATGCTTTGTCTTGTGAAAGTGGGATTCAAAGGCGCTCAACTGTGTAAACATCACAGAGAACCTGTATTTCCATCAATTTGTTGGACTCTCTGAAGCTCATGCTCTGAGCAGTCATGGTTTCCTGCTGGAGCAGGAAGCTTACAACGATGGGTGGAGTCCTGGATGCAGCTGGTCCTGCACTGGTGGCTTCTTCCCTGTGTGCCTTTGAGCAAGTTGCTCACTGTCTGCTAGTCATAGCTTCCGCCTCTGCACGTAGCCTGGAGAGAATCCTGGCCAGCTGCATGGGTTGATTACGAGGCTCACGTGAGTCAGTCTGGTGAAAGCAGTTTATGAACTGGAATGTGTTACAACCACGCGAAGAAATATTATTTAAGTGACATTTTTTGGTAGGATTCAGCTGCCTCCCACAAAGTGAGCGCTAGCTTTCTCATGCTACCCTCACTGGTGAAAGGGTCCCCACTGGCATCTTTTCCTATTTTTTTTTCTGTTTGCCAAATTGGAAACAAACCCCTCATTGCTTGTAACTGGGAATGGCTAAACGGCGCGCCTATCTTAGAATTGCCTACAAAACTTCCACGCGACCTGGTTTGAATTGTATACAGCATGGAGGAGAAGTCATAAAGAACTTCCCCAGGAGCCACATGTGGGCCGCAGTCTCTTCAGGTCCCAAGATCCTCCCAAGAGCAGGAGAAGGCTTTCTTAGCTTCTCCTGGATGTGTTCTCTAGCCCAGCTCTTGGGTGCACGTTGTGTCCGCGTGTGTTAGCTCATTTACGAGGGGATGTGGTGGTGGCTGAAAGCAGGTAGGTTGCGAATGGCCAACAGACTTCCCACTTTTTAGAAAGAATGGAGTTTTCCTTGGCCCTGCTGCCAGCTGCTCTATCTGTTTTCATTTTAAAGGCGTGTTTCCAGCGTGCCACTTCCTGAAATCCTCTGGCTGAAGCCAGGTATGAGATTCCCAGATCCAGGTCCAGGGAGAAGGTGAGCTGCCAGCAGAGCTTTGCAGGGAGGGGGCTGTTCAGAGGAATGCCAGCTGAGGTCCTGCCAGTGGGTAGAAAAACGTTCTGTAACAAGGACCCTTCATGGGAAAAGTTCTTCCTCCAGCTCAGATGGAAATTCACATTTAAGAATTTGTTTGAGTGGGCAGACAGTCCTTGTGATGGAGGAGGGAATATTGAGTTCAAGTTTAGCAAAATAACACTAGTGGAGCCCTTCCATAGGAAGGCTTTTTGTTAACTCTCTTTTCAGGAGCTCCTTCCTTGGTTCCTTATCCAATACAGCTTATCTTAATTCTGTCTTGTATGCGGATGGTCACATAGGTAAAAATCTTGCCTGCTCCACCAATAATTTGAGCTTTGAGGGGATGGTATTGTATATGTGTAAGTAGAAGAACAGATATCAAGTCAAATTGATGTCTAAGCTCTTCAAAGTCTACTACAGTGCCTAGCATACATGTGGTGATTAATATATGTTAGCTGTATGTTAGTTGTATGTAAAGGATCAAAAGATAAAATCCTAGAATTGTTAATAAGGAACTGATTAAAGATTCATTTACTCAAAGATTCGTTCTTTCTATATACATTTACTGAGCACTTGGTGTATAGTAAGTTGCAGGCCTCAAGAAGACATTAAGAAAAAATCATATGTAAAGATAACAGGAATGACTATAGGAATGGAATGTGATGGTTCTTTCCTCCACTTTTCCTGCCCTTGGCTTGCTGAGAACTGTGCTCAGGTTCTGGTCTTGTAATTCCCATATTTCTGGTCACTTTCCCTTATTCAAGACCCCTAGGCTTTGGGACTTAGCTCCACCAGGAGATGAAATGGTCCCAGAAAGGTTGGTAATCTGAGCCTTTCACATTTCTCTCTTATCTTTCCTCTCTGACCTAAATACTCAACAAAATGTTTACCCTCCTTCTTCCCTGTGTGGCCCTGGAAGACGTAAGTAGGCTTTGTGGGTGCAGGCTACCAAGAGATGACTTGTTCCTTAACTTGAGGGAAAACTTTCCAAGAGTGCTGCAGAGCCATGAAGAAAACACATACTCCCTGCTGCTGTAGGAAGGATGCTCTCAATGACAGGCTGGATGGAAACCTGGACTGTGGAGGTGGTTTCTACCTTGAGCAGCAGAGAGAGCTCCATGCTGCTCAGACGCTTTAGGATCCTACTCCTGCGTTTCCATCTTTGATGGAGTCTTGGCAATTTCTGCGACTTGACTGTTCTTGTTACTATCCTCAGCTATCAAAGAAGCTTCCTGACTCTTCTCTAGCTGTCTGTCTGGTAGGGGGGAAGGTCTAACTTTGCCAAGTCTTATCTAATGGACAGCAGAGGCTCAATTTCTCTGGTAAGTGTTTGGTGATGGCCCCTGGAGGTTTCAAGGAGAGGCTATTTAAGACAGCCTGAGAAGCGATGATCACTTAGCATGGTTTCCAGGGCTGTTGGTTATAGAGCGCCACCCCTGACCACTTCAGTTCTTTGTCTCCTTGAATGCTGTAAAATACATTTTCACTCTAATTCTTCCTACTGTGCTTCCCACCAGTCTTTACTTCTTCCTTTGCCTTCTCCTCTTTGTTCTGGAACATGTCTCCCCTTCCTTCTCTTCTATAAAAACAGTGTCTGACAGATGTTGGAATCCTTTTCTCTCCTGTATGTGGATTCAGTGGAATAGTAGCTTGGTGTCTTTCTCTGCGACTAAACTTTTCCTGTGTAGCCATATTACCACTGTGCACCACAGAGGCTCAAAATGGACCTCTAATCCCTTTCTCCTTTGGGGGAGATTGTCAATGTATTTTTTTTTTAACATGTTAAAAATCCCAGTTGTTTATAGTAACTGGAGATGGCAGAACCTGGCTGCAGTGGGAAGGCTGAGTTTTATCTAACCTCTAATTTACTTCCCCTCTCAAGTTTGTCCAAGATCCTGAGACGCCTTTCCCCTGTAAGTTAAACCATTGTTTGCTGAGGGAAATATAAATTAAGAGCTCTGTTTCTGAGTTAAATGGAAACTTGGGCTAGGGAAGCAGATTTTTTTTTTTGCTCTATTCCTCAGATCTCCAATATAATACAGGAATCAGCATCCATGTGAGACTTAGACGTGATGGATTCTGGAGGAATACAAACCTCTAAGAATGTGGGAGTTATGTGGAGCCAGAAGCCTTGCCTAACTTTGACTCATCAGAGCTCCTAATAATCAGGTTGCAAATTCCATGGTATTATTGAAAGGGGAAAGTCTCTTTCCCTTTAGACAGAATGGATTTTAAAGCTATCCCTATTCTCTAATTGGACTCCCCAATATAGGAGCCAAAGGCCATGCCCAGACCAACAGCAGTGACGCCATGGCTATCACCATGTTTATTGTAGAAAGACAGCTAAACTTCTAGTACTCTAGTACATGAGCTGTCCAATTATGGATCTCTGGGTTGTATGATTTGGAAGACATACAATTAAGGAGTAACTCTGGCCAAAACTGAGTTTGCAAAGCTGGTGCAAAGCCAATGAGAAGTAACACAAATCTCCTTCAATTTCTCTTTGCAGGCCTGGAAATAATGATGGCAAGCTTAGAGACACAGCCATGAAAGACAAAGGATTTCTACAAGGAGAAACCCTTTTCTATGAAAGAAACTGACAAGGCCCTAAATTCCATCCTTTAACATCTGCCCAGTCTGATGACCATCTAACCAGTGTTTTCCATGGACCATCCTAATGCTTAGTTTCATTGACCCCACAAGATACTAAAGATAGATGATGAGCTTGAATGATGTAAACCATGAACACCCTGAAAACTATAATCTCAGCTAGTTAAATTATGGAGGGTCACTGTAGTAAGTAGATAATTCAGAGGAGAGTCTATTCAACGGAAGAGTTAGTGTGTGCCTGCTATTCAAATATACTATGGTCAAAATGCAGATTCCAAGACTCAACTTCCAAATCCACTATGTCAGACTTTCTAAGCATGAGTCCCAGGAATTTGCTTTTTTAAAACATATTTTATTTTTGTTTGTTATTTGAGAGAGAAAGAGAGAGGTAGATAGATAGAAAGAGAGAGAAAGAAAGAATGGGGGCACCAGGGCTTCCACCCTCTGCCAACAAACTCCAGACACATGCATCACCTTATGCATCTGGCTTATGTGGGTCCTGGGGAATTGAACCTGGGTCCTTTGGTTTGGCAGGCAAGTTCCTTAAGTGCTAAGCCATCTCTCCAACCCAGGATTTGCTTTTTAAACAAACCCTATTCATAGATTGAACAGATGTCATGCATAGTGGGCACTGTTGTGATTGGCAAATGTAAGTCATATTCAAGAGAGTGCTGAGTGTCCATAGCTTTGGGTTCATCCAGCAGTGGTTTATGAAATGGCTTGATTTTGAGAAATGGTATCCATGCTTAGAAAAAAAATGGGTGGTGTTGTGATCTAGAACAAATAAGTGTTCTAAGTACAATTTACTGGTAGACTCTTTCTGGGCTCACAAATGGAATTGGCTTAACAGATAAAATGGGGGCCTCCCATGCACTGAGTGCTAAACTTCTTAGAAATGTCTATGTATTGGCAGGGTTTCAGGTCTTCAGACTTTAAGTTCAGTTTCTTCTCAGCTGCAAATAGATATGGAAGCAGAAATACTCTAGCTTTATTGAGGGGAGGAATGCCAAGAAAGGGCGTGAGTAGAGGACTTTACAATCAGGAGACATGAGCTGGAGACATGTAGGTTTAAGGTGTCTGAGTCTTCTGTGAAGACTTGCCCTGCCTGTGGATACATTCTACAGGACATAGAAGGAGTCATGGGGTGTGTTGGAACTCATGGGTGGGAAGAAGCATGTGGTTGGTTAGCTTGAGTGATCTGAGGTCTGGAGGATTATGATTTAGGTATGAGGTAGAAATTGGCACCTTATGGCTTGGTGAGGCTACTCTGACTCGTATCTTTCTCTTTCTAGGTGCCAAGTTGAGAGATTAGCAACTTCAGAGTGGGACTTGCTCTTTGGGATCTGGCAACTCACCAATGTCCCAACACCACCACACCCTCTTCCCTTGCTCTTGATGTCAACCACCCAGCTTGCAATCCCACCTGGGACCATGACAAGGCTTTTACTCCTGCAGTGGAGGGCTGTGCTGTGTCCCTAAGGTTATGTCAGGATGAGTTTTTGCATTCCTGGGCTTCAGGGCAGCCATGAGAAAATCAGGGTCTTTCCAAGTCTACTTCACCTTTGTTGAATACAGAAGCGTCAGCTTCGTCAGAACAATTTCAGAGAAAAGAAGAAGACATACTCCCCAAATTCAGTATCTAAGTGTCAACCAGGAGCTAAGGATGACAGTTGCTATGGTTGTTGAATCATCGTCTCAATATTGGGAGTATCAAAAGCTCTCTGCCCACTTCATCATTTGAAGACAGTAATTGCTTCTTCTGCAATAGTTTATCAAGCTCCTAGCACTAGTGTACATGTGAATGTATATACCCCTTTCTCAGTACAGTTATCAGGGCAAGGCACAGATAAGGTAGTGCCAGCAAAGAGAAACAAATGACTGTTTTGAGTTGTGGCCTTTAAAGCCATCAACCTTGGGGAGGGGATAAAGAGGCCCTGAAACAAAGGAACAAATGCCTGCAAGAACCATCCTAGAAAATACATGCCTCCCCCCATGCAGAAGTGAGGAAAGAACTGAGTAGGCAAGTGATAAGAATTTACCTTTGTTAGGTACTGGAAAGAGAGGCCCTGCTTCCTACAAGGAGGGCTGGAAGGAAAAGTCTGTGTAGTGAGTCTCAACAGGAGGTGTCTTACTGAAGCGTCCATGCTTTGTTGGGAGAAGACAAGAGAGTGGGAACTATTTCTACAGATACACTAAAGGAAGCCCCTGGCTCTCAACTGGCAGGAGGTTGGAGCACAGGGCAAGCCAGTGCCAGTCTGCTTTGACTGATGACCCTTGATGATCATGTGCTCACAGGGCACTAGCCACATGCATGCCTTAAGGTCCAGATAGGTTCTGGTCCTCTGTGGGCACCTAGACTTAGTCTCTGCCTTGCAGAAGGTGAAGGATTCATGAATGAAGTGAGTTATAATTCCATCAGAATAGCATCTCAAACTACAAAATTTGTCTATGATCAGTCCCCACCCTCTGCCTCTTCCCCAAAGGCATATTTTCTGTGTACCCTGAGCGTGACCTACAAACTGCCACATGGCATAAAAAAACGACTGACTAGTTGATCTGGTGGTCACTTGGTCATCCATCTGTGTTACATACCTGTGATCATAAAGGAGCTCACTTTGGGGTCCTTGGGTCCTTTGTTGTGTAGCCAGTTTCAGGGGTAGGGTCAAGAAAAGGGTATGGTAATGTTCTCTAAGCCATAATATTTTCTATTGATTTTACATGATTTGGGAAAGTGTGAGTCAGGACAGATGAGAAAGACAGAGAGAAATATAATATTGGAATATTTCTAGGTCCACTCATTCTGGACTAAAATGGTCAGTTCCAGAGATGAGTATTAATTTCAGTCCTTTTGTCTTCAATTTGATATATTCCTTCTGAAAAGCAATTTCAAAGGTGGAGAGAGGTAATCAATTTATGCCATTATAGGGTGGACATCCTCCTCAAAAGTCAATTTCTTGAAGATTTCAAAGGCTTTTTAACCTTTTCTGACATTTAAAAGCAAACAGAAATTCTGCCAGATAGAAGTGAACTGAAAACAATGGTCAAGTTCATGTCCAACTGGAAGGAGGCTGGGTCCTCCAAATTCCTTCCATTTTACACACTGCTTTATGAAATGGCACCCCAGAACACGGATGTCTTTTTACACACACGCACACACACTCCAATTGTTGGATTGTCCTGGCTCAAACAAGCCCAGGGAAAACTCTCAACAGGACATGTCCAGATAATATTTTACCCCTTTCTCTGTCATTAAGGATTTAAGGGTGGGATTCAACACTGAGAGGATTAAAGCTGAGCTGTTGGAAAATTTAGAACAGCACAGACTCTTCCCTCTCTTGGTCTCACAGACGTTCTTTCTCGTTCCTTCTCCTCCCCCTCTTCCCTCTAACAAGTTAGCAGCATGTGTTTGGCCCTTGTTCCAGCCGCGATTATTAAAATAAAAAACACCTTTGGCCATAAACACAAGTGAAAATTGAAACACGCTCATGAAAGTTTATTATTTTTCGCTTCAATAACTTCACCCTACATGGAGAACTTGATTTGCCTCAGGAGGTCATTGGTTTAGGTAATGAAAAAGCATGGGGGTGGGCACCCCCTGATAATCAGGGTCCTGAGGCAGCTGGGGATTGGTATGCATCTTGGCCTTGGGCCTGCAAAGCTGCTCAAGTGTGGAGGCCTGTGAGCATGATCTTTCTCTCTTTTTCTCTCTCCTTCTCCCTCTCTCTTCCTTCCATGGGGCTGTGCTGCCTTTGGGGCCGAGCTGGGTATTGAGCTGGTTGTGAGTCAATCTACCCCTCTGCTGGCTTTTTGGACCCATATTCAGGTCATATGGTGGATTCGCAGACTTCCTGGAACGGTGCTTTGACTTCAGGCATTTTTAGTCCTCTCACTTGGACGGCCTGTGTTCCTTAATAAAACATGAAGGAGGGAAAGGCTGGGAGAGCAGATAGAGAGAGGACAGGAGACGCGGTGGGGAAAGGAGGCCTGCTGTAGAACAGGGTGCTCCTACTGAAGAAACTGACTTTGGAGAAAAGAGGATTGACTATGTTATCTGATTATAGTCTTTATTTCAAGAGAAAGTTAGGGCTGGAGAGATGGCTTAGCGGTTAAGTGCTTGCCTGTGAAGCCTAAGGACCCCGTTTTGAGGCTCGATTACCCACGACCCACGTTAGCCAGATGCACAAGGGGGGTGCATGTGTCTGGAGTTCATTTGCAGTGGCTGGAGGCTCTGGCACACTCATTCTCTCTCTGTCTCTGTCTCTCTCTCTCTCTCTCTCTCTGCCTCTTTCTCTGTCTGTCGCTCTCAAATAAATAAATAAATAAACCCCCCAAAGCGAAAGAAATTTAAAAAAGAGAAAGTTAAAAGACTTGAGATACAGAAGTAAGTATGTGATGTAAAAATACACTTCCAGGGGTTGGGGGAGTGAGCTCGGTGGGTAAAGTTACATAAACATATGCAAGCACATCAAATAACCAGGTTGGTGGTTTGTGCTTTTCTTCCCAGCACCGGGGAGGCAGAGGCAGGCAGATCTCTGGGGCTTGCTGGTCATCCAGTCTAGCCTACTTGGAGAGCTCCAGGCCAGTGTGAGACCCTGTCTCAAAAATGGTGGACGGCCACCTGAGAAACAACTACCAAGGCTGTCCTCTGGCCTGCACACACATGAACACACACATATACATGCGTGCACACCCACAGGCATGTGCACAAAAAATTCCATTTCTATACTATTTTCACACGTATGAGGTCTCGCTCTCTTTCTTTCAAAGATGAAGCCCAGGTTTGGAGATAAGTCTGCTCAGACTCATAAAATAATTCTTCTTATAAATCAGTATAAAGTTGCTTCAAAACAGTAGACTGGAGCTACAATATAACAGAGCTATGTTACTTCGGGGTGTAAACCCAAAGGACTCTAGGTCAACATACTGCAGGCGTACTTGTCCATCCGTGTTTATTGCTGCACTATTCACAACAGCAGGAAATAGAACAAGTCAAGTTATCAATTGCTAGACGAACAGTTAAGGAAAATGTGGTACAATATATGCGATAGAATTTTATGCAGCCATAAAGAAAACTGAATTCATTACATTATCAGAAAGATGAATGCAACTGGAAGTCAATATGTTAAGTAAATTAAGCCAGGTTCAAAATAAGACAAATACCACATGCTTTCTCTTCTATGTGGAGCCTACGCTTAAAATCATTTGTGTGTGTATGCATGTGTGTGTTTGCATTTATATATGTGAGCAGAAAGCAGAATGGGACTAACTGGATAAAGAAAAATAATCAGTTAGAGGGGGGAGGAGGAGGTTGAAGGGGGCATGGAGAGGGGCCACAGGGAGGAATGAATGAGAACAATGTGGATTAAGATATCATCACTTAACCTAAAATGAATAAAAAACCCTCTCGGCCACCAAAGCTTAGTAGAGCTCATCAAAGCACCATCTCCGGGACATCACCCTTGTCATCATGGCTCAAGATGGAACAATTCATACTTTATGCCAGCAGGTGGAGAAACAGACGATGAAGAGGTCACCTGTCCCCCAAGGGTGATTGCAAGGTGTTACCCACCGGCTGACACTTCCATGAGAAATTATCCCTTGGCCATGCTTTTTGCAAAGGAGGCTGGGAAACTCGCCATTCATTAGGAATAGAAATCTACTCAGCCAAACTGTCAGAAAGGAAGGAAGAGAGAAAAGGCTTGCAGGGCAATGAGCAGCTTCTGCCATAGCAGTTAGCATTGACCTTGGCCCGGCCCATTGTGTTGGCTTAGCCACTGTGTTTTCCATTGTTCCCGAGTCCACGTCCTCAGAGGAGGTCTGTATTCAGCATCTCCTGTTCATTTGACCTAAGTGATTTTTATCAATGTCCTTCTTCCATTCTTTCCCATGGATTCTTGTTCTTCGTCCCATCAAAATTATCCTTGAGTCAACTTTACACAAATCCTGCCAGCTTTGTGTTGTGGACACAGAACTCAATCAGAACTGACATGAATAGAGTGGTCAAGTAATCAGCACCCCCTTGCAACTTTATCACATTATGTTTTGTTTTAAGATCAAAATCAATGGCTTAATTGGTTAAATGAGCACAGGGCTAGCTAGATGCATGGTGATAGCTCAGTAAATGCTAAATTGACTTTCTTAAAACCTGACTTCAAAAAAAAATGGATTTTAAAAAGTTGCAAAACACTTGGTCTTTAGATACACCAGGAGAGATTATCACATTAATTTTGAAATTAAGGACTTGACCACACGACTGTTGTGCTATTGTACATGGCTTGCTTCACACTCATTGATGTGAAACAAACTCAGTCAACTCCCCAAAGCCTTTCTGGGAATGAATTGGGACCAGAATCTCCTTTGGTTTCTGTCTAGTTGAGGGACTGTGGTTTTGGTTCTTTTCCCCCCTGGGGCACCGCATGGCTTCAGCCCTTTATCCTGAGAAAGATGACTCACCTCCCATCACATCTTGCTCTTCCTCTCTCCTGGCTGCCTCTCTGCTGAGCCATGAAAGATGTTTCTGGCTGCTCCTCATCCAGCATAATTAAACCCAGTAGCCTTCTGGTTGACCTCATGCATGTGAGTTAAGCCCATTTATGAAATATGAGCTGTTCCCAAATGCTCACGATCCAGCTTTCCCAGGGGGCTGCAGAGGCAGATCATGAGCTGAGCTTCCCACTGGAGATGCCGAAGGGAAGGCGGATAAGGGAGACAGCTGCACCCTGATGCATGGAGCTCTCTTCTCAGGTAGTGCTGGTGATCCTCTGTGCTTCATGAGACCTTATTCCATCTCATCTAACATCCCACTCTTCTTTCCACTCGGGAGTACTTCCTCTTGTTTTGAGCAAGTGAAGATAACCATGATAATGTTATGGCAGGGCAGGTTCATGCCATGTACTGACTGGTGACTGTGCTGGGTTTGAATGAATTCTCAGTCCCCAGCTGATGGTGGTGGAGCTGTGGAGTTTTTGGTGGGTGCAGCCTTGCTGGAGGAGGCGTGTCACTGGGGAGGGGGTGCACCTTGAAACTTATCAGTCCAGCCCACTGGGTGGTTCGAGTCAGCTAATTCGGAATACTTCTTCCCAGATGATGTGACACCCTGCTGTTTCTTCTTGCCCTGCTTTCTCCACCATGATTAAACTTCCTCTCAACACTGTAAGCTGAAATAGACCTATGGTTCCCATAAGCTGCTTCTGGTTAGGTGTTTTATCTCAGATAACAAGAAAGTACCTGCAACAGTGACATGGACCAGAGTGGAATCAAATTCTCGAAGGTACTGTTTGGATGTCCAGGTCATAGGGTTGACTTGCTCTATTCATCGTTCAAGGCTTCCTTGATCACAAGAGGAGGGTATGAATAGCTCAAGGCAAATCTACTCCATGGAGGAAACAGAACTTACTGCATTTATGAGATAGCTGGCGTGTAGAGTAGTTATGAAGTGTATGAAACATGAGGCCCAAAGTTAGAAGACAGTGCTTATTCTGCTTTTCATGCTGCTGTGCAGGAAAATGGACTTCTGCTCTATCCTCCGGGAGAGAACAGACTTTGAATTCTTTGGCTCCTCCTTCCATATGCCTCACCTACTTCCTGACCTCCCACTGCACTTCCAGCTCCTGGGGAAAAAGGGAAGAATGACTTCACTTATTGGTGAGAGAACATCCAAGGTCACCTCTTTGGTGGTCCTTGTTTTAATAGTAACTAGCTTGGAATTTGTTCTGCCTTGCCAAGACATGTCCTTATATCTAAAATATAGAGTAGAGAATGTAGGGTAGGTAGGTCTTTCTGAATGAAAGAAGGTTTTAGTCATGTTCTCCAACATTCTTTACTCTTTGAGGCAGGAAAATAAAGCTAGTGCTCATTTTGATTCTTATCAGAGTCTTGGTTTCAATTTTGTGGGCACCTGAGGTTGAGCAGGAGAAGAAAGCACATGCTGATGGCTGCTCTGTGCCTGGCCCCTCCTGCTCTGTGCACTCCTACATGGCCTTCTAAGCTTCCTTCCATGGACACTGGTACTTCCCAAGTTCTCTGGTCATCTTTGGGGTTCCAAGATTATTTGGACACCTGCTAGTGTGACTTCAGGTACCTAGGAAGGAAGGCCTATAAGAGGAAAAGGGAAGATCAAGATAGTTAACTCATAATGAGAAGCTCTTATGTGATGCTAAATGCCCAGCAGTAATCAGAGAATTCCTTTCTTCTAAGTATCCTGGAGTTGAATCCTGTTTCCAACTCATTCTAGCTATGTGACTTTACATAATTTCTTATACCTCTCTGTGCCTATATTTAATTAAATTCCCACCCACATAATATTATTTTGAGGATTAAATAAGTTACTGTACTACTCTAAGTGCATAGTAAACATTAGATAGGTACTAATTGTCTGTATTCCTACCACCACCACCACCATCACAACCACCACCATTACTACCATCACCACCATCACAACCACCACCACTACTACCACCACCACCATCACTCTCATCACCACCATCACCACCACCACTATCACCATGACCACCATTACCACCACCACCATAACCACCACCACCATCACCACCACCATAACCATCACCACCATCACCATCACCACCATCACCACCACCATCACCATCACCATCACCACCATCATCACCATCACCACCACCATCACCATCACCATCACCATCATCACCATCACCACCACCATCACCACCACCATCACCATTATCACCAGCAGCAGTAGCAGCAACATAATGAACATATAACTCCTAAATGAAGGCCCACATGAAGGTTAACTTAGATGGTAGCCAGGATTCAGCCCTTATTCATGCTCTGAGGAAGACTGTATTCAGAGTGAACATGTCCCAGACTGATAAGGGTCATATATGAGGTCTAATCTAAGCTGAGCATGAGCTTGGATGGTAATTCCCTCCAAATTTTTGTTTACATATCCATCAGATAAAGGGTTTGTTTCCAGTGCCTTCCAATGCTTGTCTAGGGACCAGGCCCATGATGGCCACATGAGGTGAGCCTGCAGGCTTCTTATGGATGAGTTCTGATATTATTCAGGAGCCATGTTTTTCTTTTCTTTCTTTCCTTTTTTTTTTTTTTTTTAAATCAAGTTTGTGCTTAGTTACTCATGTGTGACCCCTGGTTATGTCTGGGACATACAGCTTGGAAATCCTAGTTACAGGACATTTTAGAGGTCTTAGCTCTAAAATTCCAAGCTTGCGTTGTGATTTTGTATGAAGGTTTGGAAATAGATAATTTGAAAAATATCTAAAGTTGGACAAGTGTTGCTGAAGGTTCACATTTTACTGTGTTGTCATTTAAAAAAGAAAAGAACACCCAACTTTCATCACAAATGTACAGCAGACTTCAACTTTTAAGTATGCAGAGCTTTCTGGTGAGCTAGCTGGATCCTGTCTTAGTCTTGAGACATACAGTCAGATGTCTGGGTAAGGCTTTGTCCCTGACCAGAAGTGGGAATCCTCTTTCCAGAGCTGGTTCCCAACACTTCCATATCCTCTGGTACAAATGCTCATTTGATTAACCAGAATCTTTGGCAGCCAGAAGCAGAAAGGAGAATCCATCTTGTGGCTCTAAGATGGAGAGAGGCTGTTCTCAAGCTGTCCCATCTCTGAGTCTCTGTCCTTGGCATGCAAGATGGTTTTGCTACAGTCCCACAGTGTGTCTCTCTAGTCTAAAGAAAGAAGCACAAGAAAAACAGAAACAAAACAAAACAAATGGTTCCTTCTACCATATAAACTGCACCTTCTTTCATCCACTGAATGACATGGTTTCTCTCTTCTTGCCTTCACCATGGGGACAGGGTGGAGTCCACATTCCCTCAAGGAGCCCAAGGTCATGACATTCATGGGGAACAAACTGCAGCTTCTAGAATGCATTCCCAACTCACACACACAAAGCGCTTCCTACTGTCTCTTAAATTATGGTTCTAAATTTATTGCTGCCAGCACACCCCTCCCTCTCTTCCCAGCTCCCCCGACCCATGATCCCTGCTTCCCCTTTGATCCTTTGCAGCAGTGTTTCCTTTCTTCTTTCTTCCTTTTTCAGAACCAATTTTGTTAAGAAGAATGTAATTGTTGCTAACATTTTGATTTCCCTGTTCACTGAGATTTACATGACACTGAGGTTTTGTGATATAATTCCTCATTTGCTTCCAAGTTTTCTGTTGATGGGCATTTAATCTGTGCAGAATTTCATTATCATCTAATTTATTGTGGCCTCAATAGAAGGAAAGGCTTTTAAAGTGTAAGCTTTTTCTTCTCTCCCTTCCTCTTCTCTCTCTCTCTATGTCCTCTCTCTCTCTCTCTCTCTCTCTCTCTCACACACACACACACACACACACACCATGCACAGAGACACTCATGCACATGCTTGCACTCTTTCTCTCTTTCCTCTCCTCTTCTCCTCTCTTTCTAATTATTCTTTTCTTCATGATCTCAGTGTTGAGTTTCTGTGTTTATGTCTGACATTTGCATTACTCTCCACTGTTCCTTTCAGGGCAGTCCTGAGCAGGCTTCTTCTGTTGGGAGAGTGGCATTAGGGATGACACATGGCCTCCAAAGTTCCCTTGAGTCCTGAGATGGTGACTCAGAGGAGCCTGATCCCGAGTCTCGTGAGATGAAGACATTCTTTGCCTTCCCAACTAAGGGACCAGAGTCAAGGCAATCTATGGGATATGATCTTGCAAAATACTTCAATAATTTATTACCTAAAATGTGTGTGTGTGTGTGTGTGTGTGTGTGTGTGTGTGTATGAGAGACAGAGAAAGAAAGTATTCATGAGCTTATGAAATTGTCTCCATGTCAACACATCAGTCCCTGGAAAGGATAATGACCACAAAATACATATCTCATCTCTTGGCACTGAAAATTTTCTAGTAGCAATCTATGGCAGGATGGGATAACTTCCAGTGAGTTGTTGGCTACGGAACTCCCTGATGCCCCCAATACACTACAGGCCATTGCAGAGGCTCTTGGTTTCCCACTAGGAATAGATGATAAGACCCTATTGCTTAAGACTTCACATGCATGGACTGCAAAGTCATTGCGAAATCCCACCGAAGAACAGTATAATAGGAGGAAAAGATGATGACATCAAAATAAGAGAAAGACTGATTGAGAGGGGCAAGAGATGTGATAGAGTGGAGTTGTGAAGGGGAAAGTGAGTGGGGAGGGAATGATCAGAATTTATTGTCTATAATTATGGAAGTTGTCAATAATTTAAAAACTTAAAAAGACATATATCAATGAATTTCACAGAGGTGGAACATTCAGATTTTCTTAGTTCCTCTTCAAAACCAATACTGGTCATTCACGTTTAGTGTCAAGGGCCTTTCTCCTTTATACTGTTCTACTTCTGCTCATCCTCCTCACTCCTAATGACCTTTGCTCTCCATTCTCACTCACCCTCCTCAAGCCCCATCCCTCCCCTCCATACATACAATCTCTAGCCTACAGCCTGTCCTCTACCTTCCCACTTGTCAAAATGGGTCCATTCTGTGTGGCACAGATATTCTGTATCCCCAGAGTTTTTCATTTATTTTAAAATTTTGGTAGTTTGACTGGAGGACAGAGATTAATGAGTTTTTATATTTTGTATGTATGTCAGGGGGGTATGCTGTGTCTATAAGGTATATGCACTCCTGCATGTGCAAATGCATGCATCCCACGTTCACATTATCTCCTTAAATAGTCTCTCACAGATCCTGAAGCTACTATTTTTTAGTTGCACTGACTGACCAGTGAGCCCTAGAGATTTTCTGTCTCCAGTCTCCATTCGCCCTCAGCACTAGAGTTACAGACATGTGTGGCCTTGCCCAGATTTAAAAGAATTTTTAATTTATTTACTTTTTCTATTTTATTTATTTCACAGAGAAAGAGGGAGGAGAGAGAAAGAGAATGAGAGCACCAGGGCCTCCAGCCACTGCAAACAAACTCCAGATGCATGTGCCCCCTTGTGCATCTGGCTTATGTGGATCCTGGGGAATTGAACCTAGGTCTTTTGGCTCTGCAGGCAAACACCTTAACCACTAAGCCATCCCTCCAGCCCATGTCCAGCTTTTTTATGTGTGTTCTGGGGATGGAGCTCAGGTCCTAATGTTTGTGCAGCAAGCCCTTTGATCCACTGAGTCATCACCTCAGCCCAAGCATTTCCATTTTTAAACAAGATACATGAAAGATATTCAGTGATAGCCTTGAAGAAGAATCTTTTATGTTGGGAAATCTAGGTGCTTAAAAAGCTTACTATAAAGATATGAAGAGTTGGGAAACAGACCCCTTAGATACAGTTGCCTAAACAAATAAACAAAAAAAAACCCTTCAGGAAGTGTGTTACCTTACTAAACTTTAGTGGATGCAATCAGTTCTGGGTCAGTAGATCTCCAATGAATTGTCAAAGAAAGAAAGCAAGACCTATTCAGCATCTGTCATTGCATCATTAGGAAAATTTTTTGCCATAGTTCTCTTTGGGTTCTAACACCTTAAGATTCACACTCTGTCTGCTTGTTTTGGGTTGTGTGGATTGGGTGGTGCAGTGTGCATGTAGACTGTATGCATGCGTGGTGTGTGTGTGTATGTGTGTGCGCACACACATGTGCAGAGGCCTGAGGAGCATGCTCGGCATCCCCCTCTATTGCTCATCCTCATTGTTTCCCAGAGCCAGGGTTTCTCACTGAACCTGAAGCTTACTGGCTGACCAGTAAGCCCCAGTGATTCTTCCGTCTCCATCTCCACCACAGCACCGAGTGAGAGGCACGCAGCATGGCCACACCAGGCTTTTTATGTGGTTGTGGAGGATCAAACTCGGGCTATTTCAGGCCCTCTAGGGCCCTCAGGCTTGAGTGGCAACAGTTTGTACACCATGAGCTGTTTCCCCAGCCCCCACTCTCTTCCTGTTTATTGGGGGCCTGAGCTAGCCTTCCCCACCCTGAAACGCTCATCTGCATGACTTGTGAGTCTGATGACCTCAGCTGCCCCTTCAGCCTCAGAAACCAAATCCTGACATGCTTGTGCCTTAAGCTTACAGAACCTTGGGTGAGACGGATGGCTGGAAAATTCTGGAAGGCAAGAGGATCAGAAATGATGTTCTGCTATTGGGACTTCTGTTGGCCCTTCATTTACATCTTGACTCAGCAGCACCTGTCCTGAATGTGTTTGGAAAGATCCCTGTACCCGCTGCAGATCACCATTTAAAGTTTATGCACTGTGGTAGTTTTATAATGTATCTGCATCCTTCATCAACATCTGGAATCCAATTCCCCTTCTTGTGAAAATGGTCAGACTCTGTGACTGCTGTGACACGTAGAATTGGCTGGACAAAGCTATTTGGCTATGCCTGGCTCTCTTTCTCAGGACACCATGTTCTGAGTGGCCACTTGGAGAAAATACATGGAGGCCTCTGGCAACAGCTCTGTCTGATATCCTTGCTGAAAGCCAGATACAACAGTGAGCAAGTGTTCAGATAACCCTGTTTCCCAGTGAGGCCTGCTAATGCTGACTGGAGCAGAGATGTCTCCACTGAGAACCTCTCCACACACATTTCAGGTCCAGAAGAAATGTTGCCATTTCAAACTACCAAGTTCGGGAGTGGTGTTTTGCAGCTCAAAAAGTAGACACCCACCTCCTTGGCTTGATTCTTCCCAATAAGTAGAAATGTTTGGAAATTCTTGTCTTTGATGTAAGACCTTCATTCTTGGGTTCTCCAGTTCTAAGATGGCAAACTTTGATGAATGGAGTCAGGGGAAAATGTCCTGATGTACAACTTTGCCTGTTCTTTATTTCTTAGCTTTGCAATGACACGTTAGCCTGGGACTCAGTTTCCTTAGATGTCACATGATAGATTTAAGTTTAGTATTCTTTAAGATTTCTCCAGGCCAGTTTGTGTCTCTTTTCTAATGGGTTTACACTGTTTTCAAGGGTGTGTTTGCTTTCTGGAAGCTCTGTTGCAAATGATTGAGACAGCTTTGTATCACATGACCTCTCTAGACAAGAATTTCTGTCCCTCCACTGAAAGTGCCTTTCAATGGCTTCCTCCAGTGGTTTCCAGTGGTTGAGTGGTAGGAGTTGCCAAGCAGCCATGTCTGTTGGGTATGCGTGGGGTGAACTCTGGTCAGATTGTTGTCAGATATTCAGGAACAAAGCAGCCACTGACTTGATAGTACCTTCCATGTGGCCTGAGATAAATTAATCCATAGGGTCCCTGCCCAACCACAGAAGACCCTGCAGGTAATGTCACTGGGCTAGAAGTGAGCTAATGGGGTTGCCAAGGTGGGTGAAGGTCCTCTTGCCTGGGACAGTGCAGATTTTTGAAGCCCTCACCCCTGCCCAGAAACCTACCCTATGTGATACCTCTCCCCTCACTAGAAAGGTCAGAGAGAACTTGCTACCGAGTGAAGAAAACCCATGAGAAGGATTTCTGTCCAGACAGGGAACTTCTTAGTCAGCTTCTGCTGAGAAACAATGACTTGGCTCAACGAGAGGTGAAGCAGGCCAAAATATGCTGTGAAACCAAAAGCAAAAGGAATATAAAAAGAGGGTGGAAAAAAGTCATAAAATGAGTTGGAACCCTTATAAAAGCCCAGACCAACCATGGTAATTCTGAAAGTGCAGGATTTGATGACAGCTTCATACGCAGTTTGGGCCTAAGAGTGATGCACAAGACCTTTCCTCCCACTCAGTTTGCCCAGGTGGAGGACAGTCACAGAGGCTGACTGGGCACTTCTTGGCCCACCTTGGATCTGAGGTCTTTTCCTCACAGTAACAGCACTGAAGACTATAGCTGGTCTTTATTTACTGGCCCTCAGTGCCATGCCCTTAGCCCCACTGCAGAGACTCCCGTTATCAATCTATAGGTCTTTCTAGCAGAGAACATGGGCCAACTTCATATTGTCTTTTCTAGAGACCCCCCCCCCCAGGCTGCTTCAGAGCACTAAGGCATCTGAATTCCTCTAGTTCTAATGCACTTTCTTCTCTGTGTGCCTGTTCCATATGAGTCACTTTAAATTATTACCCATATTTTAGGAGGAAGAATAAACAATAAATAATGGGAGCAATCAGTACATGTCCATGGGTTTTTTTTTTAAAGTACAAAAGAGCTGGGCGTGGTGGTGCATGCCTTTAATCCCAGCACTCAGGAGGCAGAGGTAGGAGGATCACTGTGAGTTCGAGGCCAGCCTGAGACTACATAGTGAATTCCAGGTCAGCCTGGGCCAGAGTAAAACCCTACCTTGGGGAAAAATAAAGTACAAAAGATATAAGCATGTGTGTGTGTGTGTGTGTGTGTGTGTGTGTGTGCACAAACACGCATACACAAGTAAAGGACTTTAGCATCTTAAAGGATACACAAGTAACTGACTGGAGTGGCTGGCTCCTGGGAGGGATGCTGTCTGGAGGTTGGACGAGGCAGATGTGGAGATGTTTTCAGTTACACAGCCGTTCATTCCTGTGGAGTGCATGTGTGCATGTGTGTGTGTGTGTGTGTGTGTGTGTGTGTGTGTGCATGCGTGTGTGCATGTGTGTTGGTGGAGGATGGGGTGAGGCAGTTTCATATATCCTAGTCCCAGACTGGCCTTGAACTCACCATGTAGCCAAGAATGAACTGAACTCTTTCTTTAAAAAAATTATTTTTGTTCAATTATTTGAGAGAAAATGAGAGAGAGAGGAAAGAGAGAGAGAGAGAGAGAGGGAGAATGGGCACATGTCAACATGTCAGGGCCTCCAGCTATTGCAAGTGAACTCCATACACATGTGGTAGCTCCTTGTGCTTTTGGCTTACGTGGGTCCTTCAGAATTGAAACTGGGTCCTTTGGCTTTGCAGGGAAGTGCCTTAAACTGTTAAGCTATCTCTGCAGCCCACCTATGGAGTTTGAATCATGGGAATGCTTTCTATAATTTATTAATTAACTAAAGTTCTGAACAGTCATGTAATGAGAAGACCAGTATTGTCTGTGTGTTTTATAGCACATGAGTGGATTCTTCCATGGGACTCTTCTAACCCGGTGGAATCGTGACTGAGGGATAATTAGTGTTCGGGGATGGTGGAAATGAATGTAAGTTCTCTGTGTACAAATTGTGGCCTACTGCATCTTCTATTTTGCATCTTAGTTTTATTTATCCATGTATTTTGGAGATCCATTTGCGACCACTGACTCATTAGATACTTTTTGTCGTGTGTGCGCGTGCGTGCGTCTGTGTGCATGATATGTATATGTGTACATGCGTGTGAGTGCAGGCACGGGAGCCCCATGGCATGCATGTTCAGGTGAGTTGACAGCCACAGGTATTGGTACCCATCTTCCACACTGTCTGAGCAGGGTCTCTCACCGGTCACCACTGCTTTCTGCAGCCTAGCTGGCCCCAGAGCTTCTGGGCAATTCTCGGACCTCCATCTCTCTCCCTGCTTGCTGTCGGTGTGCTGGCATTGCAGAGGCCGGCCACAGCCTCCAGTTTTACACAGGTGCTGGCGATCGAGACCCAGCACTCACACTTACGCAGCCAGCACTTTGCCCCTGAGCTATCTTCTTAGCCTCTACCTCAGTCTTTTCATGGTTATGCTTTTCTTATTGTGTGAAATAAAATGTGACTCTTTGATTAACTGGTCCCTTATTTCTGGACTTCCATGCTTTTCCCCATGCTTCCAAGCCCAGTGAACGGCAATTGGATTCTCATTCTAGTCTTCATCTATAATCTTGTCCTCTGGTTTAAGGCTTTCTTTTCATAGCCACCAAATTTTCAGCAGAATACTCATTAAGGAGGATCACTGCATATTGACAGCAGTGTTTAGAGAACTGAATATTTCTATTCTGAATGGTAGCTAGCCAAGAGTTGCAGTTTGCTCTGCAAGCACATTTTATAGCAAACTCTAGGGCTCTTCGAGAGGGTTTCTTGAAATGGAATTGTAACTGAATCAAATCTCTGCTTAAGAGAAGGCTCTTTGTTTATACAGAGCCAGGGAAGTGCCCCACATTTGGTTCTCAATGAACAAGGGAAGATTAGAGCTCTGGACACAGCAGGCAAAAAAAAAAGGAGGTGGCCTACCCTTACATTTTTACCTCTATGTACCAGTTTGTGGAAGTATTTTCCTGCTGAGTGTTGGCAAGGAGCTTGGAGATTTGGGTCGGTTTCTTTGTGTGCCCAGGAGGTTAGACGTGAGGGAGAGCAAAATAGAAGAAATATAATTTTAATGGTGAAACAACTTAGTGACAATTTATCTCTACCTCTCTAGTGACCACACCCATGGTCAGTGAAATGCAGAGGTCATCTGAACATGGCACAGGACTTCTTTCACAGCTGTGACTGTGGGCGTGGGGAAACACATCAGAGTCACCTGGCATGCTTCACCTTCTGCCCTTCTCCTTCCCCTTCTGACATCGCTTCACCCTTTACTGGGAATCACCAGAATTCCCAATAGGACGAGCTTCCTTTATTCATGGCAGCTGCGTTATTCTTGATTCTGAACAAGCCTGGGAAAGACCAAAAGGGGAGAATAATATTGCGTCATGTGCTTATGAGCCGTAGGGCGTAATTATAAAACCTGGGCTCAGCAGAGCTTTTGGTTTTCTTAGGACTTAAATTGACATATTATCTCAGTCCTTCCTTTGGGTGCTAGCCCTTCTCGGGCGCCTCTGCTTTTGCTGTTTCTTTGGCAGCCAGTACCTTTTCTTCCAGACTCTGATAAATCTTTACAGTTCCTTATATCTTAAGAATAGGTGCCCGGTACCCATGTGATAGTACTTGGGCTATAGCCTTCAGGGTGTCTAAATTTGCTTCTCTTGGCCTTGAGGTCACCTTGTCTGGATAGAGTTCTTGGTCACTGTGTTAATTACTCTTTGCAGCGATTAACACGTGACTTAAAGAAGGAAAGGGAGTATTGTGGCTTTCAGTTCCAGGCCATCATGGGGGGGAAGTCATGGCAGGAGCAGCGAGATAACCAGCTGGTTGAATTATATCTCCAGTCAAGAAGAGAAACAAACAGGAACTAGGGCTGGGCAATAAACCTCGATGACCCACCAGTGACCTACCTCCGCTAGCAAGGCTCAACCTCCTAAGGGTTCCACACCCTTCCGAAACAGCACCACCAGCTGGGGAGCCAGTGTGCAAACACATGAGCCTATGGGGAACACTGTGCATTCAAGCCACAAGAGTTGACCTGTTGGAGTTCTTGTTCATGGTGGAGGTGGGTTGAATGCTGCCTCAAGCTTTAAGGTTGATGTCTGTCTGCAGCCTTCACCTTCCTCACACTGCTCCACTTGTGTCTGGGTGGAAGAACCACCCCAACCTGGCTGAGTCTTTTTTTGCAAGGTCTGTCTTCTCACAGTGCACTCTGAAATTCTGTTCTGAGCCTGGCAGCTTTTGTGCTCAACTCTGTCTCCTTCCTTCTTTGCCACTGTCACAAGTACAGTCCCCACAACTGGTCCTATGTGCCCAAGAACGTCCTCACCGTCACACCTCAGCACCCACTTTCTGCCTCCTACAGAACAGTCTTTGCGGCCCGTGTCCACTGCTATGCTCTCTCTGAGGGCTTTCTCATGGGGGAAGAAACACAGGCATAGAAATGCAGAGTGAAAAGTCAGGAAGGATTCTTCCCGTACCAGACCCACGCCTCAGAGGTAAACATAATCCACAGAGGTAAACAGGCTATTTTCAGTTTCAGACTTTCTGCTGGAATATCTCCATAGCATAAAACATACTTTGACCTCTATTTAGGAAAAGCTAACCTGAAATAGCAACTTCTGGTACTATGTATATCTGTACTATCTATAGGTAGATAATCTAGCTTTTTCTTAGTACTCTATCATTAGACCTATGCATTACTTTAAAGAATATATTGAAACTCCTCTTTCTCCACTGAAAACATTTGGAAAGCATCTTGATTTCCCCAGCATGTAAGACTGGGTTCATTGTCCAATCACTTCACTTTTTTCCACGACCCACCCACTTGACAGTACCACTATCCTTTTGAAATTTACAAGTTTATGGAACTTACCAGCCATTTTGTACCTATAAAGCTTGATCAACAGTTGCTATGAAGAATGAAATCCAATCAACAAAATGTTATTAATTCAAGAGCCAACAGTGTACTTAGATGTAAAGAGAAAGGGTAGAGGTTGTATACAAATGTTAAAAGGAAACACTGGGCTGGGGAGATGGCTCAGACACTAAGGTGCTTGCCTACAAAGTCCAAGTACCAGAGTTTGATTCCCTGGTACCCACATAAAGCCAGATGCATAAAGTGGCACATATGGAGTCCACTTGCAGTGTAGCCAGAGGCCCTAGTGTTCCCATTCTCTCTGTCTATCTCTTGTCTATCTCTCTTTGCTTGCAAATAAATAAATATTTTTTATAAAAACACTGGAAAGAGCAGATAGAGGCTCCTTGTAGAGTCCATTAATTGTTTGCAATTATGCTGCTGAACATGATAAATGGGAGGAACACAATCCTGTATCATCTCTAGGATGGCAAACAAGGGTAGGAGGAAAATGACTAGCGCAGAGGTCACCTGAGTTTGTACTTCAAGAGACTGCGAGGAAAGGAATGAAGACTGAAGAAGAAAGGATAGATTAAGCAGCAGGTGGGACGGGATGGGGGAGGGGCAGGAACAAGCACTTAGGGAACATCCAAAGTATCTACACATAATGGAATTTGAAGGATGGGAAATGTCTCTCTTTCCTCGTAGAGGAGTTCCCCTGAAAAGCTCCAGCCCGCTGGTGGCCACATCAAAGTAAAATAGATGAGTCTTGGGCTTTGGGAGAAGTAAGGTCCAGAGTTTGTTCTTTCAAAATGCCTAGGGTTTGTTTCTGTGTGTCATCAGCAGATGTGAACTTTGTATGAAAAATGGACTAAGGTGCTCAAAGGGCCTCCAAGGACTCTGGGTGTGGACTTCTGGACAGGGCTGAAGAGGCCTTGTGGCCATGCTACCAGTCACCCAGACTGAAACCGCTGGAAGACTTGGTCATCCCTGAGTACCATCCAGTGATGAGGGAAGCCCGGGGTAGGCTGAGTCACACACGGGAGGAGTTTTGAGCTATAGACAGAGAGAGGGAGGGAAGAGAAAAAGGAAACATAGCATGTATGAGAGAGAGAGAGAGAAGGGGGATGGGGAGAGAGAAAAAGGGAGGGAGGACGGGAGAGAGAGCAATAAAGAAAGAGAGAGGGAGATTCCATCATGAGTTACTGAGTTATGAGGTCAAAATTACTTACAGCCAATGTCAGGAGATCTGCCAGGATAGAACCACTTTCCTAACTGTGTCTAGTCTGTAGCGCTGATCAGTGGGCATTGTGGGGATGGAAAGGCTTCTTCTCCTGCAGCTGTGCTGAGGACACATGAAGCTGTCTTTCATATGTCTAGAAACAATATCGGCAAAGGAAAAGACGAGGAGTAATGGAGTGTGAGAACTTGGGAATTTCACCTAACACTACTATTAAAATCATTGCATTTGACAAGGTTTATCTGCCTGGATTAACTTCACTTCTCTCTTACCCCAGCACATGTGGGCATCTGGAGAGGATCATACCGCTTATAGAGACATGAAAAAGTCATGCTTTCCATGTGTATCAGGGGTAGTATGACTCTCCAGCCCCTAGAGGTCTGGGCTGTTATTAGATATCGTATTTTTTTGTCACCACCCATTGTATAAATATCTGGAAAGCAACCTTTGGCCTAATGAAGCCTGACTGTCCTATAAAATATTTGGGATTATTCACAGTCATGGGGGACAGGGAGAGGCTGGATCCTTGAAACTCCTCACAATAATTTAAACATCTCATTTTTGCTGAGTGTTAACCATTGATCAAAATTTCCAGTTGCTCAGAGTTTGCCAAATGGACTGATTTGAACTATATCTCTCTTCCTATTTCCCCAATCAGAGGAATGATGGCTTTGATATAATGAAATGTAATCTTGATCCCTGTGGTTGCTGGAACTCGGCGTAGGGGTGGGAGTTAAGGATAGAGGGGTCGCTAAGTAACTTTAGCATGGTCCTGAGGGCATATCTAAGGGTATCCATGGCTTTCCTCAGAGCCCTCTAGTGCTTTACATTCAAGTGCCCCTAGAAGAACGTCTAAGTGCCTCTCACAGATGCACTTCCAGAAGGACCATGCATGTATTGCTGATGGCGTTTCAACACTCCCACTAGGTGGGACGAATAACATGCGTAGGTATCACCAAATCTGAGCTCAGCTCAAATGCCCAATAGCTAAAGAGAGGAGAAAAACACAAATTACTGGAATGTGGTCTCTCAACTAGAGAGGGTCCCTCAAAGAGACTGTGCCTTATTTGTCCCTGAGGTGCTGGGCTGACCAGGGCGGACATGACAAGCAGAATGAGAGCTCAACTGGAGAAGAATTAAAGAAAAGATAAATGAAAGTTGTTTGAAAACAAAGCAGATGTTTTGGCTCAACCCTACTTTTTGTTCCCACGTGGAAGCGTGCGGGAGGTCGATGGGAGCTCTGGGGAAATGAAAGTCACTGCCTGCCTGGACTTTGTTCTGTCCTGAGCTGCCCAGCCCCTGGTGACTCTCGGCTCTTTGCTGTTGTTGCTGAGGCACTTGAGGCAGAGCAAAGGGCGTCTGGGAGTCTTTGAATCTGGACTTCGCAGAGCGAGCGTGGCTGTCTCCTGAGCACCCGGCGAAGCACCATGCCTGAGTTCTGGCACGCTGGGCCACTCGATCTGGCCTACGAAGCAAGCAAGTTCCATGATTGATAAGGCATACTTGGGGCAAATAAGAGGAACCGAGATAGCTTTTAAATGTCAGGCAGAGTCCACCTGAGGCAGAAAAAGACTAGTACAGCTGCTGCTCTTATTCAACAATAAAGAAATAGAATTAGGCATCTACACGTGCCGGAGCTTTTAAACACTAAAAATCTACTATAGAACAGTGAAATCTGATGGAATGCATAGTCTAGTGTCCTAAAGATTATATGGAATCGTAGAAGTTATGTTTATAGTAATATATGTATTATATTTTGAGGACACTTCAATGCAAAGAGTAAAAGCACCCTGTCTGGAGATCTATTAAAAATGGCAGGCTAGAGAGATGGCTCAGTGGTTGAAGTGCTTGCTTGCAAAGCCTGCTGGCTCAGGTTTGATGCTCCACTACCCACACAAGGGCAGATGCACAAAGTGGTACACGCATCTGGAGTTTGTTCACAGCAGAAAGAAGCCCTGGTATGCCATGCCATTTTCATTACCCCCTCACCCCCCCACACACTCTTTGTGCTTGCAAATAAAATAAATAAAAACTTTTAAAAGATGTGATATTGGGTAGGGGTGGGGGGACCACGGAGATGGCTCAGCTGATAAAGTTCTTGATGTCTCCATAGCCTATACAGCAATGCCAAGCTGGTGATGATGCATGTCTGTGAACTCAGGACTTGGGGAGACAGAGATTCAAGGACCACCAGCACTCACCTGGCAGCAGTCTAGTCTAACTGGTGAGCTCTAGGCCAATGAGAAAACATGTTACAGAAAACAAGGAGATGGTATTCCTGAGTTGATACCCCAGTTTTCCTCTAGCCTACACATGCATGCACACACACACACACACACACCTGCACACATATGAACATATACACACATATATGCACACACTAATTTGAAAAATATGGTATGGATAACATTCAATAATTAGAGTGATGGGGCAATCACAGTTACAATCTCAAAATAGCAAACCAGAAAAGCTACTCATAGGAGAGAGAGAGAGAGAGAGAGAGAGAGAGAGAGAGAGGGGGGGGGAGAAAGATAGAGCAACCCATCTGAGCAGTGTGGAACCCAGAAGAGAGCTGTCAACAGGGCCCAGAGAGACCCTCAGCAGGGAAGAAGTCCCTAGGTGTCTTTGGGGTCCTGGCAGACAGTGCAGTATATTTGTTAGTTTTTCATGCTTATTCAGGTGATTGTTGGAAGAAAGGAAAGCCACCACCTTCTTTCAACTTAAGCCATCGTTCGTTACATTTTTTGTTACTTGTAGGTAAATACTTGCTTAACGCATGCACAAGAGTACTCCATTCCAGTTGAGGGTTTTAGATTTATTATTTAGTTTTATTGTGTCAGCTACTTTTTTTTTTTTTAAATTTTTATTTATTTGAGAGCGACAGACACAGAGAGAAAGACATAGAGGGAGAGAGAGAGAATGGGCGTGCCAGGGCCTCCAGCCACTGCAAACGAACTCCAGACGCGTGCGCCCCCTTGTGCATCTGGCTAACGTGGGACCTGGGGAACTGAGCCTCGAACCGGGGTCCTTAGGCTTCACAGGCAAGCGCTTAACCGCTAAGCCATCTCTCCAGCCCCGTGTCAGCTACTTTTTTATTGAGACAAAATTTGTACATGTTTATAGGACACACCGATGGTAATTCAATACACACACACACATATATATATATATATATATATATATATATATATATATATATATGGTAACAAATCTGGCTAATAAGCATTTCCTTCTTTTCAAACAACCTTTTTACTTATTGGGTATCCATACTTCAGTGGTTATTTTGAAAGGTGTCATATACTGTTTTAATGTAAGCTTACTACCAGGCTCAAGAGGAACCACACATAGTCTCTCTGCTTTGTGTTTTTATGTCTGTTATTGAACATTTTCCTTCCCTCTCCCCAGCTGTACAAGTAACACTTCCATTCCATTCTTCAACATGACTGACCTGTTGGTTTTCACAACTGAGTGGAGGTATGCACTGTTTGTCTTTTTGCCAGGCTTGTTTCGCTTAATGCAATCACCTCCAGCTCCATTTATGTTGCCACAAATGACCACATTTCATTCTTTTCATATGAACAAATAATATTTTGTCATGTAAAGTTGCAGAGCACAATTATCAAAATATAGAAAGCAGTAACAGCTTTATGCACCAATAATAAGTTTGCTAAAAACCAAGTTCAGAAAACATGTCCTATTCACAATAGCTGCAAAGTTAAAATGTTTGGAAACGAGCTTAACCAAGGATGTGAATGATATGTACAGTGAAAATTATAACCAGCCGTGCAAGAGATTATAGAGGATACAGAAAAGGATTAAGATATCATGTGTTGAAGAATTAATGTTATTAAAACAATCTCACTGCACACAGTGGTCTGTAGATTCGATACAATTTTTATTTCATCATTTAAACATCCATGCAATGGCTGCAAGTGTTCTGAGTCTCTCCTGCAATGACCGCCTTCCATTTTATGAGAGAGCCAGAGATGGAGGAGGCCTTAGGACAAAAAAATGCGTCTTCTACATTTATATACCAGAAGTGCTAGACAGACAGAGTAATGCAAGGGTAGTGGAACAAGAGATTACCAGCGTCCCCTGCTAGTCTTCTATGCCATGGCTTTGATTTGAAATGGTCATAATGGCTGAGAGTGTGAAGACGACCCAGCTTCTGCTTTCTGTAGCCATGGTGAGCACACATGGGCCTTGAGGCTCTGTCCATATTGTGCAAACACAGACTGAAAACATGGGCAGGCCCTCACCACCTGGGAGAGTGCCCCAGGCCCTTTTGCTCCCTGGGCTGTTCTGTCTGCTTCTTGAGATTATTTTCCTGGGGACAGATTCAGCCTCTGTTCAGTGGTCCAGAACAGCATTCAGATGTGAGCTCAGTGGCCACACATTCACAGGTTCCGTGAGCATAATTAGCTGTGAGGCACATACAGTGAACACGCTGTTCTCTCTGGCTGCCCAAGCCTCTGTCTCCCCTTTGAATCATGGCCTCTGTTAGGTTGTATTTAAATGTCCAGCGTTGGGCTGGAGAGATGGCTTAGCGGTTAAACGCTTGCCTGTGAAGCCTAAGGAACCCGGTTCAAGGCTCGGTTCCCCAGGACCCACGTTAGCCGGATGCACAAGGGGGCGCACGCATCTGGAGTTCGTTTGCAGTGGCTGGAAGCCCTGGCGTGCACATTCTCTCTCTCTCTCTCTCTCTCTCTCTCTCTCTCTCTCTCTCTCTCTCTGCCTCTTTCTCTCTATGCCTGTTGCTCTCAAATAAATAAATAAAAATAAACAAAAAAATTAAAAAAAATGTCCAGTGTTAGGCTTGCCTTGCCTCCATTCCTATCTGGGTACAACATCTCAGCTACATCCTTCGCTCTGAACACTGAACACATCTTACTAAATTCCCCTTCCCAAATCTCAGTACCAGATTAGGTCTCCAAGGGTCCAAGGGTATGTCTCCCCTGGGGACAGAGCTCTTCCCCTGCTTGCCATTCTGGCTTGAACAAGAACAGCCACTCTCTGAGAGACATTACTTCCTGTCCTGTGTGACTTGCCACCCTCTGGCACGCTCCTTCTCTCTGTGCTTGGCCTGGATGTCTTCTGTTCTCATAGTATTGAGCAACAAGTAATCACATTTGAATGTTTGCTTGTTTTGTTCCAGTTTTTCTTATCAGACTGCCAGGGTCTATTCTAGGGAGGATCCATCCATTTCTGTGACCCCCCAGTAGAAAAGCTTTTCTGGCTTGAAATAGACATTCAAAAATCATGTGTTGAAGCAAAGTGTAGAATAGACAGACGTTTACAATGAACTGGTTCTACAAAACCTGCTCTGTTTGTGTTGTGAGTCTAGGGCAGTTGCAAAGCACTATGGAGCAGCCCTCGTTGGCTTACATTCAAGGGACAGTCATGCGATGGCTGCTGTCTACTCCCATCCTTGCCATGGTCTTTCCCACAGTCTTGGTCCAACAGTGCCTAATCCACCACATTTAAATCAGACTCATTTATACCCATCTTGAGCTGACAAGAGGCTATCTTTCCATTTCCATGAGATGGGGGAGAGCCTGCTCAAGGTTTATGAGAGGTGTATACCTCCACTTGCTGGCTGCTAACCCCACCTCCATATGGTGTCTTGAGTTTTCTGGGAAAGTATCTCTTTTTTCCTCTAATCTACTGTCCTGAAATCCTGTAGGCATCAGAACACGTCCGAGAGTCTCTTGAAGAGACTATAGTGACCAGGGCCTCTTACTTGCATGACAGATGTTGGCATGCTTTCTAGTTGAGCTTCGTGTCTTCTTGTGTTCATTTTTATCTCCTTATCCTGAGCTTTAGGGCCTGCCTGCTTCCTGTCACCTCACACCACAGCCTAATTCACCTGTCTCAGGTCCCATTACTTACTGGCTCTGCTAAAATGCTTCTTGGTCCTTGTCCACATGCCCCAGGTCTCCCTTCCCCCAGGATTTGATCCCGGCTTTGTGGCCATCTTGAAATAACTGTATCTGCCTGTCCTTGTTCTAAACTTCCTTCCTATCCATGTAAACCATTCCTCAAAGCTTTTTTTTTTTTTTTCCCTATTAGGGAGGTTTTCTGACTCACTCTTCTTGATTTTACCTACCAGAATGATTGAGGTCATTCCTCCAGCATACCTGCGGCCTCACATAGCCACACCTACAGGTCCTTAATGTGTCCAGACATGCGTAGGTATCGCATGTTGGGTCTCCATTTATACTTCATTTTTATAAAATTGTCTTTCAGGTAACAGATTAGTTTTTTTTTCTAAAAGTGCCTAGGAGGATTTGGCTAAATTTTATTTTAATAATTTCCCCATTATGGGCCTCAGAGCCAAATGTAACTTGGATGACCATACGTGAATTAATCATCACAAGGTCATCTGGAATGTTTTGTCACTCTTTCATTCCTACCACCCTGCTCATCTTCTCCACCGGGCATGTTACAGCTCAGAAAAATGGCCCCAGTCAATCAGACATAGTTCTTGAAGGTCTTCTGACAGAAGGAGCTGGAGGTGGAAGAAGGGGCAGGTGGGAAAGGAGTTGCTACCCTCAGGGGTCTCTCAGTTTATTAGAGGAAGGGACTCAGTAAGCAGACATAAAAGAAAACACAGCAAGGTGGTGAAGGAAATAGTTTGGCTGTCTAGATTCTTGGCTTCTGGGTCTTTGTTTCACCCACCATTGACTCTCCTGGCAACTGTCTAGGAATATTTCAGAGTCACTTGGGTAGAGCCCGAGAATGAATCAAAAGTCTCTTTTCATAGACCCATTGGCCTGGCTGAGAGCTGTGACGGTCATTTTGTCCATTCCCCAGCCCCTAGGCCAGACCACATCAATTCAGCCTGCCCAGCCCGGGGCCATCTCCTGTTTCCAAACCCCACCAGAGACAATCCTCCCATCACTGTCTGCTTTTCCTGTCCTGGTGGTTTTGAGCCTTGGTAATGAATGGCTGAGCCGGCTGCATTCCTTGGACAGCCTCAAGCCTTGCATATTTGTCAAACACTCCTGGGGAGGGACATGAAGGAGAGTCAGAGGCCTATGTGGGGCGGCCCAGCCATCCTCAGCTTTTTCCATTGGGCCGCTCAACTGCATACTGACTGCGCTCCAAGGTGGGGAAGCAGTTCCCGTTTGCAAGAAGATGAATGCTGCTGTTTGACTTGTTGCTGTACCAGAGCCCAGAAGCCCTGGCAGAGAAAACCTACTTTAATTTGGAAAAAGAGATTTTGAATTCCACCTGCCTGCTCAGTCTTCGGCACCTCTTGCTCTTGCACCCACCTTTCCATGTGGGCTTGTGGCTTGCCAGGGCCGGCCTCATGGACAGTGCTGTCTCCCTTCCTGCGGGCCCTCAGGTCCGCTGCCTGGAATACCCGCATTATCCTGTGCTGCCAATTTAAGGCGCTAAAGAGAACTGCAAGTGGTCTTGGGAGAAGCCATCACATCAAGGAAGAGTGTGGGTAGAAGGCTGAGCTTTATGTAGTTTTAAAACAGAGCTTGTCAACAAGTTTTCTATATGTCTTCCCTATGGAAAATTCCATTCCTTCCAGAGCACTCCAGCTTTTCTTACTGTGAATGCAGTGGCTTTCAGCGTTTGGTGGCCAATTGCCACTGAGAGCAAATAGGGAGCACTAGTCACCACACATGCCATTTCTTCAACCCAGGGGCTTTTTTTCCTCCATGACACCCTACAGTCCATGAAGAGAGGAAGTAGGAGGAAGGACATCATTCCCTGAAGAAGCCCTTAGGGATTGAAAAGCTTGAGCTGGTCTGTAGCTTCAGAGGAAGTTGGTAACTTCCGGGGAATCAATTTCAGGGGGTTGTAATATCAGAAAGTGGAAAGCAGAGGATCGAGGAGCTGGTGAGACTAAAGAGCCAATGGTACCTTCAGAGGACTCCTGAAGGAAGTAACCTGTGAGTACAAACAGCTAAAGATAGTCAGCTAAAGATGGCAAAGTGGGAAAAGAATGTAACTTATGGATGTGTTTAAAGATGGCCGTGTTTTGAGAAATGTATAGTGTTAGAATTCCCATGTCGTGGTTTTTTTTCTTTTTTAGAGGGAAAGAGAGAGAGAGAGAGAGAGAATTGGCGCCCCAGGACCTCAAGCCACTGCAAATGAACTCCAGATGCCTGTGCCACCTAGTAGGCATGGGCGACCTTGCATTTGCCTCACCTATGTGCATCTGGTTTACGCGGGATCTGGAAAGTCAAACATGGTTCCTTAGGATTCACAGGCAAACACACCTTCACTGCTTAGCCATCTCTCCAGCCCCATGTTATGGATTTTTACCATAGGGGATTCATTCTTACCCTCCCCCACTCTGCTCTACTCCTTGGGAGGCTAACCTTTCTTGACTATGTTAAGGGGTCCCTGGCTTCCACTTGAGATTGGCAGATAGGACTCACTAGCAGGAGGCAAATGGGCTCAAGTACAGGGACTTTGGGTGTGGCCTCTTGTCCCTCTGTGGATTTGTGGCTTAGCAGTCCACCATGTTACTTTTCAAAAACCAGAACTCTGGCCAGGCAGCTGACTCCCGCAGGATGCTATTGGTTATTAGTCTCTAGTTATGTACCTTGCGTCCTTTTTTGAAGCTTCTTTGGTCCAGGAGGTGCTAAAGGCTTCATGCTGTTGTCACCCTTGGGATTTCACCCTTTCAAGTTTCCCTTAACCCTTCTTCCATTCTTGCTGGTAACCCCTTTATTAGCCTGTCCTTAGTCTCCATCTGAACGTGTCATCTATCTCTTGTGTGGGACCTGAATGAAAATGAGGGACAATTAAAGATCCTGGTTTCATCCAAAGGCTCCAGAGAATTCCAAGAATATGGAGCAGACGCATTAGAAAAGCTACAACAATAAAGCTTGCAGAGAAATGAAAAAGTATTAGTGGAAACAGTACTGTCAGGTTCCGTCTTGAGGCCTTCACTCAACTTCTGACATATTGCAGTGATCAGTGAAAGAGCAGACGCTCAGTTGTGGTTGAATCTCCAACCCCCGGGGGCTATAGGCTAATGTAGCAAACAGACACAGCTGCACGTTCAGTCCCACCTGTGTAAACGGGTGAAGGAGAAACCATCTCTCCCTTTGCTATCACGTCATGATCAGGCTGGGGAAAATGCTTTTACCTGAGTCCTTGGCTTCTACAAAACTGTACACCTAGGGAGGCAGAGGAAGGCAGAACACAGTCCCTGAGCAGAAGCTGAGGCCAAGACACCTGCTGGCTTGGAGATGACATCTGTGATATTCCTAGTATTACATCAAGATGGAAACCCCAAGCTGCCCACATCTAACCTAGAATGGACTCACCTATGGTGAACATGTAACTCAAATTTGTGCAACATGGTGAATATTGACAAGACAGGCATCTAATGAAATAAAAAAATCAAAACAGGAGAGTAAATTTACCTTAGGTGAAATGAATGCAGCATTCAGGAAGATGATTTCAAAATTAGTCTATTTGGGATTGTTAAAGGGATAAACCATAATAAAAATTAAAAGATAAAGTAAGAAGAAATGAAGAAAAGTAATAAAAGACAGATATAAAAAAATGTCATATGTTGTGCATGCATGTATGCATGTGCATGTGGAGGCCAGAGACTGATATTGAGTATTGAGTATCTTCCTCATTCTTTCTCTACCTCTACCTCCCCCGCCCCCACCCCCCCCTTTTTTTTTTTTTTTTTTTTTGCTCTTCAAAGTAGGGTCTCACTCTGGTCAAGGCTGACCTGGAATTCACTCTGTAGTTTCAAGGTGGCTTCGAATTCATGGAGATCCTCTTACCTCTGCCTCCCGAGTGCCGGCATTAAAAGCGTGCGCCAGCATGCCTGGCTCCACCTCCTTTGTTGAGTCAGGGTTTCTCACTGAACACAGAGCTCACCAATTTGGCTAGATTAGCTAGCCAGCAAGCCTGTCTCACCCCAGTGCTGGGATGACAGGTATGCATAGCTGCACTTGGCTTTTCCCTGGGTTCTCAGGGCCTCCTGCTCACGGGCTCAGGTACTTTATGCTCCGAGCCATGTTCCAACCCCTTACAAAAGACTTTTTAAAATGACAACAATGAATTGCTATATAATCATTAGAAATGTTATATAGCCATTAGAAAAACCAAACTGTCTTATAAAAAGGAGTGAATTTTTAGTTTCGAGATAAACCAGTAAAGAAGAGAATATATAAATGGTTTGAAGATTGATTTTATGTATCACTGTGATATGAGGTGTTGTGATGTTTGGTTCATTATTATCCTGGGTATTTCTGTGTGGATATTTTTGAATGAAGTTAACATTTTAGTTGATGCAGTAAAGCTGATTACTCTCTACAGCTACATTAAAACCCAAATACAATTGAATTAATGTCTTCATAGCACTGGAATTTCACATCCAGCTAGGTTCTTGTTGAATTTTTAGGGCAAAATAAAGACACAGTTGGTAACATAAGAGCTAAGCATATTTATCACTCACAGACTTTTAATCAGGGAAGGCTGAAAACATCCAAAGTTCAAAACTTCCTCACATAAAGGGAATTCTCTATCAGACTGCCTTTAGAGTCCACCTGCATTATCAGCTCTACTGGGCCATGCTGCAGGTTCAGGTTAGATTGTGTACATCGTTACATGACGTAACTTCTAGTAATGCTCTCTTTCTATATATGTACGTGTCCTTTTCTTTTTGCTTGTGTCTATGTAACGTGTGTGCGTGTATGTGTGTGTTACACGTGCATGTATGTGACCTTGCAGTGCCCCATGTGCTTATCTTACCTGTAGTGGTGTTGGGGGGAGCCCTGGCCTGAGGTGGTCAGAACAGGACATCAGGTGTCCCCTGTCCATTGTTCCTCTACCTTGACTTGTTTGCTCTGGAGTCTCTTACTGATTCCTGGGCTTGTGGGAGCCTGGGTGATCCCCTGATTCCCTGGTCTCTGCTTCCCTCTGTGGGACTGTGGTTACAGGTGCGCATGGCCATGCCCAGCTATTTACATGGGTTCTGGAGGCAGTTTCAGGCCTCCTTAGGTCCTCATGCATGCACAGGAAGCACATGTAACTGTTGAACCATCTCTCCAGTCCTATATATGCATATATCTTATTAGTTATATTTTCCTTCCTTCCTTCCTTCCTTCCTTCCTTCCTTCCTTCCTTCCTTCCTTCCTTCCTTCCTTCTTCCTCCCTCCCTCCCTCCCTCTCTCTCTCTCTTTTTCCTTCCTTCCTTCCTTCCTTCCTTCTTTCTTTCTTTCTTTCTTTCTTTCTTTCTTTCTTTCTTTCTTTCTTTCTTTCTTTCTTTCTCTCTCTCTCTCTCTCTCTCTCCCTCCCTCCCTCCCTCCCTCCCTCCCTTCCTCCCTCCTTCTCTCTCTCTCTTTCTTTCTTTCTTTCTTTCTTTCAGAGTGACAGAGAGAAAGAGGCAGAGAGGAGAGAGAGAGAGAGAGAGAGAGAGAGAGAGAATGGGCATGCCAGGGCCTCCAGCCACTGAAAATGACCTCCAGACACGTGGGCCCCCTTGTACATCTGGCTAATGTGGGTCCTGGGGAATTGAGCCTCGAACTGGAGTCCTTAGGACTCACAGGCAAGTGCTTAACTGCTAAGCCATCTCTCCAGCCCTTAGTTCTATTTTTCTAGTGTGAGGGGCCAGGTTAGATAGTTTTTTGTTGTTGTTTGTTTGCTTGCTTTTTAAGAGGCAATGAGACAAGGACCAGACCACTTATGGTGTCACATCCTTGCCACGCCTATCTCAGTTCGCTGCTGGGTTCAGCTGCGACTCAATGTCTGCCCGTCTCATCCAGTGAAATCTTTCTCTAGCGAGCATCATGCCCAGCTGTGACTGAATCCCTCCTCTGAGCGTAGGCTGATTGGCCAATTACACCTGACACAGGTGTGCTGATCTCCTCAGGAGCAAGAACTCCAACTCAGAGAAACTGGTGTTTGGTCTTCTCTCTGGCTCTTTTTTTTTTTTAATGTTTATTTATTTATTTGAAAGTGACAGACAGAGAAAGAGGCAGAGAGAGAGAGAGAGAGAGAGAGAGAGAGAGAGAGAGAGAGAGAGAGAATGGGCACGCCAGGGCCTCCAGCCACTGCAAACGAACTCCAGACGCATGCGCCCCCTTGTGCATCTGGCTAACGTGGGTCCTGGGGAACTGAGCCTCGAACCGGGTTCCTTAGGCTTCACAGGCAAGCGCTTAACCGCTAAGCCATCTCTCCAGCCCCCCTCTGGCTCTTGAACTGTATTCAACTGCATGCCTGAGTCTTCCAGTCTTAAGGTTAGCGCTCTTCTACCCTGGCAACATTTTTTATTACTGGTTTTACTTTTTTAGTCTCTTTGGAAGCACACACCTTTTTTTTTTTTTTAAGGTAGGATCTCACTCTAAATCAAGCTGACCTGGAATTCACTATGTAGTCTCAGGGTGGCCTCGAACTCAAGGCGATCCTCCTACCTCTGCTTCCCAAGTGCTGGGATTAAAGGCGTGCGCCACCACGCCCGGCCTGGAAGCACACACCTTTTTAAAACCCCTTCGCATGTTCTTTTGGGTCCATGGTTGTTCTTTTACATAGCTCCCGGGACCAATACCAATGGTGTGTTCTCCCTCCCTTCATGGCCACCCTCTCATCTCATCCCTCAAGCCCTTCCCTTCTCCTCTCCCTGGCATCCCTGTTATGTTTGAATAAAATGTGGTGGTTTAAACATCATTCTCTCTGGTCTACACTGCCAATTCTTTGGTTAATTAACAGACACAAATTCAGGGCTTGGGGTTCCAGAATTATTCTTAAGCACCTAATTTCCCATTTTGGATAAATAGCTCCCTGTATCGCTAGAGAATACTATAAAATGGGAAAATATATCCCAGGACTATAAAGAAAAAACAATCAGAAATAGAAATTTTACAACCATCCCCATATATGCAAGCATGTGAGAGGATGTAGGAGACACGGAAAATGGGTTAGTGGTCACCAAAAGGGTTCCAATTTAGTTACAGGAGGAAACAGAGAGTTACATGTTTCCAGAATTGAAGTCATGAATGCTTAGGTTGAAAGTTCACATGAACTGGAAATGTAACAAATAAAAAGTAATCCACATCTTTTTATGCTCCAATGAACTATAGAACATTAATAATAATGATAAGTATTAAATACTATCAGAAAGAAAAGGCAATGTACCTAAAGTAGTAACAATTATATTGACAACAGAATTGCCTCCAGGCACATTATACCCCAAATACAAATGAGTTAATAACCTTGTAGCACTGAGGAAAAAATAGTCAACCTAGAATTGCTTTTTAGATACTTATTTCTTTACAAGGAGAAAGAGAGAGAGAGAATGAGAATGAGTGGCATGCCAAGGCCTCTAGCTAATGCAAATAAACTCCAGACAAATGTGACACTTTGTGCATCTGGCTTTACGAGGGTACTGGGGACTTGAACCTGGGATGGCAGGCTTTGTAAGCTGTTAACTACTTAGTCATCTCTTTAGTCCTCAACCTAGAATTCTATACCCAGTTCAAATATTATTCAATTGCGAAGGCAAGATCAAGACAGAACAGTTACTTAAAAGCTAAATGGACTCACTGCCTGAAGACTTATACTTAGTGCCAAAGGGGGAAAATAAATTAGAAAGAACAAGAAAAACAAGACAAATAGATGTGAGTTATTTCAAAAAGTATACTCATTATTCACCGTATAAAAATGAATTTTGTGGAGCTGGAGAGATGGCTTAGCAGTTAGGACACTTGACTGCAAAGCCGAAGGACCCAAGTTCAATTCCCCAGTACTCAGGCAAGCCAAATGCACAAGGTGATGCATGCATCTGGAGTTCATTAGCAGTGGCTGAAGGCCTTGGTTCTCTCATTCTCTCTTTCTCTATTTGCCTCTCTCTCTCAAATAAACAAAGTCGATTTTAGAAAAGAATAAATTTTTTGTGTTTAAAGTAGAGCTAAGAGGCTGAAGGGCATCAGAGAATGTTAGTGGAAGTGCTCAGTTTAATACTTATAACTCATTCTACCATCATGTCTAAATGTAATGAGGACATTAAGAACTTATGAAATATTAGCGAAGAGCCAAGTCTCTGGGCAAAGCTCACGTGCAATGGGGGGCACCCTTGCATGCGCTAAGCCCCAGCCTTTGTGTCCTTTTGCTTCCTGACGGTGGATGCTCTGTCACCAGCTATGCCAAGCCCCTGCCGCCAGGCATTCCTGCCCCAGTGGACTGTGCTCTCAACTGTGGTTGAAAGTAAACTCATCCTTAAATTGCTCTGGTCAGGTGTTTTGTTGCAATGAGAGGGAAAATAACTAATGCCCGTGGCTTCTAAGAAAGAAACTAAATGGGGAAATGTTGCAAAAGTTCTATCTACCTCATTGTACTGTGTTATACAAACTAAATTTGTTAGTAGGTGCCAAGCCTTAGAAGACTGGCTTTTAGAAATTGCTACCCAAGGGCTGGAGAGATGGCTTAGCGGTTAAGCGCTTGCCTGTGAAGCCTAAGGACCCCGGTTCGAGGCTCGGTTCCCCAGGTCCCACGTTAGCCAGATGCACAAGGGGGCGCACGCGTCTGGAGTTCGTTTGCAGAGGCTGGAAGCCCTGGCGCGCCCATTCTCTCTCTCTCCCTCTATGTGTCTTTCTCTCTGTGTCTGTAGCTCTCAAATAAATAAATAAATAATGAACAGAAATTGCTACCCAAGTGGATGCTATTATTTATTTTTATGTTGAATAAGAAAACAAAGGTTCAGAGAAACCAGGTTCCCAGCTAGCTAGTGGGGAAGCTGGACCTCAAATCCAGCTCTAAGCAACTCTACAGTCAGATACTAAATGGTACACTATTTTGACTTTCCAGGAGGTGACAGAAATATAGAGATATCAGGAACAGAAAGCATGACTTAGTAAGTAGAGAGAATCAGGGATATGGGGAAAATGACTTTATATGAAAGATTTCCTGGATTTCAATTTACATAGAAAACAGAGCTGGTCCCCCACCCCCTAAACTGAGGAGTTTCTGTAACCGTGGAACAAGGAGGTATCCCAGGAGGAAGACTTGGAGTCCATCCAGCAAGCAGCATGGTCTTCTCTTGTTCTTTTGACCATTCTACAGGCTTTTCCTTTTCCTCTGAGAAGCTGCAGGCTTCAGAGTGGATGGGATCCCGGAAGCTCGTCCGTGACAGGTTTGCATCAGTAAAGCTCAGGATGTTCTTTCTGGGGTTTGGTTTGGGTATGAGCAGATCACAGGCGTCTGTGAGAGGTATGTTTTTGTGGGAACGGATGTCATTAGTTTCCACTAGACACTGTAACAGTGCCTGAAGATTTTAGTCTGTTGGGCTGTGATAACAAAACACCATAGGTGGTGGAACTTAGGAACAGAGATTTCATTTCTCACAGTTTTGAAGACTGCCAAGTGCAAGCATGAGACCCCACGAGTTTGGTGTCAGATCTTCTAGTTGCTACATGGTCTTTTACTGCTTCCTCACATGTAGAAGGGGCAAAAGACTCTTTGGGGCTCCTCTTAGAAGGGCTCTACATTTGTGATCTAGTCACTTCCCAAACACCCCATCTTTTTCAACATCATCTCATGGGGATGGGGAGGTTTCAATGTGTAAATGTGGGGAAGACATAAACAATAACCATATCGGTCTATGTCAGTTTATACTTTATGCCAACAGGGTAATGTAGACAGATGAAAAAATGGGGCTTTGTTAATATCAGAGAGCTCTGAATTAACTAGTCCCTTTCATCCTAGGAGAGAAAATGCTTTCTTTTGTGTGCTTGGTGTGCAGTACCTATATGTGTATGTGCCAATGTGGCCTGCAGTGGACAGAGCAGAAGGTGGGTGTCTGGCTCCGTTGCTCTGCTGCCTGTTCTTCTATGAGCCAGAGTCTGTTACTGGTTCCAAAGCTTACTTTTTTTTTTTTTTTTTCGTGAACTCCAACAAATCCCTGGTCTCTGCTCCACTAAGAAGCAGCAGTTACAGATGCACATAGCCACGCCCAGCTGTTTATGTGGGTCCTGGGGTTGCACTTCAGCCATCTCTCAGGCCTCCTCAAACCCTCATGCTTGGGCACAGGAACTGTTCTTACTGGCCGAGCCATCTTTCCAGCTCTTGAAATAGCCTTCTTACTTGTCAAAGCCAGCTGAGACGTATGGATGTCTGTTACTTGCAGTTCAAAGCATCCAACCTATTCGACGACCAATGCCATGGGCTCGATAGCTTCGTGCGCCAGAGGAGCGCCTCAGCTCTGTGGTTTTGTGCCTGAGAGTAAGGAGTGGAATGCTGCAGCCCGGGATGATGGTTAGCCTTAGTTCCTCGTATCATACTGGGAAAACGTTCAGTGAACTGGGTCATGAGCTGCTGGAGAAATAGCATTCTCTCCGTCCTTTAAACTGAAGCACTCTCAGAATAGCCAAAGAAACAGGATTCCGGGGTGGGGGGGGAGGAGAGACAGATGACAATGCTCTTGGAGCTTTTCTCTGTGATGAGATGCAGTGAAGGTAATAAAAACCACCCAAAAGCAACTGTAAAAGGAGGCCTTAGAAAGTGCATCCAAGAGAGTGAAAGGAAAGAGAACAGGAAGAGCCCATGGAAAGAAAATCTTCCAGACCAAATGACGATCCAAAAATAATGAGACCAAAGTTCAAAGAAGTAATTTAAACCAAATAAGGCAGGGAAGGCCTAGCCAGCGAGGGGTGGGCTCACTCTGCAGGGAGCAGGCAAGCAGTGGGCAGCGGGCGGGGGGAGCTGAGGAGGGTTCAGTTTAGGACAGCCTAAGGGTCAGAGACAAGGGAGAAATGCTGCTGGGGCTGGCCATCCAGGTCAGTGAGGAGGGAGGACTAGGTGACATCTTCTCGCCGTCCCTGCCCCCCAGATGCCGGGACATTGCTTTCACCTTTACCATGCCCAGAGCTGCTCCGGTGTGCAGAGCACGTCTCCTCTGAGAGGCTTGCTACTGCTGCTGCTTCTGCTGCGACAAGAGCCCATGGTACCAGGCAAATGAAGGCAGCCTTATGTGCTCACAGCCTTCCTTCTATTTAGGACTTGGGTGCTCATTTATATTTTATTGCAGCAAAGAGTTACAGCGCCATCCAACAAGCTTGGGATGATGGATGCACTAAGCTTATTAAGGCCTGCTTAATTTGTGGATTCAGGCCCTTGGTGATACTAAAGTCCAGGTAATTGCCCATGGTTTAGAGTCAGAACACACATCTGGCTCATTTGTGTATTCTACATGTGGGTATGCGTGTGCATGTATACGTTAAAAACCTTGCTATTTATTTTTCTACTTACCCCTTACACTATTCTGAACTTCAGCTCTCTGCCTTTTGCCACAGCTTTTGAACTACAGTAGTGAGTGGTGACACACATATACTCCCTATTTCTTGCTCTCTCTACACACACACACACACACACACACACACACACACACACACATTTTTTTTTTCAGGAATTGAGCATTTATGGAGGTATTGAAATGAACATGAGAATGTATATCCCTATATAAAGATCACAGAAAATTCTCTTTTGTATGTTCTTTCTTCAATTGTGATATTTATTTTTTAAAATTGAATTGCTCACTGATTGACTCATTTGACATTCACATACAGATAAAGAAAATGTGGCTGATGTGGCTTAGAGTCTTGTCCTGTGACTGATCTAATATGAACCCAACAGCACTGGCTAGTGGAGCAGCATTTCCAGTTAATACTATCTCAGCCTCTTCTAGCTGAATAACGTTTTAGCTTAAGAAACTCTGAATTGTTTGGAAGGTTCTTCCTTTTCTTGTTCTTCCCAAGATGGTACCCGAGGTTAAGCGACAGAAGACACTACATGATGGAAGGGAACGAGGAGGGACTCTGAACCAATGTGGTAATTCATGGATTCCTGTTAGCCGCCCCTGATTGGATGTCTGGTCTGTCCCAGGGCTGGAGGCTTCTATTCTCTGTTGCTTCTTCCTCATCCGAGCCTTTCTCTGGAGCACTCCTTGGTCCAGTGTCCACATCTAACACAAGGAGCAGCCTGGGCAGTGCCATTAAAGCCTCCCTGCCAGCCACGCCCTTCTTCTACTGCTGAGCATGCTGCTCAGCCTGCTCATGTTGGCGCTGGCTTTGCCTGGTGTCTTCCAAGAGGCTCGCAATGTCCTCCACTTGTGGCTGGGAAGAGAGCTGCTCATGACCTCTCACAAAAGTTCCTAAGTCCTTGTATGTCTACCCAGAATTTTCCTCTTGCCACTTTTTGGTTTCTGAGTTCCTTCAGAAGAGAGGAAAACAGCTCAGGTACATCTGCTCTCTTCGCTCAACTACACTCTCCTTCCACCTGGGACACGCAGGTGATCTGCCTTTCATTCTGATCTGCAGATGGAACATATTGTCTAAGACACTTTTCCACCCGAGAGATGATTTGTCCTTCCTGAAGCAGAAAGACATAAAGGCTGCAAGAGTGAGAACTTGTTTTCAGTTGAGTGATAAGACTTTTGAACTATTTTTAAAAGTATCATAGTTATATTAGCATAGGCTTGGCTGGGAACCCTCTACAGAAAGTGAGGTTTATACAGGCTGCATTCTTGTTGAAAAGGAAAGGGAATGAGGAGGAGCCTTGACTGCACAGGAGTCACATTCCGGAGGTTTCTTCATGCTTCTTTCCTGGCTCACATGGAGGAGTCTTGACAGCTCCTGCATTCTTTACAATAGCACACACTGGGTTGTTGAGATGGCTCACTGGTTAAAGGCACTTGCTTGCAAACACTAATGGCCCAGGTTCAGTTCCCCAGTACCCATGTAAAAAATAGATGCATAAAGTGGTGCATATGTCTGTAGTTCATTTACAGCGGCAGAAGACCTTGGTGTGCCCATACCTACTCTCTATGTCTACGTTTTTATTTCTTTCTCAAACAAATACATAAGTACATAATATTTTAAAATTAAAAGAGCACACACATCTCCACCCCTCTCTGTCCCTCTCCATCCAAGAGTACCCTCCTGGGAGGAAGGGTACTGTGGTTCACTCTCCAGCTACCAACTGAGGAAGGTGGCATAGTGAAGAAGATGGTCCCATGCAGGGGATATCCTTTCATTTTTGTTAATGCAGAAAAATAAAGAGCCTAGTATAATGAACATGCGAATATATCCCACTTAGATGTGAAATGTTTGATTTTTGTCATTTAAGTCTCAAATAGTATGTGTGGATGTCTTTCTGTGTGTGAATGTGTGTATGTAATCACATTTAAAGTTAAAAGCACTATTTTGTTCCTCTTCTGCCTCCTGATGTCTTCCCTTTCTCCTCAGAAACAATCACTACTAAGAATTTGGGTTTTTTTTTTTATCCAAGTCCATATTTTTATTGACTTATTACAGATTTCTGTGTCAGATAAAATAGAACATTGCTTCATATTTTAAAAATTTCCCTCAATGATATATTTGCATGAAGTGTCTTGCAACTTTTTTCCTAATCAACAATGTTTCTGAGATTTTTTCTTTTGATTCATGTAGACCCAATTTTAAACTGCTTTCCAATATTGTATTCAGTTTTTGAACATATCATATCTCAGGTTTTCCCTCAATGTTTTTCAGGTACATTATTATTTTTAAAGCATTTAAAAAATTATTTATTAGTTATTTTTTGAGAGACTGTGAGAGAAAAAGGCAAATAGAGAGAGCCAGAATGGCACTTCAAGTCTTCTAGCCACTGCAAATGCACTCCAAGTGCATGTGCTACCTTGTGCATCTGGCTGAGGAATTGAACCTGGGTCCTTCGGTTTTGCAAGCAAATGTCTTAACTACTGAGCCATCTCTCCAGCTGTGGTACATTATTTTTAGTATTAGGGACTGTTAACCTAGCATGGTCACTTTTGTGTCACTGACACTAAACACCTGACAGAAACACCTTCTAAGAACGAGAGTTGATTCTGGTCCATGGTTTCAGGAAGATTTCAGTCCATGATGGTAGGAAAGGCAGTATGGGGTGTCTCTGTCGGTGATGATGGGAACCTGAGCATGCTTGTGACAGTGGAGGCATGTGGTAGAAACTCCTCCAATCACGGAGGAATAGGAACCTTCAAAGACTTGCCCCTGGTGATCTACTTTCACCAGCTGGATCTCACTTCCTAAAGACCCCGTAATCTTCAAAATAGCACACCACACCGAGCAGAGGGTTCAAACTATGAACCGGAGCATGGGGGAGGGGTGGCATTTTAGATTCAAACAATGACATGATCTTAATACTTTAATTTCAGGCCTGTTACCTGTAAAGCAATCTAATCTCCCTGTTGCCTGAATAACTGGCCACCATATGTCCTCTCATGATTAAAGATTGCATGTCCCTGGACTTGTCTTTGACTCAGTTTCCAAACCTGGAAAATAGGATCATACTAGCTTCTATCACTTTAGACTGCCTTAAAGGATTATAGATTCTTGTTGTGAAACACTTAACTCAGTGCCAAGCGGAAAGCAAGCATTTTGGGGTAAGAATATACAAGTCCGGCATGGGTTCCTGACTCCCTGGCCAATTTCATATAAGAGAGACTTACCACACTATCTCTGTTTGTAAGAGCCTGTCTCCATGAGTTTATGATCTATGAAGACACAAGTTCAGTGTGAACTTCTAGGGACATGGGCCATATACAGAGGCAGTGCCTAGAGTATTGTGAAGCAATCAGCCTTAAATGTTGTCAGGACTCATAAGTACTGTTAGCCAACAGGGCCTCTGGGTGTTCAGAGTGCACCTCTGAAGGGCTTGCTGGCGCCTGCCACAGTTCCATGCCTGCAGAACCGTCGCTATAGGTCTGTTCTTGCACAAGCTTGGCCAATCAGAGCTCTGTTTCTATGCTGCCTGTCTCTGACTTCGGTCTCAGCCAGCATACTGTCGGCAGACATGTCTCCACTGTCACTGTTTGGATTGATTTGTTTAAAGCACTCCTCCTCCTCCTCCATGCTTGCTTTCCTTTTTGTTGTTTTTTCCCCTTTTCCCTCACTCCCCCTCCCCCACCAAGTCCCTATGCACAATCACCAGAAGGAATCAGAAGCAGAATTTCTAACAAAGAAACCTTGGCTCGTTCCACAAAATGATCTCTCAAAATTCCCTTATGCAGCAGTGAGAAAATCTTCCCTGTGTGATACTTGGGGGTACCAATTAAAGGTGGTGCCATATTTTAACTTTTCATTCTTTCCTGCTTTTAGGAGCAGGGAAACCAACAGGATTGGGACAACGAGTCTGCAATCTTCACTGGACCCACTCACCATTCCCACTTCTCCCAAGGGCTAGGACCACAATATCTGTTCTGTTCACAGATCGTCAGCAAAGTGGGGCCTCTCTGCCTGCCCCCTCCTTTGGCAGAACATCTGGATTCTGTTGGCTAACATCACCCCTCCTGCGTACTCTCATAAGGGACAGGATAAAAGCCAGCCAAGCACATACTTGAGGAGGGGGAATGCATGTCACTAAGGTTCGTGACAACTTGTGAGCAGACTGGGAGTAGAGAAGTAGAGGAGAAGGACAACCGAGTGACCAAGCTGGTGGGGAAAATGGTACGGATGAAAGGGAGCGTTCCACTGTGTAGAAAAGCATGACAGGCCAGGGAGTGTAGGATACCAAAGGACATAGGATGATGATTTTAGCAATCAGCTTTGACCCGTTTTATAGGATCTCTTGAAATGTTAAAAGTGAAGTGTGAGTATAGATTAAAAAACCTGTGTGGCCATAGCATGTGGAATTCAGTATTGCGGTGGAATAGTACCTTCCATCACTTCATAAGTACTGTGCTTGCTCACTAAATTTATACAGTTCTATAGAGACGCATATAACTAAATAAAGTTAATGAGCCACAATGGTATAGGGCAGGTTGCAGTAAGAAGATGCATTCTTTAAAAACTTACTAAGGCTGGTTCTTAAGCAATTATGCTAAAAAGAAAGAAAAGAAGGAAGGAAGGAAGAAATTGAGCAGACAGCCCAACGACTTCCTTCAGATGGGTTTTCTCTGGAATCTGACCCTCCTCATCTCCCCCTTGACATCCCCCTCTTGGTCCCCTTTCTAGATCCAGTGCAGGCAGATTTGTATGCAGCATATGCAACAGGGACAGTGCAAAAGCTTTGAAGCAGGAGGGAAAACATCTGCCAAATTCTGGATTTATTTTTGAAGAACATCGCTTAAAAACACATGGGAAATGCAAGCTGTGGTCTTAAAAAAAAAAACAGAGTCCGAAATAAATAGGAGCTAACACGTTAGTCATTTTCATATCATAATGTTTCAAATTAAGACAATTCTTTTAGCAACTAGTATCTCAGGTAGTGAAGAACCTTGTTCCTGACATTTAGAATTCCTTAAGAATATAAGAGTCTTTTTAAGTTTAAGTTCAAGCAAACTTAATATTTTCAGTTTTAAAAAGTAAAAAAGTATATGATCTCATTTTTTATACCGATTTATGTACATCAAGTGAGTTGATGAATGGCTCTTTCCTAAAAGTAGTAAGAGTTGTGTTAATGATGATATACTAGTGTTTCCTGTCTCCTCTTGTGCTTTTCAGTTTTATATTATATCATATATATATATATATATACACATATATATATTCATGTTTGAATAAACATTTTAAACAAACACTATATGCCATTTTTGACAGATACAATTTTAATAAATTAGGCCATGTGTTAATAAGTAACTGAATGTCAACTCTCTTTGCCTGTGGATCTCATAAAATTTAACATATGTTACTGTGTGTGTGTGTGTGTGTGTGTGTGTGTGTGTGTGTGTGGTGTGTGATAATAGCAGTGTCTCCATGTATATGTATCCAGGAAACAGGTTGTGAAGTTCAAGGGAGAGAAGAACAGATTACAGAGGAAGAATAACAGGTGAGAGGAAAAATGGGGACCAGAAAAATTGTACATGGTTCAGCAAAAAATGCATGGTAACATGTCCGCATTCCTATTTATTTGGAAGAAAATGGCTCTGGCAGTACTAGTTTCCAGTAGCACTCTAGCCTGTGGGCAAGGAGGGTGAAGGGAGTGTACCAGGCTTGTTGGCTGTCATCCCAGTGGGCAGGCAGGTGGGTGGGTTGTCCATCAAGGAGTAATCAAGGAACAAGATCCTTTCTGGACTGAATGAGGGGAGACCAGAAGTCTGGAAGAACTTCTCAATAGCCAACACTTCTCAGAAACGCAGCGGAAATCTCCCAGACAAAGCAGACATGTTGGCATCCCTCTCTTGGGAGTCCAAAGAAGGGAAGAAGTGAGGCAGGCCCAGACAACATACCAGAGACAGTGGTACAATTTCAGGTATCTGGGGGTCTGCCAGCCGTGTTTCCAGAGCAGCTTGGGTAGCAGATCTCAATGGGATGGACTTGGCTGTTAGATTTCATAAGGTTATCTTGGGTTATAGGACCGACTGCCTCTAAGTCCACTTCCTGGTACCAGTTTCTAACTGTAGGGATCTATGCAACACTGCCTGAGTCGTAAGACCCTCAGGGAATCTAGCTGTATGCTGATTACCCTATGTTACCATCCTCTACTTTGCTGGATGCCATTCTTTACCTATCAATACGCAGACTTGGTGTAGCCAAGGTTCAGACGAAGAGTAGAAGTCCAGTTCCCGTGTCAGTAGCCCCCCTTCTTTGACTTCAGTGCTTCATAATTTACAACTAAGAAAACAAACATCACACACAAACAAAAGTAGACATAAAACAGAAGAGACACTTCCTGGCTCTGGGATAGGAACACAGCAGGAAGCTACAGCCACACAAACTGTGTTCCATGAACAAAGAGCCATTGCCATGACCGTTAGGTTGAGCAACCGCAATGCCATACCAGGGTGCCCAAGTGCTGAAATCTCTTGCCCCCTGGTAGGTCATTTCTTAGCTGTAATATGATTTCTGCAGCTGGAAAATTCCATGGAAGAAATGACTTGCTGTGTTGCGCAGCAAGATGTAAGTGAAACAAAGAGAAGCAGGATAGATAGACCTAGTCCTGGTTGCTTGACCTCCTCAGGCCTTTTCTATGGGATCTGCAGTGGCTGAGCTGAGATGAGTGTCTAGTAAATTTTTATGACAAGCAGCCAGATTGACAGACCTCATTGTCCTCACCTGCCTTGGATACACTAACTGTTCTCATCTCATTAGTCTAACTTTGGGATACAAAGCAAAAAATGCACACTTGGTTGAAATAATACCAAAGATACAACATAGAAATCCATATTCTACTTATATCTGACCTGCTTTCTTCTGACTTCAGTCTCTTCAGGACTATTTTCACTCTTCTTTCCATCAAATACCAACCTAATTAATCCATGTATCTCACTAGTACTTTAGTGAATGTTCTAGTTGACTAGTTTTCCTCCAACTCAAAATCAGTTTGGTGTCAGGATACAGATACAAATAGAACGTCTAAGGATGACAGGACCTGCCTATGGCCCAGATAATAGTCATTTGTATACTGTGAAAGTAAAGGTCTGGCCCAATCTCTTGGTCACCACTTGTGTGGTTTTACATGGCTGTTCTCTCTTCGTTCTAGATGAACTTGGCCTGGACCAGAAGCTCCAAAGACTTACCCAAATGTCTCCTTGGTACACTGTATTTTAACCTGTACTGTTTTACAGAACTGTTTATCTGCTGTCTTGCTTCAAATCATCTAAGCCTCTGACCAAGGAATAAAGTTGTAGTTAAGGGCTGGAGAGATGGCTTGGCGGTTAAGCGCTTGCCTGTGAAGCCTAAGGACCCCGGTTCGAGGCTCGGTTCCCCAGGTCCCACGTTAGCCAGATGCACAAGGGGGCACACGCGTCTGGAGTTCGTTTGCAGAGGCTGGAAGCCCTGGCGCGCCCATTCTCTCTCTTTCCCTCTATGTGTCTTTCTCTCTGTGTCTGTCGCTCTCAAATAAATAAAAATTAAAAAAAAAATTGTAGTTAAATGAAACCTCTTCCAATCCTATCACAGTTGATACATAGCTATGCACTGAAACATACTGTGTCCTCTGGAAATTCAACATAGGTAATGAAAAAAAAAATGGATAAGGAATTGACTTGTGAGATTTTGATGAATTAGTATAGAGGTCATTTGTTTGAATCTCAGTGGCCCAAACTCAATGATCTACTAACCGATGAAGCTAAGTGAAGTGACACATATAGAGGACATGATTGCTCATAATTACCATGTCAGTGCTGGTAAAACTGATTCTTCCTGCTTTGTTTGGCTTTACTAACTCCTCCTTATGTGTTTATCAGCATTTAAAGGAAGGATAACAGATGTGGGTGAGGTATAAAAGCAGAGGAAGCAACCACATTTTCTACTACACTGCCCCACAGCAAGGTGCATAGAAACTATGGTCATCTCTGTGCGACAAATGTGAATTTGGCTTGGCCTGGTACTCTAGAAAAAAGCAGAATATGACATGACATTTTGTCTGGTTTGTCAGATGGATTCAGGGTAAAATTAATTTTCCAACCAAATGTTAGAGACCGGTTAACTATCTCAGGAAGGACTAGACAGAGGTAATATGATGTATTAGATCTTTCTTCTCTGCCACTCCACCATATCTCTGTGTGGTGTGAGAAAGCCCTGCCAAGATACACAAGATTGTGAGTTGAAATCAAGGAAATGGTCCCAGGCAGAACAGACCCTTTGATGGATAAAGATTAGATGCTGAGGAAGGTCTACCCAGCTCTTGGCAGTCTGCAGGTCTGAGGCCTGGACTTCACAATCATTTCCCATACCTCCTCAGGAGCTGGCTAGGCAGACACTCATAATCCAAAGGATATTGAGCACCATCCAACCCATCTTGGAAGCCACAGTGGAAAACTGTAGAATAGTCCTGACTTTTTCACAGCAATGCATACTTGGTTCCTTTATTCTTTTTTGCATTCTTTGTACAACTTCTAATTTTGAGAAGAAAGGGGAGGGACAGGCAGCATTAAAATGCCTACTCATTTTTAAATGCTTTGGAGAAGCTAGATTTTGGGACAGACTTTGGGGGGGTAACAAGGAAAAACAGCATCCAGAGAGAAGAAACAAGGATCAGGATGTTTGTCCTCACATCCTGTCAACTAAACACTTGAGTAATTTGAGCTATTATTTTTTTGTGTGTGTATGACCCTTTTGGCTTTAGGAATCTTGAATGCATTCATGAGATACACATTATGCTCTTATTTAATACCAAATACAAGGAAAGTGATCAAGACAAGATTTATATACTTAAACAATGTTAAAACAGGATGAATTTGTTGAAAAACTTTGACACATAATTACTTAAAAAATAGCATACACCCTTTCTCCCCGCCCCCACGCACACCAATGCCAAATTCTCAAAGTGTGGCACTTAACTCTCCTCAGAATTGGCTAGTAGTTCTCTACTTACAACTTGGAGCAGAACATCAGGGAATGACTGGAAATCCACTGATCCTAGCTAACCTCAGTAGATCTTATGTAAATGAGGAATAGAGCTCACAGAAGGTAGCATCTGAAGTAGCTCCAGAGTGGCCTTCCAGAGTCTTCTGTCTCCCCTTCCAGCGGGTTACCAGTCCCAAGATGATCTGATCTTTACAAAGCAAACTTCCATCTTAATTTCACAGAATAGCTCCTCCAAGCCTCTACAGTACTAACAATCAAGAGAGAACTCAAGGCCTTTTTGGCTTATCTTCCCTCCTGTACATTCCCATCCTATGGTGAAAATGAAATCCTAGAGTCTCTCTGAGTATGAAGCCAGGGGAAAGAGAAGAGTTTGGATTTGTATGTTCCACACACTGGAGTTGCGTCTGGCCTCATATTGTGTATGAAGCAACAGTTTGTCTTCCAGTCGCTTCTCTGTGTTCCTTTCATGTCGTCACCCACCCCTCTGTCCTACTGAGAAGAGAGAAGTGAAAGTGCATACCCGATGACTTCCTGACCTTTCTGATTAGAAACCATTCTTCAAGAGCTCTTGAGACCCTCTGCTCTCTATAATACAGACCAACCTGAATAAGGATTTGAAATTATCTATATTCTCATCAGTCCCAACTAACCTTTTTATGGGTATGGAAAACCAGGATTTCTGCAAATTAATGGTGCACTCAGGCCTCCCAGGCCAGTGTACTTTCCATCACTACCTGCTTCCTAATTGCATGTGAATTTTCTTATTCTCCAGAGCTAGGGGTCATCAACATTTGGCTTCAGACATGTTGCTAAGTCCTCAATAAAGGAAAGAGAGAGAACACTCAAGGTCTGTCATTCTTTTTTAAAAAAAATATTTGAGAGAGAGAGAGAGAGAGAGAGAGAGAGAGGCGCAGACAAAGAGAGAGAGAGAGAGTGGGCACGTGCCAGGGTCTTTGGGCGCTACAAATGAACTCCAGACACATGTGCCACCTTCTGCATGTGGTTTATGTGGGTCCTGGGGAATTGAACTTGGGTGCTTTGGCTTTGCAGTCAAGCCTTAACCACTAAGCCATCTCTCAAGCCCAAGGTATGTCATTTTTAAACCCAGATAGAATGCTTGTAGTAAATTCTGGCCCTAGGCTTCTTGAGTTCTTTTTGACCTTCTCTTTTTAACTATGGACAGGAGTGTGGAGCTATCACATATATCCCACCCAACCAAGTTCTTGTACAGAAGCAAGACTTTCCTAGGTTTGAGTTAGCAGGGATTTTTTGGACCTGGAGAGAGTGGAGCTGGAGTGATTTCATGGAGGGCTATTCAAGGATCCTTTTCTTAATTAAAATCATTGTTAACTTACATCCAACCCTTAGAAATCCTCTGATAAAAGATTGGACGATATATTAGATTACGATCCCGCAGGTTCATTTCTGGGCTTGGTTCTGCTCCTGTAACTTGTAACCTTATCTATATCCATTTGATTAGGAAACAGTGTGATCATTGAGCTATTATTGCTTAATACTACTCTAAGTATGGAGTGTTCAGCATGGAACAATATGGTCCCATCTTCATGGATCTTAGTTTATGCTAGTAAAAGCAATAATTGCTGTGCAAGTATTATAATGATGATTATTATGACAATGACAATGATGTTATAAAGAAAACAACAGCTAGATAAGGCAGTAGAGAGAATCAGATAAGAGGATGTGTTTATGTGTGCAGAATATTACCTAGCTCTAAAATGGGTCTCCCAAGAATTCTTTAACCCTCCCATTGACAAAATGGAGTTTAATTTGCATCCCTTGGTATATGAGCTGCATTTTGTGGCTTCTAAGAGCTAAAATGAAGTGGAGGTCATGTATAACTTTATCCTCTTTTATTTTCCTGGATTGTTTGTTCTAGGAGAAGTTAGCCATCATGTTGTAAGGATTCACACATGGTTTATATAGAAAATCATGTAGTCAAGCACAGAGACCTAGTGCCAACCCAATGGAATGCAGCCAACTAGGAAACATGCCCAGCCCCATCTTCAGATGCCTGCAGGCCCTGCCAACATCCTGACCTGACTGCAGCAGAATGAGAACCTGGACCACACCACCCAGGTAAGCTGATGCCAAATCCCTGAGCCGGAAAAACTGTGATACAATTCATTTTTTTTTTCTTTTTTCAAAATATTTTATTTTATTTTTTATTAGCATTTTCCATGATTATAAAAAAAATATCCCATGGTAATTCCCTCCCTCCCCTCCCACTTTCCCCTTTGAAATTCCATTCTCCATCATATTGCCTCCCCATCTCAATCATTGTACTTACAAATATACAATATCAACCTATTAAGTACCCTCCTCCCTTCCTTTCTCTTCCCTTTATGTCTCCTTTTTAACTTACTGGCCTCTACTACAATTCATATTTTTTAAAAGTCACACCATCTCAGGATAATTTGTTAAGCAGTAGTAGATAACATGTTTGTGTTGAGGGACTAGACCAGTTAGATTTTTTTCATAGCTATGAAAAAAATGCCTGACAGAAGAAATTAAGAGAGAAAAGGTCTGTTTTGGTTCACAATTCCTAATGATACAGTCTACCATGGCAGGGAAGGCATGGAGGAAGATCTCCATGGGGGCAGGACCATGCCGCAGAGCTCCTCACATGGTAAACCAGGAAGCAGAAAGAGCTGCTGGAACAAGAAGGCTTTCCCCCTGACGCTTTGCTTCCAGCTAGGCTACACTTCCCCAAGGTTCCACGAGTCCCCTCCCCCTCAAAAAATAGTACCACATGAGCTTATGAGGAAACTTTTCCCACTCAAATTGTAACAGGACGCTCTGTGTTGGAAGGGTGGTTGTTGGACAGAAACCAAAATGAAAAGAGGAAATGAGCTAGGTTAATACGTGCATGAAGAATCCCTGAGATGGTGGGAAGAGAATTGACAATGTACTTTGGCTAAGACATGCTTGGAGTTTTCAAAGAATTCCAAGGCCTAGCAGTGGACAAGACTGAACTATCCTTTCAGTGGAGAGATGGAACTGCATCCTCTGGAAACCTCATTAAATTGACCTTTGTTTTGATGGAATTGTTATTGTCTGTTATTTTATGACTCTGTAGAGGAGAATTTGACTGATAATGCAAAAGATCTTTCCTAAAGAAATATGATGCATATTATTTAGAGAGATATAACTGAATTCTGCCCTGTAGAAAAGATGACTCCAAGCAATACATTTTAAGTGGCTTTGTTAACATGTAATTCTCATGTACATAATTCACTCAGAGTCTATAGTTGTCTTTCAGACTTTTCATAGGATTGTGAAAATAGCAACAATCTAAGTTCAGACTATTTTTATCCCCCCCCCCCCCCGCAAAGGAACCCCATTACTATCATCTTCTTCCATAACTGTTTTAACCATCTCCTTTGTCAGTAAATCTTTGGTAACTACTAATTTGTCCCTATAGATTTTTTTTTGTTTGTTTTTTTAATGAAATTATTTCTTTATTTGAGAGAGAGAAAGAGGTACAGAGAGGGAGATAGAGAATGGGTGTGCCAGGGCCTCTAGCCACTGCAAACAAACTCCAGATGCATGTGCCCCCTTGTGCATCTGGCTTATGTAGGTCTTGGGGAATCGAACCGTGGTCCTTTGGCTTTACAGGCAAACACCTTAACTACTAAGCCATCTCTCCAGCCCAGATTTTTATATTCTGAGAATTTCATACAGATATAATTGTATGATAAATATTCCTTTTGGGACTGGTTACTTATTTTATTTTATTTGTTTATTTGAGAGAGAGATACAGAAAAAGTAAGGGAGAGAGAGAGAGAGAGAGAGAGAAAGAGAGAGAGAGATATTGAGAATGGGTGTGCCAGGGCCTCCAGCCACTGAAAACAGACTCCAGATGTGTGCACCCCCTTATGTATCTGGCTTACATGGGTCCTGGGGAGTCGAACCTGGGTTCTTTGGCTTTGCAGGAAAGTGCCTTAACTGCGAAACCATCTCTCCATCCTGGGACTGGTTACTTTTACTTAGCATGATGTCTTCAAAGTTCATCTATGTTGTACCATTTATATTGCATTATTTATTCTACGTATCATTCAAATGTATCACATAAATTTGGGCTATTAGCTGATGGATATTTTGACAATTTGCACATTTTCTATATTATATGTACTTCTGTGAACATTTATGAACAAGTTTTGTGGTGTGCTTTAGCTTCTGTTTAAAAGAATGTAATTGCTATTTCTTATGGGTTCATATTTTTAAGTTTATATGTTTCATATAAACTTAAATTGAGGAAAATAATTTTTCCCCAAAGTGGCCTCACCATTTTACATCCCCACTGTATGAGAATTCTAATTCTGTATATCTTTTATTGTGATTTGAAGAGGAAATGCCTGCCGTAGGTTCATGTATTTGAATATGCTTGGCACAAGGCTGGTGGTGGCATTGGAGAAGGTTGTGGAAGCTTTTGGAGTTGGAGCTTTGCTGGCGGTCAGGGCTTGATCACTGGAGGTGGACCTTGAGGCTTTCTAACCTAACCCCACTTCCTGTTTGTCTTGCTTATGGCTGAAATGTGATCAGCGAGCCTCCTGCTCCTGCTGTCCGATCATGATGGGCACTGCAAGCCAGAGCAAACCCCTTCCTCCCTCAGCTTGATGGAGTAGGGGTTTGGCCAGATACATGAGAAGAGTAACAAATACACTCACAAACACTTGCTATTATCTGTCATTGAGGATAGACCTTGATTTGCATTCCCATAGTGACCCATTATGTTGAGCACTCTTGCATTGGCCATTTTCACATCTTTACTGTAGTAGTGTATACTTAAATTCTTTGACAATTCAGTATGTTTTCTTTATTATTGAGTTTTAAGAATTCTTTGTACATCCTGGGTAGGAGTCCCTGCTCAAATCTATAATCTGCAGTTAGTTTTCACCCACTGTGAGGCTTGTCTTTTCACTATCTGATGGTGTTATTTGAGAATAAGAGTTTCCAATTTTACCCAATTTATATGTTTTTCTTTTGTTGCTTATGCTTTCAAAGAAAGCATAAAAAGAAATCATCAAAGAAGCTATTGCTCAACACAAAGCCATGAAAACTTCCTGTTCTCTTCTGAGAGTCTTGGTGTACTAGTGCTTATATTTAGGTCTAAGTTTAGAAATGTTTGTGCACAGAGCATGGACTCATTGAGAAGACAGAGAACAGAGGGAATGAGGCAAGAAGTCATGTGAAAAGAGTAGGGGAAGGGGATCAACAAAAACAAAGCATGTATGAAGATGCCATAATGAAACATTGCTTTATATGCTAATATTTTAAAAACTAATAATAAAGGAAAATGCTATGTTCATGGATTGGTAAATGTTCAAATTTATTCTTGTGCATGGATATATCTAGCTGTCACTTAACTAATAAGGATTTTCATTCCCTATTGGACTAGCTCTGTGACCTTGTTGAGCATGAATTGTTTATAAATGCCTGGGTTTATTACTGGAATCTTCATTCCTTTTTCTTGTCCCATTTATAGGTCTGTCCTTTTGCCTGTATTATAATTTCTTCGCTACTCTCTAGTACTCTTTCAAATTGAGGCATAAGAGTCATCCAAATTCTTCTATTTCAAGATTGTTTCAGCTTTTCTGGGTCTCTTGTGTTTCTTCAAGAATTAAAGGTCAGCAGGTGCTGCAGTAGAGTTGGCTTTTGATCTGTCAATCAAGATAAGGGACAGAAGACTCAGTCAGCTGCACCATCTGCATGGGTGCTCATTCTATTACATTTTTATCTTCAGTTCCTCTCAGTGATGTATTATAATGTTTATGCATGTTTTATATTTCTTTATTATAGACTACTGTATCTTATTTTGGGTCTCTGTTCCTTTTAATGCTATTTCAAGCTATATTGACATCTTGATTTTATTTTCAAAATTTTCACTGCTAATATTTTGCATTTAAGTCTTATATCCTGCAACATTGGTGAACTCATGTTCCAGATATAAATTTTAATTTTTTTAAATTATTTATTTAAAAACAGAGAGAGAGAGAGAGAGAGACAGACAGACAGAGAGAGAGAAAATGGGCATGTGCCAGTGCAAATGAACTCCAGATGCATCTAACCCTTTTGTGCATCTGGCTTTACATGGATACTGGGGAATTGAACCTGGGTGGTTAGGTTTTGTAAGCAAATGCCTTAACCACTGATACATCTCTTCAGCCCCCAGATATAGATATCTTTTAGAGGATTTCTTGGGAGGTTTTATATACAACATGATGCCACTTGCAAATAGAGATGTTTCAGTAGAGAATTATGGAGGTATAGGCCTTATATTCTGAGGAAGGTGGTTTTGTCCAAAAAGATGTTTAGAAATCATGTATAATTAGAAGGTAGAGGAAGGTCATTAGACCCTGTAGAGAAGAAGGGGAGGGGGTGGTGAAGAAAGCTGAGGGTGAACCAGCAGATTTGACTTTTCACCTACATAAGGGTGAGGATGGGGTGGTGCATGTCAAAGATGATGGAGAGGCAACATCAAAGAGTAGTCCACAGGTCAGGGGAGACAGTGAAGTAACAGTGACAGGAAGTCTTCCAAAAGCTAGAGATTGGAACTTGAGGAGGAAAGCAAAATGCTGACCACTGGCAGGTGTAGGGCGTAACTGGATGACAATATTTGGAGTGGACATGGACAAAAGGCCAGAGGAAGAGCATGGCCTTGAAGCAGAGAAAAACTCCCTTGAATGAAGTTTGTCTTGTACAAATTAGAAAGGATTTCACCCTGCCTGCATCTTAGGGTGTTTAACAGGGGAAAACCAATCAAATCCAATCATTTTTATTCTGTTGTCTCTTTGTATTTTATTCTGCTCCAGGCTTGATCTACATCTTGTTTTTTAATTGTTGTTTTTATCTATATCTTAGGGCATTTATGGAGATTAAAAAAACATATTGCAGGGCTGGAGGATAGCTGGTTTGGTGAAGTGATTGCCTTACAAGCTTGAGGACCCAAGTTTAAGCCCTAGAACCCATGGCAAATTGCTCGTCATAGTGGCATGTGCTGCTAATCTCAGTGCTTGGGAGGTGGAGAGAGACAGGTTCCTCGGATTTGCTAGCCAGAAAGTCTATCTGAATTGGTGAACTCTAGGCCAGTGAGAGGCCCTGTCTCAAGAAACGGTGTGTGATATTCATGAGGAATGCTAACAAGGTGGTCCTCTGGCCTACATATACATACCTAACACAAACTAGCACCCACCCATGAACATGCACACTCATTTCTGGTACTCAGAGTCCTCCCTGAAAAATTTCTGCCAGTTGTGTAAGTTAAGTCCTTGGTGTTCATGCTGACTCTTACTTTCTTTGTCTTTTCTTCAGTAGTCTTGAACCTGGATCTGTCAGGTTTCATCCAGAGTGCTGGGAAGTACTGCAACCTCCAAACAACCTCGCAGGAAGTCAGTTAGTGGAAATAGGTGGGTCTCCCAGGGAAGGAATATCAGAAAACGACCTGACCACATCACTCTGAATGATTAAGGTAATGGGAAACTACTCTGTACTTTGAAGGCTTTGGAGAGGCTCTAGTTAAGCCATGGCCTTGGTTAGTATAGGGAGCTATACTGTATTTTCTTCTAACATTCTCTATTTTCAATTAACTTTGGAAGTCCCCAGGAAAAGCATTGTGCAAACATAAGGGTAGAATTAAGATAAATGCATTCTATTTCCTTAGGAAATTTTCCATGATGAATGAACAGCTCTCTAATCCTTAGTCATCAAGTTCAGTTGCTGACTCGTTAAGGAAGATGCACTTTCCCAGAGCTGAGGGTGAGGATTGGGGGGTGGTGATAAAAGACCTTAGAGCTTGAGAGAGAAAGTATTTTTATGGACGAAGATAATCTATGGTCAGTGTCAGTATCTCTGAAGAGGTCTCTGGCCTTGCTGGTTTTAGACTGATGGTGGACTCTGCAATTGCTTTGGGGACTTCCCCGGGGCATGCAGATATCACCTTATCACTCACAGATATAACTAAATGGGGGCAAGAACAATTTCTTTTTTTTTAATTTAATTTTTATTATAATTACTACCACATACTAATTTGTACTATTGGGATTCGTGGTAATAATTCTTTTTTAATATTTTTATTTTTATTTATTTATTTGAGAGAGGGAAAAAGGGAGAGAGGCAGAGAGAGAGAGAAAGAGAGAAAGAGAGGATGGGTGTGCCAGGGCTTCCAGCCACTGCAAATGAAGTCCACGTGCATGCACCCCCTTGTGCATCTGGCTTACGTGGGTCCTGGGGAATTGAACCGAGGTCCTTTGTCTTTGCAGGCAAGTGCCTTAACCTCTAAGCCATCTCTCCAACCCCATGGTGGTATTCTATTCGCACATGCATCACGATTGATTATGTCCGTTTCTCTACTCTCTCCTCTTATCTCCTCTGTATCCCTAGAACTATTTCCCTCTTCTACTTTCAATTGCCTTCTACTTTCCACTGGCTTTTAGTTTTTTTCATGTAAGAGTCCACATGCGATACTTGTCTTTCTGTGTGAGGACATTTTCAATAGAGGGCACCACACTCATCCCAGATGGACGCAATGCTTCTGCGTGTGGACAGAAGGTAGTCTGTTTGTGTTGGTCCTCACTGTTTGTTCAAGAGAGAGAAAACATCTAAGCAATGTAGCTCACAGGCTTCATGGAAGAATGGTTTGGTGGTTCGGTACATCTGGGTCCTACACCTTGCTGTGGCACTGAAGAAAGCTCAGAGGCTATAAAGAAAGGCTGTGTCTGGGTTTCCCTGGATAACTCCACAATCACATTTCCCAAGGTATTTTTGAGTTCTGCTATTTTGTGTGAGCATTACATGCATGGACACTTGAATGTTCTTATGTGTTTTCTTGGTTTGTCCATGTCCCCTTCCTGTGTCATTTCTTCCATAGCAGCATTTAAAAGGGCTTTTGTCTAACAGGAAGTGACTAATTTGTAGAGTAAGAAAATATTACCTTGTGGATTATACTCAGGTTTATTTTAATTTTAAAATCAAATATAAATTGAAGGATCCACAACATAAGGCATCTGGTATCTAGGAAAGCCGTGTTCAGCGTACACATGAGTGAATAATCTTGCACGACGGGAAACTGTCATGGTCTGGAGGAACAGTGATGATATCCACCTCAGAATGTTGCTTACCACAGGCTCAAGGAAGAGTGGCCCCCAGTGAAGCATTTAGAGTAGAGCTATGATATCTTTTTAAACTTTGTCTAGACATTCTAGACATTTGGTCATCACTCTAATGGGTGAACCTTGATTTGGGTGACACTGCCACCAAGCAGTGGATGGAATCTGGGATCTGTGTCAGTCACAAAACTAACATAAAAATTAGAAGAGGGAGGAAAAAAAGAAAAAGAGTGGCTCTGCTCAAACACACTAGCTTTGTACAAATAAGTCCCAAGTTTAGTCTCTGTTTCATCTTTAAAAATAAACACTGGCCTGTCCCCTTGGTGTCTTTTTCAAAATTGTTAAGTACTGTTAATCATCTCTGAATATAACTGAAGTCTGAGCACCAGATTTGTTTAACTTATTCTTTTCCACTCACATAGCACCCTTTCTTACAGGCCAATTTCTTAGAAACTTATATACTTCCCTAAAAATTTTGGCTGTATTTACACAAAAAAATAATCTCTCAAAAATGTTCAAATATTTGGCAATGGTAACACAGAGGGAGTCCAGTGATGGGCAAAGCAGAGGAGGCATGACTAAACTTTATTAGAACTCAGACTTTTCAACTAACCCATCCTGGGAAGCAAAGAGGAGGTCGAGCATTTTGAGTTCTCCAACCATCTTTTTTTTTCTCGTTATTTTTTGTCCCTTCCTTCACTTCCTTCATGAAGAGAATGACATTAATAAAAACTGACAGGTGGACATTACTGAAATGCCATGGGCTGATTCAGTATCTCTAGGTCCTCAGAGGTTCATCTGAAGTGCCAAATAGGCTGGTATAAAGTCTTCTGCTTTCGACTCTCACTTGCTCTCTCACAGTGTGAAGCAAGCAGTGAGGTCAGTAGGTTGAGCTTTGAGGAGTGGTGGGAACTGGAGATTACTGGTGGAGGCTCTGGGAGGTATCCCAGCTACTAATCGCTCCTTTAATACCATGCAATTACATGTTAAGACATATGGCTATAGGCCCATTACTTTTTCATAAATGTGAACAACAGCCTGACAAAAACGACATAAAGGAGGAACTTAGTTTGGCCCATGGTCTCAGAGAGTTCAGTCCCTACTTTTTTGGCCTCATACGTTTTGCATAGAAGATCACTGTGGTAGTGGGAGTATGTGGTAGAATACAGCTGCCCACAATATGGTGCACCAGGAAGGAGGACAGGGGCTCATGAGAGACAGAGACATAGAGAGACAGAGGGAGTCCAATAGGGAGCAATTAGGGGTGATCTTCACACAAAGGACATACCCCAGTGACTTATTTCCTGCAGCTAGGCCCCACCTCCCAAAGCCTTTAGAAGCTCCCAAAATACTGACCCAAGATGGGGACTAGGCACAGCGCCATAGGACACTTGGGCTGGTGCTGGATATGGTGCCGGCTTTCTTTGTCAGATCAGAATTGTGAGCTAACTAGCCATTGTGCGATGGGGGTTCTTGCCTTATTCTTCTAATATAGGCATTAGAAGTTACATACTTTCCCTAAGTATTACTTTTGTGTAATACCACGAATTTTTCTTTTCTTTCTCTTTCTTTTGATCATTAACTCTTTGTTTCTTTCTCTTCTTTCTTTTCCTCCTTCTTTATTTCCCCCTTCCTCTCTTCCCTCCCTCTTTCTTTCTACTTTTTTTGCAAGATAGGGTCTAACTCTAGCCCAGGCTGACCTGGAACTCACTCAGTAACCCCTAGGTGCCCTCAAACTCATGGCAATCTTCCCACCTTAGCCTCCTGCGTACTGGGGATTAAAGGCATGAGCCACCACATCAAGCTTCAAATTTCGATTTTCACCTTGTTTAAAACACTTTAGGTTTTTCTAAGTTCTCTGGACTGTCAAAATTAGATAATATAATTATTACTATTATGCAAATATACAGAAGAATGGAACAGAGCATAATAAGGCATTGTCTTTCCTTGAGATGAAGTCCTAAGAGAGGGCCTCAGAAAACATGCCGTTTGGTTGAACATTAGACATGTGAAAAGGAACCTGTAAGTGCAAGGTGATCCCAGAGCACTCTTGGCATAAGGACAAGTGCCCTGAAAAAGGAAACAAAGAGAGAACCCTGAATAGAAGAAAGGCGAAAGAAAATTTGTTCTGCGTCTGATCCTCTCGGCATACTGCTTCCAAATATTACAAAGGACAGGAGAAGCCACAGTGGTGGGAGTCAGAGACCCTCCATGTTTGCATGACTACAATCCCTACAATCAGGGTTGTGGGTGAGACAATCTCTGAGGAAGGTCTGTCATCCTCGGAATTCTATCCTAATTAACTTTTTTCTTTCTTTCTTTCTTTCTTTTCTTTTTTTTTTTTTTTTTTTTTTTTTGGTTTTCGGTTTTCAAGGTAGGTTCTTTTTCTAGCCCAGGTTGACCTGGAATTCACTATGTCATCTCAGGGTGGCCTCAAACTCATGGCCATCCTCTTACCTCTGCTCCTGAGTGTGGGGATTAAAGGCATGCACCACCACGCCTGGCCTGATTAACTTTTTGAGATAGTGTTCTGTCCTTAGAATATTCTGCTCTGTGTCCTTGTAAATTGTTTTGTGTGGTGCTGGGGTTTGAACCCAGAACCTCACACATGCTAAGCATACACTCTACCAGTAAGCTGTGTCCTTAGCTGAAATTAAAGCCTTTATCCATGAAAACTTGCCATGAATGATGACTAGATTTTTTTTTTTTGCTATTTCTTTTAATATTCCAAAATAACTCCCAGATTGACCTCAAATAACTGATTCCTATCAAATATTATTTCTTTGCTGTTGCCATCACTTACTTGAATGGGTTTCTCTGATTCTTGGTGACAGAATTAAACTGATAAATCATGGGCACAATCTGGTGCCATCCATTTTCAACTTTATTCTTTTTCACCACAAAGGATCTGTGATGGAAAATGTTCTTCACTTGCCCACAGCTGGCTCCAGCACCACAGCGAGTGAGTAAACATCTGTTAAAGACAGCTGAAGACGTGCCTTCCTTAAATTGTTTTCTCTGAGCTGCCTCGCTGAGGAATTGTTCTCTTTATCTCTGGAAATCTTTTCCTGGACGTCTCCCCATTGGCTCCACTGAGCTTTCATCGCCTCTCTCAATTCTGTCCTCAAGTGAATGATTCATATTTCTCTCATATCAGTGTTGGGGAAGTCAAAGAGGATGCTGTATGTTTTTACCATAGGGAGGACTCAGCATTGGACCCTCACTTCTCCTTCCTGCAGAAGAACTTGACATCTCTTTGCAGGGCTGCTCATTCATTGCCCTCAGGATTAGCAAAGATGGTGGCCAGAGTGGCTCAGTGAAATGTCTCACACTGACTGCAGTTCCCAGGATCCAAGCACCATGAGAGAAAGTGAATTCTGTCCCTTGTGGGATGGCTCTATTCTTGAAGGCAGGACAATGAATGTGGTTCTCTGCTGATCTTTAAACATTGTGAGGAAAGGTCTTGCACAGGGTTTCTTTAACTGGTTATGTTTCTGTTTCCTCATTTGTCTCAGTCAGGAATTCCTTTCCTGATAGCCAAGAGGAGGGACATTTGCACTCTCCCTCTACCGACGCACACTGGCTAGTTGGAGGAGGAATAATATGCTTCCACTGGTATCTCGCAACCTGAACAATTGCTTCTTCTGGAAGCAGGAGGAATAAGCACCTGGCTTACACTGAACCACATTTAATAGGGGTGGACTGACAGTGTTAAATGCGGTCCACAGTTCACACATGGTATTGTGTTTTAGTTTCTTGGTGCTATGTTTTCTGAGAGGAGTTGCAGGCTTATAGTTTTGCATCTTCTCCTCATGGGTAACTCTGTATGGTAAATTCCCTTGAACTGTGGCTCCTGGTATGAAGGCGATGGGGGAAGGGTAACTCGTTTTTATTCCCTGTGTTGTCTAATGGTGTAGGACATATTGCTATTTCCTTGCAGCTACCATGCAGGTAGCTTGGCCGATCAATTATCCAAAGCCATGTGTCTCAAAACTGAGCTTTGAGGTGGTGGAATAGAAGGTCCCATTAACTTTGAGGTGGAAGTCCCACTCTTTAAGTGATATTCTAGAAGCCCTACTTTTAACTTAATTTATTTTTTTAATGTTTGTGTGAATGTACATTTATATGTAGTTGTGCACGGTGTGGGTCAATGTAAATGTATGTGTACATATGTATGATGTGTGTGTAGGTGTACACCCTCCATGGCATGCATGTGGACGTCAGAGGACAACCCTGACTCTTTGTTCTGTCCTTCCACCTTGCCTTAGTTCAATTTATCTCATGTCTGTGATGATTGATGAAGATTTACTTTTGATTGGCACACAGAGATTTTGGTATCATTTGTTCTGACTTTTTCAAATGACTTTGTTTTTCTTCATCCCCTGTCTCTCCTCCTATACCCAGTCCCTCTCCCACCCACATCCATTACCCCTCAGTATCTTACCGCCTTCTGCTCACTGTTTGGTTTCTATTCTCCCTGTAGAGCTTTTGTCCACATTTTCTCTCCTAAATACACTAAATATTTATAGATGTTGCAAGCTGGGACCTGCATATGAAACAAGGCATGGGATTTTGGTCTTAAGTTCGAGTCAATATTTTGCTTCATAGGGTTTGTTTCATCTTGTTTTGAAGCAGGGTCTTTCTCATTATTTCATCACTGTGTGAACTAGTCCAGCTGGCCTGTAAGTTTCAGTATCATCCTGGCTCCACCTCCTGCTGCCATAGGCACTTTGGGATCACAGATGTATGTGTTATTTTGAGGGTGCTTTACGTTGATGGTCAAGAATTGAACTTGGGCCAACAAGATTGTAAGCAAGTGCTTTTAAATGCTGAGCCATCTTCCCAGCCCCAAAGCCCTGCTTTTAAGAAAATGATTAGGTACATACTTCACCAGTAAATTGGTTTGTCCTCATTAAGAATCATGTCCCTTTTATCTTCATGGCATAGGAAATATAGGGATAATATTATGGGTTCCTTTTCAGCAACCATTTAAATTTTTATACTACATATAACCTCTTAAAGTGGACAGGGAATTTTAACTTATGCTAATTATCTCCCAGAAGTCCAGAGATTCTTGATGTATGTGTATATATTTCTTTATACTTTCAGTATTCATGTCTAAAATTTCTAGACACTCCAGATCCAATAATCCAAAGAAATGGAGACTAAGAGTGTTCCAGCTGCCTCTCCAGGGGTCACAGACCCTTTGTGAAACTCGCTTTCATCACATTTCTCATATGATATTTGAGTTGGCACCATATATTGAATTCTTTTTTCCTTAATGCTGGAAAATGGAGTTGCCATAATAAAGATATTAAAATTATTGCTACTTTTATAAGCCTATGAAGTACCCTTTTGGTATTATTTGGAATTGTGCAGATCAAATCTTAGATAATAGTTGGAGGAATGAAGACATTCTGTAAAACATGGACAGAATGGATTAAACCATCAATCATACCCCCATGTTGGTGATCTATACATTTTCTTTACCTCTGCTTATCACCATTGACACAAGCTACAGATAGAATGGTGATACTAGTTGCATGGAGAAAGACTTGGATGAGTTTGATTTCCTGCCACACTCTGACAAAGAGCTCACTTTATGTCTTGTGAGAGCAGAGTGTATTGGAATAGGGATACTTGGGGTCTGTGTGTCATTTGGGGTATTGCCAGGGAGGCTATGGGGTCTGTTTGGATTTTGTTCCTACTTTATTGCTCTGCCTAATTCTCCCATTTCAAAATGTTGTGGAGTAGGCTGGTGTCATTTGTTTTCATAAATTAATGTCGATTGCAATTTATGGCCAGATGGGCCCTGAAAAATAAGTGCCTTGTGAGCCTCTTGGAAGGCCCTAAGGATAGCAGTGGGTGATGCTTGGGGCGAACTTTTGCACTTCAGTGCCTCATTCTTGGGTGAGAGTAAATGCTTATGAAAATCTGGTTTAAAAACAGCTGGGCACAAAGGACCCTTCTTAGGATTATTTTTGTCAGTGCTCTTTTAATTCTTGTAGCAACTTGAAAAAATGTAAATACAGCAAATTCTTCCTCCTAGGAAACCATGAGGATTGGGGAGCAACTTCAGTTTGCTTGGAGATCAGAAATCTAGAGTCTGAATTGCCCCAGAGCAGCTCCCCAGCCAAGTCACAAGGTGGGGTGTGTACTGGATCATAGTATATGCAGGCACTGACCCAGTATGTCCATCTCTCTACTGTTACTTCTTCATGGGTCAGTGAAAAGATCTGGGTCAGTGAGAGGCAACAGAAGGAAAAACACTAGAGAATTTGATGATTCTATGATTCTAAGAAAGAATGGCTTGTGGGAAGCTGGAGTCAAAGATCGGCTTGGCAACAGCCAAGAGGAGGCAGCTTGGCTGCTGTGAGCATTCAGAAATCATGTGCAGAGGCCAGACTGCTTCCTCCCACATGGGCACATGTCTTGGGGTGTGTGTGGAGGGCAGGACTATAGAAGATACTTTCTGTGAGTCCTTTTGATCTATAAATTTATAATCGCAACCAGTCACATAGATTCCCAGTTAATTTTCATTCTAGGTTAAACAAAATATATAGACAGAACAAGCTCCAAGTTCCCTTCCACTTCTAGCATCCAGTTGAGTGACAATCTTCAAATTGGGAAATTACATTGGGATCAGAATATTATTTTATCCTCTAACTCAAGTAGTTAACATTTAACTTCCTCTTAATAAGTACAAGTCTATCTAATGATCTTTAATCATAGAATGCTTTAGCCATACTTTTATAAGCCTTATGGTTTAAAAATAATTTTCCTATGTAAAACTTAGTGAGTTAGGTAATGTAACCTTCATAACTTCTTGGACTTGAAATGGGACTTGGATTTAGAGACATTGCCTCTCCATCATTCAGCAAAGCCATGCACCTAGTTTTTCAGCACATTCTAGATACAATGCATTTCTCTTAACAATAGAAATAGTGCAGTGAAAAGGATAGGTACAGTTGCTTTCTTAGATTGCTCATTTCTGTAAACAAAGCAACACTACATTACAATAAAGTGGAATGTGTGCTATGGCAGGGGAGTCTGTTCCACAATGGAGATCTGCAAAACAGTTTCTGGTGAAGTGACTTTCAATGTGAGAAGAATGAGACTGCTTTTGTCAGGTGAAAAGGGAATCAAGGAAGACTGTCACAGGCAGGGCAATAACATAGCCTTTGCATTAAGATGGGGTTTCCCCAATATCACAAATTTGTGGTAAAAGAAATAGTGTAAGAAAGAAGAGAGAGGCTCCAGATAAGCACCAAATATCTGGTAGCTTATTTCTCAATATGTTTACATTTGAAACAATTGATATTAGCACACCTGTATAATTATAGTTACCTCAGATTTATGAATTTCAGTTAATTTGATAATATGCCACATTGATGTGCATACTGGGAAATCAGTAGAGTTCTGAATGCATTCTGTATTCATAATCCCTTCCAGAGGAAGAATCATTGACAGATATTCCCTTGAAAGGGGATAATAGGTCAATACCATGTGACCCTCAATGCCCTGGAGACATCTGTTGGTCCAGTCACAGATGTCTAAGTCAAAACCTGTTCTAAGAGGTGGCCTTGGTAAGAACACTACCTGTCAGGAGTACCCTAGACTGGATAATAACCAAGATTGCATGAAAGTTAAAGAGACAGAAAGACAAGAAGACCAGGGGATGCTCCTATTCAGAAAGCTCTAGAAACCACGAGTAAGGAGAAGCTCCTTCAAGGGTGGGGAGATGAAGGTAAGATATAGATGTGGTGCAGTGACAGGTGGGCCATTAATGCAGAAGCAGCCAGAGAAAGACGTAGATTTGTTCAAATGGAAGGGCTACTGAGCAGCAATGGTCTCAAAGTTGGGAATCTGTCACCTGCCATTGGTATGGGTGGAGTTGGGATTTCTGTACTGCTCCCAGAAATGTCACCCATAGCAGAAATTCTGGTGAGCAGTCGGTCATACTTTGTCAAATTAAAATGGATCCTACATCTACATGCCAAGAACATCTCACCAAAGTCCAAAGGGCTGTGACAGAACCTTTTTCTTACAGTGACAAGAACTTATAGGTGATCAGGAAATCTACTGATACCAGTTCAATGGGTAACATAGGGAGTGTACGTCACATGATGTGCAACAGAAAGAAAAAGCAGCCTGAATTAACATCCACAAACATAAGAAAAACTATAAATAGTACGGATGAAAAAAATGCAAGCCCAAAGAGATATATCATGAAATATTATTATTTTAAAATTGAAAATACCTATACTGAAGATACATGTTTCCAGGACTGGGGAGGCGATTAAGCAGGTGTGGGCCTCCTGCACAAACGTAAAGACAGAGATGGCCCAAGATGGCCTGAGTTTGATCCCCAGGGTCTACATACAGAGCTGAGCATGGCCATGTCTGCCTGTAACCTCAGTAGAGGGCAATCACGGGGGTTCTCTAATTAGCCAGTCTGACTAGAAAAAAAAAAAAATAGCGGCTCTAGGTTCAGTGTGTGTACACCATCCATCAGTGTTGGATAGATGTGAAATGAACACACACCAGGCAAACTATGATTTAGTAGCGGGTCAGAGGGAATGCACTCTGGTGCTCCCTGAAATGACTGTACTCACAGCTTTTATTCAGATTCAAGCAGACAAAGCTATGGGGAGTCTGAGCATATAAGACAGATCATGAGTTTATATAGGTTTATTTCATCAGAAAATCTGTGGAGAAGTTAAGAGTTCCCATTTTCAAGAAGCTCCACCCAAGATGCATAGTGTTCCATGTCCCCAGGCTTAGCCTGTGCAAAGATTAGACTTCTGCCAATTAGCTAGATCTCCACATCAGTGAGAGATTCCTTCTCAGGAAACAATGCAGAAGAGTGATAGACAAAGATACCTGACAGTCTCCTGTGGTCTCCTCACATGTGTGCACAAACACACATCGCACCACACCCTTATGTTTGATACCACACATACTACATACACATGCCAAAAAAATCAATGTTTCCTATGAACATAAACAAACCTTAAGATATAAATTAAAGACAAATGAGAGTTGTTGCCTATGGGGTAGAGGAGGAAAATTATAGAATGCAGGAGTGGGGATAAAAGGAAATCAATGAGCAAACAACATAGATACTGGGCTCATGGCCTGGGGAGTGAAATTTGCTCTCTGATACTTACAAATGGAAGAAAAGGGAAAGGAAAAAAAAGATGGAGAGCAGTAAAGATTTTTTTTACCTTGCTTAGCTGGCCATATGAAAAGTTACAGGTACAAAAGTAGCTGGAGAAGAATGATTTTTCCAAATCTGTGAGGCCCAGCCACATAGCTGTGAAGTCCGTGGATATCTTTAAAGCCACATGTGTCTCTTTAATGAAACCCTGTCATCCATTTGAGGTCATCTGAACAACTTAATGCACCAAACATAAGGAGCATGATGAGACCTAAATGACATATCAAGCTACTCTTATCATATTATGTGCACTAGACCTTATGCCAGGGTATTATATCAAAATATTGCTTGATCCTAATAGAATTTCATGTGTAGGATCATTTACATAGCCATGTTTTACAAGGGAGGAAACTGAAGCACAGAGAGGGCAAGTGACTGTCTTGAAGTTACCAAGCCAGCCAGCAGTGAGCTGCATAAAATGATTCGGAGTCTGAACTTGTAGCCCAGAGCTTTATCAAAGACTGTCTTGGCAAAAAAAAAAAAAATAAATAAATAAAAAAGTCTGTTTGATAAGTTTCTCCCAATGCAATGCTTTTCTGATTTCTCAAACTTCTTAATCTTTTCTCATTAATTGTAGCAGGGCCAGTTAATTATATATGTTTTTGGGGGGGAAGAGAATTGTTATCTCTGTGGCATGACACACGTTATTGAAGTGTCCATCTTCCTAGCCCACTTGTGAGGTCGAATGTGAGGAAGACTAGATTGGATAGATTCTCACAAGGAAATTTCAGTGCCAGGGGTGGGGCCCCCTTCCAATGAGTTTTTTGTCAGGGAGGCCTCTGATACCCCAAAACATCAGAGGCTATTGCCAAGGCCCTTGGATGCTCACCAGAACTAGAAGGGAAGACCCTGTTGCTGAAGACACTGCATGCTTGGGCTTCAGAACACGGAGAAATCAAGCTGGGGATGAGCTGAAATCCTCCTCCTTGTTGACTATCTGTCAGAAAGCTGAAAATATCTATGTAGCTGGTTGGGGTAGAGAAGCCATCAGTGATCTTAACCAGCAATGGATCCTACAAGATTCAGGGCTAGATAGCCAGGACAAATACAACAACTGGTGCAATGGTGGCATGTCTGTAATGGGGAAATCTAACTGCTCTCTCATTGGATTGGAGGCCTGCTCCAGGGAGTGAATTCATGCCTGGTATTGAAAACCTAAAAGCCTGTAGCTGGGAGGTCATAAGCCCTAGGGGGTGGGGACTACTACTGTTGTTTGGTTAAATGGACATATTATACCCACAAAAATGCCCTCTAAATGCTTTTGTGTATATTCATACATTGATGCTACTCTCACTTTTGATTAAGTAGATGGTAGTGATCACTGTGGAGACTCAAAGTTCATCAAAGTGCTGAGAAGAGACAATGGAGTGTTCATCACTGAGCCATCTCTATCATACCCTCAAAGAATCAAGGGACATTCCAGAAGATGTAGTGGAAAGAATTTAAGGAAGGGGAGGAGTATTTTGCAATGCTGTCTTTCGATACAAAGTGGTTTTGGTCCTCCTGACCTCGCAGTGGCTGACACTACCTACACAAGACCTGAATAATAACAGGGGAAAAAATGATGACATTGAAGTAATTGTAACAAAGGGATTCAAGGGAGAGGGGATAGTGGAGAAGGAAAAGGGAGGATGGTGGGAGGGGATTGTGAACATGGTATATTGTCTATATATATGGAGGTTGTCAAGAAAAAGTAAAAACAGAGAGAGAAGAAGAAAGAACACTATATGAGGAGCCAGCATTCTTCTCCTAGGTAATGTGACCTAGGGTGAGTCATAAGATTTTATGGCTTCTCTTTCCTCATTTGAATCACAGGAACTAATAATAGCCCCCAGACTTATTTGTTATAAGCATCAAATGAGATGATATATAGTAAAAAAAAAAAAAAAAAAAAAAAAAAAAAAATGGAGTCCTTTATCACTTATGTTTGTGTAACTGGGTCCTGGGTGGTCCTTTGATCTTTTCTCAGCCCACATTGTACTTTGCGTTTCACTGCAACATGAACAAGAACAGATAAGGCATCTTTACCATGGACATATTGAATAAGACTCAACCTGGGAAAAAGACTGTGAACATCCTTGTTTCCACTGCTGCTGTGCTCAGCATTGAACTAATATGCTGAGACAGAGAGAGAGAGAGAGAGAGAGAGAGAGAGAGAGAGAGAGAGAGTGAGAGAGAGGGAGAGTTTGGCCTCAATGTTGTCTATTTTCCTACTTGTCATGGGACAACTTGACCCTCCTGGGTCTGTGCATAGCGAAGGAGCTCCTAAGGCCACATGTTAAAGGCTTGATTCTCAGATTAGAGCTCTTGGGTTGTGGTGAAACTTTTAAGAAGTTAGGCCTAATGAAAGAAAGTTAGTTGTGTCACTGAAGAAAAACTTTTCAAGGAGATATTAAAACCTCGACCCTTCCCTATCTCTTTGTTTCCAGCTACTATGAAGGAAAGGAAAAAGTTGTCCTCCACCACATAAGCCTGCCACCATGATACACAATACTCTTACAGGCCCAAAGCAATGAACCTGGTGACTGTGAAATGAAACCTCTGAAACCATCAGTCAAAATAAACCACTTCTCTTATAAGTTGTTTGCCTCACGTATTTTGTTATAGTAGGAGGAAGCTGACAACCACAATCATTGTCAATTTTCTTGGCAATTAGAGCACCTTGGGCCTTTATTTTCCTACTCTTACTCCTTCCCTCCCTACCACATTTCTGCTGTTAAAAAGTAAACTCACTTCAAATAGAAAAATTGCCTACCAAGACATCTCGGAGACTTCTCTTTACACTAGAATTCCCATTAGAACACTTAATATATGGACATTAACCTTGTCCACCATCCTTTATGCTGCACTGTTCTTAATTATAAAGTGAAGGTAGTTATAACAGCCATCTCCAGAGATTCTCCACGAGAATCAATTTATGTGCTGCACAGAAAGTGCTTGGCATGGCATTTGGCTGAAAGAACTTGATAAAAAAAATTGTTAGGTGTGATTCTTATTTCTTACAAGGGAAAACAGAAGGGAACGTAGAAGTGCTTGGATGTGTCATGTACTAATGTGCGCAACTTATTCTGAAATGCATAAAAGTAAGAAGGAGTGGGAAGGTGAATGAAGATGAGAAGTGGATAGATATGATAGAACAGATACAGCCAGATCTTCGCTGCAGAATCTAGATTATGAGTACATGTGGACTCACTGAACTGATTTCTCAACTTTTCTGTGTGTTTGGAATTTTTTATATTAAAATGCTTGAAGATAAAAGGAGTTATGAGTGGTGTGGTGGCCTCTTAAACAGGATTTGAGCAAAGAAATCATTTTCAAGGGGCTGGAAGACCTGCGGTGATCTCCTCATAGATTTCTGCATTAGCTACTTTCCTTGTGACAAGATACCTGACAAAAGCAACTTAAGGGAGGGGGAGTTTATTTGGAATCACAATTTGAGGTCACAACCCATCATGGTGAGGAAAGCATAGCGACCTGAGATTGGGACAGCTGGTGACATTAAATCTACAGTCAGGAAACAGTGCTAAATGAATGCTAATGTTCAACTGGCTTTATCCCTTTTATTTAGTCCAGGACCTGAGTTCATCTTCCCACTTCAATTATCTAATCTAGCAACTTCCTCCCACACGGGCCCAGAGATTTGTCTACTAGGTGATTCTAGGTCCAATCAAGTTGTCAAAAGAAATTAACCATCACATTGTTTTCCCTTTGCCATGGAAGAGAACAACAGCTACCACGTCTTAGTACCACAAAGGATCAGTTGTCCTCTGAGGTATAGTGAGATGAAGGGACTTGAGTAGAGGGTGGAGCAACTAGGTTCAAATCCTAGCTCTGCACTTACAAGTTTTGTCTTGGGAGAAGTGAAGTAAGTCATCAAGCCTTATTATCTCTCTAAAATGGGCATAACATCGCCTGCCTTATAAAGTAGTTTTGGGCATAAATTATTTCCACCATCACCATTGTCTTCTTATTGCTTATTGTCTCAGTGCTGGAGTCTTCTCGTGGTGGCTGTACTTGACCCATTATTAGATGCGGAAAGACTCAGTTGGAAGGATGGGAGTCAGGGTCACAGTGGGTGAAGTTAGGAGAAGAGCTAAGGGGAAGTCAGCTCCCAACATATTCAGGTGCTAACCTGATAAACACAAGAGACCCAGGCTGATTGCTTGCTCTGTGCCAGGCACGTGGCTTCTGCTGTTATATTTAAAACCCCGCTGCAGTTATGATCCTGCTGTAGTTCCTTTTCAGGCTCTTCATCAACCTGGGCAGAGAGTGTGGCTGGCAGGGAGCCAGCCTCATCCCCTGACCTCCTCCTCCATGTGACTCAGCACACATCAGACAGACACTTTAATAGCTCCTGAGTCCAAGTTTAAACTTGTCCCCAAATAAAAGCCTCCCTCCCCCTCTGCACGTTCCCTCCACTTTCCCAACCCACTCTCCATTTCCAATTTATCAGCTAGTAAATTCTGAGTTGAACTTGGATCCAGTGTTACATTTAGTTTTGGCTAAGAATCAAGTTTTTCCAAGAAAAGAAAAGAAAAAGGATGGGTGTGGGGGAGGTTTTTTTTTTTTTTTAAAGCTTTCTTAAACAAAAGGGCTCATGGAGACAGACCCACAGCATAAAGAAACCTGGTGAAGGAAGAGCAGTACTTTCTGATGAATTAGGTGTGATTTGGAACTGATTCGAACATGCAGTGGAGGTTACCAACCAAGCGCAGATGGTTTTCTGGTTTGGAGGGGTCATGGGGTCACTGGGATACTAGACGCTTTAGAACAGGAGAAACTGTTTGAAGGTAGCCATGGTGCCCCCCCCCCACCACTCATTTTCACTCTGGATTGTGTGGCCACTAGGCACGTGACATCACTTTTGGGTAGACCTGCTGATAGAAGACTGTCCTGGTGGATCTACCAAATCTCTGAAGAGCATGAGGTATTTATAGCAACACAAAGTGTCTTGTTACAGAGAAGGACATACAGTTAGTGCCACTGTATTCATAATGAGAAAATGCAAACCACTCTATCAGACTGGCTTGGGAAAATTCCTTGTAAATTTGAAATAGTCACTGCTGGAAATATTATGGAAAATAGTGAGTGAATCACTCACATTGTAAGTGGCACTAAAGATGGCATTACCTGCTAGAAAGAAAGTGGACATTATCTTTCTCCGTCCTTACCCCACCTTGAATGTTTCCTTCACTCTTTGATGTGCCTAGGCAATCATGCCTCATATGTCTCATATGTGTTATTTTGCATGGATACTTGAAAAAGGTAGGTATTATTTTGTGGGGGTGCATTTTTAGTTTACCAAAGTGGCATTATAATATACTTCATACCTTTTTTTTAACTCTACACTATATTTCCAATATTATTATAGAGATACTTAAATCATTGCTTCAAACTGTAGCACACAATCAATCCCATGCATTGAAGTTTCTTCACTTGCCACCAACTTCTTGCTTGTGTTCTAAATAAAAACAATGCAAACAAAGAAACAACACAACAAAGTGTCCTCCAAAACTGCCTTAAACATTTTTGTACATGTCCTTTCTGGATACACATGAGCATTTCTTAGATGTATCCATATCTTTATCTATCTCCATCTCTATAAGCCTAAATCTACGGATATTTATTTAGAATTGATATGATATATTTAATTAACTAACATAGCCATTTGGTAGCATCTCCTCAAATGAAAAGTTATGCATGCTCATTGAGTTGGCACTGCTGAGAATGCCTGCTTCTGGGTTGACAAAATGGAGAGCTATTTCCTGGGATGACTGGGAGGAGGTGAGGGAACAGGCTGTTATGCAGAAAGATACTTGTATGGATAGGGGCAGCTGACAGAAACCCTGGCCTGCTGTCCAACAAAAGAGGGACACCAGGTGGAAGGCCCAGGGGACAGATGCCTCCCCAATCTTTCTTTCTCCCCATGTCTTCTCTTGTCACTTGGGTGACCCCAGCAGAAATCCTGAGCAAGGATGCTATGGCTGCTTTCCCTGAAGGGTGGGCTATAGCATGAACTGGAAGGCGGGGTGGGCAAGTGGAAGGAATCTTTCCAAACCCCTGGTGTGGCCATTGACCATATTTCACATATTAGCCTAGATTGTCCACGAAGCCCCTGTGCCACATCCCGCTAACTTCTGTGGGTGAGGTTGCCAAGAGACAACACAATGACAAGGACATGCACGAGCTGTTTATTGTAGGAAGTGCGAACCTCTTGTCGAAAAGGGGAGAAAATATGTGTCAGCGGCAGCTGTCGGCGTGAAGGGGCTTGAAAGTGAAACAAGGGTAGGGAGACGTTTACTTTCATCTTCTGTAATGGTTGCACTTTTTAGCCACGTAGATGCATTATTTAACTTTGGTGAAAATGTCAAACAAGTGCTGCTGGGAGATTGATTCATGAGGTGTGGCTTTTTCCATTATTAGCTTCTGAAAATGTAAAAGTATATGTCAATTTATGAATCAAGTAGGCTATGGAGAAGGAAAGAAATTCTCAAGTATTAAAATTGGCCCAAAATAGTTTTGTTACAAATACAAAGGCCTTTGGTTGGCTTGTGACTTATTAGTGACATGTTAGCCTTGGCTTCATGCCTTCCCTTTCCTCATTGATTCCAACCTGGAACGAATGGCTCCAGGCTCTGCAGCAGTGAGAAGGGACTTTCATCGACAAAGCAAGTTCTTGCTGAACGGCAGCTGTGTATTGATAGAGACATAAATACATATTGATATCTATATTGATATCAGAGGATATACAGAGACAGGGAGAGATCAATACAGACATGTATTTCTCTGTTAGTCTGTCTATGTAAATATGAGGGTGCTTTGGGATGTGGGCATATGCATATGCATGCATTTTCAATATGACGCAAGCATACCGTAAAGATTCAAAAGCTGGCATCTGACACCATTCCACCTTGTCTGCAATACTCACTCTACATTTATCCACTAGTAAATGTGGGTACAGTGGTTTGATTCAGATGCCCCCCCCCCCATAAACTTAGGTGTCCTGAATGCTAGGTTTCCAGCTAATGGAGATTTGGGAATTAACACCTCCTGTTAGGCAGTGTATTGTTGGGGGCAGGCTTATGCATGTTATAACCAGCAACCTTGTGCCAGTGTTTGGCACACTCTCCTCTTCCTGTTGTTCACCTGATGTTGGCCAGGAGGTGATGTCCAACGTATGCTCATGCCATCATTTTCCCTACCACCATCTATTACTATGCAGATGGAAGATCCACAGTGAAGGACTAAAACCCAGAGAACCTGCCCAAGATGTACAGTATTCCCTATGTAGTTGTTTATGAAAAGCGCGTGATGGAGAATTAATCAGGAGGGTCTTGAAATCTTCTTCAGACTACTCAGTTTGCTTTTGGAGGCTGCAGGTCTTGCCATGTGCTACTCAGTCGTTTTCAGCATGTGCTTCAGGACCGAATAAAGACAGAGGCTGTATCTGAAGCTCCCGGGACCCTGACTCCTGCAGGCTGGAAGATGCCGCTACTTCCATTCATGCTGGTGCTTTCCCCGGGAATGGCGAGTCCGCCCGCTGAGTGTACGACCACGTCTTGTGGTTCTGGAAGTCAGAAGACAGGCTGTCAGCAGCCTAGTTCTTTCTAGAGACTCCAGGGGGAGGGTCACTTCCTAGTCTTTCTCTTCAAGTTATAAATGGCCCTCTGCTTTACATTTCTCTTGGAATTATCCTCTCTCTGTGCCTGTCATACATACAGATTTTCCCTTTTTTTTTAAAATTTTTTTTGTTCATTTTTTATTTATTTATTTGAGAGCGACAGACATAGAGAGAAAGACAGATAGAGGGAGAGAGAGAGAATGGGCGCGCCAGGGCTTCCAGCCACTGCAAATGAACTCCAGATGCATGCGCCCCCTTGTGCATCTGGCTAACGTGGGACCTGGGGAACCGAGCCTCGAACCGGGGTCCTTAGGCTTCACAGGCAAGCGCTTAACTGCTGAACCATCTCTCCAGCCCCAGATTTTCCTTTTTATGAGGTTATCAGCCACATCAAATTAAGGCTTATTGTAATGACCTCATTCTAACTTGATCGTCTCTGTAAATACCCTGTTTCCAAATAGGTTTTATTCTGAAGTACAAGGGGCTAGGATATCAGCATATGCAATTTAGAGAGACACACCTTAACCCACAGCCTCACCTCCACCATTCTATCCACTCCACTGCGCTTGTCACAGTTGACAGGGTGGAATTGGTAGTGAGTCATGAAACCAGCCACGTACTCTCTTAGGCATATCCATCGCATGAGGCTCAGTTATCTTCAGATCTTTAACTCACATTTTTATATAAAGATCTCCATGAATATTGTGGGTGGCACTGTGTATGTGGGAGACAGATAGACAGAAGATGCACAGAGAGAAATATTCGCACGTTTCATCCTCTGGGAGCTCCCACTCTGTGGAGAAGTATGACATTTGTTGGCTCAGAGTCTCTCTGTGTCTCTAGTTTCTATTAAGATAACTCACCTTGAGCTCTTGATTAGGGTTTCTGAGCGCAATCTTAGCAGATGCGTAAGAATGGTCAGGAGTCCCAGTCCATGCAGCAGTCACACATTCACACCGACAGCAAAATGGCTCCTCTCAGCAATTGCCCCAGCTGACATTTATGTTGGCATGGATCCCAGCTCCTATGATAGTGGTCAGCTTCATCCTGGGCTCAGTTGACACACTTTGCAGGGAGTTCATCTGCAAGCCCATAGAGGGTGGGAAATAGGGCAGAGTCTTAAGGAGATATTTTCTGCTCGACCTGGAGTCTCCAAAGGCTGAGGCCTCTTGGCTTGGTCATTCTCAAGATAAACTCTGGTCACTGACCAATGGTCCAGATGATCATCAAAGAACATTTCCAAGTCCATACCCCCAGGTTATTTTTTACTTTCTTTTGGGGCTAGCTGCCAATATTAATGTATGACTTTGTTTACTCTTTGACTGGCCAAATATTTAAACCGACTGGAAACAAGCATCTCATGCCTATATCCCTTCAAGCTGTTCCTCTGGCTTCACAAAGGGATGTTTTTATGGCATGCAGGAGAGAAGTTGATGAAGGACACTGTGAAGATCCGCAAACTCATGCAGGGAACAGGAGAGTCAGGTTCCCGTTTTCAGTGGCTCAGGGCATGTCTTCCAGTGGAGAGCTCCTTCTAGATTACCTCACTGCTGGACCTGTCACCTCTATAAAGCTCTGGGATGAGCATTCCAAAGGCAGTCATGAGCAATAAGGAAATTTCCAGTGTTTACTTCCCAGACCTGCTAGTCATGAAAACACTGGATCTTCCCCTATTTTCAGCACCAGAGAAAGAGCTATCATTTGATTATCACCCCAGGCAACCTTGGTGCAAAACAGCCTTCTTCACCCATCTTTCAGGAACAAAACAAGCAACATAAACAAGGATGAGATGGCCAAATTGATGGAAAGCAGTACTTAAGAAAACCCATGACTCTCCACCCTCCAAAAGACTTTGAACATGGGGAAGACATGAACCACATTGCCTACCAAGTTCATAGAGTTAACAATTGTCATAGGTAATCATTTGGGGCATTTAATATGCACCAGGCATTGTGCTAAGAGCTTCTACATTTCCTCATTCAGCCTTACAAAACTCTTTGAGTTGGGAGAAAAAAACGAATATATAAAAATGCTTCGAAGTTATGAAATAGCATAAAGATAGAATGATCCAATGCATACTATGGTTTTATTAAATGACCCTTGAAATTCCTTTAAGTGTAAGACATACAACATGAAATAACAGATGCCTTAAAGACATGTGGTCTAACCCTACCTATCACATACCACAAAACTTCACTAGAGAAGTGATATCAGCCTAGTAAGAGAGGGACAGAAATGCTGTGCAATCTACTTAGGGGACCACAACAAAGTGATCCTTCCATAACCCATACAGGTACTCAGGTTAAAGAGATGGGGAACTGCCTGGGCAAGAGAAAGACCCTTCCTCATAAAAGGGGGGGGGGCTTGCGAGATAGCTTAGTGGTTAACCACTTGCTTGTGAAGCCCAAGGACCCTGGTTCAAGGCTTGATTCCCCAGGACCCATGTAAGCCAGATGCACAAGATGGCACATGTATCTGGAGTTTGTTTGCAGTATAGGAGGTCCTGGTGTGCCCATTCTCTCTCTCTCTCTCTCTCCCTTTCTCTCTGCCTCTTTCTTTGTCACTCTCAAATAAATAAATAAAAATAAACAACAACAAAAAAGGGGGGTCTGAGAGATGTCTCGGTGATTATGGCATTTTCCTGCAAAGCCTAAGGACCCAGGTTCAGTTCCCTAGTACCCACAGAAAGCCAGATGCACAATGTATCACATGCATTTGGAGTTCATTTGCAGTGGCTGCAGACCCTAGCCCATGTTCTCTCTCTCTCTATCTCTCAAATATGTAAATAATATTAAAAGACACTAAAGCAAAATAAATAATAATAAAAGAGAGAGACTGGTGACTAACACATATAGTTTGCCAAATCCTAGCTAAAAAAAAAAATCCAGGTTCCTCATTGCCTGTCACTTTGCTTAGTGGCTTTGACTAGGAATATAGCATCTGTAAGGGGATCTCATCTCTGCTGGTCTCAGCGTGCATATCCATATAATGGGAATGATACTTTTGCATGTTTGTACCAATGTGTTCCATGAGCCAGTGTATTTAAAACTATCTATCTATCAAAATGCTGACATATAGGAAGTAACAAAACAATAACTAAACTCCCGCTGTTTCAGCCTCATTGTGAAACATGGAAAGCTTTGGGGCTTATTACAGATGACATCATCTATAAAATGGGCTGTGTTTGAGAAGTGAGTGTAGAGGCAGGCACAGGTGCTGGTGGAGCATAAACACCCTGCGGGTCAGACCTCTGTCTGATGTTACTCGTGAAATACCACCCACCCTTGTCATTGAATCGCGTACTCCGTGATAGAAGTTGGCTTCTCTAGAGAATGTAAGTATAGGCAGGAGTAGATATGGGGCCACCATGGTTTTGTTTCTCTAGGTTTTAATGAAGACATTCCAAACCAAAAGGTCCAGAACAAAAGCTAGAGGGCATTAGGTGCCAGGGTATGCACCCCAAGTAAACAACATGGGATGTGTAGCAGTGTTGCCAAAAGAGGAACTTCTGAATTAGGTAGGTCCTGGTTTGTAGGCAAATACCTAAACTTCGCTAATTTGCACTTCAACGATTACATATGATATAATGTAAAGCCATGGATCAGTGGATAGTCGATCTTTCATATGATGACTGAACTATTGTTTTCTACATCGTTCCAATTCTGTTGTAAATTATTGTTTGCACACCATATTCAAATCTGTCATCCTAAATGACCTGAGCTGAGAGTGAGGTAAACAGAGAAGGAAATACCAGCAGAGACTCGCAGATGAAGGCATTAAATAAGATGGACACCTGGCTCTAACACCTTGAGCTCTGTGTCTCAGGCAACCAGTTCTTGTCTATTCTCCATGTTCTCATAAAATTGGACTAGGTCATTCTCAGGTAGGTGTAGTTTAAAGATGACTGTTCGGTCACATGTGTTAGCAAAGTGAGAAATTAACTCTGTCTCTATTTGGAAGCTGATGTGTGCAAAAAGAGATGGTGGATTCACATGGCAGCCATCATGTCGCAAGTTCTTTCCTAGGGCTGGATGATTGAGTTCTGAGAAGCAGTTCATCTCTAGCACTTGATCTTGAGTGGTGGGGGCAGCATTGCAGATGAAGGAATTCTTGGCTCCTTCTCATGGGCTAACTGCCCTACATGAGGTCTGTGGGAGGCCTGGCAGCTGCAGAATGAGGGACATAAGTGAAGATGTGGAGCTTGATTGATTGGGTATCTCTAGTGTCTGAGCTCTTGTTGGCTACAACCCATCATATCGAAGATCACAGATTGGCTATGGATAGATTGACAGTTTTCTTAGATAGTAGCTATGTGATTTAAACTAGATGGGGGCAAGGTGGAAAGCCTGGTCTACAATGGGACTGCCCTCCAGGGGGTTCTGGTTCCATCCCAGAGCAGAAAGAGTGGTCTGGCCACACACAGTGAGGGAAAGTAACATCAGTAGAAGCACTGGGGACAAGCTTTCCCATGGCCTGCACCATGTTTTTAGAAAGCATTGTCTAACCGCTCCACCATATGCTGAGTGTGAAAACTCAGAAGGTTTGGAGATGGCGATTTACAATGAGCTGCATAGTCAGTCTGGCTTTCTGAAAGCCCAGTGTCTTCTCTCCCAGACCAGTGGGCAACCATATTCTGGTGCAGTCTTCATCCATTCTTCACAATTGCTCTAATAGGCTGGCCATTGTCCATGACATAGCAGCATGCTGATGGCTTATGACTTTGTGTGCTCACACACTTATTTTGCTGAAAATCTATTGTTAGATTGCTTAAAACAAAGTATTCTATCTCAAGCATTCTGCTGGTAGAAAAGACCCTGTCCTTTAGGGCTATTCTCCATCACTTGGAGTCGCCCTAATGGTAAGCAATATGCTTTATGTATTTCATGGTGTTTATAACTCATTTTTTAAAATTTTCTTTTGGTGGGTTGGTGCCATGGAGTAACAAAGTTTAATTTCAGACCTTCCGAAAAGCCTTTATTCTTTACTGGAAAGTGATTTTTCTTCCAGAAATCTCAACCTTTAGAAATTCTTTTCTTAGGCATAAAGCTTTGTTCCCTAGCAATGTGCTGGAACATTGCTGTAGGAAAAGATGCACATTAACCCTGATCCCTTGGTTACGCTTTAATGGGGATGAGTCTTAGCTTTTACAGAAAATTAATTTTGTTAGGGAAGAGATGAAGATCATTCGACTTGGTTGGCAGGAAGGATGAGAGGGCTAAAAATGGGTCTCCTTTTCAGAGTACAAGAGCATAGACAGTAATGATAAAGAAAAGTTCTTATACTTCTGAAGAAAGTCTGTCTTTGTGATCAGAATCTGGGAACATTGATAGGTTGTATGTTCTCAGTAGCCAATTCCTCTTTAAAGGGTGAGACTATAACCCTTGGACATTTGCAAAATGAACATATGGCAGACAGCTTTATATTGCTAGGTAATTAGTTCAATCAGTAAGATATTATGTCTGGTTTGAAGGAGAATGCAAAGGACTTCACATGTACAATGCATTGATATGCACAAGTCAGGATCCAGTGGCAGGCCAGAAATAGTGACATTGCAGATGAAGCATGGAATGGAGGATCCTAGGTGCTTAGGAAGTATGGAGTGAAGCATCCATAAGGTAAAGTTTTACTTAAAATGATGAGTAAACCAATCCATACAACATATACCTATAGTTAATAAAACTAGAGTGCCCACTTAATATGAGTAACCTAACCCATACAACACTACCTAAAGTTAATAAAACTAGAGTGCCTACTTAATATATGAGTAAAATAACCCACACAACACTATACCTATAGTTAATAAAACTAGAGTGCACACTTAATACATGAATAACCTAACCCACACAACACTATACCTAAAGTTAATAAAACTAGAGTACACACTTAATACATGAGTAACCTAATCCACACAACATTATACCTAAAGTTAATAAAACTAGAGTGCCCACTTAATACACGAGTAAACTAACCCACACAATAGTATACCTATAATTAGTAAAACTAGAGTGCACACTTAATACATTTGCTAAAATCTTATGGAACATAGTCCATGGTATGTGTGTATGTATTCATGTGCAGATGCACACATACATGTCATGCTGTGTGTGTGCAGATCAGAGAACTTCCGGTACCCATCCTTACTTCCTCCTAGTTTGAGACAGAGTCTCTTGCTCACTTTGTGTTTTGTCAAGCTAGCTAGCCTGTGAGCTTCCAGATGATTCTCTTGCCTTTGCCAGAGGCTTGCTATACTAGTTACTTTCTTGTTGCTATGAACAAATATCTGGACAGAAGTAACTCAAGGAAGCAAAGAGTTTATTCTGGCTTATATTGTCCAAGGGATACTTTCCATCATGGTAAGGAATGCAAGGCAGGCTGGCTCACCACATTACAATCATGAAGCAAAGGATAAACAGGGAGTGGAGCCAGGCTATAAAACTTCAAGGCCTACCCCCAATGACCCAATTCCTCCAGAAAGGCCCCACCTCCTAAAGTTTCCACAACCTTTCCAAAAGGCCTTACCAGCTGGGAAGCAAGTGTTCAAACACATGAGCCCCTGGGAGACGTTTCCCATTCAAACCCAGGTTGGGGTGACAAGTGACAGAGGCTCTTTTGAAATGAATAGTGCATGAAAACATCTGACTTGGCGTGGGTAAATGGTGTGACACTTGGGCAGCAAGTGCTTTCTTTATACTAAGCCATCTCCCCAGACCTAATGCTAAGTATTCTCACCACTACTAAGCCCCCAAACAATACAGTGCAAACATCACCACCTCCAGGAAGTTTTCCACTCTCTCCAACCCAGTCTGGTATCCATAGTAACCACTGCCTGTCTTCATCATTTCCTTTGCTCTATGTATTTTAAAAATAATTCTGTTACCTACCTTTACAGCCAGTATATAAGCTAAAGACCATAGTTATATGCTACTTTATGCATGGGATTCAACATATATGCCATGTCCCATTAATGTTGGTCTGATGCTAAGAGCTCATTGTACTGGTTATAAAGGTAATGAAGCTGCCTATGGGTGGAAACATGACCTAGTCTGCAGATATGATGGGATTAAAATGAAAAAGTAGGGCTGGAGTCATGGCTTAGTAGTTAAGGAGACTGCCTGCAAAGCCAAAGGACCCAGGTTTGATACCCCAGGACCCATGCAGGTAAACTAGATCCTCAAGGTGGCGTATGTACCTGGAGTTTGTTTTCAGTGACTGCAGGCCCTGACATACACATTCTCTCTCTCTATCTGCCTTTCTCTCTCCCCCATCTCACAATAAATAAATAAAATATTAAAAATAAATTAAAATTAAATTAAATTTAAAAGCAACCCTCTACGTTGACTTTGGGGCTTTTCAGTGGGAACTACCTTGCAGTCTGATGGAAGAAAGATCTTATGGACAAGTAGGGTGATGAAGGCAGCTATGCATATCTCAAGAAAACAGAATAAAATATTTAAAGTTTTTGCCATAAACTGATAAAGGTGAGTTTACCCAGATTACATAATGCATATATGTTCTGAAAAATCACATGGTATCCAAATGTATACTTTTTAATGTTTTATAATCAATTAAAAATAAGTTTGGAGGGCTGGAGAGATGGATTAGCACTTGAGGTATTTGCCTGGAAAGCCAAAGAATCCCAGTTTGATTCTCTAGGACCCACATAAGCCAGATGCACAAGGGGGCTCATGCATCTGGAGTTTGTTTGCAGTGGCTGGAGGCCCTGGCATGCCCACTCTCTCCCTCTCTCGCTCTCTGTCTCTCAAATAAATAATTAAATAGAAATAAGTTGATTTTAAACATTCTTTAAAAATCAATTAAAAATTTAATGAGTATGAAAAAACTAGGTAATACTATCAAGCGTCTATACATGTGTACACACGTATAAAGGGTTTGGAATAATTAGTGTTTTAAAAAATAATACCCCAAATTAATATTACATCATGACATTTCCAACCTTGATCCCAAACTTGAGTGACATGTCTTATAACAAAAGCAGAGCTTGCTCTCTTGATGGGCAGCATAGTGTGGTGTTATCTCCACCACGACCGCATGCAGTTTCTAAAAGCAATAGCACCTTGATTATGTTGTAACTAACTGAGCAGAATCATCCTCTCTGTGTACTCACAGGCAGGCCTCTATGCTGGCTTCTGGAAAGAGGCGAGATGAGAGCTGGAGATTAGCAATGGCTCTCAATGCTTTCCTCCTCTGCATTTTGTTCTGTGTGACTTAAGGGACTCCACTTCTCATTGGTTTTTTGTCCCCCTCCCCTCCAAATAGGGGTGATACTAGCTTTGGCTTTGTTTCTCAAAAGCCTTTTTTCAGAAAAATCAGATGAGCAACTGTCAAGTGAAGTTAAATGACTGGCACCCCAGCTCAGAAATGTTGTTTTTAAAAGGCTCTGGCTGACATGTCAGAAATCCAAGTAAGGAAGGAGATCTTCAATGGTTCTACCCAACTTGACTCTTCAACTTGCAAATACCCATGTCATTTCTGCTGGCAAGCTTCCCCTCCCTGTGTGTTTGCAGTGACATGACCGGCTGGCGCCTGGAGACTGGGCAGGGTGGGCGGGGAGGTTTTGGAATCCACACAGCTCCCTGCCCCAATAAGCTCTGTCCTCCAGCTCTCTCTCGGTGGGGCCCTCGGATCAGTTTGCTGCCTTCCAGGTGCCAGAGAGACCCTGTTCTGTTTGCTCTTCCACCCTGACTGCCCTCTGTGTGTCCTTCCCCCAGGTGGAGGTGGCAAGTGGCAGAGGCTGTTTTGAAATGAATCTTTCTTCTTGTTCCCTCCCTTTTCTTCCCTCTACCCCCTCAAACCACAAGAACATTTTGGCTTCTTTCCATCACTTGGGTTTGTTTTGGAGATCTGAGTCTGTTCTTGTTCGCTATAAATAGCCCAGCAGTTAGGGTTGGGGTGCAGTCTGGAAAGGGAGCTGCCCTTGGGGGACATGTTGGGGTGCATGGAACTGGTTGAATAGGTAATGGCCACTCTTTCACCTTAACCTATGCAGCTCACAGTGCCCTACTGTGTCTACCCTAGTCCAGATATTCTTGTCTCTGCTTCCCCCCCCACCCTCCTCAGATATAATGTGTCTTTAAGTACCTTTGGTAAAGCAGACAGCTGGGCATGAGTTTACCGTCTGTCCCTCTGCCCTCTGACTTTTTCTCTGGAGGGTATTTTAATTTTGAGGAGAACACCTAGTGCTCTTAAAGATGACAGAACTTTGACATGAATGAGGAAATTTTATCTTGTAAGTTGAAAGAAATCCACCCCAAACAGATCTAGGCAGAGACGGGGAGGTAGTGTTCCCTAGAGCTGAGAATTCCATGGGTGAAGATGAATGCAGGGGATCAAAATCAGCACCTAAGACTCAGGTTACCTGCTGCTCCAATTGCTAGATTTATCAAATATAAACACACAGCACCCAGGTAAATTTGAACACTTCTACTCAAAATATAACTGTGCCCATACATCCTACATCTCATGTGGCCACCAGCAGCGGCTCCTATGTGTTGCCTCTCTCCTCCTGTGCTGGGGTTACTCACAGGCAGGCTCATGGAAGGAGACAGCAGAATGACTGTGAACAGCCTAAGACTCAATGGTCAGAACTTAAAAACTACAGAACTCTCTCCCTGTAGTTCTAGGAAAAACTCAGGCTGTATCTCATTGACCTGCCTGGGCCTTGTGGCTATATTTTGAGTAAATGAGGTGGGTGAATCATTATGGTAGGTCCAGATCACGTGACTACCTCTGTAACTGCAATGTAGATTTAGCTTCACCTGAACCAGGTGGAAAAAAAAGTAGAATTGTTCCCCAAAGGAATGCCAAGATGCTCCTGTCAGGAGAAGAATGATGGGTGGTAGCCAGAAATTGCCTGTGTAGACATCCTCACCCTCCACCCTGGCTGCTGAAAGTCATGGTGGCTCACACAGGAGTAGCTCATGGTTTTGATCCCAAGAAAGTACAAGAGCAATGACATAGTACTTTATTTTAGTGAACTGTGGTACCCATGAGTGAGACACAAAGACAGAAGAGAGAGCCGGTGTCCATGACCTTGGATTCTAGTGAGAGACATCACATTACGCACTGTGATAGAAGCTCATGACATTATCTTTGGGTTTTTTTTCCCCCTCTCAGTAACTGAATTTACAATGAAGGAATGAATTAACCTCAGGTAAGGCTGGCAGGAGGAGATGCATTCACATTCAGCATGCTTCTGCAACTACTTACAGTTAAAGAGAAGACTGAGCCATATGGGAGGAAAAGGAAAGGAAAGGACTTCAAGTATGGTAATACCACCCTTTCCTATTATCCTTGGGAGTTATACTCTTCCCTTTAAACTTTGACACCCTACTTAAAAAGCAAAAGGCCTACAGCCAAAGGGACTCTTCTTGCTTGAGTCCAACCCTTGGAGGAAGGATGATGTCACCTCCTTGTTCGTAATGATGACATCTTCCTTCTGATCTTCCATAGCACTCTTCCTGATAATAATACCTATTTTCTCCATATCACACTGCCAGGGTACTTAACTTCACTGGAACAGGCTTTGTTCCTCTTCTCCATGCTTCTGGCACGTCTTCCAGAGGAGTTGTGTGTGAGTGCATTACTCGAGTACTCAGTGACAGGTCACATCTGCTATGGAGCTTTGGCGGGAGCACAGGCTCTTACCTACACCCTGGAAATGCTGATCCATGATTGAGAGACTATCGTCCACACGATGAGCCTCTTCGGAGAGTCGTGACCTTCAAGGCGAGACAGCTGCTGATAGGATAAATGTCTCCCACTTGATCTTGTAGCTTTTCCCACCCTTATTCTGCACAGACCCCCCCCACCCAAGTTCTTCATACATGCCTCCCCCCCATACTTCATCTGATCGGGGTTCCCTAGCACTGGAAACCCAGAGCTACGTCCTCCTGGAGAAACTGTTGTTATTTCATCTTGGCTTCCTTAGGGTCCTCTTGAAGATAGATCTCCCTGGGTTATGGTGAGGATTTCCCAAGAAAATGAATTGGAATGTGGAGTTCCAGAGAAAAAATGGTAATGGGGGGGAAAAAAAAAACTATTTAGAAAAGTAACCATAAGTCTTCCTTTCTAGTCAGTAACTGGATGTTAAGGAGAAGAGAAAGCAATGCAGTGGAGTAATAGATTCCACCACTCTGACGTCACATCCTGCTGAGAGAGGAAGTGAACAAAGCCTCAGCCACCATTGACTGTTTGTGGACAAACTCAAGGTCCCCTTCACCTGTCCCCATCACTCAGCTGGTCCTTCCATGGTGTGTGTGAGTGCGTGAGCATGTGTGTGAGTGTATCACGCACCATTCCTCATATCCTGGGATCTTTTCCTCCGGAGCAAGTTTGTCCTTTATGTCTCTCTGATACATGGAGGCCAGAACAATAGCTGAGCCTCAAATTTGCCTCCTGTTTGTCCTAATCTCATGAAAGGCATTGTTTTCTTGATTTAAAAAATGAGTCCGTGTGGGGAGCCTTAAGTGCATATTGCTAAGCCTGCCTGGAAAGGCCACATACTATGCCATCCCAACTATCTGATATGTGGAACAGGAAGAAGTACAGAGGCAGTAAGATCAGTGGTGGCCAGGGGCTGGAAGAGCCAGAAGACAAGTAGTCTGGACACAGAGGGCTGTTCACAGAGGGTACGCTATTGTCAGGGCAGATGTGCGGCTTTGTGGGTTTGCCAAACCCCACAGAAGGAACAATACAGAGTGAACCCTACTGTAAACTGTGAACATTAGTTGAGAAGAATGCACTAAGGTTGGGACCTCCATTGGAATAAATATATAACACTAGTGCAAATATGTTAAAAATAGAGGAAATTACATTTGGGTGATTTGAGGAAACTTGTGGGAATCCTCTGTATTTTCTGTCTATCTTTTCTGTAAGTTTAAAGCTTCTCTAAACATTGCTAATTAAAAAGAAAAGATTGTCCCAAATATTATTTCTCCTATTGATAATGCTCCCCTTGGAAAATTTGAGTTGAAAGTCATTTAAATTTTTGTCCCCAAATATTCTCATCCTTAGAATTTCAAAATATTTCACTAAAATGCACAAAGTATTGTTTTGGTACAATTTAGAAGTAATTGACACAAGTTCCATCCAACCAAGAAGTTCAGTTTCAGTCATATTTCAGGTGAACAACATGGTGTCTGGCTCCCAATTCTCTACTCTCATTGTCTTCCCAGTACCTTACCTCTGATATAAACTGGGTTCATAAGAAGCCCACGTGGGATGCTATTGAGGAGGAATCCTGCAGCTAACTCTAAAAGGGTCCCCTTGCCCTTGCCTTGTTAAGAAGAGCTATATCCCACCCTCACCACCCTCTGGATCACCCTTAGCTGCCCTGAACAGGCCGGCTTGGGAATTCACTGAATTTAACTCTGGAGCATGGGTCATTATCTTAAAAACCTTGGTCACACATATCTGGGATGATCCATGAAGACTCTCCAGATATTTATTTAATGAGAGCAGCAAACCCAAACAGAGAGCCATGTGGTTAGAAAAAGAATTTTAAACAAAGTCCTTGAGCAGTGCTCAGCCCCTGTCTTCTGTAAACAGCACCCCGCCCCATCATCCTGCTCTGTCTTCCACGGGAGCTGGAGTTATCGTCTTGACACACTCAAATCACAGAGCACTGCACTTCCTCAAAGTGGAGAAACCAGCCACAGGCCTCAGGGAATGGCAGGTCACAGGCTGAGCTGCAGAGCTGCCCTTTTAGGAGTTGGAATACTTTCCCATGTACAGTCCAGAGGATGGCTTTCGGGCAGAGGAGGAGAGAAGAAAGACTGCTGGGCCCTTCCGTGTGAGACACTGTGTTAGGCTAGTTCTATATGAGCCGGGTCCTTGAGATGCCAGGTTCTCTAGTTCACAGGTGTGAATGATGGTCGGGGAGAAAAGAGGCACATCAAAGAGAACTGGCTAGCACCGGTAGCCCTGGTGTTATCCAGCAGCGACACAATGGTAGCCAACCGTGACACAGCTGCAGACTTTATCTGTGGCTTAAGTGTTTTTAGTAGCCCTATAAGGGAGTAAAAATAGTCAAGCAAAAGCAAAATTAATTTTTAATGCATGTGTGTGTGCTCATGGATGTGCATGTATTTTTACATGTAGTACATGTATTTAAATGTTTTTATCTATGTGTGCATCATTTATCTATTATCTACACACATATATATTTAACCCATTAACCATCTATCTATTGATTACTCAGCTAGCTAGCTAGCTTTCTATCTACATATCTATCATCTATTATTGCTGTCTAGTGAGATCAGTGATAAAAGTCATAGCAGACCTCCTCCTCTTCCTTCTCCTTCCTTTTCTTTTCCTCCTTATCTTTCATTTCCTCATTCGTTTCAATTCTTCTGACATGGATCAGCCACCATCCACCTTGCTTTGGTGTCACCACATGAAAATGTATACATGGCACTCTTTGTCTACTTCCTTTGTGACTCTCGTAAAATCTTCCCTCTTAAGTGATTCCCATCTGAATAAATTGTACATATCTGATAGCTTGGCTGCAAACTGGGGAGTCATTCACCCTTGATTCCACCTCTCCTTTAACATCATTCCAAGTCTCATCCAATCATTTCCGAGCCTGTATGTGCACATATGTGAGGCATGGTTCCTCAGGAATGATGTCCACCCTTTTGTTTAAAACAGGCTCTTTCTCACTGGCTTGGAGATCTCCAGTTGGGCTAGATTTGCTGGCCATGAAGCCCCAAGGATCTGCCTGTCTCTGCCCCACAAGCACTAGGATTACATGCGTGTGCCACCATGCCTGACATTTTTATATGGGTTCTGGGTGTTGAACTCATCAAGGCAAGCACGTGATTATCTGAGCTATCTCCCCAGCTCCATGAAAAAAATCTTAATAAAACATTTTCTTTAGTTCAATGCATCTCACATATTGCCATGTCAACACCTGTCTTGTGTTCCCTCCTTTTGGCTGTTGTACAAAAGCTTCCGAATTCTGTATACATGTAATGCTTTTAGTCCACTCCAGTGCAGACAACCAATGCTTTAAGTCACGTGTGGCTCACAGAGCTGCTTTTATCCCTGGATCCAGCTGTGTCTCTCAAGGTCTGGTTTGCTCCAGCCCTTCACTGAGTTGTATTCAATTTGTTGTCCTTGATTTTTGGTGAGGAATATACTGTATGAGATATCACAGCCTGTATGAGTCAGTCAGTGACTGCTACCAGACCAGCCTCAGCTCTCCACATCACATGCTATTTCAAATGAAACATTACTGTTGTTCCTTATAAAATGATACATATGCCTCCTTCTTTATCATAATTTGAATTTTGTAGCTGAGTTCTTTTGTTTGTTTGTTTGCATTGTCTACTAGGAGGCTCAGGGCTAAAATGGACTCAGTTATAACTAGGGATCAATGTGTGAATTAATGTGTGTGAATTAATGAGAGACTAGAATGACATGGTTTGTTAAATATTCTGGACTTAATAAATCTGCATCACGTGTTCACTGTAAAGTTTTCTTGAGTTCAAAGGGCCTAAGATTTATTATGGTAATAAATAAATGGTATCTATTTCCTTCCAAAACAAAAGGTATTTTATGTAACCTAATATATAAACACCCCTAAAATCTTCTGTTAAATTATGAGACATAGCATAGATATTTAAAAAAAAAATTGACTTACTTTTTAAGATCACAGTATATCTTTCTTTCCAGAAAATTCTTAAGTTGTTTTTCCAAAGTTAAGTAACCACAGGCATTTCTTTCCTATGTGGAATATAAAGAAAGAAGGGTGTGTAATTTTTTTTTTTCTGGATAGTTCAAACAGCTCTTTCTTCTGCAGAGATGAGGCAGATAGACCCTCATGCATTGTTCCCAACATCATTAGGTTTAGAAAGAAGGCCAGAGCTAGTCGGTGGGTTTCACGGGACCCTATCAGAGAGTATTCCCAGACAGAGCTACTGTGTTTTCCTCCCTCTGAAGAGCATTTCTGTAGAAGTGTAGAAGATGAGAGGAATCTGGGAGAAGTTTTCAAGTCTTTGGGGTCATCTGGTATAACCCTGATTTTATCGATGAGGAAAGCATGGCACCATACTCCCTGTGCTGTTTGACTCAGCCTGCAGAGACAAGAACAGCTGTGCTATGTTGCCTCTCTGAATTGCAAAGGGCAAGACACAAACATGTGTTCAAGCGGATTGAAGGCCATGGACCCATCCCCGAGCTGGGAGCCCATTATTTCATACACACCCAAAGCTGCATTCATTGCTTGCTTGGCTTTTCATTTTGAGTTGCTCTTACTCTGCAAACTCGAACAGAAGCCTTAAGGGATCCTTGTTTCTGCCTATAGTGTTATGATGTTCACTTTTCTGATGTTTGATGATTGAGGCCATGGATCAAACACCTTCTCATTGCTGGAACAAAATGCCTGACTGGAATCAGCTTATGAAAGGAAAGAGTTTATTTCAGCTCACAGTTCCAGGGGGTAAAATCCATTATGGTAGGAGCAGAAAACCAGTGTCATGCCTCCACATCAGCAGAGAGGAAGCAGGAAGTGACTGACGCTACTGCTTAGCTACCTCTCTCCTTTTTATATGGTCCAGCCCGTGGAATGGTGTCTGACAGCTAAGGTGGGTCTTCCTATTGTACATAACCTAATCAAGATAATCCCTCACAGGTGGTTCTAGGTCTTGTCAGGTTGATAATCATATAAACTATCAGAGGCCACCACCTAGAATTGAAATGTATTTATCTATGTATATATCATTTATCTGTTATCTATCTATACACATATATATTTAACCCATTAACCATCTATCAATTACCCAGCTAGCTAGCTATCTTTATATTATCTATATATGTATCCATTATCTATTATTACTGTCTAATGAGATCAGTGATAAAAGTAATAGCAGACCTCCTCCTCTTCCCTCTTCTTCCTGTTCTTTTCCTCCTTATCATTCTTCTGACATGGAAAACCACCATCCACCTTGCTTTGGTGTCATCACATGAAAATGTATACATGGCACTCTTTGTCTACTTCCTTTGTCACTCTCAGCAAATTTTCCCTCTCTTAAGTGTTTCCCATCTGAATCAATTGTACATGTCTGGTAGCTTGGCTGCAAACCAGGGAGTCATTCACCTTTGATTCCACCTCTCCTTTAACATCATTCCAACTCTCATCCAATCATTTATGAGTCTGTACCAGGCACATGATACACCCCCTCTTTCTCTATTGTAATCATGCTGAGTCACCACCATCACCTCTTTCCAGTTGCTGGAAGTGAGATAGTTCTACAGTCCTTCCCCCATAATCCACTGTTACAAAGAGGCCAGCATACGCTCTTACGATTCTACTCAGGTAATGATTTCCCTGTTTAAATCTTCTCAATGCAGTTCCAATTTGGTTCAAAACTTTTATCTCCCCTCTGTAGCCTCTTCTCAATCTCCTCACCTTTTGTCCACAAAGCTCTAGTCAATAAATACTTGCCACCCCCTTCCCGATGCATTGCCTGCAATGAAATTTACTGTGCTTTGTGTATCTACTGTTACAAACATGTTAACTGAGTTTGCAGGTTACTTCTATCTATGTTGTAGGGAAGTTGGGGAATATTTAAATTATCAGCATAAATAATTTAGCCTTAGAAATGGCTTCTGCAAGTACTTTTATCAATTTCTAAACCTTCACTGGAAGGATTATTCATCAGTAAAAATAATGGACCATAAGTTTTCATCAATGAAATAAAAAACATATATTTTGATGGAAAGTTGCACAGCATGTCTGCCTATGCAAAAGTAGAACCTGATGTGCTCAGGAACCCAGACCTTTCTCAGTGGTCGCCTTAGTTTCAACCTCAATTCTGTCTGTGTCTCTGCTAAGCATAGGACACTGTTAGCCAATCCTTTTCTTTTCTTTTTTTTTTTTTTTTATCAGACTGTTGTTGCTACAACCTTGGGGTTTACATTTCACACAAGGTACTTATAGGGTCCCCTTAAGGACAGAGCAGCTTAGTGTGGCTGCCTGTCTGCATTCTCACTGTTTGGACATCTAGTGGATTTGTTCTGAATTTGTTTCCATTGCAATCTGCCACTTGGCCACTCCTGTGGAAGAAGAGCCACATGGCTGCCCTCCTCCTCTGATTGTGAAAAGAATGTGCTCCTTGTTAACAGCCAGATTGGCCTGAGGGGAGGTCTGGCTACCCTCAAAGAGACTGAGCTCTTTACCACTTCTGGAACATTCTACTGGAATTTCTGTTGCCTCGGATGTGCTCCCTCTTCCCCTGATGCTCACAGCTGCTGATTTAGCTAACGTCAACTTAAATTTTAGCTTCCCAAGGTGGGCCTAGGTTGATCCTGTTTCCAAATGACTAATGACTCTTCCATCCATCCATCTCTGCCTCTCTCTCCCTTTCTATTCTAGGTCCCAGGGAATGGCTCCGGCTAGATGTGGCCAATAGGAGGCAGTAGTAGGGCCCTGGAGAGGAGGCAATGGGAGATGCCAGGGTGCTTTACTCTTCTAGGATACAAGGCCTCATCTGTCTTCTGACCCCTCTTCTTTGAGGCCAGCTCCCAGATAGTCCATATATCTGAGCTGTAATAATATAATTTTTTCCCATTGTCCCGTCACCCACCGGGGCTTCCTATAATGCTAACCTCTACCCCATCTCATTGCTCTCTATCTTTTCATCATATGCAGAGGTGTTTTCCTTACTAAATCCCCTGTCTATAAGACATATATAGCTTTGGTTTCTGATCAGGTCCTATTGTTTTATATCTGAATGTAGCAGATATAGTCATTCTGCCTTGCGTTTTCGCCATAGCTCCTTTCCCAAGATACCATCATTTCTCTGTTTATTTTCATCATGTGACTCTCCTGCAATAGACAATACCCTGCATGCACAGACAGTCTAGTTGTTTCTGGTCTCTGTTGGATCCTCAGGGTCTATAGAGCCCCAGGTGCCAGTGCTAATGTATTAAAGGAACATCAAATCCAGCGCCTAGGTCTTTTGGTTTTAGCTCCAAAGGGCATACCAGATTGGCAGGAGATATACATAAGGTGTTGAAACTGCAAATATGCATTGGTTTATGGGTGTTTTGTCCTCACTGGCAACATTTATTACAGCTACCAGACTAGCAAAACCCCTGAAAATTAAGGGACAATGTACCTAGAGGGAAAACTGGTGTCCACAGCCCAAGTACAATATTCATAAAATGTTTGGGATCATAAAAGAAGGAATAATCAGTTTCTTGATGCATTTATTCAAGCCAAGCCCTTATAAGTCACCCTTGACATGTCATTTTCTCTCATTCTTCCCATGCAATCAGTCACCACTTATATCAGTCATTTCTACCTTCAGTTTCACCCAGAATTTAACCTCTACTGTCATTATTTCTTGCTTTACTAGTCTGTGATGTAACTGACAAGGCTTAATGGCTGAGATGGATGAGTGTAAGCTAGAGGACTGAGTTGGCTGATGCTATTCCAATACAAAAGGTGAATGGATTTGGGGAGAGAGAGCTTGATGTTCGGAAGTAGAGTAAGACTTAAAAGGAAAATAACAATGTGTATAGTGGGGTGGATAGGGATTGAGAAAGAGATAGAGATATTGAGAAAGAGATAGATAACAGAGAAATATAGATAGATAGATAGAGAGAGAGAGAGAGAGAGAGAGAGAGAGAGAGGGAGGGAGATAGATAGAGTGCTCTCCGAGTACTGCCAACCAAAACATGCACAAATGCTTACAAGGAGGTCCAGGTCATTCCATAACTCTCTTTCTTCCTCTCCCATCTGTCACCCTGAAACACTGGTAAGACTGACTTCAAGGAACACAGTCAACTTTTGTTTTTGGAGACAGCAGGATAAATATTACAGATTTGGAACTGCTTGGCTCCTGACTTCAAAGCCTAGAATAAAGCTGCTGGATGATGAGGAAGCCACCTGGCAGGAAATTTAACTTTTGCAGTTTGGGGTAATTTTTTTTCCCCTTCCCATCCTTTAATTCCTACCTGCTCCCTCCTCCATCCACTCCAGCACCAAATTAGCAATTTGGATGCCACAGATGCAGTTTAGATGTGGGTACCAGCCACGGTCACGAGGCTCAGTACATAAGCAGTCAATGCCAGCTGTATTCCAGACAGGATTTCTAAGGCCAGAGAGGCAGAGGGAGGAGAACTTGGCCTTCTTAAACTTGGTTTTTCTTTTCTTTTCTTTTCTTTTCTTTTCTTTTCTTTTCTTTTCTTTTCTTTCTTTTTCTCTTATTTTCTTTTCCTTCCTTTCCTTTCCTTTCCTTTTCTTTCTTTCCTTTCTCTCTCTCTCTCTCTCTCTCTCTCTCTCTCTCTCTCTCTCTCTCACACACACACACACACACACACACACACACTTTTCCACTTGAAATTTCCTGCTTCTAGTAAGAATGATGGGATAACTTTCTTATTCTGTCCTATCTAGATTCAGGCCACTTCCTCTGGTCCCTCTCTTCATGAGTGTGCAAATTCTAAACAGATAGTGTGAGGTCTGGGGAGATGGCTCAGTGGTTAAAGGTGCTTGTTTGCAAAGCTTGCCAAGCTGGTTTAAATTCCCGAGGCACACACATAAAACCAGACAGGCATTCAGTTGCACCAGCAAGAGAGTCTGGCATACCCATATGTACACATACACACATGTGCAAATAAATAGCATAGAAATATTGAATAATGCCATTAAATGAATAGACCAAAGTGAGTTACAAAGGTTAACAAATCTTAAAAACTAAATCCCATGGTGTGTGTTTTAATAAATGTAATAAATATAAACAATTAAACAAATGAATTCATTATTGTACTACTCAGAAATTAAAGAAACAAACATGACTAATATTTGATATTTTCCCTATTTTCAATGTCTAAAATAAGTTCAAGACCTCTGTCTAGGTTATTTGATGCAATAAGAAACTGCATCTATATCTCACTACCTAGCTTTATATAGCATATCTAGTTACTCTATTTTATAAAGGCTCAGTTTTTCACTGATGAATGTTTGGGTGCCTAGTATGATCAATGAACAACCTATGTGCACACACTTGTGGTCTATAGTCTGCCTTTATTTCTTATTTCCAAATAGTATCAGTCTGAGTTTTATGGGGCCAACCATTGTACCACAGCATTCCAAAAATTCGGACAAATATCAGAAACTAAAATAAAAAAGACAGACCTCCACTATACATTTTAATGAGCTTACTGGATCCTTTCCTAGCAGATCATTGTAGAAATTGTAGTTGATCTGGAGCCTTACAAAGGGCGTCTATACAGCTTAGCCTCTTTAAACCCTGAAAATAGTCTCTAAGCAGAGGATTTATAAACATGAATCCTTCACTCACCAAACCTTGTTGAGAACCTGCTATGTGCCAGGAATGGAAGCCAATTCTGAGGACAGGGAGTGGAAGGAATGCAGTCTGAGGGAATTCACAGAGCGTGAGGAGACAGGCAGGAGGTCAAGGGTGGTAGGTGCTGCACCCCAGGTAGAAGGCATGGGACATGGGGGAGCCTCCAGGAAGTGGACCTGGCCTTTCAGCTGCCTTCCAGAAAGGCATCTATCATGGAAGAGGTGGTAGTGTTGTGAAAGATCAGTGGGAGGTTGCCACATAGGAAAGGTGGCGAGGGGCTAGCTCCTAGAGAGCTTGTATCCAGAAATTGGTATGAGCAAGGCCAATTTTAGCCCCTGAGAATGTAATCCTGGTATCCCTGAGATGAAGGTATGAGGGTTAGGGAAATAACCAGACTGACAAAATAGTGGAGTAAGAAATAAGATCTGAAGGAATTTTAAAGAAGGAAAAATTCCCAGGGACATTGCAAGCCAGAATACTCTGATCAAGTTTTCATTTCTTTCTTTCTTTCTTTCTTTTTTTCTTTCTTTCTTTCTTTCTTTCTTTCTTTCTTTCTTTCTTTCTTTCTTTCTTTCTTTCTTTCTTTTCCCCCTTAACTATAGCCCCAACATCATCTCTTGGAGAATTGCCCTATTTTTCACAGTTGAATTCATGGCTCCCAAAGAAAGAAATAATTAATTAAATTAGATTGTATAGAATGTTAAAAGTCAATTAAAAACAGCCCAGATCAATAGAAATGCGGGTAAAATGGATTCTCATTTTCAGGGAGAGCACCATCAAATATCCATTGGCTTATTGGGTTGGTGAACTTTTAAAGATGGACAGGTTTTAAAGGAAAGGAATGTGAAAAGATAGCCAGTAAGGACACGCAGGCATTCAGAGCCCTGGAATGGAGGCTGGTTTTGTTCTCCCTGTAGAGGTAATGTCAGATTGAAGAAAAGGAGACAGCGTGGAGTGACCTTACTGAGGGTGCTTCTGTCTAGGCAGGGGACGGAGCACTTCATTTGAATATGGGCCACAGAAAAGAGGAAGTCTCTGGAGTCAAGTAGGGAAGAACCCCAACTCCTCTACTTTAAAGCTAACTAACCTTACAGTGCCTTTATCTATGAAATAAGGCCACTTCTCACAACCAACACTTGGGGTGACTGTGAGAATTGAATGTAAGTTAACACGTCTCTCATAGTTAGACTAATGCCTAAGCCTAATAGGCTCGAATAACTGCTAGTGATTATCATGCAGCTGTTCCCATGATGAATTAAATGCAACACCTGGCACATAATTAGATACAGTAAACATTCATTCCCTTCTTCATTCCAGAGTCAGAAAACAAGGGCATGATGGGAACAGCGTGGTCCAGGAAACCAGAGTCTTGCCCAGCTGGTTTGTTAATGGCTTGCCTGGTTCTGAATGTGTCTGTCTAAGCATAGGAAGGGGCATGGTTGATGTGGGTGTCTGATTACAACTCCATCCAACTCCCTGCCCCTGTCCCTGTGAGACCCACAAAGCAAAAATCCTACATCCTGGACAGAGACTCTCTTTCTCAGTAAGTTAGGAAAACAGCTCCATGCCACCCTGTTTCCCACTGGCCCAGATTTCCTTGTGTAGTCCATTCATTTTCCTCATGTTCCTTGTCTTACAGGCGAGGGTAATTCCTGGGCTGTTTGCTCCAGATCTGAAACACATGCACGCACATGCTTACACCTACATGCACACTTTACTCTTCCCAGGGTCCCAGGAAGGTGGTGAAAAGTTCATGGCAGTAGGTGCCAGGTTCAGAAATTTTCACAATTGCCCTAAGCTCCAAGGAGGCCTAAGATTTCTGCTCTGGGACAATGGCCTAAGTATGCTGCCTTGCTATAACCCGGTGACAGGTCGGCAGGCTAGCTGAAAGCTCTTCTTAAACAGTGACCTCAAACCTTCAATCCAAACACCACAGCTGCACTCTTGGAAGCAGGTCTATTTTCCTAGAATATCTGGTTACAGCATTTTAAAAATGAACAACCTCATTATCAATAGTGTTTCTGAGAACCCAGCATTCTTTTAGAAAATGCCAGCTCTCCAGGGATGGCAGGAGCTGCAAAGCAGACGCATGCTCTAGCCTGCCACCCCCTTCCTGAGGTGTCATGCAGCCAAGCCCAACAGCCTGGCTTGGCAAAAGTGAATATACCAGTACTGAATTTCTATTAAGGAACTGAGGCTCTGGGTGACCTAGTATATGAGTGGGGTCTTTTCCTCAGAAGACTCCAAAATAGGAGAGGCATTTTAGCTCATGTGACATGATTACTAAATTAATAGGGTGAACGTTGTATGGGAACCTGGACTTTGTTTCCCGCCTTGACATGTGTTTCTTGTGGAATGTTCAACAAATATTGGATTTTTTTTTTTAGTCTTAATTTCTTCATCTCTGAAATAGGGATAATTTTTGTAAAAAAAAAAAAAAGAAATAACACATGGGAAATTCCTTGTGAATTAGAATGCCTTAAATATTTAAAAAGAAATTACCTTGTTTTTCCTAATATGACCTGGCTTGGCTTCATCTATTCATAGCTATATATGTGTCTTGGTCAGTTCAGGTTGCTGTAACAAGATACCGGAGACTAAATGGCTTAATGAGCAGACCTAATTTCTCACAGTTTGAAGGGCTGGAAGTCTAGCAGGGAGGACATGGCATGGGTGGCTTCTGGTAGGTGCTCTCTTCCTTATGTGGCTGAAAGCAGAGGGAGAAAGCAAGCTCCCTCCTCTTCCTCCTCTTCCTTCTTTAAAAGGCACTGGTCTAATCATGAGAATGCTGCTGTCATAACCTACTAACTTCTCAAAGTCTCGACCTCCAAACACCATCACATTCATATTCCACATATGAATTTCTGGGGAGGGTAGTGCACAAAGATATAGCAGTGTGCATCTAGTCCCTCAGCAGGAAGAGTGGACGCTGCGTACACATTCAAGTCTTTCCTGTTTGGGATCTCTGGGGGAAAAGATCCCATTCCTTCTCATGGTTACCTAAGTCTCCAGCTCCTTAGTAGGAACTGAGTTCTGACACTACTTTTGGCTAAGTTGGATTGGTGGGCTTGGCTGGGTGATGTGAACGGAAGGGGGTAGCAAGCAAGAGAATGTATCTGCTTTGCCCTTCTGGCCATCCCTGGAGAGCTGGAAGTTCTTAGATTACAAACCTTTAAGAGTTTGGGAGGACAAAAACAAATAACCTCAAGTAAGCCAGAAACACCGCTCTCGACATAACACTAGGCACAGAGTGGACATGAAACAAACACATGAAGGATGATTCGATTGCATTGTTTATCAACTAATAACGTGGGGCCCAATGCAGTGTTTCTCTTCATAGGGTTAGATAGACGATAGGTAGAGCTATACATGGATACATATAAATAACGTGCATGTGTGGTTTCTTTATCTGCAAACTATGAGGTTTTTCTTCAAGATGATCCCACTCTCAAAGGCTCCTGCATTTGAGAAAACATAGTGGTTTATAGAGAGCTGGCACTGTTTGCTGAGAGAAACCTCATTCAGAAGTCCCGCTTATTCCTAGCTATGATTTTCAGCCCATCTCTTGACCTCCTTGAACTTCAGATAGAGCATCTGTATATTGGATCGATGCCTGCTTGCCTGGGTTATGGTGTGGATGGATATGTCATCATGTCATCATGCCTGACCCTTCTTACTCAGAAGTTTAATACTCTATACATATGATAAATGGAGAAGCCAGAGAAGAAGTGACAGGCATGTGGTAGAGATGACATACCCAGCAGGAGTCCAGGGGGAATAGGGAGTGCCCTTTGAAGGTCCTCCTATGAGTACCATGCAGTCCTGTGCAGAAGTAAGTCCAAGGAACAAAGAGGGTCATGCCAGAGGTCTGAGCGTGAGTCCAGTGGGAAACATACAGTCATGCAAGGGAGACTTTGAGGCAACCTATCCAAGTAAACACTTCAGGTTCTGATTTAGAGTCTTCTCAGCTGAGGAAATGAGATATGGGAAAGGGAAACTCAACATGACTGGCATATCACAGTGTCAGAGTATCAAACAACATCTATGCACTGATGACTGACATATATTTTTCTGGATGTGCCTTTAAATATACATGCAATTTCTTTCTGTCTAATTCCTTCTTGCATATCTAGTGTACTTGTACACCTCAGTTTTAAAGTCTGATTTGGATTTCTTCCCTCTATTCTTAGATGACTATCTCCTTTTATTCCTTTGTCATTGTGACAAGTTTCATGGTTTTTCTGCATGTTTTTAAGACAGCAATCATGAGTAGAACAATATGTTAGACTCCAGGAACTGTGCTGTTAGGAAAATAGAACAAGGGAAGAGACAACCCCTTCCCTCAAAGGGCTCACTAAGAATATGGGAAACAGCATTGTGCCCAGGAAGCATTCATTTGTGTCTCCATTTGTAATGTGGGAGAATAGCAAAAGAGAGAGATGTCTTCATGGCATGATTCCAAGGAGATGGCATCTATTTAGTGGCTATGTAGTATTTTTTTACTGTTTCCCACTCATCTTCATCTATTATACAGGATTGAGTAGGGTTCTATTCATTCACCCCAAAGATATGCCATGGCCTTATGACTTGTGTCTGCCAGTAACATATGAACAGAGATGCAGAAGGTTCCATTTGTATGGAAGCTTCAAAGGGCATCATGAGGTTATGTTACTGTTTTCTTTCTTTTGCACCAGGAAGGGGTTTTCCCTCCAGTCCACATCGCAGGAAGAAGACCCACAGAAGAGAGGAGAAGACAACATAAAGGTCAGTGAGAAGGAAGCTTGTTGGTAGAAACCACCAAGTGCTCTGAGCGGTTTATTGCTACATTTAAATGAGTACAGCTGACTAATACAAATGTTGGTACCAGAAATAAAGTGTAATTGGAAACCTACAATGTGTGGCACTGGCATTCAAGCTAAGTGTTAAGGAGCAAGGAAAGTTATTGGTGACTCATGCTAAGAGTGGAGAAAACTGAGTAAAATTGTGGAGTGTGATGTTGGAAGACCTCTACAAGTGCTATACATACAAAAGGTCTGTGGAACGACGACTCAAAACTAAGTGGTATACAAACAAAAGTATGTGTTTCTTAGTCATGTGTGTGCCGGGAGTTAGCTGATCTTAGCTAGGTTCGACTGGATATATGCTGAGGTTGAGTGTTCTAACAAAATGCTTGAGGTTCACGGTTTTGAGACTATAAGTCCAAGATTTGGTTTCTCCATTTGGGCCTCTTGTGAGGATCTCAGATGGGACCATGATGGGAACAAATGCAAGACAGATCATGTGAAAAGACAGGAACAAAAGGGAGAGAGAAACAGTGAGAGAAATGAGAGGGCAAGAAGAAGGTTTGTTCCTTGTGTGGTTGGCTGGTTCTTGTGTTTTGTTATATTTACGTTATATTTATTATTTTTACTTGTATGTGTGTGTATGGTGTACACATGCGTATGTGCCCTTGCGGCACCTGTCCTATACCGTCACCTGCAGTGGGGTCACTCATCTGCAGAGGCCAGGAATGGAACATCGGTGTCCCACAGCATTGCTCTTCTGTCTGGTCACATTTTGAGCTGAAGTCTCCTTTTGAAGGGAAAAAAAAAAAAAAAGAAAAAAGAAAAACTAATGCTTGAGCTTGCAGGAATGAGTTACAGGTAAGTGTGGCTCCGCTCCACTGTTTTATGTGGGATCTGGGATTTGAAGTAGGAAGTCTTAGCCAAGCCCCCGCCCCCAGGTCCCCACACTTTCACAGGAAGTGCACTTAACCATTAAGTCATCTCTCCAGATGGCTGGTTGGTGTTTTGAGAGACAAGGTCCTGTGATTTCCACATAAGGCAATCATTTCTCCATGCAGAGTGCCAGAATGTTCTCTCGTTGGAAAGTTTTAGGAGAGTTCATATCCTGCCTGTTCGCCTTTCATAAAGAAATGTTAAATATATTTAAATAACCTTCCTTTAATGAGTCTGGAATGTGTATTTTCAAGATTTCTTTTCTTTATTAAACATCCTGAGCACTATGACACCCCCTGGACTGCACTGGCCGCCATGCCAGGGGGGTACCTAAGTCACTTGTGTTTCAGGGTTCTTCCTAGTTTATGAGGCTATAATTGGACCAGGAAGAAAATCACAAGACTTCCTCACTTGTTTATGTATTGGCGCTGCCTGAAGCTTGGCCAAGGAAACTCCACGTTTGTTTCTTCCTGATCTTACTTTCCTTTGCCTTAGGAGACACAAATGCCTCACTGCATGTCCACCCATAGGAATGTGTGTCCCCACTGTCCCGCTTTTTTCTTCTCCAGGGCTCCATTCATGGGCCACAGAGAGGAAGGGTCGCTGAAACTGGAATTGGACGGTTGGGTTAAAATCTTGGGCCCTTCCCTTACTTGCTGGTTAACACTGGACATGACAGTTAAAAATACCTCTTGGGAAGAAAATCCAGGTATTCACTTGTTCTTTCAGGAAGTACTTTGCAAGGCTACTCCATGTCAGACAATACAAGGGGCCCCCGATAAAGGGCTGAGCAATTAATTTGGGCAGCTGTGCTGCTTCCCAGCAAGTTAGGTGAACTAACTGTGTTCTGCAGACCAGAACCATCACTGGTTGGGGAATGGAAAATACTGACGAAAGAGAACAGTGTCTCTAATTTTATTATTTTAGGGTTTGTACAGACAGCTAGTATGCCGCAACTGTCTGGGTTCAGGGCATCTACCCTCACAGAATTTATAAGTTGTTTATTTTGTTTTTGTAATCTCATCCACAACCTCCTTTCAAAATAAATGTGGCCGCACAATGAAGTTGCAGTAACTCCTTTTAATCACTGTTGTCCAGATGATCTGAAAATGGCATTTCCCTGGAGCATTGCGAAACGGGGCTCAGGACTTTGGGCTTTGAATAAGCAGATGGTCTCCCGCATTCAGGGAAGAAGAAGGTAACTGGAGATCGCCTTCAACGATGGAGAGCTTTGTACACTAGTGGGGCCACTGGATCAGGAGCTGAAATCAGAATAAAACGAATAGAAATAGTCACATACAGAAAGGAAATTTTTTATCCCTACAAACTCCTTGAGCTGCTGAGTGGAGTTACAGATACTGCTGTCTGCCCGATAGAAACGCATTAAGACCATATGCAGAGATAAATATGCTGCTCTGATCAAGATAAGAAAACAAGGAACAGAGACCAAGTCTGTGGGGAACCCCATGGGCTGCTGGGCTCCCTCCCACAGTAAAGAACACTCAGAACCCTGGGAGCCTGAGCTCCTCTTCACCCTCTCATGTGCTCACTTATTCAACAAATGTTTATTGAGTACCTGCTGTGTGCTGGGAATGCAGAGGAAGCAAAGCTGGCACAGGTGCTGCGTTCACGTGTGCCAGTGAGGGACCCAGACACTAAAGGGGTCATCTCCCAAAGCACTATTTCATATGTAGTTGCCATGGAGACAACTGCTCTGTAGGGTAGGCTTATGGTGCAAAGGTGGGGGTGGACTGCTACTAAGATAGTTGATGGCATCAAGGAAGACAGTAGCATCCAGAAGAGGTGACAGCGACTTAATTTCACAGCCCTAGAGCCTTCTTAGTTACATCTATTTTATTCCTCCATCTTTTAGGGATCTGTTTGATTATGCTGGGCCTGCCAAGATAATCACCCCATCCCAAGATCCTAAGTTTAATTATGCCTACGATTTCTTTTTAAAGATAAATTTTATTTATTTATTTATTTGCAAGCAGAGAGAGATAGAGAGAAGAGAGACAGACAGAGAGAGAATGGGCACACCAGGGCCTCTAAACACTACATACAAACTCCAGACACATGTGTCCCTTGTGCATCTGGCTTACGTGGGTTCTGGGGAATTGAACTTGGGTCCTTTGGCTTCACAGGCAAATGCCTTAGCCACTAAGCCATCTCTCTAGCTTCAAAGTCCTTTTTGTATATGTGTGGTAATAGTTACAGATTCAGGGATAAAGATGTGGACATCTCGGGAGGCAGATTCTTCCAACCTGAAGAAGAATGAGAAAGAGAAAGAGAGAGAACACCATTTATGCCTTATGCAACTGAAGATCATCTCTTAACTGCACTCAGATTCCACTAAAAAAAAAAAAAAAAGAAAAAAAAAGTGGATAGAAGTTTGGCTGCTGAACAGTAGGAGGCCTAAGGAAACAGGAGGCAGAACCCAGAACTTAATGCTTGAGTGAAATGTTTACAGTGTATAAGGCTCGTCCATTTTAAAGGCAAATAAAATGTTAGATAATCCAAGGGATTTTGGAATTGACTTGAAAATACATGGATTCTGGCACCAGGCCCCCTTGTCTGTAGAAGACCTGTCTGTGATAATCCAGAATGCTGTAACTCTAAGTGCATTGCCTCTGTCTTTGGAAGGAGTCTGGTTTCCTGCTCTTTTTGAGATTCCAAGTATGCAGTGTTTATTAACCTCACCAATTCACCCTCTTACACACACCTCTTCCCAGAAGAATCTAAATTGGTGTAATCATACTTCGTGTTTCTTTAGTAGAATTTTTCCAGTTGTACTTTTCCCAGTTTGCTGTAGTGGTAATATTTTGTGCTTCTCTTCTCATCTTCCTTGGTTGTAAACTATCACTACTGCCCCATCTGGTAACTCAAAGGACCTGTAGTAGCCCGACTCAAGGCCAACAAAGAACAGAGATGCCACTGCTCACCTCTTGTGGCCAGTTGGCTTACTGGACAGCCGCTCTTGGCAGTGCTACACAGTTGACCCAAGGCTTCTCCCATGAGGCCACCTTCCCTCCTGCCCTACCACCCACAGAGAGTTCAAGTCCTCTCCAGTTTCACTAAGAAGAATACCTTCCTAAGGGGTCAGGGCTAGGTGAAAGTGGAGAGAGGTAGAGGATTTGATGAATGTGTTGGGTCTTTTCTGCCCATTCCTCTGTACACCTAAGGTTTGTTAATCAAAAACAAAAGTTAAAAATTTGGAAATCTGAGTAAGATCTGTTGAGAGTTTGCTTTCTGACTTGCTGACGCTGAGTCTAGACCTTGGCGGGGGGTGGGGGAACAAAACGGGGGAGGGGGAACAAAACTGAGATTTCTTCTCTTTGCTACTCCTGCACACAGGATAGAGAGAGACTCCTTACATTCTCATCCATAATGGGCAAATAATAATAGCCTTATTTCATGAGAGAATATGCAAGGACTATGGCTATACTTGCAAAGCACTGAAAAGGTGTCTCTATCCAGTGAATGTGCATGTGTTTGTGTGTGTGCATGTGCAATTTTGCATGTGTGTGGAGGCCAGAGGTAAATGCCATATTGCTTCCTCAGTCAAAGTGCTCTCTAGTATATATATTTTTGAAACAGAATCTCTCATTGAACCCAGAGAGTGCCAACCTGACTAGACTAGCTGGTCTGTTAGCCCTAGGGATCTGCCTGTGTCTGCTTCCCCAGTGTTGGAATTACCGCTGTATGTTACCACGCCTAGCATTCTGTCTGGATTGTAAGTTTTAGGCTGAGGACACTTAGAAAAGTCTGATCTATTTTTTCCCCAAGTTCCTTCTATCAACAAAATTCCAGCAACTTAATTTGTACCTTGCTCAACTAGCTGACAAATACCATCTTGTTCAAGGTTAGCTTTCTCAGTGCATCTCATGCCTTACTGAGTCCCTTTCACATACCATCTCTCAGCAGCTGTCTGGCTGATGTGGAAATGCTCCAGAAGAAGCATCTCTGGAAGAGTTCAGGAGAGTTTGAGAAGTTGATAGCTTCAAGTTCTTTAGAGCCTACCGCATTCTCCCCAAACCACTCCTCTCAAAATGTGAACTCATAAAACTGTTGAGAAACTCTACCTTGAATCACTCACTGATTCGTATATTCTCCATCTCATCTTAGGATATACAGTCAAGATTGTGCTATAAGGATGATCTTCTGGAATGTTCTCTTGCTCCCATATAATCAAGATGATGAGAGAAAGAGAGAGGGAAGAAAGAGAGAGGGAGGGAGAGAGAAGCTGTTGTCTCAGATTTCCTAAAGGCTTCTTCATAAGCCTCTGCCCTTTCACGCATGGTCCCCCAAATCCCCTTTCCCATCTTCCCAGGGGTCTAATCCGCATTTACAAGATTCATACCAGGAGGGAAGAGAAAGAATCCCAAGAAAATGTTCATTGCTCAATGCAGCCCCTGACAACAGATCCCCCAGCTTCCCCTCTTCACAGCCAATAAACTGCTCTGTAAAATTTAAGAAGCGTGAATTTACAGACCCAGGAGGAGCCAGGAGGTGAAGACTCATCTTCAACCAATGGTCCCGGCATACTGATGAAGCAAGAATATGAGGTCTTGCCAATTTCTGACCAATAAAATATCCTCCCTGCCTTTCCAGATCCTTCTTTTTCCCACACAACATGAAATGGTAACGCTATGAGGGAGAAGGTCAATAAGAAACAACAAAGTGCCCAGCATTCCTAGGGCTTTTGAGGGCACAACTGGGTTACAGTGCCCTCCCTCCTAGGACTATTATCCTTCTCTGGATCCCTTGATCATCCTGCCTGCTTAGGCATCCCTTGAATTTCCATTTCAGGGAAGCTTGAGGTTGATTGCTAAGTGAAGATTACTGCCAGAACTGTTCTAGCAAGAAATCTTGGTGACTTGAGTGAGTCCTGAGGGAGAAACCACATGAGACAGGTTGGAGAGGTGTGTCTGGGCTATGCTGGCATTGTGATTGTGACAAGATATTTTAGTCCTTCTGAATATCAGGTGTTCTATGTCTACATTTGAAGAAAATTGATGTGTTATGGACCTGGAGATATTTTTTTGTGTGTGGCTGATATTATTTAGTTCTTAAGCAGGTCTGGGGCTCAGGGAGGAGTTGTCAGGCAAACACCATTGGAAAATAGGTACTGAAGCTGACTCAGCCTCTTTGGTGACTGATATGATCTGCATCTTATGTACCCTATTTATTTATCTAGCCAATGCCAAATTAACTGATGTTCATATGGTTAAGGAGAGAGAAAGAATAAACACTGTCTAGGTAAGAGGCATCATGTTAAATACTAAGGCCAACAGAATTAGTATAATATTTTTTGTCACTTGTTTGCTGGTACCTTATTTTTGTTATTGCTGTTAATTTCAGGGCAGGGTCTCACTCTAGCTCAGGCTGAACTGGAATTCACTATGTAGTCTCAGGGTGGCCTCAAACTCATACCGATCCTTCTACCTCTGCCTCCCGAGGGTTGGTATTAAAAGTGTGTGCCACCACTCCCAGCTGAAAGCATCTTCTTTATGATTTACATATCAGCCAGATACTGTTTCCAAACAAATCCAGATGGAAGCAAGGAATGCAAATGCCATTGATGACATGTTGCATGCATAGGGCTACCTTAGTTCATTTTATAATATTATAGCAAAACACCTATGACTGGGTAATTTATAAAGAATGGGAATGTATCACTTTACAGTTCTGGAGGCTGATTAAGTTCAAGATCAAGAAACCAACAGGTCTGGTTGTCTGAAGAGGCTGCTCTTTGTTTCCAAGATGGCACCTTAGCACTGCCTTCTCCAGAGGGAAGAAGCACTGTGTCCTTCTATGTCATAAGGCTGAAAGGTCAGTGGGTGGAATACTGCATGAGGCCTCTTTTATAAATGCCCTTTCTATCAGAGTGAGTACTCTTTGGATGAAAAATTACTGCATGCTTATTTGCCAACAACCTGGATTAGGTAAAACTAGATATGGCACTCCCTGGAGCCTAGAGGGAGTGTCTATTCATGTGTCAGGAGGGCTCAAAATATAACTAAGATGTGAAGGTTCAAGGTGTATCCAGTCCAAAATTTAGATGTAGGGTAAAGGTGCCTCTAAATGGACTCAACAAGGACAGGGAAGTTCATGACAGCCCCTAATCATGTTCAGACTTCAGACTGCTAGGACAGAAAGAGAAGCACCTCAATTGGAAGAGAGGTAAGTTTCTCTATTGGACTGGATGTTTTCTGCTGCCCAGAAAGTAGTAATATTTATCTAAGGTCATGCAACTGGTTAGCTGATAGGAATCCCCAGCAAAGTTCACTCATTCATTTGCCAGTGAATATGGTGTGTGCCATGTTCTGCGCTGGATGCTGTAATATTTAGGCTATGGATATTCATCCTAATTCTCCTTCCAATGGGTCATGACAGCCTGATTCCTATAGAATGTGCAGAATCAGCAAAGCCCATACATCTTCTTCTGGGCCAAATCTTTCTTCTTTTTGTTAAGGAAATTGGATGGGGGGAAAACACAGATGAGAGATGTTTTCAATTTGGAATGGGAGTAGTGAGCATGAGTTTTAGAAGAGGGCTTTATAAATATCTTATAAAAACTCCCCAAACTGTCTGAGCTGCTTCATCCAGGCCCATTTTGTCAACAAAGAAGTCTGGGGGCTTGCCAGAAAGTAGGGGGCTTTGGGACTGGGGGATATACTCAGAGGAGATGTGTGATTCCAAGCCTCAAAATAAAGCTCAGAACAAATGAACCTTTGCACTTATGCCTGGCAACTGGAGGTTGTTCTATAAATAACATTTATGGTGCAATCCTGAGTGTAGTGGTGCTATACTTTATCTCTCAGTTGCTCTCTTGGGTATAGATTATCTCCCCACCCCTAATTACTTTTTGAGACTACCACATATCCATTGGGAGGGCTTGTGGGAGTCTGCTGAGGGAAGGTGTCCTGGTCTGGTTATTGAGGTAGATAGAGCTGGGTGAGATCAACTGGGTTTGTGAGAGTTCAGGTCAAGGCCTTCCAACTGGCAGGGAGCAGTGACATCCTCCAGGACTGGCAACCAAATGCATGCTCTTCTGAAAGTCACTGAGCTGAAATAAACATGGAGCCTATAATAGCTTTTTCACTTGCTCTACTTTATTGCATATTCCACACTTTAAATTCCTGTGCTCCACTCCTGTCTTCTTCTGGATCTTTCAGAACAAACATTGAAGTAGCAAGTGGGGGGGTACTAACTGGCTTCTTCCAACTACCCTTTTCCAGGCTTCCTGAGTGAGTCACTTGCGTTGGGACAATTAATCTTAATCAGGACAGTGTGACAGCAGAAGACATCTACAGCAAGGCACTTCGGTGCCAAAAGCTAGTGAGGCAACCATTTCTTTCCTCTGGGCTGCAGTGGGGGTGATGTGGGACGATTTGGTTGTTTTAAAAATAGCATTTTGCAAAATGAGAGCTGCCTGTGTCTGCAGGATGGACGACAGAGCAGGGTTGTGTAATGCCTGTGCTAACCACTGAGTGTGAGCAGGCACTTTTAATAGTGTTGGCTGGAAGGTGATACAGGCCACCAGGCCCAAGGATCAACTACACCTTCCCTGGGGGGAGATTAAGGACAAATAATTCCTTCTATTTACACTGGTGATTTTCTCCACAGAGCTCAGAGCTTCCGTGTGTGTATCCTTCGCCATTATCCTCATTTTCTGACAGGTGCAATTACTCATCTCCTTCCCTCTCCCATCTCCAGTTTTGTTTTTCTCTGTGTGGGTCACACTTTCCAATAAGCCTTGGCTATGTTTGGTCAGCTAACAGGGCTTTGGTCCACAGAGTGGATTTGTTGCAGATGGGCTCAGTGAGTACTAGGATGGCAATTGGGAGCCACCTTGTCACCTTATGAATGTGGTCTCATCTTTTTTATTTACAATGAACTGATGGAGCCCTCATTAGCAGGTGGTATAGAATTACTCTCTTAAGATCCAAGAACTGCAGGGGTGTAGTCCAGAAATCATAGTCCTACCTCCAAAAGCATGGCTGAGAGAGATCTGGAGCAGCTCACCCACCCGGTTGTGAGTCAGTATTGTTCCAGACCCTTCCGCAGGTATCTTTAGTTAAACACTGCCTGACACAGACTACTGAGAGCCACCACAGTTGTCATGTTCTTGTTGGTCTGGATATAAACATTTCTGGACACCATGGTTCAACCCCCAATGAACCATGATGCCAGAAAAGCTGTCAGAGGTAATAAGGTGGTGGTAGAAGGGACTTGCAGTTCATTTGGGGTGAATGGCTTCCTGGCAGATCATCCCAGTCCTAACCCCTGCTGTTCTAAGAAGGGTTCCCTCCCAGCCTGTTCTCTGGCTCCATTTGAATTTGCCTTTCTTCTCTGAACCTTTTGTACCATGTGCCCTTGGGGCCATGAGAGTCTTTACAGTGAAGGGAGTTGCACAGTTATTTTCTCTGTGTCTGCTCCCCAGTGTCCAGCTGCCTTCTTTTTCAGTTAAAGTGGTTGACCTAATTGTTTTCTGCATCCTGCACCCTGTGTACGCTATCACACAGGCACAGGAAAGAAGATATCCCCTGGCTTTATCCAATAGCACTCAGGTAGATTAGAAAGTCATTGGATTGCAAACAGAAGGGAGAGTGAGAACAAACTCTCTTCCAGCCCTTCACATTGTATGTGTCCATTCAGAGCCATCAGGTTCCTACTGGTACATTTTCCAAGGACTATTGTCATTCACTTACACCACACTATGCCAGGTGTTCATATGAGACATTGTAGAAGAGAGATGGGAAGCAATCTATATACAACAATGGGATAGTCTAGCAGGGGGAAGCAAGATACGCACAGAAACAACTGTAATAGAAAATAAAAAGTTTGATAGATAGGGTTGCCCTAGGAAACAGCCAGATTCGAAAAGTCTCATGCTACCTTCTTACTGGGGGGATAGAAGCCCAGGAAAGGGGGAATGAGAGAAAAGGATATGAAGGAGGAAAGAAGGACACATACACGGAGATGTTTACTGAACGGGACCCCACTTGGTAGTGGCACCATCTTATAGGACTGTCTCATGGTAAGGCCTTAAGAAAGTGCGCAATGGACACGGGAAGGGCAGAGAAATTGTTCACTGCCTCCTGTCTCTCCTGGGTGAAAGCTTCAGTGTAAGGGAGCATTCAGTTCCATAAATGTGTACGTGTGTGTGTGTGTATGTGGTGTGGTGCGTGTGTGCGTGTGGTGTGTGTTCATGCTTTTGCTCTCTGAGCACCATGCATCTTTTATGGTGTGGGTATATTCAACCTGGCAGGAGGTCAAAGGTCAGGAGTTTTGATCATAATTTTAAGACAATGGGAAACTGTTGGTTGTCAATGTGATAGACGTTTCCATCAGGAAATTTCAGTCCCGATTGTTGACAACTTCTGTTCTGGTCAGGAACTTTGTCATATATACCAGTATTTTTAGTAAGAATATTATGAAACAGGGGTTTGGTCCAATCTGGTGTGGGTGCAGGCTGGCTCGGGTGCTCAGATGATGGGCTGGGGACTCCACCCTCTTCACCTTGCCCCTCCCCACACCTGCCCTGGCTCCAACAAGTGCCCCTTTGGTGGTGACAAGACTCATCAGCCACTCCAGCCTTCTACCCTACCAGCTTAGCAGATTCAAAAATGGACAGCAAGTGGGGAATAGAATGTTCCATTAAAAACAACAAGGAAATAAAACAAAAACAAGGAACTCTGACAAGGAGATGGTGGGAATGGAAAGCTGATAGTTGTCTGTTTCCAAAGCTGGAAATGTATGGACTCCATGGAAACTGGAGCCTGGTCCTAATGACACTATCTAAGGGTTGGTGATATAGGACGCATGGAGATGGGAAATGGCTACAGCTTCTTGTTGGTTGTTGAGTTAGTTTGTTTTTAAACTTTCCTGGGACAAAGACAGCTTATTTTAAGGCCTGAGCTCACAGGAGGAAGTTTCAATCCTTTTTTTTTTTAAGAAAAAAAAAATAAAGGAGCTCACAGCTCTATCCCACATGCAGTGGTGGGCTTTTAACCTGGCATGTTCGGTCTCCTGCTAGGGAAGCCTGAGACATTCCCTCTGCTTATTCTGTGAAGTACACCTGGATGACAAATGTGGTCTTATCTGCCTGGATGCTGAAAAGGAGCTCAAGGTCCCCATATAAAAGGAGTAGACGGCAAAATCATTTTCTTAAGGATGAAAGAGGTCATCTCAGCTCCCGAGGCTTGCTTTCCTCATTCGTCTACTCTACTTGACTTAACCTGAAGTCAAAACCAGATCGTAGAGCAGAACCGGCTGCCACATAATTTAGACATGTTTGCATAACATTCCGAAAATAATTCAATACGAATGGGTTTTTCTTGGACTTTATTCACTGCCTGGCAAATGAGAGCCCAAACACAACAATTTTGTGCTAAAAAGGCCTGAGACCCAGCAGATGGAAATGACAGTGGCATACAGAGAGGAAACCCAAGCGGCCAGTCGACTCTCATTATTCGTGATGGTGTGGAGCAGAAAAAGCAAACATAAGGCAGGAGATGGACAAGCATGGCCTGGGTCTCACTCAACTCCCTCTTTTCTCCACGATTCTGAAACTCAGCAGTAGCTGTCAGGCTGGGGGGCGGGCGGGGGGCTGAGGAGGGCAAGCAGGGTCTCAGAGGAATTCTCTTCCACTATCCTTCCCCCCTCGCAAGTCGAAGCATCTTTTTTCCCCCTTTCTTGCTTATTTACTTATTTAATTTGTCATATTTTGTACATTGTGCATATTCTTTCTTATACATCTTACTTTCTCATTCCTAGCCCCTCCCTTCCATTCATTTCCTTTGATCCCCTAGACAATTTCACTTCTACTTTCATTTAATATATACATATTATTCAAAACCTAAAAAAGAAATGGTGTTTGTCTTCATGGAGCTGACATAATTTTCTTAGCATGATTGTAGTTGTACCCCTTTTCCAACCAACAGCGACACTTCATTCTCGGGCTGGAGAGATGGCTTAGAGATTACGGCATTTGCCTGCAGTCTCCATGTACCTCCACATGTCTTCCACCACATCACCAACTCAGTCTCCTGGTGGCTCGTTGGATACGTCTCCTAGCTCTCAGATTCTACTCTCTGCGACATTTAAGAAGCCTGCGTGACTTTCACAATGGTGTGTGTAGTGCGTGAGTCACAACGTGGGGTGAGTAACTGCTAGCCGGACAAGTCCTTACTCTCTGCTGCTGCTCTCGACCCTGGTGTCAAAGAGGGAAGGAGCGGCTGTTGCTTTCTTTCCCGAGCGGATCTGCTTTTGTCTTCACATATGGAAGGCGGAGCATTCTGCAGGGCAGACATCCGCTTCCTGGGCCAAGGGAAACGATCAAAACACGTTGATTGTCGTTTTACAACTGAACAGAAGAGGGGGTGTGATAAGTGAGGCAAGGAGCCCTTAAATCCAGAGAATCCTTGTGCCAGGGGTCAGAGAGCTAGAAGCAAGGCTGAAGCCACTTGATTAGTTTCTCCCCTGTAACCCTCAGGTGTCATCAGCAATTAGGCTCCATATGTCATTGGCTCATGTCCCCCAAGTCTCTGGTGGTCTTGATGATGAACCTCCATTGTGAGGAGCCCTGGGCTTTTAACTGAACACAAATCTTGCCTCTTCTTCCCGCAGCCATTCTAAATGACTCAGCCCAACCCCGGTCTTTGCACTCCCCTCTGGTCCACAGACTACCAGGATGGCATCTGATACATTATCCCAGCAAGAGCGGAAAGGCCAGGGAACCACATCGTCTGCTGCCACCTCAGAGCTCCACTGCTGCAGCACAGCAAGGTGAAGTGAAGATTCTAGTGTCTTTTGGGAAACGTCAGGATCTGGGCAACATGGTGCTGCGAAAGTTGAAGTCATTCATCTCTCCTTCCCAGGCAAGATGGAGGACCAGCTTGAATGGACAAGGGTGAGCTGGTGAAATCATACACACACATGTGTTTTCACATGGAGTCGCTGAACTTTCTCAGGATAGACCATAACTGGGGAAGGAAAACACAGTCATAAAAAAGTGTGACATAGCTTAAAATCATCCATGTTCTTCTGGAACCTGCTTGCCTAAGCATAAATCCCAACTGGGACACAGCTTGGCTTGATGATCTAGGAAATTTCCCCAGCCCATGTAAGAGTACATTTCCTATGTAAATGAGGACAACAGCTATACTCACCTTAAAAGTCTTCAGTAATATCCAGTTATAGCTCACACGATTTGTATTAGTCAGGGTTCTCTGAAGAAACAGAACTGATCGAATGAATATATATCACAAAGGAGGTATTGAATTAGCTTATAGAATATGGGCTGGGCAGTCTGGTAAACTATGAAATATGCACCACACAGGTCTTTGTAGATGAAAATGGCATGTTGCAATATCAAAAAAGACTGGACATGGGCTGGAGAGATGGCTTAGCGGTTAAGCACTTGCCTGTGAAGCCTAAGGACCCCGGTTCGAGGCTCGGTTCCCCAGGACCCACGTTAGCCAGATGCACAAGGGGGCGCACGCGTCTGGAGTTCGTTTGCAGAGGCTGGAAGCCCTGGCGCGCCCATTCTCTCTCTCCCCCTCTATCTGTCTTTCTCTCTGTGTCTGTCGCTCTCAAACAAATAAATAAAAATTAAAAAAATTAAAAAAAAAAAGACTGGACATTCATAATTCCAGGGATGGGTTGTATAGAGAAAGGTTAGGAATGGGGAATTTTAAAGGAAATCAAAATCAAAGGTTTAGGGAAGCAAGGACACTTCAAGTGAGATCTGGTGGCTATGACATCATCAATTTAACTTCCAAAAGATACACTGGTAGATCCTGCCATTAAATACAGGGAAATTACTAACTGATGGGCTAGCTCTTCTCACTCTGAGGGCTTGTCAACTGTGGGTAGCCATCACAAGTGGAGCTGCCTGCTGGTAAAGCTCGAGCTGGGATTTTTCTCTTTACCCTCAATGGTTTGACCTGTAACTTTACAGACATCCTAAGTTTCTTAAAGACATAACGATTCATTTCTTTTTGCACATAACAAGAAGCCCAGAAGTAAGCCTTCTAAGGCTAATGCGGTGAACTTTGAGGTTTCTCGGGAGCCCAGGCTCCTCTTGGTCAGCTCTTTCATTTTCAGCCACGGGCTTGACTTTGCAGCCGCCCCGAGTTCCCCTGTGCATCCTGGGCTTGAAGAAGACTAAGCACATCACTTGGAGCTTTGACTGTTGATTCAGACAAATCTGTATGGCCAGGTTTGTGTTCACAGCAGATTCAGAAGAATCATGTTACTAGCATTGAGGAATGCATGTGAGATGTTATTTACTTAGTTTTATTTTGTATTTTTTTATGAGGGAGAGAGAGAGAGAATCAGCATGCCAGGGCCTCTAGCCACTGCTATTGAAGTCTAGATGTGTGCATCACCTTGTGTACATGTGTGATCGTATTTGTTTGGGTCATCTTGTGCATCTGGCTTATATGGGATCTGGAGAGTTGAACATGGGTCTTTAGGCTTTGCAGGCAAGCACCTTAACTACTAAGCCATCTTTCCAGTTTTTTTTTTAATTTTGTGTTTATTTTTCTTTATTTATTTGAGAGAGATAAACAAACACAGACAGAAAGAGGCAGAGAGAGAGAGAGAGAGAGAGAGAGAGAGAGAGAGAGAGAGAGAGAGAGGTACACCATGGCCTCCAGCCACTGCAAATGAACTCCAGACATGTGTGCTACCTTGTGCATCTGGCTTTTGTGGGTACTGGGGAATTGAGTCTTGAACTGGGGTCCTTAGGCTTCACAGGCAAGCGCTTAACCACTAAGCCATTTCTCCAACCACCCTCTGCTTAGTTTTTAGCCACGCCAAATTACTGTAGCTTCTAGGACCTCTGAACCTCCTCTGCCACTATTATGGTCTTTGGAAATAGTAATATGCATTGAGATCTCAGTAGACACTGGGCTCTGGGAAATATATGCATGCATTTATACGTGGATACATTTGTCTATCTGCTTTAGAGCTAGGATTTTGTGTGTGATAATTCCATTTTAATGAACTCTTTCTAAACTTTAAAATTTGAGAACTTAGATTTAATTGTTAATTTAATTTTCATTTATTTTTATAAAGATTGTATATATTTAATGTATGTAATATGATATTTTGATATATACAAACATATTGAATTAAAAACCATAGTCAAGCCAATTAATACACCCATCCCTTCCAATAGTGACTTTTTGTGTGTGTAGTAAGAACACTTAATGTCCTCTCTGTTAGCAAAGTTGATTAATTATAATTGCCATTAGATCCTTTCATCTATATAACTGAAACTTAGTACCCTTTGGCCAGCAAACCATTATTCTACTTTCTGCTTCGATAAATTTGACATTGTTAGTTTCATGTACGTGAGAAAACATGTAGTATTTTTCTTTTTCTCTTATTTCACTTAGCATAATGTGTTCCACATTTATCCATGTTGTTCCAAATGGCAGAATTTTCTTCCTTTTTAAGACTAAATAGTATTCCAGGGTGCATTCTCCATTCTATGTACATATATATCCGACATGTGGCTAACGAGTACCCTATTTTATATGCATATGTGTAAATATGCAAACACTAACTGGAGGTGCTCTTTTTGACTTGATGAGAGATCCAGCACACTAAAGAGAAACATAAAGGGAAAAATGAAGAATCAAAATCCTATGTATCCAATGTAAAAATTGCAGGTAGGCCTGAGACTACATAGTGAATTCCAGGTCAGCCTGGACTACAGTGAAACCCTACCTTGAAAAAAAAAAAAAATTGCATGTAGGTTTCAGGTAAGCCTTGAGCAGGAGTAAGCAGAGATAGAAAGTACTGCTTGCTAATAGGCGAATGCTAAAAAGCAAAAGAAAAAGAGAGGAAGGAAGAAGGAAGGAATGAAAGAGGGAGGGAAGGAAGGGAGACATATATTCTTTACTATAATACTTTAGTATTTTATATAATATAAACCTATATATTATATGTAATAGCCCTTCCAAATTATATATGTATGTATATTCATATGTCAAGGTGACCTGACATCTTGTTGGATTAAACCTTCATATTGAAATCTTTATTTAAAAATGTGGCTAGAGATATTGATCAGTAGTTAAAGGTGTTTGCTTGCAAAGACTGATAGCTAGGGCTTGATTTTCCAGTACCCATGTAAAAGCAAATGCACAAAGTAGGGGCTCATTTGCAGTGGCAAGAGGCCCTGGCATGCTCATTCATATTCTCTCCACCCCCCCATCTCTCTCTCTTTGCTTGCAAATAAAAAAATATTTTTAAAGATTCTTTACAAAAAATTGTTTCAGCAACATTTGAAATTGAGACTAGGGACAATATCCTGGAATGACCTTAGGTGAGTTTGCAAATAAAGGAAAATTCAAAGTATTTCCTTTTTGTTAAATGGAAAGTTGTTAGGGTCACAGATAAAGGGCTTAAAGACAAAACAAAAGTAGTTAATCAGGAAATGTGAAAGCTAGGATTTTAGCAAATTAACTCACCCTGATGACTCATCCCAGATGCACTAAGTTTTCTCACTTAACAGCTTCTTCATTAAAAATACTAAATACCTGTCTGTAAAAATACTAAATATCTGTCTCATGTAGATGAGTTAATGTTAGTCTTAAAGACTGACAGTTCACATTTCCCAATTCTTTTGTTTAGAAATAATCTTTATGTTGTAGTGACATGGGTTTGGGAATGTCATTTCATTGCCCATATGGGAGGAATAAATAAAAACGAAATTTCAAAACAGAGCTCTCAGGTTGTGAAATGTTCTGTGGGTCAAGAAAAGTTGGTTCTGTGCATAAGCTGCCCCTGCAGGTCTGTCTCTGGGATTCCTTTTAGGATTATGTTACTTCATTCCTTAACCAAATCTCAATTCTTCATTAAAGTTGAGCCCACATACAAAGCCGAAATGAGAAATAGCTGTTGAGTCCAACCATGATTCTCAGAAAGTAACCCAAAAGGGTCACCCAAACACCATTTCTTCTTACCACCACCCCATTTCTCAACAGCACATTTTTAAAGTAGAAAAAAAAAAGCTAATTTGTTTATGCAAGAGTATTTGGCCTTGCAGATTTTCTGTGCTTTTAAGAATGAGGGAAACGACCAAGAAGTTCACCAACAATCCTTTAACAAGTGGAAGGATATTAAAGGACAAGGCAAAGGAGCTAGGAGGCCTTGTGTCCGAACTGTCCACATCAGGTCAGATCATGAGCAGCAAGATAAACAACCCTAGATCTAACTCTGAGGTTTGAGTCCCATCTTAGCACAGTCACTAACTGGCCAGTGATGATAAGTAAGGGACCTTATTCCCTGGGCCCCGTGTTCCCTTCTTCAAGGGATGGGGCAGTGTTAAGATAAGCTAAAGATTTTATCTGCAGAACATGTCAATAACAGAAAAATCTATCTGGGCACAGATGCTCATGTCACATGGCCAGCCAGGTTGGCAGCCCTGAGACACGTACTCTGAGATCATGCAATACTTTCTTGACCTCTAGGTTTCCTGCATTTAAATTCTTAGCATTCCAAGCCTCCCCACATTGAGCCTCAAGGTGCCTGCCAATTTCTTCTGCCACACTTTCTCCCAGGTGCCTGGGCTCTTACTGCTCTACAGGTGCATGCATATTCCTGTCCTCTTGGCTCATCGTGCTGTCTCCACTGTGCCTTCTACCACTCCCTAGCCGAGCCTCACTCTGTCCCTTGTCACGAAATCATGTTTCAGTATGTCCTTTGTGACATCTCTTAATAATTTAGTGTGATTTCATCTCGGGTTTCTTACCATCAGCACAATTGCCATTTTGGACTCAATCGTCTTTGTTGGGCATGGACAGGTTGTCTTGGTCATTGTAGGTGGTAAATAGCATTTCTGCCCTTTACTTACTAGATTCTAGAAGGAGCTATCTTTCATACATAACGGGCATCAAAAATGTTCACAGAGATTGCCAAATATACTCGGGTGGGGCAAAATCACCTGTAGTTAAGAAGACTTTAGCCTTCTCCCCTATAGAAGGTATAAATGAATTCCAATTCAGGCAGGCTTGCGTTTGGAATCTGACTCTGTCACTGCTTGCTCTGATCTGGAGGAATTTACTTAAGCTCTCTGAACTTTAGTCCTCTATGTACATTCTAAGAATAAAGCTTATGGCTGGTAGGATTGTCTGAGTTTCAGAGAGGTGCGGGCATGTTTGGCATCACCTGATGATATTAGGAAGAAGGGCCCCTTTAGAGGCTGGCTGCAGTGAGTGACCCAAGGAGCCCTGCGAAAGTGCTCGCTTCTCAAGGATGGACTTAGACACATAACAATGGCATCATCAAAATACTCATGTAGTGCATCAGGTATTTTACTCATTTCTGGGACTGAGTCATCTTAAGAAGGGAGGGTTTCTTCTGGCTCACAGGTTGAGGGGTCCACCATGGAATGAAAGGCACGTTAGCAGGTTACTGGGATTTGTCTCTCCTTACAACTTGGCAGAACAGGAAGTAGAGAGGAGACAGGAAATGGGGCTGGCTGTAAAACCTCAAGCCCCACTCCCATAGCCCACACCCTTCAGTGAGGCTCCACCTCTTGAGGGTTTCAAGCCTTCCAACAACAGTGCCACCAGCCAGGGATCCAATATTTAAACACAGGGCTCCAGATACTACCAGGGACATTTCACATTCAAGCCCCAACACATAGTGTCTACGCCATATCTATCAATGTCCTAATGGATGGATATTATTTACATTGTTATTTACATTACACATATTATTTACATCACACAAATATTATTACGTTGATACATATACACATAATATACATAGCATATTTTTTTCATTACATAAATCAGCTTGCAACGAAATGTAAAGGCTGTAGAGAGAGTAGGGTTTCTGAGAACACCTTGGTGACTCATGTGGAGTAGCTATGTGACATAGACCCCAGTCATCCATGCCTGGGTTGTGGAGAGCAAGATGCCTGTGACTCAATGCATATAGAACAGGTTCATTACACATATTATTTCTTACCTGATTCACCCACTGCTATGGGAACCATCTCACAGCAACAGAGTCACCTTGTCTACTTTGCCAAACTTTGTTTTTTGTTTTAGTGGCAGGAGGGAGGGCTCAAGTGGAGACGGATGGTGAGTTGTGTGGCAGGGGTAATGGTGCCAAGGAAGAGCGCTATTGTGTGGTGATCCTTAAGTAAGTCTTGGTGGGCAGCGGGACGCATAGTGTGAGAAGGTGGGAAATACCTGTGGAAAGCTGCAGTGTCCAGCAGAGCAGTATGACCACTCAGTGTTGAGGAAGTGGGGCTGTTCTGCCTGCGGCTGGGTCCTCTGGAAAGTGATATACACTGAACAACCTGCAGGAGAGGCCTGTGACAGACACCCTGGAGACTCTCAGAACTGCTTTGGGGATCTGGTCTTCACCATGAGGCCCTGCATCCATGGAAGGGAATAACAGTATTGTGAGATGCTAGTTAGTATAGGGAATATATTATACCCGAGTTAGTGTACTGAGTATTGACCTATCACTTTGGATGCTCTAGGCAATTTACAAGACACCCAGTGTTTGATTTCTTCCTTTTGTCCTTGGGACAGGTATAGCTGTTCTGATGATCTCAAATCTTTCTCCATCTTACCTGTCCACAGAGCCAATCTCCTTAGGAAAAGAATTTTCCCAATATTGCTAACTGGAGTAATGATTTTGCCAGTTGAACTGATGTAACCCTGGTGATTAATGTGTCTACCAAGAAGAAGATGCAAACCACATTTGTGGAAGTTTTAATTGTTTAATGCTTGCTAAGCGGGGTGGCAAGTGCTGTCCTTTGAGAGCCACTTGACTTTCACCTTTTGTTTGAGTTTAGAACCATTAGTGTAAAGATGACATTCATGACAACAAAGTCATGTAAACATTTATACTAAAGAAGTCTCCACATCTTGGATTTGCTCAACTGAGACAGATAACTGTCTGTGGAAAAGTTAATGCAGACTCTGCCATGGTCTTTGAGCACAGCCATTCCTCTGGCCAAAGTAGACCAGCTTCATGTTATTCAGACATAATAATGTGTGATATGATTGTCACTAGTGTAACTGACCAGGTACTTCTGGCTTCTCCTCTGTGGAGTCATAGTGAGGTTGTGATTCTTGATGCTCTTGTGTTGAGGTGGTCCTAGGTCACTGGTGTTGACCAGAGTTAGAAGTATGAGCAATGAGTCACTAAGGAATCAAGCCTTTATTTGATGGTGTGAAGTGAAACCATTCAACATGCCCTTCTACTCTGCTGTGGTGACCAGTGATAACACAACGGCTGGCTGCTTCTTTGAACTTAAGCCTGCAATGAAAATGATATAAGAGGAGCCTTCAGCCAAGCTACAAGGGAGAGGTAGGACAAATAACATCAATTCTTCCAGTTTTCGATTTTTACAAAAATATTGTAGAGATAGAGAGGGAGAGAGAAACAGAGAGACAGAGATAGAGGGAGAGAGGCACCAGGGCCTCTGCCACTGAAATCGAACTCCAGATGCTTGCGAAACCTCGTGAGCATGTACGACCTTACTCTTGTCTCACCTTTGTGTGTCTGGAGAGACGGACATGTGCCCTTAGGCTAAGCAGGCAAGCATCTTCACTGCTAAACCATGTCTTCAATGCAATTCTTCCAGTTTTAAGCCATGAACTTGGAGGGTCAGGACTGTTACTGAGACACACGTTGCATGCTAGAATTTACAACTCAGCCTCCTTCTCACTCCAGTGAAAACTGTAAAAAGCTCCAAATTCTATAAAGCATAACTCAAAACCTTCCATTTCTACCCTATCATCTCCTTCTCATTTCCACTAACCACACTTCAGTTCCCTTGATATTAAAGGGTCTGGAAGACCTTCTAATCTCAGCTTCTATGTATCCTAACACATCCACAGGGAAGATAGCATATGTTTAACGGCTGACAGGGACCCTGAAGTACATCCAGACCACTAGTCTCAGAAACCTTGCATTATGTCTCGATTTGCATAATGATACCTTATTAGGGGATAGTTGATTTTTATTTACTTCAAGACATTATCACATAAATTATCTTACTGACTGGGATGCTAGTTTTAATCTGACTGCTTTGGTTTCCATTACGAATTGAAGGGTCACAGGGCCAGCTGTTGACAAGGTAAAATCCTTCCAGATCTTTTTTCCATTTAATATGCTTCCAAACCCAAGTTATAATGAGGGTCTGGGCAGAGGTAGCAGATATCACACCCCAGGGCCTTAGAGATGGATCACTGCATCACAGTATCCAGATCACTGGTGACGCTTATTTTAAAGCTGATCCTTAATCCTCTCTTTCTGACCAGCAGGCTAGTCCAACTTGATCTCTTCAAATATTCATGAGCCAAGGGACAAGGTACAAACTTTCATACTGAATTGTTCGCTTGAGACATTCACGGCACTAGAATTTAGGTTCAGTATTTTTTTCGGACGTTGGCCCACATGTTGCAGGAGCCACTTCTTGTTTCTTTTTACATCTGTTATATTCCTCACTCTGTTCCCTGGTCATGCTTCATCTTTTTCTTGCTGATCTCTCACAACCCTTGCTTCTCTCTTGTCATCCATATTAGGGAATATTAATGTATTTTTTTTCTACCACACAGGATTTGGAACAAGGGAAGTTCCCTGTCTGCTTAGCATGGACTTTCAGAGTTTGTGTGATGCAGTCATCTGTCCTCTGAAATGTCTTCTGCTCCTTGTAAGGGAACTTGTTCTTAAGAGTCTTCATGGTTTTCCAGATTTCAACACCAGTGACAGAAGAAAGAGAAAAAAACCCACTCAATGAGACTGTCATCTTTCTAACTGCTTTAGTATGTTACATCCCAGGAACAAGTGAGTAGCCTGTGGTTCTCCCATGGTCACGTGACACCTCTCTGATGCTTGGAGACTACACAGGCTCAGTGGCTAAGAGGATCCATCTTGGTATGACTTTCAAGTGTCAATAAACTAGTTTGAAAAGGGCCTTAACTAGAGTGCGGTGTGTAAGCGAGGTCAATTTCTAAAGCTGAAAGGGGGACATTGGACAGCTGTTGCATGAAGTTTCTTGAGCCCTCTAAGAGATTGCATTTGGATGGCTTGTCACCTCCTTTCCAGAATGAGTGGCTTGCTGACAAAGCTTCTGTGTCAGTTACTTTTTCATTGCTGGGACGGAATACGTCACCAGAAGCAGATTTGGGAAGGAAAGAGTTTGTTTTGACTTGTGGTTCCACAGGGGAGAGTCCATCATGGTGGAGAAAACATAGCAGGAGTAAGAAGCCAGTGTTGTCGCCACACCAGCAGGGAGGAAGTAGAGAGAGAGCAGCGGCTGGGGCTTCGCTGAAGCTCCTCAAGGCCCAACCCCAGAACACACTTCCTCCAGGAAGGCCTTGCCACATAAGGGTTTTTCCCAAACAGTGCCACCAGCTGGGGGGTGACTATTCAAGCATACGAGCCTGTGGATGTTGTTTTACATTCAACCACCTCACCTTGGCCTTTCCTACATTAGTTTTGCTCCCAATGTCCCTTTTATGAACAACTTTCCAAAACCTTTTCCTGGATTATTTACCCTGGCATATTAGTGACCTTCTTGTTGCTTTAATAACAAAATACCCTACAGACCAACTTAAGGGAGAGAGAGGCTTATTTTGGTTCATGGCTTCAGGGGGTTTTGGTACAGCATGATGGGGAAAGAACAGCTCAGTTCATATTCTTGGGAGCAAGAGGGCATTCTGGTTATTGACATCAAGATGGACTAGAGAGCAGAGAAGGATGGGAAGTAGAGCCACACTAGAACCCTCAAATACCTATCCTCATTGCCCCAACTGTGACAACCAGGTTCCACAGCCTTCCAAAATAGTTCCATCAATTGGGGACCAGGCATTTAAACATCTGAGCCCATGTAGAACCTTTAAGTTTCAAGCCACGACTTCTGACTTCGGTCTTAATGATATAATCAGTGACATTCTTGCCTTCACTTCCTAGTCAATGTCAGAACAGTATCACATCCACATCATCCATCAAAAGCTAGGATTGCATATGATTAATTAAAAAAAAAAAACTCCTCTTACAGTCTCCCAGCCAATGCCTTGGGCTCAAAATCAGTTTTCATACCCCCCTCCCAAATTAACAAGCACATTCATTCAAAGATAAGGACACTCATGATGAGAATTTCATCCAAAAAAGGAAGTCTATCCCACTTCTCACTGGGACTCACAACCTCATTGAAGCATCTGCCCCCGCTGGCTGATCTTCCATATCAGGAATGTTCAGGCAATAGGGGGCTGCCTGGCTGAGGAAGAAAAGGATGACCGACTGAGGAGAACAGACAGCTGAGCAGTGATGGACTGGACAAACTAACATTCCTTCCTTAATTCAGCTCTTTTCCTCATCCTGGGCCTTCACAGGGAAAAACCTGCAGCAAAGTCCCAGAAGGAAAAGCAAAGACCCTCTTACTCACTAACAGCTCATCTCCTGGGGGACACTGTCTGCCATGGTTGGAGATGACGTTTGCCTTCTGCTGGCTCTGGGGACGTGAGTGAGTGCTTCACTGGCCTATAAGACAACTTCTGAGTGGGTCTGCAGCTGGCCGCTATATCATTACTTTCTCTTTCCTGGGACCAAACACTCAACCCAGAACAGCTTATGAAAGGAAAAAGGTTCAATTTGGTGGACAGTTCTAGATGGAAGAGTCTGTCACGGCAGGGAAGACATAGCAGGCCCGAGTGGGAAGCTGTTGCCACCCTGGCAGATAGGAAGGAGAAAGAAAAAGAAAGAGCAAGGGGGAAGGAGAGAGGTAAGGAGGGAAGAGGAGGGAAGGCGAGAGAAAGGACAATGGGAGAGTCAAGCTGTAACACCTCAAAGCCTGCCCCTAGAGACATAGGCCCTCCAGCACCTACAGGTCCCAGAGCCTCCCAACAGCACTTCCGCTGGAGAACAATTATCCAAACATGTGAGCCTATGGGGGATGTTTTGCACTCAAACCACCACAGTAACAACATGAGGACAATCAGGGTAGCTACCAACCTGTTGTGCCCTGCAATTCCCCTGCTCATGGCAGAAGACACTCACCTGAACCACATGCAAAGAAGGAGTAAGAAACTGTCAGCATCTTTGAACAATGTCTTCTTGCCACTGAAGGTGTTTTCTTTTCAGGATTTCTGGCTAAGTGTTTATTTGGCAGTGAGGAACACTCAGGGATGAAGGGCCCAGGAAATCCTACTTGGTGGGTGAGTATGTGTGTGTACATATATGTTACCCCCAGTATACAGGTCCCTTGTCTAGCTAGATATCACTTCTCATTCTCCTGCGCACAACATTCTAAACCCACAAACAGCATTGTGACGCATTGCACTGTCGGTATTGCTGACATGCATGTAACAGCATCGCCCTGTGGTACCTTAGCCTAAGCCTTTTTCTTCTTTTTAAATTTATTTTTATTAGGGCTGGAGGGATGGCTTAGCAGTTAAGGCCTTTGCCTGCAAAGCCAAAGGACCCAGACTCAATTCCTCAGGATCCATATTAGCCAGATGCACAAGGGGGCGCATGAATCTGGAGTTTGTTTGAAGTGGGTGGAGGCCCTGGGGTGCCTGTTCTCTCTCTCTCTCTCCCTCCCTCTTTCTCTGTCAAATAAATAAAAAATATGGACATACTTAGTAGGTAAACAACACATGTTGGTACCATCTTTTCCCTCATCCTTGCCACTTCTCTAAAGGGGCCCTCCTCATTGGGGACACAGATCATCCCCATGAGGATTATGTGCCATGCACTGTGGGGGCAGCAGTCAGTTATGGGGGAGAGGAAATGTCTCTGTGCACAATGTCCCAACTTGTGGCTCTAACACTCTTTCCGCACCCACTTCCACAAAGTTCCCTGAGCCATGTTGGGTGTGTTTTTAGCGTCCTTCCGTGATGGGTTCTCAGGGGCTTCTGGTTTGGTAGGTGTTGAATGTCCTCAGTGTCTCTCTCCTTGACCCTGGTGCGTATATCAGGTTCATCGAGAAAGCAGCGCTCTTGCTCATCTCTCCAATTCCTCTGTGGTTTCAGCTGGGACTGGGCTGCAATAAACCTTTTTACTTCCTACACATTTGTCAGTATCTGGAAGGCTTGGCAGTGGCCCTATCCTGCTTGGCTTTTGTGCCCTGGGGTGCTTGGCATAGTGTAGGTAGTGTAAGAAATACCCAGCCAATATTTAAAAATGGGCTCATTAAGCAACTTTATTATATGGCATCAATAAAATTCGATAGCTTGCACTACACTCTAGCATTACAATGAATCCTACGAGCTGAGCGTACAGCCGCAGTGGGAGTTACCATAGTCAACAGCCCATTATTCCTGCAGCTCAGTCTACGCGTACAAATGGACTCAGGAGCAAAGTTGTTAAAGAGATGCACATGAGTGGTTCAGTAGACTGCCTGGTGATTTTTCTCTTAAGTATCCAATTTATTTTTCTAATCCCTAAGTGAGTAGCATGTGTTTGGGTCCAGCGTTAAAAAAAATAACTAAGCCACATGTGGTGGGGCATGCCTTTAATCCCAGCACTTGGGAGGCAGAGGTAGGAGGATTGCTGTGAGTTCAAGGCCACCCTGAGAAGACATAGTGAATGCCAGGTCAGCCTGGGCTAGAGGGAGACCCTACCTCGAAACACCACACACACAAAAAAACCCACCTAAATTTATTGAGGACTTACTATGTGCCTGGCATGTCCTAAGCCTTTCACATGTTGGACCTCATTGGGCCTCCCTACAAATCCCGTCATTGTCTCTGGGGTGGAGATAAGGATGTCTGAGGAAAGCTGAGCAGTGGGTTTGTTTTCCAGGGCTGGCCTGTCTATGACTGTAGGGAAACAGGACCCTGGGCCCAACAGTTTCATCACTTGCATGTGCTGTATCTCTTCAACTGTTTCAAACAAATATGAAAAATGTGATAAAAATGGTCTTTTTGTGGGAGGGGCTTTATAGTTAGCTTCATGAACAAGAGCAGTGCACAAGCATAGGACTAATGTTGGCCACTGCTTGACACACACACACAGCTCTTATGTTAAAAGTACATTTTTTCTTTGTTTATTGATTTGAAAGAGAGAGAGGAAGAATTGGCATGGCAGGGCCTCCAGCAGCAGTAAACAAACTCCAGATGCATGCGTGCATCTGGCTGTACATGGATAATGGGGAATTAAACTAGGCCCTTTGGCTTTGCAGGCAAGTGCCGTAAAAGCTAAGCCATCTCACCAGCCCCCCGACACAGCTCTTGATTAACGGCTCAGAAAGGAATATGGGCACTGAAGATGAGACGAGGCCAGTGAACAACTGCTGGGGAAAGACTCAGAGCACAGTCCTCATAATGAATGAAGAAATCGCTGAGAAACTTAAATAAGACGTTGTTTTGAGAGCCCAGGCGTGACCATTTGAAGAGCGTGAGCAGGACCCGCGGCCTGTAGTAAACATCAGTAAGTTGCTTCTTCTAAGCATTACAGCTCTGCTTGATCCTTTTATCTGTCATTTCCAAAGAACCTCTGAGGTTTCTGCCTCCTTTCTGTCTTTGTGCTCACGATTGGTTTTAATCAGAGGCAAGATGCTGAGTCAGCTTCTAGCTTGAATTGATTCAGCCTGGGCACAGATTCCGTGACAGAGATGCATTTACATTTTTATCACCGTCTCTTCAACCTGGATAATTTATCATCTTCTTTTCCAGTCCCTCCCCTCTGGCCTTGGCCATCTTACAGAAAACCTAAGTGCAGTTCTTGCTTTAATAACCAAACTTATATGGGTTGTGTCTGCCTTTTCTCATGGACTTCTGGCACCCTCCCTTTTCTATCAGGGCAGTATTGGGATATATATATATATAGATAGATAGATAGATAGATAGATAGATAAAGAGAGAGAGAGAGAGAGAGAGAGGGAGAGAGCAATTCTGCTTAGTTAGATCTGATAGAGATTTCTTTGTACCAACACCTTTTCAAAGCATTTAGATTCTGCAACAAATTAAATGGTGATTAAAGATTTTGGAGCTGGAGAGATGGCTTAGTGGTCAAAGCATTTGCCCGCAAAGCCAAAGGATCCCAGCTCAACTCTCCAGGACCCATGTAAGCCAGATGCACAAGGGGGCGTATGTATCTGGAGTTTGTTTGCGGTGGCTGGTGGCTCTGGCATGCCCATTCTCTCTGTCTCTCTCTCTCTCTCTCTCTCTCTCTCTCCCTCTTTCTCTCAAATAAATAACAGAGTAAAATATATTTTTTAAAAAGAGTCTAAAGATTTGGTTAGGAATCCGATATGTTCCTTGTAAATGCACAGCCCCCCCCTCACCCACCTATCATAACAGTAAAAACTCCGTGGAGATAATTTTGTTCTCTACATGATAGCTACTTTTCTGTGCAATTTCTCTGTTCAAATGTGAGAATAACAGTCGCGATATGATTGGCAAATTATGCTCATGGAGAGACATTCTTTTCCCCATGCCAAAAACCTTGGTGTCATGACTCCTACCTGCATGGACATGCTCAAGCATACACCATGACATCTGAGCTGAATGAAGTTATCTCATTCTGCTGTCAGTTCACACAAAGCAAGAGCAGCGAACAAAAGCATGTCCACGCACTGACACAGCTCGAGCCAAGATTTTTCAGTGGATGATATAGATCTGAATGCTTTTATAGACGGGAAAAATAAAATCACCTAATATGTCTTTTTTATGAAAAGATTCATCTTTAAGTCTATGGGGGGGGGGCAAGCTCCTTTTGTACATGTAAAATAGATTTGGGGTTACTGTGGTGGTATATATTGACAGGACCTAGAAACTTCTAGAAAGCTAGCCTCTGGTGATGCTTATGAGGGATTATTTAGATTAGATCAGCCTCTGGGCATGTCTGTAAGAGATTATCTTCATTAGGATAATTGAGGTGGGAAGGCTCACCTCACCTGTGGGAGGTACCATTTTACAGGCTCGGATCCTGGACTACACGCAGAGGAGAGAGCTGGCTGAGCAGTAATGTTCACTACTCTCTGCTTCCTCACTGTGAACTGAATGTGACCTTTGCCTCAAGCGCTTACCACCATGCCTTCCCCACCCTGGTGGACTGTAACTTTGAAATAAGATAAACTCTTCCACCCTTCACAGCAATGAGAAAGGTAACTAATACAATTACAAAAACAAAGCAAAACAAAACAAAACACAAAGAAGACTTTAAGAATCTCTTTTAAGGAACCCACTTTAGGGCTGGGGACATGGGAATTTATGTCTTAAGAAATGGTATTAAGGGCTGGAGAGATGGCTTAGTGGTTAAGCACTTGCCTGTGAAGACTAAGGACCCGGGTTCGAGGCTTGATTCCCCAGGACCCACGTTAGCCAGATGCTCAAGGGGGCGCACGTGTCTAGAGTTTGTTTGCAGTGGCTGGAGGCTCTGGAGTGCCCATTCTCTCTCTCTCTCTCTCTCTTTCTCTCTCTCTCTCTGCCTCTCTGTCTGTTGCTCTCAAATAAATAAATAAAAAATAAAAAAAAAATTAAAAAAAAGAAATGGTATTAAAATCATCCAGTACATAATAGTGAGTGGACTCCCCTTCTTACCTCAGGCCACAACTTCTCTAGAGGATCTGAAACAAGTGGCAAGTTGGGATTCCAAGTCTTCAACTTGTATCTAGTGTCCAGATGGGAGAATTACAGTCCTTTGCGGAGAGACTAATAAATGACTCACAGCAGGAGTGTGAGTGGTAATTTAATGTGTTAACTTGGCTAGACAATGGTGTCCACTTGTTTGGTCAACACTAGTCTAGATGTTGCCATGAAGGTACATGTAAGTACATTACCATTTAAGTCAGCTGACTTTCCGTAAAACAGATTGCTATTCAAATAATGCCAATAAAAGAGGTGGGTGGACCTTATATGGTCTGTCGAAGCCTTTCCCAATAAAGATCAACCAACTTTCTGTAAGGAGGCATTCTGTAAGACTATAATGTCGAGACTGCCAGAGTTCTCTCCCTGCTGAGCTTCTCGGTGGACTCAAGCCACCAACATCAACTCTGACCCCTACCTTCCATCTTACCCACACTTCTCAATTTCCCCTATTGCGCAGTCGTTTGTAAAAGCCCTCCTTCCCCTCCTTCCCCTCCTCCCATCCCTTCTGTTGGTTCTGTTCTGGAGGAGCTGGACTAATACACATGGCAATCATTCCTCCTGCTCAACCTTCCATCCCCCGTGGAGTGGCATCCTTGGGGAGCAGTGATGGGCTGGCACAGTGGACTGGAGTTTGGCATTCCAACGTATTTTGTTATTCCCTCTAATAATTTTTTTTGTGTACTTTTATATTGTTTGATCCTGACTGCAATTTGGAGCAATAGATCCTTAGTGATAAACTGTGAGACCCTGTTTATTTCCTGATACAAATCTCAATGATATTCCTACACTCAGGTCAGATTACCTCTTCCAGTAAGCTTTCCCTGTCACTTTCCAAAGACTCCATTAGTCTCCCCTCTTCTGGGTTCTCATAGTACTTTTATCACTACGTTTATTGTGTTATATTAAAATTTTTGTCTCTATTTTTTTCACCCAATAATCTGAGCTCTTTCAGGCTGTGATTGGATTATACTTAAGTTTGTATCCTTGGTGGATAGCATAGCATCCATCAAAGGAGAAATGCATAAATCTTGCCAGACGACTTAATAAAGGAAAGGATAGTTTCATATCAATGGCTCCATGTTACTTGAGAAGATCTCCCTGGTATGCCTAAGGTAGATAGACACTGGCTAGAACCCTAGCAGTCCAGGAAACAACGCAATAAACAAATTGGAACTCATGAAACTAAAAGCTATTGTATAGCTAAGGAAACTGTCAACTGAGTTAACAGACAACCTACAGAATGGGGGAAACTTTTGCTGGCTATATTATTTCACAGAAGATTAATATCCAGAATGCATAAAGAACTCAAAGGCAAGGTGTGGTGGTGTACACCTTTAATCCCAGCACTTGGGAGGCAGAGGTAGGTGGATTGCCATGAGTTCGAGGCCACCCTGAGACTCCATAGTGAGTTCCAGGTCAGCCTGGACTAGAGTGAGACCCTACCTTGAAAAAAACAAAACAAACAAACAAAAAGAACTCAAAAGACTAAGTAATAAAATTTAAACAACCCAACCAAAAGTAGGTTATGGAACTGAAGAGATAATTCTCAAAAGTAGTAATACGAATGACCAATAAGCACATTTTATTTGTTTATTTATTTGAGAGTGAGAGAAAGAATGAGAATGGGTACACCAGGGCCTCCAGCCACTGTAAACAAGCTCTAGACATGCATGCCAACTTGTGCATCTGGCTTTACATGGGTCCTAGAGAATTGAACCCTGGGTCCTTAAGCTTTGTAGGCAAGTGCCTTAACCACTGAACAATCTCTTAAGTCCCTTATTTTTAAATGCTCATAATCTTTAGCTGTCATGTAATTAAAATTAAATTAAAATTAAAAGTACTTTGTGATTCCATTTCACTCCAGTCAGAATGACTGCCTTCAAACAATCAAATGACAAGAAATGCTGGTAAAATGTGGGGAAAGAGAAACCCTTATTCATTGATGCTGGGAGTATAAAATGGTACAGACTTTGTAGAAATCAGTTTGGAAGTTTCTCCAAAAGCTAAAAGTAGATCTATCAGATACCACTACTGGGCCTATATCCTAAAAACTCTGTACTTTACTATAGAGATACTTTCTCATCCATGTTTATTGGTGCCCTATTCACAATAGTTAGGAATAGTTTTCTGTGGAATGAAGGCAGAGGAGAGGGGACAAAAAAGGATAACAGGATAGGAGTATGATCAAACTACACAGTGTGGTCATAAATAAAGTTCTCAATAAAAAATAAAAATCAAAGTTTTAAAAGAGGTTTTGTTTAAGGTGGGGGACAAAGGAAGCTAATGTGAGGGGATTATTTTCAAAGTACATTATATACATGTATAAAACTTGCCAATAAAAAGTCAAATACCCAATAAATAAATAAATATATGCATACATAAAATTAACTGAATATGTGAGAAAATAGGATGGCTAACCTGGTCAAAAGAAGAAGCATGGCATATCAACAGGCATGCATCTTGTTTTATTTGTGGGTGCAGACATGCAAAACCACAGATTAAGACTGAGAAGGCCTGTCTCCTCCAACACTGTCCTGGCTTGGCTGCTTACAAGCTGTGCAACATTACACACACACACACACACACACACACACACACACACACACACACATACCTCTGTGCTTTGGTTTCCTTATTATACAATAATAGTACCTACCTCACAGATTTGTTATAAACAAAAGTGTTATAGCCAGTCATGGTGGTGCATGTCTTTGGTCCCAGAACTTGGGAAATTGAAGCAAAGGGGATTGCTTGAACCCAGAAGTTCCAGGCTCGGACTGAACAACATAGCTAGACTTTGTCTTAAAAACAAGCAAATGGTAGGCTGGAGAGATGGCTTAGCTGATAAGCTTCTTGCCTGCAAAGCCAAAGGATCCCAGTCCAATTTTCTAGGACCCACGTAAGCCACATGCACAAGGGGGTGTATGCATCTGGAGTTTGTTTGCAGTGGCTGGAGGAACTGGTGCACATTTCACATTCAAGCCCCAACACATAATGTCTACGCCATATCTATCAATGTCCTAATGGATGGATGTTATTTACATTGTTATTTACATTACACATATTATTTACATCACACAAATATATATTCTTTCTCTCTCAAATAAATAAATAAAATATATTTTAAAAAAAAAAACAAGAAAATGGTGCCTGTGGTGGTTTGAGTCAGACGTCCTTCATATACTCATGTGCTCTGAATGTTTGATCCCCAGCTCACAGCCATTTGGGAAGTGGACAGTTGATGAAGGAGTTGTGTTGCTGGGGGTGGACCTTGATGGTTTATTAGACCCTAGCTTGCCAAGGTTAGTTGGCTCACTCTCCTGCTGCAGTTGTCCACCTGATGTTGGCCAGGAGGTGATGTCCAGCCTTTTTTCATACCATATATTCCCCTGCCATCATAGACCTTTTCCTTGAAACCGTAAGCCAAAATAAACAACTTTCCTCCCATCAGCTACTTTGGGTCAGAGCTCAGTGCAAGCAACATAAAGGCGACTGTAACAGCATTACAACATAAAGAAGGAGCTGACCTAATCCTAGCTCTTCACCCTTCTAGTTATGTGCTCCTGAGCAGACTATTTTTTTTAACACTTTCAACCTTCATGTCTACAACCTTGGGCTAGAAATATTAATATTGTACTCACAGTATTATTGGAAGTATTGCATGTGATAATGTATGGAAAGTGATTTTTTGAACCCAGAGAATCCTCAGTACATTGAACTAGTTTTCATTCTTTCAATAGCTGATTTGGGGGTTCAGGAAGAAATATTCAGTGTGCTGATTCTTCACTGGCTGAAAGGCATGGCTTATGTAATAGTGAATGTTAGTTTCAACGTGATTAGATGGAGGAAGACCTAGATGCATGGAAATGCATTATGTTGGGTGTGTCTATGAGTGCATTTCCACTGAAGGTTGGCCTGTGAGTCTGAGTGGCTAGGTGAGGTTCAGGTACCTCTAATGGCCAGGGCTGGAGGGTACTGAGAACGTGGTCACACTTAAATCCTACCATGGATGTCAGAAGCCTTGGCTCCCTACCCTTTGGACTGCAGGGTTGAGTCTAGCAACTCATTACCCAGGTTTTAGCATCAGATCAAAAACTACACCATTGGTATCCATAGTTCTGAGGCCTTCACACTTGGACCAAACTATGCTTTGGCATCACAGACTCATCTGCTTACAAAAAACCTGTCCCAGCTATCGTAACTGTATAAGCCAATTCCCTGACAAGTTCTCTCTCACATATCCATACATGTCCTACTGGTTCTGGGACATCCTACCCAATAGGCTATGGATGTCATTGTCTGAATACTATAATTTCTTTTGAGAATGAGTGAGAATTATTTTGTAGAAAAGGGGGGTGTACCCAGGTGAGACAACCTCATGATGGTACTAAGAGGGCTGAGGAAAGACCTGGGGTATAGAGAAAATAATTCTTTCCACTCATTCCTATCGCCAGCAAAACACCCACATTTCCTTATCATAACCGTGCTCTGAAGGCCAGAGTGGGAAATTTTCTTAATAACAGAGTCAACAAAGTGATGCTTGGGGAAAAGGAAAGCAAAATGCTTTCACAGTATGCAAGGATCACTCTTCAGTGAGTCGTCTAGAGCCACACTCTGTCACTGAGCAAGGCTGAGTAACGTTTTCCTTGGGCTTTAGGACAGGATCTGAGCTGTGGGACAGGGCAGCCATGTGAACCTGCACCGTGCCTAATTGGCTGCAGTGAAGACCAGTGAGCAATCAATCTGTCCTTGAGTTTAGCCTTGCCCAAGGGCAATTAAAAGCAAATTAAGGGATAATTTTGTAGATAAATGAGATCAGGAGTACATGTGACTTGCCTGGCAACCATTAACTAAAAAGATATATGCTGTACTGAGGCAGAAGATGGATGGAATGAGTTCTGGAATTACATTTTTATAAGGCATTATTATTAGTGCTCCTGACAATTCACAGGGAGACTGCCTTACTTATGTTTGGGATGTGTAAAAATTGTGGGTGGGGAAAATGACTCAGAGAGCATGTAAAGTATATGAAAGGAAAGGAGATGCTGGAAGTTTCCCCAACACAGAGGCAAATTGCACCATCCACATCCCATGCAAAACGCCTGTTTACTTCATTTAGATCTCTCCAGTGAAACTGAATCAACAAAGTGACCAGGTAGATTTGAAAGTGAATCAATGAACATAAAAAGAAATGATAAAATTGTCAAAACCAAACGTTCCATGTATTTTCAACACAAGTTCGGTGATTACTGAGTGAGAAGCTAAGCATGGTGAATTGTCTGCGCTGCAGCCTGAAGAGGAAGGAAAAAGCATGCTAAGAGGTCTGAGGGCTGAAGACCCTGCACGCCTTCCACCAGCATGCCAAGGGCAGGGTGAACGAGAGTGAAAGCATCAGTCACAGTCTTTGAAGAGCTAATGGCCAGAAATTTTTCTGAACTCATGAGTGGACAGCAATGAATACCCAAACAATAGAAACAGAGAGAGATACTGTGACTGCCTCTAGAAGTTGAGTCCTTTCCCTCAGCCTCTAACTGCAGAGTGTGATCACTCCAAGCTTGAGTTCAGTAGATAACGCAATGTATTAAAAACTCAGGGCTCTGAAGATAAAAAATTCATTCACAAATAAGAGACACTAAAAACGTTTGAAAATTAGAGTGTTGGGAGACTTCTCACAGCAACAGTGGAAACCAATACTAATAGTTTCAAAGATCTAAGAATAAAAAAAGTATACTTAAAAATAGTATCCCTAGCAGTACCATCTCTCTAGAACTAGGACCCAAAAAAGCCATTTTGATACAAACAGAAACAGAATTTTCCACAGCAGACTATACAGGATCTACTTTGGGAAGGAAATGGCATAAGGAGAAAGTATCTCCCAGAAGGAATCACTGAGAAACAAAAAGGGATGGTGTACAAAGACATTGGCAAACATGCAGAAGAGATTAAGCACAAAGAGCTGCTTCACAGTCCTTCTAGTCCCATAGAATCATGTAGGACTCTGAGTTAACTGGCCTAGATGCATCCCAGATATCAATATTGTTTAACAAAGAAGCTTCCCAGATAAACCTAATGTGGATCTAAGCTGAAAATCATCATATGGCTAAACAGTGTCTGAATTAAATTATATATACTGTCAAAATTACATATATTGTAATGGCGTTAATTGTGGGGTTTGAAAGAGGCATATTCAAAATAGTATATATCAAATCAGGAGGTGTGTATTGAAGTTAGAATGTTCAAAGATCCTTACACTGTGTACAAAATTCAAAATGTTACTAATAAACATTTTAGGCCAATTAAGCATGGTTACTTTCATTAACTTGAGTAATTGAAAAGTAATGAGCCCAGAAACCGAATCAAGACATAATGAAGATCATACACCAGAGATAGGGGTCTGTGGGTGGGGTGAATATCAACAATGAGTAATGATATTCATGTATGAAAATGCTATTATGGAACCATTTTGCATGCTAACTGCAAAATATTAAAATTAAGAAGCATGTATCTAAAAAGGAAAAAGGATCAATTTACAGGAAATAGAGAAAACAAAAATAAGAGTAAGGATTAACAAAATAGAAAACAAATAAAAAGAATGCAACTAAATAGACCAACAAAGTATGATTTCTTCTTTTAACGTTTTTAGAAAATCTACTTCTGCCAAGATCGATTGGGAAAGAGATGGCATAAGTAAAAATATTAAAAATAAAAATATATATATTGGAAATAAAAAGGAACATAACTGGAGACATAGAAAAAGTACACAATACATGAATTAATGAAAGTGTGTTGTTAAATTTGGAAACTTAGTTGAAGAAAAAAATCTTCAAAAAATATAATTTGTCAAAAATTAACCAAAAAGGAAATAAAACATCTTGACATTTCTGAAAAAAAAAAAATCCAGTTCAGTCATCCCAAGAAGGAAACAAAACCCCATTGATGTCACCGAAGCTTTGCCAGGCATCATTTATCATGATTAGCAACAAGTCCAGTGTGCATACGAAGCCGATGGATGTCAGTGCAACAGCGCACACAGGCGCGCTCATGAGTTCTGAGCGGCCATCAGTCCTGTGCTTCAAGACT